>NC_138308.1:15550000-16750000 GCF_965601325.2 Salmo salar | reverse complement strand
TTCCTCAAGACGCATGTACTTTCTTCTTGCTGTCGGCAAGAGCGCGCGCTCACCAAAGTGACAGCAGGGATAAACCTTGTTGTACAGCGAGTTAATGAGTGATAAGAGTATAGCAACATGCTTATAATGACCATTTATACAATAACACACCCAATAAGCCAAGTGTAATGTGTACAACTAATTCATGTAGCAGTTCTTAATTCATATTTATAAATAACATGCATATGTATGTAGGCTATATGCAGTCATAGTCCTCCATCTTATTGTTACTTCAGCCCCATAAAGTCCTGCATAAATCATAAAGGAACTACCATGCGTCATAAACTATAGCCAAATATTTATAAAGCCATGTGTGCACCATTATTCATCCAACAACCCACATGAGTTACTTGTCAACAGTTGAGCTGGGGCCATTCCTGGTGGCTTCTAATCTCCCACGGTTATCCCTAGTTGCTGTCCTCTTACACAGCAGCGTTACCAGCAAACCCTGTGTAAATTCTTCAACATTTCCTCATTATTTCATTGAAGATTGCAGGGGATATTCCAGTACTGGAGTGAGTTCACTGAAGACACGCACTATGGAGCACACAGAATGGTTTTAAGGGCCTACACCCAGATGAAAATGAGCCCCACTGAGTCATTGTGTGCGCTTTGGAAAACATACACAGTACCACGAAGTCTTATGACGTTGGTTCTCTTGAGGGAGGGATATCTATCTATCTATCTATCTATCTATCTATCTATCTATCTATCTAACTGTCTTAAAACCTCTATGTCCCCCATTGAGGAATGAAGTGGGTGGATACCACAGGAGGCTGCTGTGGGGAGGACGGCTCATAATAATGGCCGTAATGGAGCAAATGGAATGGCATCAAACATCAAATACCATTCAACTTATTCCGCTCCAGTCATTACCACGAGCCCGTCCTCCTCAATTAAGGTGCTACCAACCTCTTGTGGGGGATACTGGATACAGTGGTGTCATAAATAGATGAAAAAAAGAAAGCCCTCCAGAATATGAGGGAGCGGAAAGGAGGGGTTTGAGAAATGTTGCTCTGAATTTGACACGAGGTAATGGTAACCAGAACCCAGTGTCTGTGGAGCAGCATCCTTGGAGAAGGGGACAGATCTGTGGAGAAAGACAGGGTGAAGCACGTGTCATCACCAATGACGCAACATGAACTACACTACATATACACAAAAGTAAGTTGACACCCCTTTCAAATGAGTGGATTCGGCTATTTTCAGCTACACCCGTTTCTGACAGGTGCATAACAATGAGCAATCAGCCATACAAACTCCGTTTTGGGTTTCCATGGCCGAGCAGCCGCACACAAGCCTAAGATCACCATGCGCAATGCCAAGCTTTGGCTGGAGTGGTGTAAAGCTTGGCGCCATTGGACTCTTGAACAGTGGAAACTCGTTCTCTGGAGTGCGCTTCACCATCTGGAGGTCTGACGGACTAATCTGGGTTTGGCGGATACCACGAGAACGCTACCTGCCCGATTGCATAGTGCCAACTTTAAAGCTTGGTGGAGGAATAATGGTCTGGGGCTGTTTTTCATGGTTTGGGCTAGGCCCCTTAGCTCCAGTGAAGTGAAATCTTAATGCTACAGCACACAATGACATTCTAGACAATTCTGTGCATCCTACTTTGTGGCAACAGTTTGGGGAAGGCCCTTTCCTGTTTCAGCATGACAATGCCCCTGTGCACAAAGCGAGGTCCAAACAGAAATCGTTTGTCGAGATCGGTGTAGAAGAACTTGAGCCCTGACCTCAATCCCATCGAACACCTTCAGGATGAATGGAACGCCGACTGCGAGCCAGGCCTAATTGCCCAAAATCAGCGCTCGACCTCACTAATTCTTGTGGCTGAATGGAAGCAATTTCCCGCAGCAATGTTCCAACATCTAGTGGAAAGCCTTCCCAGAAGAGTGGAGGCTATTATAGCAGCAGAAGGACCAACTCCATATTAATGCCCATGATTTTGGAATGAGATGTTCGACGAGCAGGTGTCCACATACTTTTGGTCATGTAGTGTAGCTGGGCAGAAATGCAATCCTCCAGTCACTGATTAAATCTAGGTAAGTCTCATGTGCCATAACTGTACATGTGCCCAGCAAACACAGTCTGAAATGAAGTCTCAAGTTGCTTCTGGAAAACATTTAAGTCCTAGCAAGTCTGTGGGAAGGTATCAAAATAGACAATGCACAAGTTGTATGTAAAATCGTTCAGTCAGTGAGCTTTCAGGTCACATTTCTATACAGAATGTTACTCTTCTGATAAAGGTTCTGATAAATCTTATTTTGTAAGAGTCCTTGCACATGGACGTCCTGACCAAAAACTGTCCATCCTGATGACTCCTTATTCATTCATACCACAATGAATATCATGAAACGTGATGTCATTTTGGTGTTGCTCGTAGGCAATGACCTTACCATCGTATTTCAGCTGCAGTTGGTACTTTATGAGGTTGTTGTCAAGTTGTCACTAAGAAACAGCAGGGATGTTGAGAAGAAACAGGTGGCTGAACAAGCATCATCTGTTTCCCTGCTTCAGAGGGAGGCCTCTCCAAATGTATGACGTCATGGCAGCAAATCAGTGTTATGTTTGACCATTTGGGAGAGTTATATTACAATTAGCAGGCAGATATGACTGTATTCTCCCTGTGTCTGCTGAATATATGATAGTAAATAATGACAACACTCGTAATGACCATTATTTCACATTTGTATTAAATGACTGACATTTTGGGACAGAAACCTGGTTATGATGGAGTGGTTTGATATGCAAACAAATTGTGTAATCAAGACCTGTTGAATATATGGAATGTATTGATACATTATTCTTATGGGTGATGCACACTTCCTTCCCAATCCATCAATTGTCAACCAGATTGAAAAAAATAATGTACCATTTTTATAACATACGACCTTTACCTTGACAGGGAGTCAATAACATCAAATCAAATTTCATGAAAGAGACCTACAGCTATGACATACACGGAGTATACAAAACATTAAGTACACCTGCTCTTCCCATGACATAGCCTGACCAGGTGAAAGCTATGATCCCTTATTGACGTCACTTGATAAATCCATTTCAAATCAGTGTAGATGAAGGGGAGGAGACAGGTTAAAGAAGGAATTTTAAGCCTTGAAACAACTGAGACATGGATTGTGTATTTGTGCCATTCAGAGGGTAAATGGGTAAGACAAAAAAATGTAAGTGCATTGGAACGATGTATGGTAGTAGGTGCCAGGCGCACTGGTTTGTATCAAGAATTGTAACGCTGCTGGGTTTTTCACACTAAAGAATGTCTTGTGTGTATCAAGAATGGGCCACCACCTAAAGGAAATCTGTGGGAAGCATTGGAGTCAACATGGGCCAGCATCCATGTGGAATGCTTTCAACACCTTGTAGAGTCCATGCCCAGACAAATTGAGGCTGTTCTGAGGGCAAAAGGTGGAAGTACAACTCAATATTAGGAAGGTGTTCCTTATATTTGGTATACTCAGTCTATGACATGTCCATATCTACTCGTATAAAAGTAATTTTCTCCCTAAGTCATCTACACTGTGGGCCTTTCCTCCAATGCAAGGCAGAGACACAGTCCATGACAAAGAGGCACAGGCAAAGAAAAAGATTTCTACGATAGCAATAAAACAAGTATGATAAAACAAAGGCAATGTCAAGGTCATTTTTATTTGGGAGAGAAAATCCATGAGGAGAAGATGGTAGGATCTGTCTGTAGCCCCTGGTGCCAGAGGCATGATGATGAGATAGCTGTACTGTGCGGGGGCTGCCTCCATGGTGTCTGTCCTGTGTGAATGAGGCGAGGTGATACTTTCATGGCCCACTGCTTCCCTGGTGATGAACGTTCCACACTTTCCTGTCCTGCTTCACAATCTTACATTTCTCATCTGCAGAGCTCTCACTGCGCCTGTGGGAGTCCAGCTTTGAGGGGGGGGGGGGGGGGTTATGACTAATACATTCTAACAAGGCAAGCGTGAATCTATGATCATAAGGCTTCATCTTTGGACAATTTCTGAATGTATACATTTCCTGATTTCTATAGATTCCGCAGAGAAGGTGTCTTTTTGATGACCTGCGGGGTTGAGCTAACATTCCTTAACCATGCTCTATACCACAAACAGCACACGCCTCAAGGGGGGAATTATACCAAATTACACTTAGTACATACGAGTGTATCACGTTTGGAGTCATTCCTTTGGCAGTCCTTTACAGTTAGTCGCATCTCTTCTTCCCTGTAAAAGCGTGTAAAGTACTCTTGGTAAGGACCAGGTGAGGGGTGCAGGTCACCTGACAGTGTCCCTAGCAGCCATGTCTGCTCTGGGACAAGTTTGCTGTAAGAGGTCCTTAGAGGTGTGTCGATAGAGAGGCATTCATGCTGATTCGCTGCGCAGCTGGCCACTCTGGTCCTGCAGCTCCGTGATAAGCTGCTCCAGCTCTTTGACTGCATCACTCAGGTCGCCATGGATCTCCCCAGAAGCAACATCTGTGTGCAGTTGCTGAGGAAAATCGGTGTAAAGAAATTAAATTATGTCGTTTGGTTAAACGTTATAGCATGAAACGTGAGGTCGGTGAAGTAGCTCAGTAATGACTTGATGTGAGCAGTCCGATACATCTGTATGATGTGGTGGGGTGCTGGCATGAAGACCAAGTGTACTGTACTGTACCTTGGCTTTGGTGGCCAGGCTTCTCAGGCTGAGACGAGTGGAGGACAACATCTGCAATGCCTCCTGGGGGTTACTCTTCTTTTTACTACAGCTGAGGGTCACTGGGAACCCAGAAATGTGAGAAATGGAGACAGAAAATACCTATTAGCATATTTGTGATTAAAAGACAGAGATCCTTATTTATGTCTATTAAAATGAGTGACTGCTGGAAGGAGACAACCACCCATCATGGAAGGGTCAGGAGAGATGAGGAGTTTCTGGGTCGGGGTCCATGGAGCTACCTGCCCTGGTGAGACACTGTGGCACCATGGACCTATGCATGACTAACAGTTCTCATATAGACACACGACTGTGGGTTATACTGCACGTGTGTGTGAGTCAATTCTCCTGGGACTGGTTAATGGGCACTCCACCTCCCTCAGGGAGATTTCTGCAGTCAGTGACACTTCAGTGGGCCTCATCTCATTACGCTGAAGACACTTCACCGCTCAAACCCGCCGCGAGTGGCCCGGCAGCTCGCAAATGAATAATAAGACGAGACCTTTTTCCCCAATGCCCGTTTAATCACTCCTGTGATTACTGTCCGAGACAAGATAATCAAAATGTCCTCGAACGCTTCACAGTGAATCGGCATTCAACAGGATGAAACACCATCCACACAAACCCCATTCATGACCCCCCCACAAAGTGATGACTAAAGCTCAGAAGAACCGGTGTTATCCGGTGCTGCTTTGAGAAACATACCTAAACAAAGCTATGTTCCTGAGACCAGTGATGATATTGATGGGCTATTTCCCCTGCATCGCAGAGTCTTTTGTCTCGGTGTTTACACGACACCTTTTTATCTCTCTCTCGCACGAGGAAGGGAAAACAAGCGGCGGTCTCTTCTCCTCTCTATCTGCGCTACACCTTTTCCCTGTATGGTCCCCTTCAGCCGCGACAGCACGAAAGGTCAAAACGCCGTGATTTATGGACGAGGACCTGTTCTGCTCTACCCTCCTCGTTCTCATCACTCTACTTTTTTTCTCATCCCTCTCTTCCGAGCTCTGTGGATGCAGTGTCCAGGGCCATCATAGAGGTTACAGAGTTGAGCGAGTGAGGCTGTGGTAGAAGGGCTTGGTGGGTTCTGATCCAGTAGTTAAGCCTGTCTCTCTTATAAATGATTAAGATCAACAGCTCTCTGGGACTTTTCTGAAGGGCTGAAGGACAGGGGCAGCATGTGGGAGTGTTTTGGGATACATACCACAGCCTGTGTGTGTAATAGTGTGTGTGAGGAATTAAGTGTATGTAAGGGGTGTAAGGTATGTTTGCGCGTGCGAGAGAAAAGGTGTGTGACCTGAGTGAAGATGAGCCCTAGCGACAACATCAACCCCAGAGATGTGTTGGGGAAGGCAGGGCTGCGTCCTTCCACATTGCTATTCCTACCGTGTTGCCCTGACTCCCTCTAATGTTTAATTCAACACAGCATCCGGCTGTAATGAAAAACCTGGGGATTCTCGAGATTAACAACTTTAATGGAGTTCTCCTATAGGACACTCTCCTTCCTTTGCCTGCTGTCTCCATCTCCACTCCATCCCCCAACCCCCTCCACACTAACACGCAAAGCAATTGTTTGGATCGGGATTGTGTCTCGCAGAGGGCAGTGGGGTAAGCGGCTTGTTTGTCTTTTTTACTCTTCTTGTGTCTGCAATCCATCATGTCTCCTCCCCACGCGGCCTGACGCAAAGGCCTGTAGGAGACGTGACATTAAGCGTGATGAGTGTTCGTGTGTCTCCGCCAATAAGTGGCGGTCACGTGTGGCTCGGGTGCGTCGAAGGAACTTGTGTGTGTGACAGGGCCTAAAATTAACACCTGCCAAATGCGGGTAGATTTTGACATTGTCGGGTAAGAATGTCTAATTCACCAGCCACGTTGCGGGTGGTTCACTCAAGGCGTGACAGTGCGAGCATGTCATAAAAATAGTCAAGTATGGCACAAGTGCTAGTTGTGATTTTATAGCAAAATAAATGCTGCAGTAGCTGTTTTCAAAGTATTCCTGACGTTTTGTTTCATATCTGGTAATGCTCAAAGCAAATCGGAATCCTAACGCTGTAGCTATCCCACCTCGCGCAACAACACCGCCTGTCTAGGGGGCTGTGAGCACTGAGTAATGTGCTGAAAGATTTGCTTATAAAAGCAATGCGCTCAGGCATTGGTCTAATTTACTCTAAAGTCTACTTAAGTGAGACTTTGTCCTCGTGTTTCTTGGCTATTTATATTGTTTTGTTCACAAGCTAGGTTGCTTTTCAATGTTTGAGTTTTCTTCCACTGCTAGCAAAAAGAGATCTCAGAGTTTGTCTTTGGAGACATTGTCGGCTTCTACTACTAGTGAGATTCTCACAGGTACATGAAGATAAGATTCGCCCTGTTACCAAGGTAACCTTAAAGAGGCAGTCTCTGAAGACCTTTTTATATAAATGTTTTAGTCATTTAGCAGACGCTCTTATCCAGAGCAACTTACAGTAGCGAGTGCATACATTTTCATACTTTTTTCGTACCGGTTCCCCGCGGGAATCGAACCCACAACCCTGGCATTTGCAAATGCCATGCTCTACCAACTGAGCTACACGGGATTGTGGTCACAGAATATCAAATTAAATCGAGCACATTACTTGGCACTAGAATTACATTTATTGTTTTAGAAACATTACTAAGCATGCTCATCTTTTTTTGTGTGTTGTGTAATTATGGCACAAAAAATACTTTGGCTGGTGTGTCGGGTAGATTTTTTTAATCTACAGTGTCTGTCAAACGTTTGAACACACCTACTCATTCCAGGTTTTTTTTTATTTTTACAATTTTCTACACTGTAGAATAATATAATATATGTAGTAACCAAAGATGTGTTCAACAAATCAAAGTATATTTTATATTTGAGGTTTCTTCAAAGTAGCCACCTGGATGAATTTCAATTAACAGGTGTGCCTTGTTAAAAGTTCATTTGTGGAATTTCTTTCCTTCTTAATGCATTTGAGCCAATCAGTTGTGACAAGGTAGGGGTAGTATACAGAAGATAGCATTATTTGGTAAAAGACCAAGTCCATATTATGGCAAGAACAGCTCAAATAAGCAAAGAGAAATGACAGTCCATCATTACTTTAAGACATGAAGGTCAGTCAATCCGGAAAATGTCAAGAACTCTGACATTTTCTTCAAGTGGAGTCGCAAAACCCATCAAGCGCTATGATGAAACTGGCTTCTCATGAGGACCGCCATAGGAAAGGAAGATGCAGAGTTACCTCTGCTGCAGAGGATAAGTTCATTAGAGTTACCAGCCTCAGATTGCAGCCCAAATAAATGCCTCACAGAGTTCAGGTAACAGACACATCAACATCAACTGTTCAGAGGAGAACGTGTGAATCAGGCCTTCATGGTCGAATTGCTGCAAATAAACCACTACTTAAAAGGACACCGCCAGGCTGTGTAAGAGCTATTTATCATTTCTTTCAACAGGACAATGACCCAAAACACACCTCCAGGATGTGTAAGGGCTATTTGACCAAGGAGAGTAATGGAGTGCTGCATCAGATGATCTGGCCTCCACAATCACCTGACCTCAACCCAATTGAGATGGTTTGGGATGAGTTGGACCGCAGAGTGAAGGAAAAGCAGCCAACAAATTCTCAGCATATATGGGAACTCCTTCAAGCATTCCAGGTAAAGCTAGTGGAGAGAATGCCAAGAGTGTGATAAGCTGTCATCAAGGCAAAGGGTGGCTACTTTGAAGAAACTCAAAATAAAATATATTTTGATTTGTTTTGGTTACTACATGATTTGATATGTGTTATTTCATAGTTTTAATGTCTTCACTATTATTCTACAATGTAGAAAATAGTAAAAATAAAGACAAACCCTTGATAGAGTAGGTGTGTCCAAACGTTTGACTGGTACTGTACCTGCCACAGTGGTTGGTATGTGGGATAAGGTCTGTGCGTGTAGGGGCAGGGAGTGCGTCACTCACCGTTGGCCAGATCTATGGCTCTCCTTATCACCTCCTTGAAGGTCCCAGTGTCTTTCTCCCAGCCGCTGACCTGCACCTCACAGCGATGGGCCTTGGACAGGAACTGCAAAGCCTGACACACACAAATACGCACACACAAGAAAATGCATGAAAAACAATTATCCCCCCCAACACACAGAATGTTGTGGGATACCATTTTGAATTAAATATTTAACTTCCCATGAAGCCATAAACCCTTACCAATCTGTTGGCCACACCAATCCATTTGCGTTATAATGAACACACTAAGTAAACACTTTTAATGAATAGAAAATTAACAGAAATCATCGCTGTGGCGTGACTGGCCTTTGGGAGGCAGTGGAAAGACAAATTACATACCAGGACTAAGGATCATAACTCACAAGTCACACTTAGGACATGATTAAGGAACAGTTTAATCAACAGCCCACTGCGTATGACAAGAATACACAGAGCCATCTATCACTGTGTGGCCACGTGCAATTTGCTCACCATTAGTTACCACCGCCTATGAGTTATCAATGAGCCTATAAATAGCTTATTAACAGGCTCCAAGTCCATTACAATAATGACCTTTTCACCTCCCCTCCGAGCTCATACAGTATATTTCATGCGTGGAGTTTGCACAGTCAAATGTCACGGGGACGTTAGAGGAACGTTAGAGGACCTTACTTTCTCGTTGTCCTCAGGCCTGGTGCTGTGGCCGTCTCCGTAGAGCAGGGCGTAGTGACGCCAGATCTCAGCGTCAGTGCTGTGGCGGGACGTGACGCGCCCCAGGAGCTCCTGGACCTTGGCCCGCAGAGACGACGCCTGGTCGCCATGGTTATCTGTCATGTCCTCCACCACTGCTCGCACCAGGATCTCTAGAACCTGGAACACAGAAGAGGGAGAATGTGAACGGACCGCTCTTCTGGTTTGAAGTGGGAGGGGGTCGGAAAGAGTGGAGCGACTGCTTGTTTAAAGCGGGTGGTTGGTTTGGTGTGTGAACCTGGCCACACCGCATATGTCCTCTCTCAACATAAACCAGTTGGGTTGCCTCAATGTTGCGTGGCTGTGTCATCCTCCGTTTCTAGTTTGGTGATTGCCGTCTGAGCAGGAGGCTATTTCACACTGACGCTTTTCGCACTTGGTTTCAATTTCACCTCGCACCCAACTGAATGTGTGGCATTTGCCCCCCCCAAATTCAATATGCTTGGCATTGAGAGTGGAATATAGAGTGGAATAAAACTGCCAAGAATTCATGGGACTTGTTTTCTATTGTAACAAAAAATGGAAATGTATGCACAGTCATGATCATCACGGTACAATTACAAGCGCTTGAATAAATAGCCTAGAGGGCAGAGCAATGCTGGATTTCAAAACATGACCTCACCCTCTTTGTTTACATTAATTAAATGCTTTTCCCATAGGAATAATGAAACAGTATCATCAGCACGCTGAAAACAAATAATTAAGCTACAACGCAATACACACCACTCAGTCACACACGGGCGTGTCATAGTCATAGCTATATAAAACACAGACATGTTCCATAAGCAACAAGCGGGAGAGACAGTAGAGGATGATATCAACGAGACAAATCTCAAAAAGGTATGTCCATGTGCTCCACTAAAAGCCAGGAAGTGCAGCAGCGTTCCCGGGCCTTATCCTGTCTGTCCAGGGGAATGTTATTTGTGAAGCCCTCATGCACCGCTCCGAATACCAACGCTCTGAGCAAGCTGAGTAAAGGCAGGGGAAAGGAGAGAGAGAGACCGATGAATGGTGAAAGGTGTGAGCTAAGGGTTGGAGATGTCTCCCCTGGGTTTGTGTAGTCTGTGGGGAGTGTGTGTGTATGTGCGGGTATGTGTGGCCTGGATTGGAGGGGTGTGTGTGTGTGTGGGTAGTCTGAGGGTGTAAACTGCAAGATGTGTGGGTCTCCCCATGCTAGTCTTTGAGTTGGTGTGTATGTCTACCATGCGCGTGCCAGGGTGAGTGTGGGGGGGCCTGGTTTCCCAGAAGTCAGCTAAGCCAGCTCCCTTTGAAGTCGTGGCACTAGCAGAAAGCCTGTTAGTGAACAGCTTGAAACCCAGGTGTTCCCTGAGCCAAGCTTTTTACTTTATCCCACTTTTGATTGTTCACAGTAAAAATGTAGCCAAAGGTGAATGAGACCTCTAGCCTACTGCACACATCCATACAACCACTTACAGGGAGGGATTTCACATTCACAGTGACTGAATCACCAGAAGAGCCAATGCATTTCTTGAAGGATGATTGTGTGTTTGAAAATCACTTCCAAATTGCATGTCTAAAGAGGCTGTTTAAAGACTCCATCCCAGAGAGTCTTGACACCGAGTTACCAAATGACCCAGCTCTTAGTTAATGGGTTGTAAGTTCAGCTGCAGGCGGGCTGGCACACTGCCTCTGCTCGACTAGATTATTGTTTAGTCTCCAGTTGACTGTGGCGTGCCCCGCCGGTGGAGGAGGAAGAGAATCTGTGCGGAAGCAGATCTGAAAGCCGTAAGTGGTGTGAACTTCAACAGGCATGAGGGAGAGGAAAGGCCCCCTTTATAATAAATCTGGTCCAAACCAGACAATCAAACACCTTATGTCCAGACTTCACAGACAACTGTTCTGTATCTACACCTGGGGCTAAACCTTCCAGATGGCTTTCCAACTGAATACTGGCATAGCCAAGCGCCTAGCAATCATGCAATGTTCTTGAATGACTAAAGGCCATTAAAAGTACAATCCAGTAAAATGGTTTGATAATTCATTTGAAGAATGTTATCTCTGTGTAGCACTCTCTGTGTAAGAGAAGATCTTAAATGAGATCTGTTGAAACGAGAGCACTTCTATAAGGGCTGTTCCAGAATGCGTGTGGTCTACTGTAGGACAGTAGGCGAGGATGAATCCACCCAACTGGCGGTCGTCTCAGCCCTTAAAACAACAGCCATCGTCTCTACCTTCTCCTTGTTCCACTATATCGCTCTTTCTACCTCACCCTTTTTTACAGTCCCCCAAGTGCAGTTCCACGGGAGTTGTGATTTCAATTTGTTCCCCTTCTCACCATTTGCAGGTAACAAACTACTTGTCTATAGATGCTCTTCAGTGTGCTCCTGGTTTTCACACTAAGTGTACCACTCCCCTACCTCTGTGTTGAAAAGGTCAACGTTCTCAGGTGCTGGAACAAATGTCATTCTGCACACCATACTGGTGCAGCAAGTATCTCGCCACACACACACACACACACACACACACCTCCTCTCCGGACCCTCAGTTAAGATGCCGGTCGGTGTATGTGTGTGGTCCAAAGAGATATACTCTGTGTTCATACCGGATAAAATATTTGGTAATAATAATCTCAGTGTGTATGTGAGATGGGGGTTGTGTGGGTAATAGCAGAGGCCCTCTGCCTACTGGCTCTGAGAAGGGGTTGGTCTGACCTATCAGTTATCTGTTATACTGGTACAGTAGCTGGAGGAAGTCTGTGGGAAATCAGGGGAGGGGAAGTGCTGGGTAAATGAGTGTTAATGTTGATTGATAGCGCTCTTCTGCCACTGGGGCACCTCAGCGTCTGAAGGTAATTTCAGCCTAGAAGGTCTCAGACAGGATTCATCAGATCGGACTGTCGATGATGAAAATGTGTAACAAATTAAATCCCTAAATGGGACTTTTTGATTCAAGTTAAAGGGGAAATTGAACGGATCACTCTCCCAGATTGCTGCTGTATCCGGTTATAGTGTGAAATGAAGAGGAGAAGTAATATTCTCCCACGGAGAGAGAGCAGGATGGAAAAGGTAGAAAAGGTTTGGTGTATGCCGAGTAACGAGAGCAGGATGGAAAAGGTAGAAAAGGTTTGGTGTATGCCGAGTAACGAGAGCACAGTTCAGTGAGATTTCAGCCATTTTCAATGGAGACCTTTTCTTCTTTTTTACGGGGGGGAAATCATTATTTTCTGTCTCAAAGGAATGTGAGTGTGTGTGTCCATCATAACCCACAATTCATCACTAGGATCCACTGGATACGGAGAATATGGAGGGCATGTGACAGAGGTCCTCATAAGTCACTAATTCCACTGTAGTTGCTTCTCCTCTACATTCCATAGAAGAGGAATGCATCCTGGCCCATAAGGAGTACAGTACTCTCTCCCCCTCAGCCATGCAGTACTGTATAAACTAAAAACAGTCTCAGGAAGCAAACAATATGGAATAAAAGTGAAGGAGGGGAAAGGAAGCTAAGTTGATGACAAAACAAGCACTTACAGGAATAGATTTGATGAAGTAGGTATGACGTTAATTGTCGCCTTGTCACACAATTCAAAATACAATTCAAAGACGCGAGTCAGGCATGCCAAATAATAGCAAATACTCTTCAAATACAAGCACTTTTAAGTGAAACAGTTCTACATCAAGGATACATTTGGTGGAGGAGGGAGGGGGGGTAGGTAGAAGAAATGGATGGGGACTTCACAATGTCAGCAACCAAAATAGTGCCCCCAAACTACGGACATTGCGTGAGTGGTGACAGTCTGTTATATCAGACGACCACATTAAGGACTCAAACGCGAAGGGAACATCTTTTAATTTGATGCTCAAAGGCCAAATAAGATGGGGCCTAAGGAACTGACCAATCCTTCTCACACAACACAGAGTAAAGTGCAGAAGGAGAAAATGAGAGAAGGAAGACTGTTGGGAAACACAGTTAAAGAATGTGAATCCACATCCCAATTACGGGGACATATATTTTACAGCAGCGGGTGGCTGGTTGCGACCTTTCCAACTTGTGCGTTTACATCTCCAATCCTAATTGATGAGGCGCTAGCATCTTGCCAAGCTAAAAATGAATCCATTGAGCGAGAGAAGAGCAAAAAAGAGAGCGAGGGAAGGAAAGGAAAAGAACACATTTTGAGCAAACCCCCACTGACTTTGCCAAGCTAATTAGAAAAGGCAATGAAACAGATCCAACCAGGGCTGTGCATGTTAAGTGGCGCTACAGTGGTGGCGCGGGACGAGGCGAGGGCTGGGGATTATGTCCGTATCCCCAGGAGCACCCAACCTCCAGACACCTAAAGCTCTGTTATTTAGAGCTTCTACATCCAGTGCCGAAACATCTTCTTTAAAGTTAATTGCTCTGAAGACAGAACGTATGTATTCCGGGGCTGAGGACTTAACGGTATATTGCCGTTTTGCTCAGTAGCTATGTTTGGACTCGTTTATTCAAAGTCGACAGTTAATTTTCTATTTAGTAAGCGTTGGTGGGTTTCCAATTAGCCAGCGATGATTCACAGATTTTTCATGTAGATTTTTTCAAATGAAACCAAATGAAAGTGCTTGATAAGCCTAGCAGGCAGGGTATAACTATTGGCGTGGATATATTGCAGGGACATCTTCAGAGAACGTCAGTAGGGTCCTCAAAGGTCTGTGGATCCCATTGCAATATCGACACCAGACATTCCATTAGAAATCGCGATAAGAGCCGCAGCAAAATGATAAGACTGGTGGTCAAGTGGTGTGTTGTCATAGAGGTCCAGAATGTTCAGGTCTCCTTTAGGCGAGCTCTCTGACCGAAGTGGTTTCAGTATTAAAGAGGTGGTAGCAGGTGGCGGTGGCAGAGGGCTCTTCTCAAACAGACTGCAACCTCTTGTATATATTCTTCATTCCCAAGGGGTCACCCTCTGGAAGGCCCTGGGCTCTGTGATGGAGCTAAGAGAGGGCGAGAGGGGGGGGTAGAGTAGACCCTTCTGTGCCCTGGAACATATGGAGCCTGAATCTCACACGGCTGAGAAAGCCTACCCAGGCTCCTCCCGCTCCTTACGGGAGACGTGGGTGCTGTTAACGACCGGTTGTTAGAGGGGCAGCGCCGTGGAACGAGCAGATGAGAGGCGTATGGTGCCATTAAAGGCACGCTCCTGGTGGCGTATAGAGCCGGGCGTATTCAAATCCTCGGTTGCTTTACACGTACTGCTCCTAGATGTGAACAAGCTAGGACATGGGACTTATCTGTGACAGGAACCAGTGTGGGTGGAACATTAGCTGGGTTACTGTAGCACAGCACATTTCCATTTTAGAAATAGTCTTGTAAACAAGGGAATAGCTGTTCTGTTCTAAACCAAGTAGGATGAAGTTGCCTCTTGACACTAACCTAAGGTCAGTTTAGCATTTCCCCTAAATGGCTAAGGTTGTGATTTTAGCATATGGTAAATTGATCCTAGATCAGTGCCTGTGGGCACTATCGTTACCTGCACATCCTTGAATTTGTCCCTCAGGTCCATAAGGCGATGGTAGGCCTTGATGGCCTCTGCGAACTCTCCCACGTCGGTGCAAACGGCAATGAAGTTCTCCCAGATCTGCCAGTGTTCGTAGTTACACTTCAGAGCCTCCTGCAGGGTGCGGAAAGCCTTCGTCCTGACAGACAGTGGGACAGACAGGCGCTGGAATTAGTGGTGCCATGGAAAGTATTTTTACATGGCTGGTGCTCACCATTTCTTCAGGGGCAGCTTACAAAGTCTTACGGGATGAATACTAAATTGAGATGCACACGGACATGCATTACCGTCAATGTGCAAATTTGAGTTACATAAGTTAAGGATTAATAAGGAGTCGGTCCTACCGGTCATTTCTACAGTTCAGTAATGAGTCCCTATTTCAGGTGAGGTGCCTGTATCTGTAACCTCAGCAGCTGTCCAGAGGTGGACCATAGCCAAGCCTGACTGACATGGCTGCCTGCCCCCTGTGTCTGACACCTCAGTGAGATGCAGGCTACATAAGTTAGCAGTTCACCGTGACAACCCCCCTGATACTCTCTCTCTGATCCACCTGCACTCACACACACCACAGGCTACAGGCTCTTTAACAGAGCCACTTCAGCTGATTTAGCAGCGGCGCTAACCAGGTAGAAGTCTCCCCGCTTTTTAATTTCAGGCCTGAAAGCACAGGGCTGATTTGATCAGGGGCTGAGGGGGAAAGTTTCCCCATAAAGAAACCGTGGAGCTTCCTGGTTCCCAGACAGAGTTCTGCCAGGAAGAGATTGTGGTTTTCAGGGGATATAAGAGAACCTGCCCATCTTGCAGTGGTGGGAATGTACTAATTGACTTGAGCCTAACAGATCTGGCTGATGCCCGCCTCATGGTCAGCTGAGGGTTTACCTAGGTCCTGTGGTCAAGTCAGGAGGGTGCTGAGATGTTATCTTTCCCATCACGACTGCCTAGTGAGTTTTTAAAGTAATTGAAAAGCATCGAGGTCAGTTACGTGACCAAACCAATGACTAGAGGAGTTGGAGTGGGGTGAAAAAAAGCATTGTAACATCAATCTGTTTCATTGGCGTGTAAATCAGTGCTACTCTTTGATACCTCTCTCCAGCCAAAAATCAATACTGTCAGGCTGAATGGATGCCTCCTGGCAGGCAGTGCGAGTCCCTCTCTCTGTGAGAGTGACAGGTCCTGGATCAGTAGGGGTAGTGGCTGGAGAACCTCAGGGATATCAGGGCTGAGAGAGAACATTAAGGTCTGATTCCTCTGTCTTTGTTGTGGCCCTACTGTATGTGTCAGCTGGCACAAGGGTGGTGGGTGGATGGATGGTCGGGTGAGTGACCAAGTGAGTGAGAAACACGGGTCTTCTCAAGGCCCCGCTGAGCCTCCAAAACCAGTTGGCTCAATAATATAATTCCTCACCCTAAAGCTAATCTCAGTCCAGTCAATTGTGTGTGAGCTGTGGAGAGAAGGCTCTCGACTGAGGGACCCTAAATTCAAAACAAGGAGACATTCAAACATTGAGCCTGTCAACTGAAATACTTATGACCGAATTGTACATCTTCCAGAGTCCTAACTCCGTTCAACCATTGACAGGTTAGTGGTCCAGATGGAGGGACTATACAGTACTCACTTCTGTCTCAGGCGGATGTAGGCCGTGGAGAGGTTGTTCCACGCCTCTGCGTTCTGAAGGAGGAAAAATGAAGATGCACAGCTTACACACAAGTAAGCACAGGGTTGTTAAGAAGCTGTGGCAGAAGACTGACTCCCCCCGAGCCTAAATATGTTCTGCTGAGTGCTACGTGAGCACATTCCCGCTCAATGCAGTGGGCACACGGGTGCCGTATGGATCATTAAGTTGAATTGGAAAGACTGCTGGAGGACAAGAGCGCTATAGCTCGGGTTATGAGAAGGGAGTGTTTTCCGTTTGTCAAAGTGTGTTTGTGTGTGGGGGAATGTGTGTATTTGTGAGAGTAATGGAAAAAGAGAAGGGGAGGGGGTAGAGGGAGTGACAAGAGATGAATGGTACTGTGATGGTCCCACTGTGCATTCATGTGATTGACTCTGCCCTCCTATATGTGATGATGCCTGACACTGTAAGGTGGTGTAGTAATGCACTTACATCTGGTTCCAGTCCCACACACCTCTGGAAGGCCTTGGCAGCACCCTCATAGCCCTCCAGGGCAAAGTAGGCACAGCCCAGGGAGAACCACACCCCAAGCTGTAGAAACAAGACAGAGTCAAACATGAGCAGTGAGTTCAGGAATCCTAAACTGTGAAATGTTGAGTGGAATATCATTTATAGTCTTATCTATTCATGGTGAGAATTCTATATTATCTCAGTGCTAACGCACCCCCTTGATCCACGGTATAAACGAACAATGTGCTGAGCCTGCCACACTTTCTCAGTCCTGCTTTCAAACCATCCCTGCCACGCTGACTGGCAGGTGCCACACAGGACAGGAAGCGGAAAAAGAAACGCAAATGCCATGTTGGCTAATGTTGCAGCCCTCCTGTGCCTGTGTTTGATTCGGAGGAAAGCCCACCTGTCAGGTTGGGCTGCGGGAGGCCCCGCTCTGTGACTGACAGGCAGGCCCCGTCCATAAAAATCAGCTGTGGCATCAGTCCCCCGGATTCTCTCCCTCTTAGCCCCTCCATTTCCCTTTCTCTCCCCACGTTCTTGTGTCTTTCCCCTCACCACAGCACACTACAACATCTCATCTCAAACTGGGAGGAATATTCCCCTCTATTCTGGTTATCGTCATTATCCAAAGATGTAGCTGCTGGAGCGATCGTTTACAAGAGCCATCATATCTCCTTGACAATACTTCAACAGCCCCTTGAAAAATGGAGGGTGAAGGTCATTTAGCAGAACAAGCTAAATTAAAACATCCTATTGCTGGCTGACCTGCTGAATTAAATATGGACAAAGGACAGAAGAGCGAAGGAAAACAGGAAATCATTCCCCTTTCCTCTGTTCCCCTGGGCGAAACTCCTCTTCACCCTCACATCTCCCTCTCCACTCTGCTATCCAGAGGAGTGGTTATAGGGTGAGTATAGGGTGAGTTGGCTGCCCTCTGTGTGCTGGGAGCCAACAGGACAGGTCCCAGACACAACTGTCCCAACACTACTTCCTTGGGGAAATGGGAAAGTGTGTGTGGGTGGGTGAATGGGGGGAAAAGGCACAGATTCATTCCAGCTCTACTGTGCTCGGTGCTAACCTACTACTCTTTGAAGTTAATCAATTATTTCATCTATTCATACAAAAAAAAAAAAAAATCTGTCATATCACTTGTAGGCAGCTTACCTGCAGGTCAGGTAGTTAAGTTTTACCCTTTGAGTTCTACCTGCTAGCCCTGATGACAATATTTTTGTTCAATATCCTACCCAAAGCTAGCCCTTTCAGAGGTTAGTTTACCTGCATGGTGTTGATGCGGAGTGACTTCTCGAAGCACTCCACACACTGCTGGAAGTCCTTGGCCCGGAGGTGCAGCAGGGCCTTGGAGCGCATGGCGCGGGCGCTGCGATGGTTCGACAGCTCCCAGGCCTGGTCGTAGTACTGCTGGTCCCGCAGCACATCCCCCAGCAGGCAGTACAGACTGGGGGTCTCCTTCTTCTCCAACTCCCTACGCAGGATCTCCTCTGCCTGAGGGAGGGAGAGAGAGAAGCACAAAAATACAGGAAGAATTGGTAATGAGGGGAAGAAAGGGGATGAGAAAAGAGGGCAACAGAGGTGGTGGTGGTTAGTCAAAATGTCTTGGTTCCTGACGACCCTCAGAGCCAAGACACTTAATATTCCCTGCTAACAATAACCAGGCTTTGATTTGGTCTGGGACAGCCACAATCCACTCACTGGGGAAGGAAGCTCAATCAAGATGTTGAAACTGGGGGTACTTCTACTGTAGCCTCAACTACATGATGTTCTCCAGCCTGGCCAGAATAAAAGCCAACAGACACTAAACCTCTTAAAAGAGCTGATTTAAGTACTGTATCCCCTCCTTCTACACAGTTGTGTGTAGAATAATGATCGGGTTGTGAAGTGCATGTGGTCTAACGGTAATGCTCATGGCCAGTCACATACTGCTCCCCAGCGGAGACCAGGGTTCAATCCCCATGGCCAGTCACATACTGCTCCCCAATGGAGACCAGGGTTCAATCCCCATGGCCAGTCACATACTGCTCCCCAATGGAGACCAGGGTTCAATCCCCATGGCCATTCACACACTGCTCCCCAATGGAGACCAGGGTTCAATCCCCATGGCTAGTCAGACACTGCTCCCCAATGGAGACCAGGGTTCAATCCCCATGGCCAGTCACATACTGCTCCCCAATGGAGACCAGGGTTCAATCCCCATGGCCAGTCACATACTGCTCCCCAATGGAGACTAGGGGTCAATCCCAACGGCCACACTTACTGTTGCCCCACTTGCTTGTCCCCCCCTCAGCTGCCAACTGACTAAATACAAATGTAAAAACTGATTTATTTGAAGAATAATGATCAGGTTTCCCTTCACTTTAAGATGCTGCTTTGTTCATGTGCCAATCTACCCACAGCCTGAGTGTTTTTTGGGCGCAAGGGTTTCTGGGTTTTCATTGGTTTCTTTTACTGGATCCCATTCTGAAGGCTGAATCTGGGCCAAGTCCACTGGCACACACTGGGCCCCCATGAAGCAGCTTGTAACCATAGCCATCTCTACCACACCACAAGACCCTGAACTCAACTCCAACACATGGAATTACAATGTAAAAACAATACGGCTGGCAAAGTGGAATATTTGTTTGAACAAAAAGGTGTTTTTCGTATCAGCTTGGATAGTAGAAGCATGGACCTCTGCAATATCGCAAATAACAGATTGGGTTGAGAATAGGGGAATGGTACCACAGAACAGTGAGGGGAGGTCAGCAACTCAACCGATGACAGGAGACCGACATACAGTACCAGTCAAAAGCTTGGACACACCGACTCATTCAAGACCTTTTCTTTATTTTACTATTTTCTACATTGTAGAATAATAGTGAAGACATCACAACTATGAAATAACGCATATGAAATCATGTAGTAACCAACAACAAAAAAAGTGTTAAGCAAATATATTATATTTGAGATTCTTCAAAGTACCCACCCTTTGCCTTGACTTTGCACACTCTTGGCATTCTCTCAACCAGCTTCACCTGGAATGCTTTTCCAACAGTCTTGAAGGAGTTCCCATATATGCTCAGCACTTGTTGGCTGCTTTTCCTTCACTCTGCGGTCCAACTCATCCCAAACCATCTCAATTGGGTTGAGGTCGGGGGATTGTGGAGGCCAGGTCATCTGATGCAGCACTCCATCACTCTCCTTGGTCAAATAGCCCTTACACAGCCTGGAGGTGTGTTGGGTCATTGTCCTGTTGAAAATCAAATGATAGTCCACTAAGCGCAAACCAGATGGGATGGCGTATCGCTGCAGAATGCTGTGGTAGCCATGCAGGTTAAGTGTGCCTTGAATTCTAAATAAATCACCAACAGTGTCACCAGCAAAGCACCATCACACCTCCTCCTCCATCCTTCACTGTGGGAACCACATATGCGGAGATCATCCGTTCACCTACTAAGCGTCTCACAAAGAGACAGCGTTTGTAACCAAAAATCTCACATTTGGACTCATCAGAACAAAGAACCGATTTCCACCGGTCTAATGTCCATTGCTTGTGTTTTTTGGCCCAAGCAAATCTTCTTCTTATTGGTGTCCTTTAGTAGTGATTTCTTTGCAACAATTCAACCATGAATGCCTGATTCACACAGTCTCCTCTGAACAGTTGATGTTGAGATGTGGCTGTGACTTGAATTCTGTGAAGCATTTATTTGGGCTGCAATTTCTGAGGCTGGTAACTGTAATGAAAGAAAATAAAAGAAACAAATAACCTTGAATGGGTAGGTGTCAAAACTTTTGACTGGTACTGTATATAACCAGTAAGTCGTCGCTTTCTCTCAGCTTTTCTTTTCCAATCATTTAACCACAGAGTATAAATATCATAATGACTATGGCTGTTATCCGATTACGTTGGTAATCTCTTCCACTCATATTTCACATATTTGTATTTACCCTGACCACACATACAATAGTAGAATATAACGTCGGACAAACTCATCTTAGAGGACATGTGCATCCACATTAGAATTAAACCCTTTTTCCTCTACTGGAGGGAGCTAGCCAACAATTTACAGCCCATTATAAAACCATTTCCATCGGATTTTCCTTCAAATATCAAAATCGTTCTTCAGGGTAACAAATTGCCATCACATCACACAATAGTGCTGCTGATCAAAACAAAGAACTGGGCTGCCATGGCCTTTTCCAGACCACACACACACCAATCGCTGCTGCTGGATCCTGATCCCTTCCAAGTTCTGGCCTTCAACAAGTCTTTCACTTGTATTTAAACAAGTCAGTTTTACAGCTATATGTACTGCATTTAATCCTGTAGTTGCCTTCCATTCAGTTATTTGGAAGGGTGCTGCACACCCAGGAAAGACTGTTTCCCTTAAAGAATGGAAACATTTATTACCATGAAAATGCATGTTAGGGAGTTTATATTCTCACAAGATCAACGGGGCACACCTACAGCCGACTGCTGGCAAAGAATTAACTGATTAGAAAACTCTATGATATTGCCCTTGACATGCTCTTGCCAGGCAATAAGACAGAGACTATGTGCTTCTCACTGGAGAATGACTTGAATCTAAAGTAGTACTTCAGTAGACCTTCTGGGGAAATGGAAAAGGGTGATTGTGAATAACCTCGGAGCATGGCCACCCTTTAGAACCCCCAGTGTGCTCCTCCATAAAGACAGAGTGAGAGCGGGAGGAAAGGTAGAGAGGTAGAGAGAAACCCTTATTGCATTGGGAAAATCAAATACGGAGTTCTCTGAACCCTTGTTTAAGGGTAGAGAGGAATCACCCTTTGGCTAGATCTGTTGCTTGTGTAAATGGGCCCTGTCTTACAGTGGGAGCCATGAATCGTTTTTGTGAGGAGAGAGTCATTTTCCACAGTACAGTTGCACATCAAATGAAATCCAATCAGGCTTGGAATATTTTTGAAAAACTGAACAATGGGAATCACGTGATTCTGCGAAGCAAGGTGGTTGTTTGAAAGGAGCCTCCAGATAAAACCCTCCCAATTTCTTCTAAGTTTGATAGAATACTCAATTTAGTATAGTTGCTTGAGGGGAAAGTTTATTTTCGTTGTTTTATTGAAGTTTCTCTGCAATGTCTGCGTTGAATTCAGATTCAACACATACACGTAGCACCATCGCTAGCGCAATGGCTAACAGGACTAGCTCGGTTGCTAGCATTTCTTCAGCAAGCATGACGTTGAAAGGGCAGAACATAGAACCTAGCTCATTGTCGGCCTTGCAATCATCCCTACAGAAGGCCATGGAAGAAATGGGTAGAGTCAGCACCATTCTTGAATCTCTTGAATCGAATGTTTCTCTGGTCAAGCAACCTCAGATGGATATGCAAGAAGACGTATCAGTCATATTACAGAGGCTAGATGAGGCAGAGGGTCGGATATCAACGCCGGAGGATGACAACGACAACAACTAACTGATTAAGAAAGCAGAGAAGAAAGCCAAAATGTATGAGGATCTCCACAGAAGCGTGCAAGACGCAGCTAACCGAGACAGGTGCCTCAATTTAAGACTTTTAGGGGTCAAGGAGGGCCTGGAGAATGGCAAGCCATGGGAATGCATCATACAAATTATCTCGAAGGCTCTGGGGGTGGATCTGGACGAGTCCACCGTTCCCTAGCACCAATACCGTGCGAGAATCATCCACCTAGACCGATCATCATCCACTTTCTCAGAGATCTGGAGAGTGAGTGCTGGCCTCTTGCGAAGGGAATGTATCGGGAGAAGAGAGAGGTGACGTGGAAGGGCTGCAAGCTATCATTCTTTCCCGATATGACCAAGGAGCTGGTAGATAAAATTATGCTTTTTACAGCAACAAGAAAGAGGCTGGGGCACTGGTGAGTAACAACATGTGAAGACGCATTTTCTCTGTGCTCTGACCCAGGACAAACAATTTACTATTAATACTTGACCAATACCTCCCGCACCGTGTTCATTTTGTAACATTTAATTTCAAATCGAACCCAATTTACTAATCTGGCTTTTTTTCCTGGAAAATGTTGGCCTTTTAATAGTAAAATGTCGAGACAACAACGGCCGCGGGCCACAAAAGAGCAGGCCTCTGCTGAAGTCTCGGGCTCACCTGACACGGACTCTGATCCCCCGCCCTAGCCATGGTAATGGCGGCTATCATTAAATCTGAACAGACTGTGCTGGCTAAGGTGGAGTCATTATCCACTGACCTATCCGCACAAATGGATATTTTCGCCACCAAGGTCAAAATAAAGATCGACTCCGTTAACGAAGAGTTGGCGAGACATGATACCCCTCTGAATAGCCTGGAAGATGGCGCACATTTTTACTCCGACAAAGTGGTGACACTGGAAGAGCAAGTCACCCGGCTATCATCAGATGTCGTCAATCTCACTTCCAAGGTTGATGACCTCGAAAACCTGATGGCTTCCCTACTGAATTTTATAAAGCATTCTCCTCTAAACTTTCCCCTATCCTCGGCTCAATGAAATCCTTTCTAGTCAGAAACTGCCACAGACACTTACCCAGGCGACTATTTCGGTTAGAATCCCCTTGACTGTATATATTCCCAATAACCACTTTTTTAGATACGTGCAAACTCGCAGCTTTGCCAAAAAACATTTCCATTCATTTCCACTCAAGCCTACTAAGTGTCCAGTCGAGGGGTGCTTAGATCTTAACCCTACCTGATGGGCACAATCCCCAGATTATACAACCTAATACAGAACATTAATCCGCCTTCCTTTGCAAATACAAAATCTGCATGGGAGCAAGATATAGGTGGCGAGCTACCAGATCATACATGGCAAAGTATTGAGCATAACCACACATTTTGCATAAGGCATGGGCTTATTCAGTTTAAGGTTTTGCACCGTCTCCATTACTCAAATGACAGATTGGCAAAAATCTACACAAATGTTGACCCCAAGTGTTTGAGATGCCACCACAGTCCAGCAACTGTGGGACACATGTTTTGGCCATGCCAATCTTTGAGTGGCCTTTGGGACACAATTTTTTAAGTATTCTCACATATGTGTAATACAACTGTTATCCCTAACCCGGTCACCGCTATTTTTGGGGAACTTCCCCTGGACTGGAATGCTACCGCGCATCAGGCAAATGCGATAGCTGCTAGCTCGCCTCATTGTCCTCTTTCACTGAAAGTCTGCAAAGCCTCCCTCCTTTATGCAGTGGGTTAAGGTGGTGATGTCATCTCTGCCTCCGGAGAAGGTTTGGTACACTGTGCATGGGTCCCGACAAAAGTTTGACCTGGTCCCCATTAATACAATACGTGTAGAGCCTGTCTTTTACTTAGTGTAACTTGCATAGTTTGGTTAGCAGTCATGTCTGTTCTAGTGGCCATTTGTGCTAATATTAATTTTTATTCAACTTTTTCCCCCATTGTTTTTGTTTCTATTACTGTTTGTTTCTGTTTTTCTTTCCTATTTAACTTACTTTTATAGATGGCTTGGTGGGTGGGTGGTTTGGAGGGAGTGGAGGGGATGGATGCATAGATGGGAGAATGAGGGGTTGCGGTTGTACTGTTTTTTGTTATATCTAAAAATGTATAAAGTTTTTGTTGGGTTTTTTTAAACAAGGAAGAGGCTGCATGAGTTGGATGTACGTTTTACACTCGCCTACCCAGCTGTGCTACGCTTAATGGAAGGGGGCAAGACAGCTTCCTCAAGTAAAACTCAGAGGACCAGAAATAAGGGCATGGATGGCATAGCTATATTGGCCGGTGAGTTCACTATGGGACAGTGTTTATGTGACACACTATCGCAAAGACACTGAAATGACAATTCTGCAAACTAATAGCTACAGTATTTAGCAGACTGTATTTATTTTCAGACTGTATAGCTACAATGCTATTTTTGTCACTGGAGGTTTAGCCAGTTGGCTACACAGTGACTGTATTCAAGTTGAGTGGTCAAATATGTCGGTAAATTAAGTAGATGGAACTAACAACCTTGAAAATATTGGAATTGATGTGATTTTATATGGGTTCATAGAACTTGTTTTCCCATTTCCTTTAATTTCTGCTTCAGTATTCTTGATTAAACAACGTATTCTAAAACTGTACCAAATAGATTACTTCCTAATTTCCAAGAGTATGACTAAAGAAGTGATAGATTGTAAAATAGGGGTTATTGCTTTGACTGGCCACGCAACAGTGGAATTATGTATAGCAGTTTAGGCTGATATGGCTGAGAAAAGCATTCGATTTAGGATGAATACGTCCTTATTCCAAGACAAAACACTTCATCTTTCCCTCAATGAAGACCTCAAGTGTTTTTTTTTCCAAACAAACATTGGTTCCACTGATAAATTGAGTAGTGTGGGAGGCCTCTAAAGCTTATGTTAAAGGCAAAATATTAGCACAAACCAGTAGAAAGAAAGAGTTGAAAAACTAGTCTCTCAAATTAAAGAGATGGAAAAAGTCACTGTTGAAACAAGTCTGTAATCTGAAGTTTCAATTACATGAGATCTATAACAAAAAGGCTGAATATGTTTGAAAGTGGTGAAAAAAACGGGTAAATGATTGACTAGACAATTGAAACAAACAGATGCCAGTTTTGTAATACCAGCTATTAAAAATGGAAGTGGGGAGGTACTGACTGGTACAAAAGATAATGTGTTTTGTGACTTTTATTTGACTCTTTACAAGTCTGAATGTAACTTACACCCAGCTAAATTGAATGCCTTCTTTTTCAAAAATAAAGCTTCCGGGGTTGTCCCCAGATCAAATAAAGGATTTGGACACTCCTATACTATAATCTGAGATAAGAACAGCCATCACCTCAATGAAGTCTGGAAAGTCACCAGGATTAGACGGCTTCCCGGCTGAGTATTATAAGAGGAATATTGACGTATTAGCTCATATTAACACAGGTGTACGCAGAAGCTCTGGAACTGGAGCAGCTACATGACACTTTTAATAAGGCACTCATTTCATTAATTCTCAAAAAGGATAGACCCCCCACTGACCCAGATTAATTGAAATTGATTGTAAGCTGCTCTCCAAAGTACTAGATGAGGCTGGAGAAGGTTTGACCTCATATTATAAGGTGGGATTTGTAAAAAGTAGAACCTCCACAGAATCTTAGACGTTTGCTTCACCTCATGTGGCTGAGTCAAAAAGAGGATACTCAGGTGGCAGCCCTTTCCCTAGATGCAGAGAAGGCATTCGATAGGTTGGAGTGCGGCTTTTTGACGTATACCCTTGAAATGTTCGGCTTGGGCCTTAGATTTATCAAGTGGGTTAAGGTATTATATTCCAATCCAAGAACAGCAGTCCTCACAAATGGTATGCTCTCTTCCTTTTTTAATTTGTCGAGGAGAACCCAGCAGGGCAGTCCTCTCTCACCTCTCCTTTTTACTCAATTTTTGGAGCCCTTGGCAGCAGCAATCAGAGCTGATTCAGGAATCAAAGGAGTGATGGGAGGTGCCAGAGAGCATAAGCTGTTTATATATGCTGAAGACATATTGTTACTTATTAGGGAATCGGCCACATCAATCCCTTTGGTTTTTGAACACAATTGAGATGTTCTCACAGATATCTGGTTATAAGATGAATTGGCAGAAGTCAGAGTCTATGCCTGTATCAAATTTATGTCCTCCTGTTGCAATTACTTCATTTCAGTTAAAATGGGTGCCGTCAGGTATTAAATAACTGGGTATAAAACGGAGCAATGAGCTACAGAATCATGCAAATTAATGTAGCCACCTCTACAAAAAAAATTAAGAATAATCTTGATAAATGGAGGTTGCTTAATCTTACTTTATGGGGCAAAATAAATACTGTTAAAATGTTTGTGGCGCCACAGTTGAATTTTGTGTCCATGATGCTCCCTGTGACCATCTCCCCCTTACTATTTAAGCAGTACAATCAAATGATTAAGGATTATCTTTGGGATGGGGAAAAAAACAGAATAAATGTCAACAAGTTATATGCTCCAAGGGATAAAGGAGGACTCGCATTACCCAATGTAGAACTATACAACATATCATTTGAAGTAGCCAAATTGGCCAGACACTGGGGCAATTACGATTCCCATTTGAGATGGACTCAGAGGTCTATCACAGCCCCGTTTAAGCATATTGAGGCATTATCACTAAAAATTATTCAGAGACAACCAACTGAAGAGGTTAACCCAATCCTTCAACATTCGAGAGGTTTGGGTTAAGATTCCTAAGATGCTTGGAATTTCCAAGTAAAAAAAACAAAAAATTCTTCCATATGGCACAACCCATCAGTTTACATAGGAAAACAACGTATCTGGGATGGTATGGCTAAGACAAAGCCTGCATGCACTAAGGGATCTATATGAGAAACGAGGGCTTATGTCCTATCAGGAGCTGAAGGAGAAATGTAATTTGCCAGATAAGGGCGATTTCTGGAAATACTTACAACTAACACGCTACTCAAACCAGACGCGGCGTGTGCGCGAGCATTGCAAAATAAATGTACACATACATGTTATTCAATCATTGCACCCACACTACTCACACGCACCAACGAGTGTCTGCGTTGCCAGGCGCTAAAATAGAAGTTGCTTCTATTTGTGACACCAAACGTGATGCAAGTCCTGCCTCTCCCATCTCATCATTGGCTTTTAGAAGCATATACCCACGTGCCACCTTCTCATTGGTTATACCCACGTGGGTGATTGAAAGATGAACTGAGATCGGTCGGTCGGTTGTGGTAATACACCTTATTATGAAAGTTAGATGGTTTATTGGCATCTAAAGTCCAAAGAAGAAAAAGCCTGGAAGGAGGAGAGATGACTAGAAACGATTCGGTTGACCGTTTTATGTGTGGATTAATTGTCGGAGTAGAGGACCTTGTGTATTTCTGGTAAAATAACTAATCAACGTTTATATCCCAGGACAAATTAGCTAGCAACAGCAAGCTTGCCAGCTAAATAAGCCAATTAGCAAGCAACTGCAAGCTATCTAGCTAAATTGCCATGCATGTTTAATGCTTTCGACCTGTCCAAATTAATATAATTGGTTGATATTTCAACCTACGTGTCGTGATTGCGTTTGGTGCGGGGGGACAAAATCACGCGGACGCACGTGCACATCCGGTTTGGGCATGGTATAAGGAGCTGCATGGGGTCTCTTATGAGTATTAACCTCCAGAGTGATGAAAACTTGTTAGAACAATATTTCATGATACCAGGAATATCACACTCTGCTTCAGTGTTATATAAAATAATCTCATATGCACAATATGGACATTGTGAGAATTTAAGATTGATTTGGCAGAGGGATCTTAATTGTGACTGAGTAGGATGTATGGAAAAATATTATTTCCAATGTAGGGTGGCGTACCAGGGATACAATGGGTAAATTTACACATTATAAGATTACTACTGGACCCCAGTTAGATTACATAAAATGGGTTTATTGCTAAATAACTTATGCTGGAAATGCAAGGGGGAAGTAGGCACCTTTCTGCATGCTATATGGGGATGTCCCATGGTGCTCCCTTTTTGGAAGGAGGTTCTTAAAAAGCTTGAAGAATGGGTGGGACAGCTTATCCCAGAGTCCCCACAGCTGTGCTTATTTACACTGCGTGCACAATTATTAGGCAAATTGTATTCCTCGGGATTCATTTTATTGTTGAACAAACACAATGCTCTCACTCAATCCAAAATGTTATTGAACCTCAATGTTTAACAAAGGAAAAGTGAGTTTTGTCTTTCTCAGGGAAATATATAAGTGTGCACAATTATTAGGCAACTATTAGTGTGCACAATTATTAGGCAACTAAATTACAAAAATAATTTCTCTCAACTCACTTGTTTATTCTCAATTTTTAGAGTAAGTGTAACAGATAAGTAACACAAAATGACAATTATATAACATTTTTGGCCTTTCAAAAATATTCAGTGACCAATATAGCCACCCTTATTTTCAATAACTGCCATGAGCCTTCCATCCATGGAGTCTGTCAGTTTCTTGATCTGTTCACAATCAATTTTCGCTGAAGCAGCAACCACAGCCTCCCAAATGCTGTTCAAAAAGGTGTATTGTCTTCCATCACTGTAAATCTCACGTTTGAGAAGGGCCCACAAGTTCTCAATAGGATTTAAGTCAGGTGAGGAAGGGGGCCAGATCATTATTCAGGCATCTTTGAGGCCCTTGCTGGCTAGCCAAGCAGTAGAGTACTTGGATGCATGTGATGGAGCATTGTCCTGCATAAAGATCATGGCCTTCTAGAATGCTGAGGACTTCTTCCTGTACCACTGTTTGACGAAAGAATCTTCCAGAAATTGGCAGTAGGTTTGGGAGTTGAGTTTCAGTCCATCTTCAACCCGAAAAGGTCCAACTACCTCATCCTCAATGATAGCAGCCCATACCAGTACCCCTCCTTCACCTTGCTGGTACCTGACTCAAAGTGGTGCCCTGTGTCCATTACTGATCCAGCCACGGGCCCATCCATTTGGTCCATCAAGAGTCACTCATTTCATCTGTCGATAAAACCTTTGAAAAATCTGTCTTCAGGTATGTCTTTGCCCAATCTTGACGCTTCAACTTGTGAACCTTATTCAGTGGTGGTCTTGTTTCAGTCTTCTTGACCTTGGCCATGTCTCTGAGCACTTGACACCTTGTACTTCTGAACACTCCAGGTAGGTTGCAGTTCTGGAATACGGTGGCACTGGAGGATAATGGGTTCCTGGTAGTTTGACGTTTAATTCTTCTCAAGTCTTTTTGCAGTTCATTTGCGCCTTTTCTTCCCCATGCGTTTTTTGCGCCCCAGTTGACTATTCGCAACAAAACGTTTGAATGTCCGGTGGTCACACCTCAATAGTTTAGCTATTTAAAGAGTGTCGCATCCGTCTGAAAGGCATTTTACATTTTTGGCTTTTCAGTGTCAGTTAAATGCCTTTTTTGGTCCATTTTACCTGAGGTAATGAGGCTGCCTAATAATTATGCACACCTTGATATAAGGTGTTATTCACTTTCGCCACACCCTCCCTCATTACACAAATACATATCACCTGAAAATGATTAAATCCAATAAGCATTCAAGTTTATATGGTTTGGAGTTCGAAAATGTGAATAGAAACAATGATAAGATCAGAATACTCACTTGCCTAATAATTGTGCACGCAGTGTATTAGGGGATATATTTATTTTACCACCAGGTATTAGCAAAGAAGAGTTTGGGCTTGCCTCAGTGGGTTTTCTTACTGCGGCTAGACTCATACGACATAACTGGAAGAGTGCAGATAGTCTGAAAATAACATGTTGGCTCAAACTCATCGTGAGAGAGAGAGAAATTACAGGAGGAAAGGGAAATGTAGTATGACATGGGAACACTTTTTGAATGATATACGGGACCCGACGTGCGGGTGAGAAGCTAGGGTATAAGTTAGAACAAATGTATGTGTAATGGGTATTTTTTTTATGCTTACATATTTATTTATTTTTATCAAAAAAATGTATTATTACTTTCTTATATTATTATTCATTTATATTTACTTGCTGTTTAGTAGTCCAACCACAGACATATGGTTGAAAGGTGCTGTCTTGTTGGGTGTTATGTTTTTGTTATTAGTGTTATGTAATGATGTAATGTCATATCGATAAATGTATAAAAAAAAACGTAAAAATAATAAATAAAAAAAACATACCATTCAGATGTTGTGAATGCGAAAATATATACTCTCTGAATCGGTTGTACGGCTGAATTACATGTACTGGGATATTCATATGTGATTTACTGCCCCATTTGTACAGAGGTGCATTAAACATTTGTCAATACAATACATTTATTTCAAATGTGGATATTTTGGACTGGGTTATACCATAACAGTTTTGTTCAATATTTTGTCTTGTTTATTTGCTGAAAGGTTTACACAGAAGCTTGTGTAATACGACAATTAGCTTCAAAACTCTAGTGGATAAACTTACATCACGTGCTCAAGACTGGCAGAAGCTCCCTTCCCCTCTCCGCTTACCTGTTTGTCCATTTTAGCTTGTTTCTTTTTTACAGGCTGCGGCTGGTTATGGCTCATTCACATTAAGCATGCATTCAGACACCGAGAGCAGGAGCAGCACGTTTAGTACAAAGACACTACTGGCTGAAATCTACCCATCTTCTCCAGACAAATGGATTGCCTAGCATTTTTTTTTATCATGTTACATGGACCGCTGGCTTTGGCCAAAGCACATAGTTTTAGAATGAAGGACTTACTTTATTGACCAGAATGCACCTCTGTAATCAGATTGGAAGACAAAACAAGCTGTAAGTCAATAACAGAGCACAAAAGCCTGCAGGCCTCGCATTCAGGGTTGGGACTGTGAGTGGGTCAGCCCTGCCCACCTGAAGGGAGTATGCTCTGTGTGCTTGTGGAATACTCATTTCTGCTCAATCTGTCGCAGCCAAACTCTGTTGATCCAGAGAGATGGATGTGGTGATGCTACAGCGAATTTATGAGAACCCTGTGAATCATGTGGAGATGTCACTTAAAAAGGTCGATGACTGAAAGGACAAGGGGTGATCGAGATGGAGAGAAAATACTTCTGTGAGAATCTGACCAAGAATGAACCAGATGTCCATTGCGTAACAGTTTGGGAGAACATCCTCAGAGCGTTTGCGGCAAATCTGGCACGGGTTTCATCAATGACTTTCATAACCACAGCAACATGGCGGAAGGTGTTACAGGGTTCTCCATTTGGCCTGGTGTGGCACTTCTGTTAGGACTTGACAGAACATCGTCTGACAGGTGCAAGAGAGCGAGAAAGCAGGTTGCCTTACCGCTGGCTCTTCCTTTTTTCTCTGCTTCATTACCTCAGTCAATTCTGACTGAGATCACTTGTAGGTCGGGCGAGAAAAAACACACCTGTGAAAACATTGAGACTTTTCCGCACCAAAAAAATTGGAAAACGATCCGCTATCAAAAAGGAGGACCAACAAAAACAAACAACTGCCATACGTCCAAATCTTTGATTCTTTATTCTCTGCCGCACTGTGGGAATCAGACTCTAAAACCAATGCCATTGGTTGCTGTTGGCCGCCCTTGTGACCTGTACTTCCAACTCCTGGTGTTCCACCATTAAGAGACCAAAGTGAACATTCAATCAGCGCCACCAAGAGGACATTGACTGAGGGACGGGGGGGCTCTGTGAGAGCGTGATCCAACCCAAACACGGCATATTTCTGTCTATCTGGAAGTGTGTTTCCCAGGGGGCCCTGGGGGGGCAGACAGGTTAATAATAACACCAGGGAAACAGAGCCAGATCTCCCTGGGACTGATGTGTCTGACAGCTGGAACGCCAGAGAACACAAACAAGTGCATAAACAGGTGCGCACCACAGACAGACAGACAGACAGAGAGGTGGAGGGAGTAGGGAGCAGAGCGAGATAGCTAGGCAATAGGGTGATAGTGGCGATATTCACTGTTCTTCCAGTGTGGGCAAGATGAGCTTCTCTCTGAGTGTGTTTGTGTGGTGCCCATGTTTAGTACGAAAATAACCTTGTCTGTTGTGTAAAGCAATGGGTATTGCATTGTCCCTGAGAACGCCAGTCACATTTTTTCTGGTGGTTGTAATGGCTGTGTTGTACCTTGCCATGCTGGCCCATCCTCTCCAGGCAGATGACAGCATCCTCCCACAGCTCCAGCTTCTCGTAGATTAGCAGGGCTGAGCTCGTGCAGCCCAGGTCTGTCAGCAGGCTGGCCAGCTGCTTCTGTAAATGTGAGAGAGGTTCGGACATGGGATAAGTCATTTCTTATTTAAACAGTAAAAAAATATATATGATGTTGATGTATGCCCCAGGAAGACCCCATTCGCAGCCCCCTGCAGGAAGACCCCCTCCTGCCACCGCTGAAAAGAATCCTGGGGGAAACACTGCATATGCATACACTCCCCGAACCATCCCAGCTCTGTCTCTGTCGGTAATGGTCCTTATCACATTCATAACAATAAATGTATTTTTTTTGGTCAAAGGATGCTTGGGAGAGTTGGTCTTCCCTAGCTGCTGTATTCAAGGGTGCAAATATGTACTGCCGTTTAGCAGTATTTAAGCTGCAGCCATCCTCCCGATTATTGTGAAAATAATAATAATAATACTGCTACAGGCCTGTTCTTAACTACACACGCAGACACACACCAGTTGTATTCATTCCAAGCTGTGGTGCCATATGCAGGGTAGTGTCTTCACCCAGGGTAGTGTCTTCACCCAGGGTAGTGTCCTTCACCCTTTTACTCTCTCCATCTCCACTATTTTGACCTCACATCTATTTCCATTATCTTGTCATCTTCACACAAGGCAACATAGGCCCTAACCTTGTACCCAAACCCTGTCTCTCGGTCCACTTAAAGAGTGGGAGCTGAACCTGGAGCACAGCCTGTCTTGTCACAGACTAAATCCTAGGTTTCTGGGTTTTATCACCTCTCGTCCTCTCCTGTGATCGCCTCCCCATCCCGTCTCAGGGGTGACGTACCACGTCCCACTGGGATGATGGACCCCATAAATCTGAATTTACCCCCGTCCCACAACCCCACTCGTCAACCACCCTAATCACGTGACCGGGGAGCCATGGGGAGCCAGGACGTGACACCAATGGCAAACGGCAGACATTTAGACGAATAGGACCCACGGCAGTGAACATGCCATTTGTGCCTCTTCACCAGTTTCCAGGAAAACTCCTGATATTGTGGTTTCAGAATCTCCCTGAAAGCAGGAAGGGCTGAGACAGACAAGAGACTGTTGAATTATATGGGGATTTATTAATTCTGTAAGCAAATCTTAAAATATGTGCTATATCTCAACCCATCTTCCTGTCCCTCCTCTCCCCACACAGCTTCTCTGTGCGCAGGCACGGCCATCATTACATGCCGGGCACGCCTCTCACTGAGGAAAAACACCACCACAGCCCACACGATTCTCTGCCTTGCTTGCACTTTCAATTCCCCAGGCGGCAATAGGGTGCCTTCAATTCCAGCTTTATTGCTGTTTGCCATTATTACATGAAGCCTGGGCGATGTATCCTGCCCCACTGATTTCTCTCTTTCCCTGTCTTTTACACTCCCTCCCTCTCAATCTCTCTACCTCTTTGTCATATCTCTTCCTCCCTCCTTTTCTTACAACCCCACAATCTCTCGCTCCCTTTCTCCCTAGCTCTCTCACCATCTCCACTCTTCTCCCTCTGTTGACTAGGCCCGTGCCTTTAAATATACACTACCGTTCAAAAGTTTGGGGGTCACTTAAAAATGGCCTTGTTTTTTGTCCATTAAAATAAAATCAAATTGATCAGAAATACAGTGTAGACATTGTTCATGTTGTCAGTCTATTCTTGTTCTGAGAAATGAAGGCTATTCCATGAGAGAAATTGCCAAGAAACTGAAGATCTCGTACAACGCTGTGTACTATTCCCTTCACAGAAATGTGAAGGGAAAATGTGAGCAAATTACACCGCTCAAAACACCTTAGCTGATACAAGGAAGGAGAAATTGACTGGGCCAAGACAGGTGCTACAACAGAAATAAACACATCCATGGTCAACAAACCATCTTTCTGCTTGCTACAAATACAGAATAACAAAAAGGCTAATCCCTCACTCTTCATCTCCCGGAATATATACACAGACCGAGAAAGCAGACAAGCCTTACATGTAACACCATATAAAGACTACCAGGTTGATGCAGCTTCTACCCTGAGGGGGACTAACTGTCTGGTAGTTGGAGGACAAAGACGTACTGTTTTAGTGGCCATCCTGCAGTGGAGGCGGCCATCAGGTGGCCTTTGGCTGGAAAGCAGCCGGCGCTAACAGGGAGCTTCAGCCTGACAGATATATTGTCTGAATGCCAAGTGTCCAGATTAGATCAAGGCTCTGACGCACTAAATCACATATAACCAAACGTGTGGTGATAGATGAGACTCCTCTGGGGACAACGCGGTAGTGGACCTCGGGCAGGAGGTCGAGAGGACAGTCACAAAGCAAGGGCAGCATCCTTCAAGTCTCGGACTACCGTCAAAGGTGTGGGAGTTCAAAGAGTCGGCCAAGCGGATGGGTCCCATCCTTTTCTCCTGAATTAGTGTTCACTCATATAACCCTGATGTAAATAATTGTTTAATCATGACCATGACTTCCAATGGGTCAAGTCATAAGTCAAAGCTTTGATGGAAGACATTGGTCTGTGTGGTACTTCAGTTAGTGAGTCGGCCCTTAAAATGAAGTTCACAATCACAGTGGAGCGAAACCAATTCATAAATCAGAAACCCAATCAGCAGTGACGGGGTAATGATGGGGTGTTACCTGGACGGCCCATCTGGGAGGAGCCTGGCAGCAGTAGAAGAGTTTCAGACGCTCCGTCACAGGACAGCTCTTCTCCTCAAAGTAATCCACTATAGTCTGGAAGAGAGGAGAGACATCCAGCATCAACTAGAGTCATACCCAGGCAAAGCCTCATTACTAAACCCCAAAAATGACACATTTAAACTGCAAAATTGGTAGAGCAAGTCAAGAGCAAATTGAAATGTACTGATTGAGATGTGAGTGCAACAGGTCTAAAAGACCATTGATTGACAGTGTCCAACCCTGATATCTGGTTGAGTTCTGTGTTTTGTCTCAATCTGTGTTGTACGGGTTGTTAGGTACTCAATGAACACTGTCTGAGGGCCTCCAGGAAGACAAGGTATAAACAGTAAACAACTCTCACAGTCACGCCAAATGAGCCACTGCTGGATGCTATCCCATTGTTATTGTCTCATTCTGTCTCATTTTATCAGCGGGCCGTCACGCAGAGCAACAACTCACATTCTGCTTGCCATCTGAGAGGAGATATTTGTCTGTGCCTAAAATTGGGCTTGACTCACAGTGATGTCTAACAACAATGATCCAATACCATGGCTCATAAACCTCAACCTAACAGCAAATCCCAGACTAGGACTGAGTCCTGTCGTTATGGCTGGGTTGGGTGGTGTTATCTGTGGGACTTGGACAGGGCCCAGCCTCCTGTAATGAAATGTGGATCCCGACCACCCAGGATAAAATTAATTATTAACAGTGGATGGAGTTTGGCAGCTGGGATGTGATTGGCCTCCTTGCATAGGAAATGAAGAGGGAAGAGGGTGGGTAAGAGTGTAACAGGACATATTTTACAGTTTGGGATGGAGAAAATCCAGAGAGGTGAGTCACAGTGATTACATTTTCTGGTAACGAGGCCAGACAAAAAACACAGACACACACACACACTCGGACAAAACGCAGAATGACACAAGCAAAAACACTAACAAATAGACAGACGCCAACACAATCAGGGAGACGAGGGGATAAAAAGCTTTCCTTACGTTTTAAACTCAAAGACAAATCCAATGCCCGGCCATAACGCGTTGATGTCAAACAGACTGCTTCAGATGAATACTGATCTAATTCCCTATAGACCATTACTACTCTGCCCACATGATTGTCATCAATGTTCATCTTCTGTCTCTGTCAGTTTAATGGGAGTTTGGGGAAGTTGTCTTTACCAATATCTAAATCCTGTCAACAAGCAACAGCAGATCCTCTCTGGAAATCGGTAACATCTAAACAAACCTTGTCAACGAATGAGAACGCCCAGTAAACCATTAGGAGTAAATCTGTGAGTGACGCAGTGTGTCAAAACAGGTAGCCTGCAGAGTGGGAGATGGCGCACAGCAAGTGCAAGAGCTGTAAGAAGTCACCAGAACAAGGAATTTAATAGGGCTGTCTATTCATGCCAAAACAAACAGCCTTTACACTTGTGTTTGAGTGCAAACGTTCGGTCTTCCAGGTAGATGTAAATGCTCTCTTTTGTTAAAGCGAAACATTGCACAAAACCAACTAGACATTGATAAAATTACATTTTTGCTTGCTTAATGGTGCTCTAATTTGATAATGCATGCAGTTGGGTTCTGTCCTTTATAGATTCCTGAAGACTTTTGTACCCTCCCCACAAAGAGTTTCTAAGATTGAAAGGGTAGCACATCCAAGTGACTTACAGGGCTGTTGCAAAAAAAAACGGCTAGGACTCCATCCAATTGGCGACATGCAAATATTCTAAAAACCTCATAAAAACAATATGCATATTTTCCCCACCAGAGAGGTGTCTCCAACAAATTCACTTGTTGCTGATAGAAGGCTGTGCGTGGGGATGTAGTGAATGTAAAAACTACTTCTGCTGTTAAAATAAAAAAATACATTTCCAGTTGGCTTGGTGTAATCTGTTTCCCTTAACGGCAAGCAAGGTTTGTTTGAAAGCAGAGTGCGGATGACTAATAAATTGTGTTTCTCCACGGCCAGGGTATATATACTCAAAGCACAAACAGCGGTTGGCATTTGATGAACTCTGGTAGACCAGAGGCCCTACAGAGAGAGAGCCACAGGCTACGGGGGAGTAGTTCAGAGAAGATGAGAGGAGGTGGGGGAGATTGGTGAGTAAAAACATCCCGATTGACTGAACTGAGTTCCAAGTTGCTCTGTGAACACAATTATAGCAGATGGTGAAAGTATATTGAATGAGTAAACCATAAATTATTGATTTTATACAACTGCACAAGGAAGGAAAACACCCCATCTGACAGGTTGCAGAAATACAACGTTTGCAATCAGAATAAGACCAGTACACTTTTGATACCCATGTTGAGATTGAACAAAATGTACCATATCTGGAGAGCCATTTACAGTTGAAGACAGAAGTTTAATTACACTTAGGTTGGAGTCATTAAAACTAGTTTTTCATCCACTGCAAAAATTTCTTGTTAACCTCTCTAGGGTAGGGGGCAGTATTTTCACATCCGGATAAAAAACGTACCCGATTTAATCTGGTTATTACTACTGCCCAGAAACTAGAATATGCATATAATTGTTTGATTTGGATAGAAAACACCCTAAAGTTTCTAAAACTGTTTGAATGGTGTCTGTGAGTATAACAAAACTCATATGGAAGGCCAAAACCTGAGAAGATTCTGTACAGGAAGTGCCCTCTCTGACCATTTCTTGGCCTTCTATACTCTCTTTATCGAAAACAGAGGATCTCTGCTGTAACGTGACACTTTCTAAGGCTCCCATAGGCTCTCAGAAGGCGCCAGAACGTTGAATGATGACTTTGCAGCACCTGCCTGAAAAACAGTAGCGCATTTGGATAGTGGTCGATCTGAGAACAATGAGACGGGTGCGCACGTGAAGAGGCCATTTTACATTTTCAGTCTTTGAACGAAAAAGACGTCTCCCGGTCGGAATATTATCGCTATTTTACGAGAAAAATCGCATAAAAATTGATTTTAAACAGCGTTTGACATGCTTCGAAGTACGGTAATGGAATATTTTGAATTTTTTTGTCACGATACGTGTCCGCGCGTCACCGTTCGGATAGTGTCTTGAACGCAAGAACAAAACAGAGGATATTTGAACATAACTATGGATTATTTTGAACCAAAACAACATTTGTGGATGAAGTAGAAGTCCTGGGAGTGTATTCTGACGAAGAACAGCAAAGGTAATCCAATTTTTCTTAGTTTGGTGAGTGTCAAATTAGCTAGCCTGTGATGGCGAGCTATCTACTCAGAATATTGCAAAATGTGCTTTTGCCGAAAAGCTATTTTAAAATCGGACACCGCGATTGCATAAAGGAGTTCTGTATCTATAATTCTTAAAATAATTTGTTTTTTTGTGAACGTTTATCGTGAGTAATTTAGTAAATTCACCGGAAGTTTTCGGTATGTTTGCTAGTTCTGAACGTCACATGCTAATGTAAAAAGCTGGTTTTTGATATAAATATGAACTTGATTGAACAAAACATGCATGTATTGTATAACATAATGTCCTAGGAGTGTCATCTGATGAAGATCATCAAAGGTTAGTGCTGCATTTAGCTGTAGTTTTGGTTTTTGTGACATTATATGCTAGCTTGAAAACTGTGTGTGTGATTATTTCTGGCTGGGTACTCTCCTGACATAATCTAATGTTTTGCTTTCGTTGTAAAGCCTTTTTGAAATCGGACAATGTGGTTAGATTAACGAGAGTCTTGTCTTTAAAATGGTGTAAAATAGTCATATGTTTGAGAAATTGAAGTAATAGCATTTCTAAGGTATTTGAATATCGCACCACTCGATTCCACTGGCTGTTGACTAGGTGGGACGATTTCGTCCCACATACCCTAGAGAGGTTAACAAACTATAGTTTTGGCAAGTCGGTTAGGCCATCTACTTTGTGCATGACAAGTAATTTTTCGAACAATTGTTTACAGATTACCGTAAATTCCGGACTATAAGTCGCAACTTTTTTCCCACGCTTTGAACCTCGCCGCTTAAACAATGACGCGGCTAATATATGGATTTTTCCCGCTTAAACATTTTTTTTCCCCAAAAAAACACATTCTGTGACGTGCTCAGTTTTTTGGAGGCATGAAGCTTTCATTAGACCAATGAAATTGCCGAACGGGTAAAGGTCAAACAACTTTTTTGTTTACTGTTTAGATTAAATCGAGCGCTCTCAAACTTCCCATCATTCTGATTAGGGTAGTCATTTTGTCACCCTCATCATGGCAAAGACACGGAGAAATGCATATGGCGGTGTTCGCTTTAGCAATCTCACTAGTATAAAGACCTCCTCCATTCCTGCCATTATTGAAAGAGATTGTGATACCTCACATCTCAAAATTGGGTTACTTAATGTTAGATCCCTCACTTCCAAGGCAGTTATAGTCAATGAACTAATCACTGATAATAATCTTGATGTGATTGGCCTGACTGAAACATGGCTTAAGCCTGATGAATTTACTGTGTTAAATGAGGCCTCACCCCCTGGTTACATTAGTGACCATACCCCCCGTGCATCCGGCAAAGGCGGAGGTGTTGCTAACATTTACGATAGCAAATTTCAATTTACAAAAAAAAACAACAACAATGACGTTTTCGTCTTTTGAGCTTCTAGTCATGAAATCTATGCAGCCTACTCACTCACTTTTTATAGCTACTGTTTATAGGCCTCCTGGGCCATATGCAGTGTTCCTCACTGAGTTCCCTGAATTCCTATCGGATCTTGTAGTCATAGCAGATAATATTCTAATTTTTGGTGACTTTAACATTCACATGGAAAAGTCCACAGACCCACTCCAAAAGGCTTTCGGAGCCATCATCGACTCAGTGGGTTTTGTCCAACATGTCTCTGGACCTACTCACTGCCACAGTCATACTCTGGACCTAGTTTTGTCCCATGGAATAAATGTTGTGGATCTAAATGTTTTTCCTCATAATCCTGGACTATCGGACCACCATTTTATTACGTTTGCAATTGCAACAAATAATCTGCTCAGACCCCAACCAAGGAGCATTAAAAGTCGTGCTATAAATTCTCAGACAACCCAAAGATTCCTTGATGCCCTTCCAGACTGCCTCTGCCTACCCAAGGACGTCAGAGGACAAAAATCAGTTAACCACCTAACCGAGGAACTCAATTTAACCTTGCGCAATACCCTAGATGCAGTTGCACCCCTAAAAACTAAAAACATCTGTCATAAGAAACTAGCTCCCTGGTATACAGAAAATACACGAGCTCTGAAGCAAGCTTCCAGAAAATTGGAACGGAAATGGCGCCACACCAAACTGGAAGTCTTCCGACTAGCTTGGAAAGACAGTACCGTGCAGTATCGAAGAGCCCTTACTGCTGCTCGATCATCCTATTTTTCCAACTTAATTGAGGAAAATAAGAACAATCCGAAATGTCTTTTTGATACTGTCGCAAAGCTAACTAAAAAGCAGCCTTCGCAAATGGAGGATGGCTTTCACTTCAGCAGTAATAAATTTATGAACTTCTTTGAGGAAAAGATCATGATCATTAGAAAGCAAATTACAGACTCCTCTTTAAATCTGGGTATTCCTCCAAAGCTCCATTGTCCTGAGTCTGCACAACTCTGCCAGGACCTAGGATCAAGGGAGATACTAAAGTGTTTTAGTACTATATCTCTTGACGCAATGATGAAAATAATCATGGCCTCCAAACCCTCAAGCTGCATACTGGACCCTATTCCAACTAAACTACTGAAAGAGCTGCTTCCTGTGCTTGGCCCTCCTATGTTGAACATAATAAACGGCTCTCTATCCACCGGATGTGTACCAAGCTCACTAAAAGTGGCAGTAATAAAGCCTCTCTTGAAAAAGCCGAATCTTGATCCAGAAATTATAAAAAACTATCGGCCTATATCGAATCTTCCATTCCTCTCAAAAAAAATTGAAAAAGCTGTTGCACAGCAACTCACTGCCTTCCTGAAGACAAACAATGTATACGAAACGCTTCAGTCTGGTTTTAGACCCCATCATAGCACTGAGACTGCACTTGTGAAGGTGGTAAATGACCTTTTAATGACGTCAGACCGAGGCTCTGCATCTGTCCTCGTGCTCCTAGATCTTAGTGCCGCTTTTGATACCATCGATCACCACATTCTTTTGGAGAGATTGGAAACCCAAATTGGTCTACATGGACAAGTTCTGGCCTGGTTTAGATCTTATCTGTCGGAAAGATATCAGTTTGTCTCTGTGAATGGTTTGTCCTCTGTCAAATCAATTGTAAATTTAGGTGTTCCTCAAGGTTCCAGTTTTAGGACCACTATTGTTTGCACTATATATTTTACCTCTTGGGGATGTCATTCGAAAACATAATATTAAATTTCACTGCTATGCGGACGACACACAGCTGTACATTTCAATGAAACATGGTGAAGCCCCAAAATTGCCCTCGCTAGAAGCCTGTGTTTCAGACATAAAGAAGTGGATGGCTGCAAACTTTCTACTTTTAAACTCGGACAAAACAGAGATGCTTGTTCTAGGTCCCAAGAAACAAAGAGATCTTCTGTTGAATCTGACAATTAATCTGGATGGTTGTACAGTCGTCTCAAATAAAACTGTGAAGGACCTCGGCGTTACTCTGGACCCTGATCTCTCTTTTGAAGAACATATCAAGACTGTTTCAAGGACAGCTTTTTTCCATCTACGTAACATTGCAAAAATCAGAAATTTTCTGTCCAAAAATGACGCAGAAAAATTAATCCATGCTTTTGTTACTTCTAGGCTGGACTACTGCAATGCTCTACTTTCCGGCTACCCGGATAAAGCACTAAATAAACTTCAGTTAGTGCTAAATACGGCTGCTAGAATCCTGACTAGAACCAAAAAATTTGATCATATTACTCCAGTGCTAGCCTCCCTACACTGGCTTCCTGTTAAGGCAAGGGCTGATTTCAAGGTTTTACTGCTAACCTACAAAGCATTACATGGGCTTGCTCCTACCTATCTTTCCGATTTGGTCCTGCCGTACATACCTACACGTACGCTACGGTCACAAGACGCAGGCCTCCTAATTGTCCCTAGAATTTCTAAGCAAACGGCTGGAGGTAGGGCTTTCTCCTATAGAGCTCCATTTTTATGGAATGGTCTGCCTACCAATGTGAGAGACGCAGACTCAGTCTCAACCTTTAAGTCTTTACTGAAGACTTATCTCTTCAGTAGGTCCTATGATTAACTATAGTCTGGCCCAGGAGTGTGAAGGTGAACGGAAAGGCTGGAGCAACGAACCGCCCTTGCTGTCTCTGCCTTGCCGGTTCCCCTCTTTCCACTGGGATTCTCTGCCTCTAACCCTTTTACAGGGGCTGAGTCACTGGCCTACTGGTGTTCTTCCATGCCGTCCATGGGAGGGGTGCGTCACTTGAGTGGGTTGAGTCACTGACGTGGTCTTCCTGTCTGGGTTGGCGCCCCCCCCCCCCCTTGGGTTGTGCCATGGCGGAGATCGTTGTGTGCTATACTCGGCCTTGTCTTAGGACGGTAAGTTGGTGGTTGGAGACATCCCTCTAGTGGTGTGGGGGCTGTGCTTTGGCAAAGTGGGTGGGGTTATATCCTGCCTGTTTGGCCCTGTCCGGGGGTATCATCGGATGGGGCCACAGTGTCTTCTGATCCCTCCTGTCTCAGCCTCCAGTATTTATGCTGCAGTAGTTTATGTGTCGGGGGGCTAGGGTCAGTCTGTTACATCTGGAGTATTTCTCTTGTCTTATCCGGTGTCCTGTGTGTATTTAAATATGCTCTCTCTAATTCTCTCTTTCTCTCTTTCTGTCTTTCTCTCGGAGGACCTGAGCCCTAGGACCATGCCTCAGGACTACCTGGTATGATGACTCCTTGCTGTCCCCAGTCCACCTGGCCGTGCTGCTGCTCCAGTTTCAACTGTTCTGCCTGCGGCTATGGAACCCTGACCTGTTCACCGGACGTGCTTGTTGCACCCTCGACAACTACTATGATTATTATTATTTGACCATGCTGGTCATTTATGAACATTTTAACATTTTAACATTTTGACTATGTTCTGTTATAATATCCACCCTGCACAGCCAGAAGAGGACTGGCCACCCCTCATAGCCTGGTTCCTCTCTAGGTTTCTTCCTAGGTTTTTGGCCTTTCTAGGGAGTTTTTCCTAGGGAGTTTTTCCTAGCCACCGTGCTTCTTTCACATGCTATGCTTGCTGTTTGGGGTTTTAGGCTGGGTTTCTGTACAGCACTTTGAGAATATCAGCTGATGTACGAAGGGCTATATAAAAATAAATTTGATTTGATTTGATATGATGCAGCTTTCAAGTTGAAGGCGATTGATCTGGCTGTTGGAAAAGGAAATAGAGCTGCTGCACGGGAGCTTGGTTTTAATGAGTCGATAAGACGTTGGAAAAAGCAGAGTGAGGAATTGACTCAGTGCAAAAAGACAACTAAAGCTTACTGCTCATTTTTTCTTTTTTGTTACAAGCCGTGTTTCGTTAACCTGTTGGGTCTAGGGGGCAGCATTTGCACGTCTGGATAAAAAAAATGTACCCGATTTAATCTGGTTACTAATCCTACCCAGTAACTAGAATATGCATATACTTATTATATATGGATAGAAAACACTCTAAAGTTTCCAAAACTGTTTGAATGGTGTCTGTGAGTATAACAGAACTCATTTGGCAGGCAAAACCCTGAGACATTTTCTGACAGGAAGTGGATACCTGATGTGTTGTATTGACTTTCAAGCTATCCCATTGAAAAACACAGGGGTTTAGGAATATTTTGGCACTTCCTATTGCTTCCACTAGATGTCACCAGCCTTTACAAAGTGTTTTGAGTCTTCTGGAGGGAGATCTGACCGAACAAGAGCCATGGAACGGTGATGTCCCATTAGACACCTGGCGCGCTACTTCATGTTGGGTACCCTCGTTCCAATACGTTATAAAAGGCTATGCATTCGTCCACCTTGAATATTATTCATGTTCTGGTTAAAAAAGGCCCTAATGATTTATGCTATACAACGTTTGACATGTTTGAACGAACGGAAATATATTTTTTCCCCTCGTTCACGACGAGAAGTCCGGCTGGCTTACATCATGTGCTAACGAGACGGAGATTTTTGGACATAAATGATGAGCTTTTTTGAACAAAACTACATTCGTTATGGACCTGTGATACCTGGAAGTGACATCTGATGAAGAGAATCAAAGGTAATGGATTATTTACATAGTATTTTCGATTTTAGATCTCCCCAACATGACGTCTAGTCTGTATCGCAACGCGTATTTTTCTGGGCACAGTGCTCAGATTATTGCAAAGTGTGATTTCCCAGTAAGGTTATTTTTAAATCTGGCAAGTTGATTGCGTTCAAAAGATGTAAATCTATAATTCTTTAAATGACAATAGAATATTTTAACAATGTTTTCTAATTTTAATTATTTAATTTCTGACGCTGACTTGACTGCCGGTTATTGGAGGGAAACGATTTCCTCAACATCAATGCCATAGTAAAACGCTGTTTTTGTATATAAATATGAACTTGATAGAACTAAAAATGCATGCATTGTCTAACATAATGTCCTAGGAGTGTCATCTGATGGAGATTGTAAAAGGTTAGTGCATCATTTTAGCTGGTTTTATGGTTTTGCTGACCCTGTCTTTGACTTGACAAAACATTACACACAACTCTTGTAAATGTACTGTCCTAACATACTCTAAATTTATGCTTTCGCCGTAAAACCTTTTTGAAATCGTAAAACGTGGTTAGATTAAGGAGATGTTTATCTTTCAAATGGTGTAACATAGTTGTATTTTTGAAAAATTTGAATTTTGACATTTATTTGGATTCAAATTTGCCGCTCTTGAAATGCACCTGCTGTTGATGGAGTGCACCACAGGTGGCACGCTAGCGTCCCACCTAGCCCCAAGAGGTTAACCTGTTAGGGCTAGGGGGCAGTATTGACACGGCCGGATAAAAAACGTACCCGATTTAATCTGGTTACTACTCCTGCCCAGTAACTAGAATATGCATATAATTATTGGCTTTGGATAGAAAACACCCTAAAGTTTCTAAAACTGTTTGAATGGTGTCTGTGAGTATAACAGAACTCATATGGCAGGCCAAAACCTGAGAAGATTCCATGCAGGAAGTGGCCTGTCTGACAAGTTGTGTTTCATCTTGGCTCTTTTTATTGAAGACTGAGGATCTTTGCTATAACGTGACACTTCCTACGGCTCCCATAGGCTCTCAGAGCCCGGAAAAAGCTGAACGATATCGAGGCAGCCTCTGGCTGAAACACTTTATCGCGTTTGGCAAGTGGCCGATTAGAGTACTATGGGCTTAGGCGCGTGCCCGAGTCAACCCCATGCTTTATTTTCTTTCGTCTGTTTACCTAAACGCAGATTCCCGGTTGGAATATTATCGCTTTTTTATGAGAAAAATGGCATAAAAATTGATTTAAAAAGTGGTTGACATGCTTCGAAGTACGGTAATGGAATATTTAGAAATTCTTTGTCACGAATTGCGCCATGCTCGTCACCCTTATTTACCCTTTCGGATAGTGTCTTGAACGCACAAACAAAACGCCGCTATTTAGATATAACTATGGATTATTTTGAACCAAACCAACATTTGTTATTGAAGTAGAAGTCCTGGGAGTGCATTCTGACGAAGACAGCAAAGGTAATAACATTTTTCTTATAGTAAATCTGACTTTGGTGAGGGCTAAACTTGCTGGGTGTCTAAATAGCTAGCCCTGTGATGCCGGGCTATCTACTGAGAATATTGCAAAATGTGCTTTCACCGAAAAGCTATTTTAAAATCGGACATATCGAGTGCATAGAGGAGTTCTGTATCTATAATTCTTAAAATAATTGTTATGCTTTTTGTGAACGTTTATCGTGAGTAATTTTGTACATTTACCGGCAGTGTTCGGTGGGAATGCTAGTCACATGCTAGTCACATGCTAATGTAAAAAGCTGGTTTTTGATATAAATATGAACTTCATTGAACAAAACATGCATGTATTGTATAACATAATGTCCTAGGGTTGTCATCTGATGAAGATCATCAAAGGTTAGTGCTACATTTAGCTGTGGTTTGGGTTTATGTGACATTATATGCTAGCTTGAAAAATGGGTGTCTGATTATTTCTGGCTGGGTACTCTGCTGACATAATCTAATGTTTTGCTTTCGTTGTAAAGCCTTTTTGAAATCGGACAGTGTGGTTAGATTAACGAGAGTCTTGTCTTTAAAATGGTGTAAAATCATAAAAGTCATATGTTAAAGTCATAAAGTCATATGTTTGAAAAATTGAAGTTTTTGCGTCCCACCTAGCCCATAGAGGTTAAAGCCTATTTATTTTTGTTACAAGCCGTGTTTCGTTAAAGCCTGTGTAAAGTTCATTTGTTTCAATGTACCGGTAGGCACCTGCGGCTTATAGACATGTGCAGCTTATTTATGTTCAAAATAATATTTTTTTTTAAATTCAGTGGGTGCGGCTAATATTCAGGTGCGCTTAATAGTCCGGAAATTACGGTATTTGACTTATAATTCACTGTATCACAATTCCAGTGAGTCAGAAGTTCACATACACTAAGTTGACTGTGCCTTTAAACAGCTTGGAAAATTCCAGAAAAATGTCATGGCTTCTGATTAGAGGTCGGCCGATTATGATTTTTTCCGACGCCGATACCGATTATTGGAGGACCCGAAAAAAGCCAGCGCTGATTAAATCGGCCGATTTTTGATTATTTATTTGTAATAATGGCAATTACAACAATACTGAATGAACACTTATTTTAACTTAATATAATACATCAATAAAATAAATTTAGCCTCAAATAAATAATGAAACATGTTCAATTTGGTTTAAATAATTCAAAAACAAAGTGTTGGAGAAGTAAAAGTGCAATATGTGCCATGTAAAAAAGCTAACATTCAAGTTCCTTGCTCAGAACATGAGAACATATGAAAGCTGGTGGTTCCTTTGAACATGAGTCTTCAATATTCCCAGGTAAGAAGTTTTAGGTTGTAGTTATTATAGGAATTATAGGACTATTTCTCTCTATACGATTTGTATGTCATATACATTTGACTACTGGATGTTCTTATAGGCACTTTAGTATTGCCAGTGTAACAGTATAGCTTCCGTCCCTCTCCTCGCTCCTACCTGGGCTGGAACCGGGAACACATCGACAACAGCCACCCTCGAAGCAGCGTTACCCATGCAGAGCAAGGGGAACAACTACTCCAAGTCTCAGAGCTAGTGACGTTTGAAACGCTATTAGCGCGCACCCGCTAACTAGCTAGCCATTTCACATCGGTTACACCAGCCTAATCTCGGGAGTTGATAGGCTTGAAGTCATAAACAGCACAATGCTTAAGCATTGCAAAAGCTGCTGGCAAACGCACGAAAGTGCTGTTTGAATGAATGCTTACGAGCCTGCCATCGCTCAGTCAGACTGCTCTATCAAATCATAGACTTAATTATAACATAATGACACACAGAAATACGAGCCTTTGGTAATTAAAATGGTCGAATCCGGAAACTATCATTTCGAAAACAAAACACGGAACCGTTCCGTATTTTATCTAACGGATGACATCCTTAAGTCTAAATATTGCTGTTACATTGTACAACCTTCAATGTTATGTCATAATTATGTACAATTCTGGCAAATTAATTACGGCCTTTGTTAGGAATAAATGGACTTCACACAGTTCGCAATGAGCCAGGTGGCCCAAACTGCTGCATATACCCTGACTGCTTGCACGGAACGCAAGAGAAGTGACACAATTTCCCCAGTTAAAAGAAATTCATGTTAGCAGGCAATATTAACTAAATATGCAGGTTTAAAAATATATACTTGTGTATTGATTTTAAAGAAAGGCATTGATGTTTATGGTTAGGTACATTGGTGCAACGACAGTGCTTTTTTCGCAAATGCGCTTGTTAAATCACCCGTTTGTCGAAGTAGGCTGAGATTCAATGAGAAATTAACAGGCACCGCATCGATTATATGCAACGCAGGACTCGGTAGATAAACTAGTAATATCATCAACCATGTGTAGTTAACTAGTGATTATGTTAAGATTGATAGTTTTTTATAAGATAAGTTTAATGCTAGCTAGCAACTTACCTAGGCTTCTTGCTGCCCTCGCGTAACAGGTAGTCAGCCTGCCATGCAGGCTCCTCGTGGAGTGCAATGTAAGGCAGGTGGTTAGAGCGTTGGACTAGTAACCGGAAGGTTGCAAAAACGAATCCCCGAGCTGACAAGGTAAAAATCTGTCGTTCTGCCCCTGAACAAGGCAGTTAACCCACCGTTCCTAAGCCATCATTGAAAATAAGAATGTGTTCTTAACTGACTTGCCTAGTTAAATAAAAAAAAAAAAATATATATATATTTATATATATATAAAAAAAAAATATCATTCGGCAAATCGGTGTCCAAAAATACCGATTGTTATGAAAACTTGAAATCGGCCCTAATTAATCGGCCATTCCGATTAATCAGTCGACCTCTACTTCTGATAGGCTAATTGACATCATTTGAGTGAACTGGAGTGGAGGTGTACCTGTGGATGTATTTCAAGGCCTACCTTCAAACTCAGTGCCTCTTTGCTTGACATCACGAGAAAATCTAAAGAAATCAGCCAAGACCTCAGAAAAAATAATTGTAGACCTCCACAAGTTTGGTTCATCATTGGGAGCAATTTACAAACGCCTGAAGGTACCACGTTCACCTGTACAAACAATAGTACGCAAGTATAAACACCATGGGACCACGCAGCCGGAATACCGCTCAGGAAGGAGACGCGTTCTGTCTCCTAGAGATGAACATACTTTGGTGCGAAAAGTGCAAATCAATCCCAGAACAACAGCAAAGGTGCTGGAAAGATGCTGGAGGAAACAGCTACAAAAGTATCTATATCCACAGTAAAACGAGTCCTATATCGACATAACCTGAAAGGCCGCTCAGCAAGGAAGAAGCCACTGCTCCAAAACCGCCATAAAAAAGCCAGACTACGGTTTGCAACTGCACATGGGGACAGAGATAGTACTTTTTGGAGAAATGTCCTCTGGTCTGATGAAACAAAAATAGAACTGTTTGGCCATAATGACCATCGTTATGTTTGGAGGAAAAGGGGGGAGGCTTGCAAGCTGAAGAACACCATCCCAACCGTGAAGCACGGGGGTGGCAGCATCATGTTGTGGGGGGTGCTTTGCTGCAGGAGGGACTGGTGCACGTCACAAAATAGATGGCATCATGAGGGAGGGAAATTATGTGGATATATTGAAGCAACATCTCAAGACATCAGTCAAGATGTTAAAGCTTGGTCGCAAATGGGTCTTCCAAATGGACAATGACCCCAAGCATTCTTCCAAAATTGTGGCAAAATGGCTTACGGACAACAATGTCAAGGTATTGGAGTGGCCATCACAACGCCCTGACCTCAATCCCATATAAAATTTGTGGGCAGAACTGAAAAAGCGTGTGCGAGCAAGGAGGCCTACAAACCTGACTGTTACACCAGCTCTGTCAGGAAGAATGTGCCAAAATTCACCTAACTTATTGTGGGAAGCTTGTGGAAGGCTACCCGAAACGTTTGACCCAAGTTAAACAATTTAAAGGCAATGCTACCAAATACTAATTGTGTGTATGTAAACTTCTGACCCACTGGGAATGTGATGAAAGAAATAACATCTGAAATATATCATTCTCTCTACTATTATTCTGACATTTCACATTCTTAAAATAAAGTGGTGATCCTAACTGACCTAAAACAGGGAATTTTTACTTGGATTAAATGTAAGGAATTGTGAAAAACTGAGTTTAAATGCATTTGGCTAAGGTGTATGTAAACTTCCGACTTCAACTGTATGTGTCATACATTTTCTGCTAAGTTCCAAAAATGTAAGCTGTTTAACTAAGGACAATTGACCCTTCGCTAAGCCCTGCCCCAGAATTTAGAGCAACCAATCACAGCGGATAGCAACTGTTGTTGAGTCTGACACCTCAGACAAGCTCAAGTTTAAATCACATGAAACCCAGTGATGGCTATGGCAATAAATTATATGAATTGCTAAATTGAACAGCGTACCAGGAGTACTTGCTACTGTGATTTCTGAAATTCAGAGCCTATACTTTTGTTACATTGTTTGCTAGGTTAGCTCATTGACCACCAAATGTTGCTAACGCTAGCAAGCTGTAGTCTGGTCTCCACCACCAGCATTTACCATACCCGGTCTGCTAGGTGGTTGCCACTTCAAGTCCCCCAGGACATTCACAGTATTAGGCAAGACTGCATTCTCTTCTTGTGCACCAGACGCATGGAATAATCTTACAATCCATGCTTCCCACCGAAGCAAATTACATCGGAATCCGAGGTCATCAGTGACCGAACTTTAATGTGTGATGTATTTAATAAGCATTTTATTTCTGCTGGTTTTCTTTTTGAAAGAAAAAATGGCCAACATGATCCTGACCAGTCTATTGTTTCAGTCCCTCGGCCTTCAGCTGATGTGGAAAACAGTAAGCCGGTTTTTAATTTTCAAAAAGTCACAGAAGATGAGGTCTTATCTGCACTATCTGCTATAGATTCTAAGAAATCATTAGGCGCTGACAATTTGGATCCATATTTACTCAAGTGTGCGGCACCTATTATTGCTGGTGTAGTGACGCATATCTTTAATCAAACATTTGTCGTGGGAAAGATTCCTAAATCTTGGAAAACAGCTTTTGTTTTACCACTCCTCAAGGGAGGTGATGAATTGGATAATTATCGGCCCATCTCTAAGCTCTCCTGTTTGGCTAAAATTCTAGAGTCACTGGTGAATAGGCAACTACAATCTTTTTTAACTGTTAACAATACACTTTCTAGTAATCAATCTGGCTTTAGACCTAAACACAGTACTATTACGGCCACTGTACGTGTTGTAAATGATATTACTAATGCCCTAGATAATAGAAAGTACTGTGCCGCCTTGTTCACAGATTTATCTAAAGCTTTTGACACTGTAGACCATGCAATACTTTTGGGTAAGCTGTCGTCAATAGGACTGGGATTGGATGCCTGTCGTTGGTTTCATGACTATCTAACGGATAGAAGTCAGGCATCCAGTCAGAGCCATTGGAGTCGGTTAAAGGGGTCCCACAAGGTTCTATACTTGGTCCAAATACACTTGCACTTACGAGCTTAGTTGGTTCTCGAATGAATCAGGTCTCTGGTTGGATGATCAGGGATATCAGGGATATGGTTGGATGATAAACTGTCTTTTAAAATGCATATTGACGAACTTAGTAAACGGCTAAAAATCAAGCTAGGCTTCCTCTATAGAAACAGGACATGCTTGTCCTCTACAAATTGTGCAAGCTACTTTTATGTCTGTTATAGACTATGGGGATATTATTTACATGCATGCTACGGCATCAACACTTAAAATCGCTGGATGCTACTTATCATTGCACACTTAGGTTTATTAAGGGTGCTAGCTACATAACTCACTACTGTGTTCTTATCAAAATGTGGGTTGGACTTCGCTGTCCGTGAGACGAGAACAACATGCTCGTGTTTGTCTATAAAGCACTTCTGAATAAACTACCTTCTTATTTATCATCACTCATCAATATTAGAATTAGAATTCCTAAAACCAGGTCTCAAGCATGGATTACACTTGAGGCCCATGCGATTTCCACAGAGTTGGGTATGGCTGCCTTTTCCTGTTACGCTCCTTGCCTATGGAATAGCCTGCAGACTAAACTTAAACTTGACTCTTGTCCCCCTTGCTCATTTTAAATATTTACTGGAGCATTTTTATTTTTGTATTGCTTGTAACTGTTTTGGGTAATGCAAGTTATTGTGCTGTTAGTAGAATAACCTATGTGTAAATGAAATCTGTTGCTGTATTTTTTTGTGTTATCTGTGATCATTTTGTTTGTCTTGTTTAGTTTCTTAATCATTGTACCTAAACTGTATGTGTAAACATGTATACGCAGGGCCCAGCTGTAAAAGAGACCTTGGTCTCAGTCTGTGTTCCTTGTTGAAATAAAGGTATAATAATAATGCTTCATCTAGATATGTTAGCGCCACTGAATTAATTTAAAATATTGATGGAGACTGTTACGGAGGAGTGTAAATGCTTTTTTTAGGCTGGATAATGTTGTTGTATGTTTTAATTCTGTAATGTATTGATTGTTGCTGCCTTCTTGGCCAGGTCTCCCTTGAAAGAGAGACTGGGTCTCAATGGGCTTTTCCTGGTTAAATAAAGGTAAAACAACAAAATAAAAAATAGCTACTTCATAGAACTTCTCTCAAAATGTTAGCTAGCTAAGTTAGCAATTTTATGAATACAACTCCCATCTGCCGTCAACATCAGGATATGATTTGAGAGCACTAGGTAGCTCTAAAAGTGCTTATTATAACTTTGAATCCATACTGACAGTGAATCCAGAGCCATTCAGCGTCTCTGAATTCAGTACAAACAATTTGATGAACCAATTGTAATGACAGTCCACCACAACATTCCCAAGACTTTCCTGATTAATTTATTTTCATTGTGTATTAGAAACACAGTTTGAGATCACTGTTAGGGATTTTGCAAGTGGTTGAATGGGGAATTGGGCTTCCCGGGAAAATGTTGTCCGAGGTTGCAACAGTAATCAAGGGTGGCAGGGCTTAGCGAAGGGTCAATTGCTAGAATTGTTCTCCAGCTACATACAGTGCATTCGGAAAGTATTCAGATCTCTTGACTTTTCACACATTGTCACGTTACAGCCTTATTCTAAAATTGAATGAATTGCATTTTTCCTCATCAATCTACACACAATACCCCCTAATGACAAAGAAAAACTGGGTTTTAGAATTGTTTTCAAATGTATAAAAAATAAAAACGGAAATATTACATTTACATAAGTATTCAGACCCTTTACTCAGTACCTTGAAGCACCTTTGGCAGCGATTACAGCCTCGAGTCTTCTTGGGTATGACACTACAAGCTTGGCACACCTGTATTTCCTCAAGGTCTGTCAGGTTGGATGGGCAGTGTCGCTGCACAGCTATTTCAGGTGTCGCCAGAGATGTTCGATCGTGTTCAAGTCCGGGCTCTGGCTGGGCCACTCAAGGACATTCAGGGACTTGTCCCGAAGCCACTCCTGCATTGTCTTGGCTGTGTGCTTAGGGTCGAGGTCCTGTTGGAAGGTGAACCTTCACCCCAGTCTGAGGTCCTGAGCGCTCTGGATCAGGTTTCATCAAGGATCTCTCTGTACTTTGCGCCGTTTATCTTTCCCTCGATCCTGACTAGTCTCCCAGTCCCTGCCGCTGAAAAACATCCCTACAGCATGATGCTGCCACCACCATGCTTCACCGTAGGGATGGTGCCAGGTTTCCTCCAGACGTGACACTTGGCGTTGAGGCCAACGAGTTCAATCTTAGTTTCATCAGACCAGAGAATCTTGTTTATCATGATCAGAGTCCTTCAGGTGCCTTTTGGTAAACTCCAAGTGGGCTGTCATGTGCCTTTTACTAAGGATTAGCTTCCGTTTGGCCACTCTACCATAAAGGCCTGATTAGTGGAGTGCTGCAGCGATAGTTATCCTTCTGGAAGTTTCTGCCATCTCCACAGAGGAACTCTGGAGCTCTGTCAGAGTGACCATCGGGTTCTTGGTCACCTTCCTGACCAAGGCCCTTCTCCCCCGATTGCTCAGTTTGGCCGGGCGGCCAGCTCTAGGAAGAGTCTCGATGGTTCTACACTTCTTCCATTTAAGAATGATGGAGGCCACTGTGTTCTTGGGGACCTTCAATGCTGCAGAAATAGTTTGGTACCCTTCCCCAGATCTCTGCCTCAACGCAATCCTGTCTCGGAGCTTCCTTCGAACTCATGGCTTGGTTTTTGCTCTGACATGCACCGTCAACTTATAGACAGGTGTGTGCCTTTCCAAATCATGGCCAGTCAATTGAATTTGCCACAGGTGGATTCCAATCAACTCATAGAAACATCTCAAGGATGATCAATGGAAACAGGATGCACCTGAGCTCAATTTCAAGTCTCAAAGCTAAGGGTCTGAATACTTAGGAAAATAAAATAAGGTATCCGTTTTCTACTTGTAATAAATTTGCAAACATTTATAAAAACCTGTTTTTGCTTTGCCATTATGGGGTATTGTGTGTAGATTGATGAGGAAAATGTTGTATATAATCAATTTTAGCATAAGGCTGTAACATAACAAAATGTGGAAAAAGTCAACGGTCTGAATAGTTTCCAAATGTACTGTACAGTATGTCATAAACTACTCACTACTGGTGTTGGCTTAGCTATTGATTTCATTAATCAGAAACAGCAGCCCAGTTTGCGTTATACCCATTGACCTTTCTGAAAACAAAAACACCTAATTATGGCATGCCAAGGAAATGACAGTAACTGATTATATTTTATATCCTATTATTTACACCACAATTGCCTTAATAATAACAATAAAGAAGTTAATTGGAATAATAAGAATAAAAGGTAGTCTGGTAAAGACCCTGTGGTTTTTGTCTACAAGTCTCTGATAGTATTTATACCTTCACGAGAACAATATCTAGCAGCCAAGTAAAAAAGCAGCAATTATGTCCCCCAAATCTGTCTGTAATGGAATTAGTAAACAAGGAACCTCTCATATCAAAATAGCAGCCCCCCCCCCAAATATGACATGAAACAACTCAACACGACATATTTCCTCCACTTTTTCCCCCTTTGTTTCCTTCAACAGCCAAGGAGATTAGAAGTCAAAACACATTGACGTGAGGGAGAAAGAATTTGAAACAAAGCAGAGGGAAGCTTTTTCTTTTCTCAATTCCTCTAACTCTCAGTCATCGGTGCGTGTGAACAGCCTGTCAACCCTCGCTCTGAGGCGGTTCTCTTTGGGGTTTTGGCGTTCTGGGGGAAACGGTGATTGAGCATGTCTGTCTCACAGGGGAATGGGACAGGGTGGTGATGGGGTTAGTGTCAGACGGTGGGATCAGTGGGTGCTTGATGTCTTCCTCGCACTGTGATGGACAGACGGGTGGCTCCCGACCCCCCCCATGAGCTTCCCCCACCCCTGTAGATGACTTGAAACAACCCTGCCTGTCACACGGCTCCCCCTGGAGGACCCCCTCAGCCATTTCGGCCCCCCTCCAGGCGCTGTCTGTCAAATCAGGTTTGGGATCAGACTGCAGAGCTCCGTGTGCAAACATTTGAGGAGGGCAGGCTAGAGAGATTGAAACCAGACTTTTTCTCTTTGCTCTATGTCACAAAACCATGGAGCAGCTGTACAGTGTCTGGCTTCTTTAAGAGAGTGTCCTGTTCTATACCCGATGTCAGACCGTCATGTCCCAGGCCCCAACCTCCTGCTTTATGACTTTGACCTCGTCTGTCTACGACTGACAGCTTACTGGGGCTGGAGAGAGCAACGAGTACACACACACACACACACACACACACAAAATAATGTCATCCCAGCACCCCAGCACAGTTTGAAGCAACCCTGAGTATAAATGATTCCTAAATCATAGATCTGTGCATGGGCAAGTATAAGTATGTGTGTGAGAGAAATTGTCTGCACTTTAGCTGCGAAAAGCTGTGTGGAAACATAAAGGACTTGTGTTCTTGTGAATGGTACCGTAGTATGTCTAAGCCTCACCCCATCCTCCTACACAGCCCATCACAACAGAAGTAAGCTCTCGCTCAGTTTACTATGTTATCACATGGAGCAGAGGCTGTAGATTCCCAGGTTGCCAGTCCCCCTCTACTTTGACGGTGAGGGGGAAGAGGGGGGCTGGTTTCCCAGAGACACCCATGACAAACATCCTGCACAGGGGGAGTATGTCTGTCCTCCGCTAGGTTATTCACATGTCCCCTCTGCTTTCACAGATAGCTCACTGTGGAAATACTGATTTAAAGAGTATGGCTGGGTGGATTTCAGGGGGCATGCAGCTTATTTCTGCTTGCAGACTGTTGTGCTAATGATGTGACATAAAGCAAGACATGTGTAGCAGATCATGTAAATCCAGGTTTGGAATTGATCGAATTTTGCCCGTAAGCCTTTGAAATGGTATAACGCCAAGTGCAAGTGCTTTAACTTCAAGAAGACCAGCATTACTGGCCTAACCAATAATATAGCCTTACTCTGTGTATTTATGTACAGTCGTGTCCAAAAGATGAGAATTACACAAATATTAATTTTCACAAAATCGGCTGCCTCAGTTTGTATGATGGCAATTTGCATATAATCCAGAATATTATGAAGAGTGATCAGATGAATTGCAATTAATTGCAAAGTCCCTCTTTGCCATGCAAATGAACTGAATCCCCACAAAACATTTCCACTGCATTTCAGCCCTGCCACAAAAGGACCAGCTGACATCATGTCAGTGATTCTCTCGTTAACACAGGTGTGAGTGTTGACGAGGACAAGGCAGGAGATCACTCTGTCATGCTGATTGAGTTTGAATACCAGACTGGAAGCTTCAAAAGGAGGGTGGTGCTTGGAATCATTGTTCATCCTCTGTCAACCATGGTTACCTGCAAGGAAACACGTGCTGTCATCATTGCTTTGCACAAAAAGGGCTTCACAGGCAAGGATATTGCTGCCAGTAAGATTGCACCTAAATCAACAATTTATTGGATCATCAAGAACTTCAAGGAGAGCAGTTCAATTGTTGTGAAGAAGGCTTCAGGGAGCCCAAGAAAGTCCAGCAAGCGCCAGGACCGTCTCCTAAAGTTGATTCAGCTGCGGGGTCTGGGCACCACCAGTACAGAGCTTGCTCAGGAATGGCAGCAGGCAGGTGTGAGTGCATCTGCATGCACAGTGAGGCGAAGACTTTTGGAGGTTGGCCTGGTGTCAAGAAGGGCAGCAAAGAAGCCACTTCTCTCCAGGAAAAACATCAGTCGCCTTTCCGATTTTTTGGGGCATCCGGAAAAAAGCTTGCCCGGAGAAGACAAGGTGAGCGCTACCATCAGTCATGTGTCATGCCAACAGTAAAGCATCCTGAGACCATTCAAGTGGGCTCACTCACAATTTTGCCTAAGAACACAGCCATGAATAAAAAATGGTACCAACACATCCTTCGAGAGCAACTTCTCCCAACCATCCAGGAACAGTTTGGTGACGAACAATGCCTTTTCCAGCATGATGGAGCACCTTGCCATAAGGCAAAAGTGATAACTAAGTGGCTCGGGGAACAAAACATCGATATTTTGGGACCATGGCCAGGAAACTCCCCAGACCTTAATCCCATTGAGAACTTGTGGTCAATCCTCAAGAGACGGGTGGACAAACAAAAACCCACAAATTCTGACAAACTCCAAGAATTGATTATGCAAGAATGGGCTGCCATCAGTCAGGATGTGGCCCAGAAGTTAATTGACAGCATGCCAGGGCGGATTGCAGAGGTCTTGAAAAAGAAGGGTCAACACTGCAAATATTGACTCTTTGCATCAACTTCATGTAATTGTCAATAAAAGCCTTTGACACCTATGAAATGCTTGTAATTATACTTCAGTATTCTATAGTAACATCTGAAAAAAATATCTAAAGACACTGAAGCAGCAAACGTTGTGAAAATGAATGTGTCATTCTCAAAACTTCTGGCCACCACTGTACAGTACCTGAGACTTGAGATGTGAGGTTCCAATAGTGACGTTCACGATGAGTGTGGTATAGAATATCTCATTGAAACCTACCCCATGTGACCCCTCACCTCTCTTACCTGTGTCTGCATCATGGCCCTCTCCACCCGCCGAGAGCTGCCCTTCTCCAGCTTGGTCCTTAGACACAGTGCTGTCACCTCCACCGCCCAGAACTTGGGCTGAGATAATATGCACTGCAGGGAGAGGGAAGAAAGACCAGTAAGGACATGGAGATTCAAGACACTTTCATTTCATCATGGACTTTTAGGAACATCAATCTCAGATTAAAGGGATAGTCAGGTCTCTCAGATAGTGATGGCTCACACATAGGAATACATGAAAAAGTTGGCATAATACCCTACAGAAATATGTAGCTATATGTTTGACATCTTCAACATTCTTCATGGAATTTAAAATTAGCCTTTTACATAGTTTGTTTCTCAAAAACAGTAATCTACTGTAATCTCTGACCAAAGCATACGAACCAGTAAATTAGGACGCTCTTATGACATCACTAGGACTTCCCACGGTAATAAAAGGTAGGTACAGGAAACCCAGTACATTAGAGCTGGTAAACCTGATTAGGCCCTCTATCCAGCCAGAGTGGTATACTACAAAGTAAGCTAGATACTACTAAGGTTTTTATAAAGCTAGCCAGCTACAGTTAGCTTCACATTCCAGGTCAGGCTTCATCCGTACTACGACAGTGGATATTACTTGTCCGCCTGCCGCTAACTCTAGCAGGCTTGTAACTGTGCTAAACTCTATCGACACAATGCTGAAACAGCAATCCATGGGAAAGTCAGTGCAACATTTTTATTTGTGCCGAAATCAAAATGAATGAACGGATATCTTGCAAATTCTGCAGCCTATGGTGTGAAATTGAATTTTAGAAGTGCCGTCTTTTTTAATTTGATTACTTTTCAATGCCGTCTTTGGTGTGCTTATCAATGCACGAGCACCTTTTTCCCACGCCTATGCTTCTTCTATCTGTGGAACAGCTTGTTGCGTTGTGGCCATAGACATATAACCCATCGAAGAGTTTTGGAACCTCTTACCCTGGCAATTTGACTGTTCAACTCATGGTTACACTAGCAATGGCTGTCAGTCTTGACTTGAAACTGAATGGGAACTGCCATCTATGGATTATAAATTATGTCTATGGTTGGTTGAGGTTGTCATTTGCCTTTCGCAAATGTCTAAATACAATCACGCGAAAAACGTACAGTTTGGAAAGCAAATGCAGTCATTACCAAATGTACCATATGATTTGCATTTTTTTTTTAAATGTACACAAAAAAAATGATGAATAAAATATTTAAATCAGTTGTCTTGCTCAAATAAAGGATGATAACCTTTGCAAGAGGGTGGGTATCTGATTTCATTGGTCCTCAACTCATGGTTTAGACACTTCTTTCAGGATTAATGGAGTGAGCACCGAGTTATTCATTCTGAAGGATTCGTTGCCATAGAAATTGACCTGGCTAAAAGGTGAGTCACTTTCAAAAGACCGGTTATCCTGAGTTGACCAAAGTTACCTCACAAACTCATCAAACCCGGTACATAGTAAACCCCTCTGGTCCACGGGGGGGGGTCTGTTTGGTGTGAACAAGGACAGAGGTTTGGTGCGAGGTGAGTCCCACTTCCTGTCTGGGGCAGGAAGCACATTACTCACTGTGGAGTCAGTGGCGACCCCTTCCTGCTACAGCGGCAGTACATCTTGTCTCACAGGACTGAGGTTGTCTGTCTACCAAAGGACAGACCAGGGAGGCAGTGGGTGAGCGGGCATTTCAACATTACTTGACCTTTCACATTATACCGGTATGTTACCAAATAAAGATTTTGATTGGCTGTAACAACATCTACAGGAAATCTGTATTGACCGGCATCTGAATAGCTAACTGTGTAATACTTTGAATAAAGTCAACCTCTACTGTACATTGTAAATAGACCCAAATTCCACAAAGACAACAAAAAAAGAAAAATAATGTCTGAGATGGACTTGGTTCCATACTGCACTGTGTAGGAGACACATGCAGTAGGAATGTGTCACCGCCAGTGGCGAACGGGAGGCAGTGTGTAACTTTAGAGGGCAGGTCCTGGGTGATGTTTGCCCAGCCAATGTTACCCTGTACCCAGTAGAGGACGGACGGGAAGGGGGCTGGCAGACAGTCTGGGTGTATCCCACAGAGTACATTGAAGCCCACTGGAACCTTAGAGGGTAGTGTTTATACATGTCCCTCAGGGAAGGAGCCCTCTTCTTAGGGACCAGTGAGGCAGGAGGTGAGAACACCATCTCCTCAGAGCGCTATAAATGTAGTTTGGTTTATAGGGAGGTCGTGTCTGTGAAATATCGAATACTAATCGCTGGGAACAAATCCTCATATGGGGAACAAATTGACCAATTCAATAAAAAACAAAAAAATATGTTTTGGCATTGATTTCTGCTTCCTGGGGAGTTTTGACATGTCGATATTATTAGAGTCCTGTCCTCCCTCTCCTAGCAGGGACCTTTGTGAGACTCAAGACAAAGAGTTTAGGAAGGACGCCAAGAGGAGCACAAGTTAGAGCTGAAAATATAATAAAAGAGAAAGCTGGTAAGGGTATGTTGCTTTACCAATACATTCCTATGTCTTTGCTTGGCAATTTCAAGGGTAACTATTTTGAGAACATTCAAAATTCAGTGCTCAACTCTACAACAAAAATAAACGCAACACGTAAAGTAAAATAAAACATCCCAGAAATGTTTCATATGCACAAAAAGCTTATTTCGCTGTAACTTGTGCATGTTTCATATGCACAAGTTAGTTTAAATTCCTGTTAGTGAGCATTTCTCCTTTGCCAAAATAATCCATTCATCTGACAGGTGTGGCATATCAAGAAGCTGATTAAACAGCATGGTCATTACACAGGTGCACCTTGTGCTGGGGACAATAAAAGGCCACTCTAAAATGCACAGTTTTGTCAAAACACAATGCCACAGATGTCTCAATTTTTAAAGGAGCATGCAATTGGCATTTCTCTAGCTCCTACATCATTTTCGAAAATTTGGCAGTACGTCCAACCGGCCTCACAGACCACATGTATGGCGTCGCGTGGGCGAGTGGTTTGCTGATGTCAACATTTTGAACAGAATGCCCCATGGTGGGGTTATGGTATGGGCAGGCATAAGCTACGAACAACGAACACAAATGCATTTTATTAATGGAAATTTGAATGGACACAGATACCCTGACGAGATCCCGATGCCCATTGTCGTGCCATTCACCTACCGCCATCACCTCATGTTTCAGCACGATAATGCACAGTCCCATACCGCAAGGATCTGTACAAAATTCCTGGAAGCTGAAAATGTCCCAGTTCTTCCAAGGCCTGCATACTCACCAGACATGTCACCAATTGAGCATATTTGGGATGCTCTGGATCGATGTGTACGAGAGCGTGTTCCAGTTCCCCGCAAATATCCAGCAACCTCGCACAGCCATTGAAGAGGAGTGGGACATCCTTCCACAGGCCACGATCAACTCTTACGCGAAGGAGATTTTGCGCTGCATGAGGCAAATGGTGGTGAAACCAGATACTGACTGGTTTTCTGATCCACGCCGCTGTCTTTTATTTAAGGTATCTGTGACTAACAGATGCATATCTGTATTCCCAGTCATGAGAAATCCATAGATTGGCGCCTAATACATTTATTTCAATTTACCAACTTCCTTACATGAACTGTAACTCAGTAAAAATCTTAGAAATTGTTGCATGTTGCGTTTATATTTTTGTTCAGTATAATTATCCCCTTAGGAAAGGAGCAGATCAGTAAAGTTTCACACAGAAACATTGTGTGACATATTTAGCTGCAAAGCAAATGGATATTTTGTCTCTCACAAGCTCACTTCCTCTGAGCAGAGTCAACATGTGTTTTCCCCTGGCTATACAGTGTCTGGCCTCTGCGCCATGTCAGAACATGAGACCTGATCGAAATCAGCCAAATTAGAAGCAAACTAATGCTGAGGCCTGGGATATGAAAACAAGGCAAGATATCCCACCTTCCACTAGACATATCACCAGAGCCCATGGGTTGAACAGTACAGCAGTATGATGTATGGAAAACAGAAGGTAAGAAATACAATAACAGCACCATCCGTATGGTGGTGTACAGACAGGGGTATAGTGAATGCCTTAACGACGATAGTTAGAACAGAACCCCCATGGGACGCCTCTCCTCTCTTTTTCCCCCCCAACTTCCGTGCCAAGTTGCGAGATGATTATCACAAAGTGACTTCCTCCTACGGGGCCAGAGAAACAACAATTTAAGATGTAGTCACCCTCCTCCCACATCGTTCCCGCCTCCGCTCACATCGTATCCATGTCGCTATGGCAACACTTCCAGTTCAACCACTTCCCGAAACCCTTCCCAGAAGCCCTCAGTGGGCGCAGAGGACAGATTGGAGATCGGCATTTAGCAGAACACAGCAAACCCTATCCTACCCCAGGCCCCAGCCATGATTTCACTGTAGACTGCCTTTACTGAGTTATGTGATGTAACAAGTCAGGCTGCCACATCTATGTAGATAAGAAAAACACTGTCTGGGTTCTTTGACTAACTTATCAATCCTATTTCCAGCCCTGGCCCCTACATGATAACTCCCACGGGTTGGCTGTAGGGCTGGGCGATATATCGAATTAATTTGATTAATTCTAATTTATGTTTTTGCGTGATATTCCAAATGCTTGTATCGCAGAATCGAGGTTCTGTATTTATTTTTATGAGGGTTTATGTCCGCTTGTTCTCATATCTATTTGAGCTATTCTCGTTAGCTCCTGCTGTGCACATTCCCATTTACACCAGAGATCTGAATATAATGACGAGATGCTCATATCTCCACCCTAACATGCGGACCACAGCGCTCTCGTTACGTGCACAAGCGTACACATACATGTTATTTAATCATTTAATCCAAACTGCTCGCGTGCGTCAATGAATGTCCGCATTCTATTTTTGACGCGCTGCAAGTCCTGCCTCTCCCATCTCATTGGTTTTTAGGAGCATATACCCATGTGGGTGATTGAAAGATCAACTGAGGTCCACACTCCATTCCAGTTGGTGGTGGTAATGCACCTTAAAGTTGGTTGCCAACTGCCATATAAAGTCCAAAGAAGAAGACTGAAGGAGGAGAAATTACTGGAAACAAACTTTATGTGTGGATTAATTGTCAGAGTAGAGGACCTTGTGCATTTCAGGTAAAATAACAACCCAAAGTTTATATCCCAGGACAAATTGGCTAGCAACAGCAAGCTAGCTCGCTAAATTGCCGTGAATGTTTCGACCTATCCCCAAATGAATATAATTGATTCAGAGTTCATTTTGATATTTCAACCTGCGTGTCCTGATCACGTCTGGTGTGGTTGTCCAAATGCTGACTAGACTGCGAAATGGCAGACGCCCGGTCTAGTCAGCCTGTAACAATGGGAGTGGTTATCCCAGAGGTGGGAAGGCAGGTGACAAGGTTTAAAATAAGCACATAAACACATTGATCTTATTTTAGACAGATTTTGGTGAAAGTGAAATCTCTCACTTTGCCTCTTTCTCCCAAGCCCCTCCCCCTACCACTCACAACAGATGAGGATCACTTCTTACTCTCAAACGGTTTCAACTCGCTATTTGCATTTGAGGTTTGGTCCAACAGAATCGGACACAGAAACACGGAGACATTTTAGTGTAATAGAGAAGTTAACTTTTCAAACCATACCTTGTTCATGTTTCAACTCAAATTTTGAGCAGCGCAGACACTACTAAAACGGATGTACCAATAAACATTCATTCTGGAAAATGACTGCTCAGTTTGTCACGCATTACGGTACCACGTATCGCTAGCAGCATTTTGGTCAAATAAAGATTGTTATACAAGCTGTTTGGTCTTTTTAGAAATGTGCAGTAAGAATCAAACTATTATATAAGGAATTGGCAACTCGTTCTCATTCTGAGAAATAAGGTAGACCACTTGATTTCAACATCTGAACGAAGTGGACAGGCTAGCACGCTGTTTAAAACCGTTGGAGATGGACAGAACGGTGTGTTCATACCAATTCAACCTTTTTGCCTTGTTAGCTGAATTCAGAGCTTGTGAAATTATACCGAGATAAACTTGAAATACAAATATTAGCTGGCTACTCACTAGCACGTAGGCTTCTGCTTGAGAGACTGTTTAAAAGACCCGTGTTAAATTAATACAATGCCTGCTGCATTATTAGTGAATGTGCATTATGCATGGCTCTGGTTACATGTGTTACAAAAAATAGCATTTTTATAGACAGACCTGAAAGCCATTTCAGTGAATGCAAAAAAAATATATATAAAAAGGAGCAGGTACAACTATTTTGATTATGGTTGTAGAAGGCATATATTCAGCCATTAGACTATTGGTGACTGTTTTAAATGCAGTGGATTTGACCTTTAAATTGTACAACAAAGCTTAGAGAAAACGTTCATAAAATTTGAGAAATATCGTGAATTGCCGATATGTTCGAAAAAACTTGACATATGAGTTTTAGGCAATGTCGCCCAGGCTTAGTTTGCTGACATCAGGAAAATAATTTTGTCACTAACCTGAGGGTGTGTGTGGCTCTAAAGAACAGTTGCCAAAAATAAATATCTGGCAAACTCAAAAGGAAGCACTACCATTGCAGAATCACTATTATGGAATGGGATCATGACAAAAATGTTATACACAACACCCTTAAAACCAAGACAGGAAATGGATAAGACTGGCCCTTTAAAGCTTTTAACAGTGTCAAAGCTGCCTTAGAGATTAAGATCACAGACATGCAGGGTTGTATTCTTTGGTACAGTACAAGCTGCAATATTACAAAGTCCAAGTATGTAAGTTTAATACATTGCCAAACAATAATCAAATAACTCAATAATATATCATTTCAGTGACCCAGGAAGCCCTAACATTGACTATGTTGGTTGACAAAAGCAGAGAAAATTAGAAGGGACCAAGCTAGCTAAGCCAATGGACAGGAGAGAATGTTTTTTTCGCCTTTCCTTTTGTTCAAGCCAAGATCAGATATACAAGGTAAGCTTAATCGCCATTGAAAAGTTGTCTCATCTCAGATAAGGCTTTATAGCCCCCATGAAGTATTTCTGATGTCGTCACTGTGTCTAATACATCACTGTGTAATTCATGAAATAAAAATATATTTTTTTTATCATTTATATCCCAGATCCTGCTTTTGTTATTAAAATGCTCAGTCTGATCATGTAGGCGTGTTGATACAAATGTAAATCTATTTACATACACAGCCCTGATTGGCAGATAGGAGAGCTCTTACACTAAAAAAGCATTCAGAATTTTCACAGTTTCAGTGTTATTTCGACCGTAGTGTGGAAACAAAAACACAAGCAAATCACATTTTTACTGCACTGCCCCTTTAAGACTAATACCGAGACCTAAGGTCATGAGGTCTCCAGTATGGAGGTGGCCTGCATTGACACGGCTGTGTGATTGGGGTCATGGTGCTAGCCTGGTGGAATGTGGCCGCTAAGAAGCCCTTTTTCACCTTCCCATATTCGCGCGATCTTATCTCTATAATCTAAGCTCATCAGTCAGCAGTACAGTAATATGGAAGGGGGAGAGAGAGGTCAGCCAATATGCCTCACCAACACTGCTTCACTAGTGTAATAAAGCCTCAATGACCTTATCACATAGCCACACATGATCAAACAACTCCCCTTTTTCAACCAAGATGACATCTTGGTGACGGTATCTGAAACACCTGTGAAACTGCAAAGTACTGTTCAGAAAACTGATTAACTGCCTGAAATGCTAATAATGCTATGCCTATAAAAATGTTTTACCTGGGTCCTTTGTAGAGAATAGACTACTCTGAATAGTATGTTTGTTGGGCAATGGTCCTGCATTTGATTTATATCATAAAGTTGCAGCAACAAACAAATATGCAGGAATAAAGCACCATGAACTAGGTTGTGTACAAGGTGAACAACAATCACAATCCAAAATGCGTTTGTAAATGGTAAACAAGTCCCAATAGCATTCAAATGGGACATTAGCACAACAGAGAACAGTCATCGTTATGCAGTCCTTCCGCTAGAATGTAGTAACCATAAATCGTTGGATAATTAAAAGCAAATGATGAGGATGCAGAATGTTTTATTAAACCCATCACAAACAAGCAATGGGCTTTGGAGTGTCTTCTCAACATGGGCTAGGAATCGCATGTCAGTATTGTCCAGGAATAGCCTTAAAAAAAACATGAATATCAATCTTCATTAACATTCTAGAATATCTTCACAAACAACAAATGCGGAATAGTACATCAAATCAATTGACAAAAAGATACAGGTGTGTAGGTGTATTGGTCCTGAGTTAAAGAGTAATGGCAAACAGATTTATAGGGTAAGGCAGTGCAGTTTCAAATGAAGATCCATCCGTGTTATTGGCTGAGCTTGCTTGGACATCCGCCTCACACTACATCACCTGTCTGCGAACTCCAAAAGATGAAAACCATGGTGGAGCAGCTGGCCAGAGACCCAGGCCCATTGGGGAGACCGCAGAGCACTAAACCGAGGGGACTTGCTCAGCAGCCTGCGTCGTGTTATTACCTTAATTAAAGCCTTTTCAAAAAGGCATGCTAACGCCGCAGCTGGATGCATGGTACTGATTTGCCTCCCAGCAGCAGTAAGGAAGGTGACGCAAACAGACCCTGGTTTATAGGTGTGTGACAGTAATGCAGTCTAGGGCAAGAAGGCAGTCGTTTTGAGAAATGGTTGAAAAGATCTTGGTCCATTTTAATAGGGTAATTTCAATGGCCTCCAATAGCAAACAGAGAGCAATGACACTATAAAAACAACTTGTAAGGATGGATGGTAGGTCCTCCTACTTGCCATGGATGGATCGAGTTGTCTGGCTGGTGTTGGTGAGTGATGCAGGAAGCAGAAGATCCACTGCATGGTTTATGTTTTCAGGCTCTTGGAGTAGGTGCAGGTATTTACAAAATGTAAAACTCATCCAACAAGATGCTGGACAAGGCTCAAAGTAAAGTCATGAAAATGATAGACTAGACATCTGAAATATAAAGACTGAAGATCAGCCTGACTAGCCCCTAGGGCTCAGAACCCTTACTAACTTCTGCAGAGACAGTTGTCAGTTTTGAACACCCATGAAGCTCTACAGCAGAGAAGTTATACCCTCCAGTCACTGGCAGAGACCAGTTGAACGGAAACACTTAATAGAAAGCACTTTATAAACACTTAGCAAAGTAAACAATTCTACAATAAGAGTTTAGATACATTCACTCAACCTGTACGATGCAGACATGTACATATAGAATACTTAAAAGATCAGGACTAGAGCATAAACTCCTTGCCCCAAATTAGTAATGAGTGTCCCTTCTTAATGAGCAGACCATGGTCACCTGTGCACCTGGCGGCAACGTCCCTCCACATGCTGATCTCAAACATTTTTAAGTAATGCCTTCGACTGGCAAAGAGCACTGCTTTAGACTAGCAGCGTAACTTTATCTGATTTACTTCTCATGTCTGCTGTAATTTGTATTCAATGTTTAGAAAATATTTAGAATAGATCAAACCAGTGACACACTCAACCAAAATGATGATTTGGTGAGGTGACCAAGCAATTATATTACCGTGTACTGTGGAAATGGACTAGCGATCAGTTAGCTTACTCACAACTAATTTGTTTTTAAGGATTTAGTAAGATAACAAAAATGGTACACAAAGTAGTAATGCAGTAGGCTACATCTCCAAAAATATAGATAGCTCCAAGTCTCCAACTACAGCACATTCAAGTTACCTTCAAAGCCCGTCCAACTTGGTGAACTTGACCCGCTGTGAGTATAGACAAACATCAAAGGCAAAGTTCAGTTCTTGGCTATTGACTGGGAATTCCAAATGTTCCCCTAAAATCATCTACTTGTGTTGGCCCTGAAGACTTATGAAATAATAGTCTAGCATTAATGCCAACTCTTTTGACACTCAGAAGTCTAGGGAACAGCCAGACATGAGCATGGGAAATTTCTCAATCCTATCCCTGATGCTGTTCAGCAGTCTCAAACATACTGTAACCAAGATGCGTTCTAATCTGTAATGAAAATAATAATGATGGACGGCATATATAGATAGCTCTTTCACTGGACCTCAAAGCACTTTACATTGTAAGGGAGGAGACCTCATCTCTTCCATCAGCAATGAGGAGCACCCATCCATCTTGGTGATGCACGGCACTTTTGGGTAATTTAGGGCCAGCATGCTCACAAGTCAGCCATGTGAAATGATGAGCACTCTCTTAATGGTCAGATATACTGTTGAGCAGTTGTACTAACACAGAGCAATGGGCATATGTCAGAGCTACCCTGAATTAATCAAATCCGACATTAGCTCATAGCCATCGCGTCTATCAGCAAATTTCACTAGCAGTAGCAAGAGTGGCAACCCACACATTTCTCAAAGCGTAGCAGTCTCTCTTCGCTCTCTTTTCTTACATCTTTAATAATCCTTTATATAAAACGGCTAATAAAATGAACCCGCAATACATCAGTGACTTCATGAGAACATTGGGAAAGGACTGCTGTTGCTCTGTTTTTTTTTTTAAAGGAAAAATAATTGACCATACAAGTAGGGATGAACAGCGAGATTTACAGCCAAAACCCACTCCCTTATCGCGGGAAAAATAACAGCGAGAAACCGGTAAATTACAATACATTTCTATGAACAGCATGATGTGAAATGGAACTGTTGAATTATGAGATGTCTAAATCTGGTTTCGCCACGGCCGTCTCTCGGAATGATCGATCAACGCTTGGGGTGGGGACAGACAGCGCATCTATGGAGAACAGTCCAATGCATGTATCTAATCATGGTAACTTCTGTCTTGTGACAGGTACGCATACTAGTGCTGCAGCATAGACTATGCTACAGTAGGCTAATATAAGGAGTGAATGCGCATCTAATTTAAACATCACCATCTGGCTTACAGGGGTCACCTTACTTTTTAATTGTAAAGAAAAAAATATACAGTACCAATCAAAAGATGACACCTGCTCATTCAAGTTTGTTTATTTTGACTATTTTCTACATTGTAGAATAATAGTGAGGACATCAACACTATGAAATAACACGCATGGAATCATGTAGCAACGAAAAGTGTTAAATAGATTTATTTTAGCTTCGCCAAAATGGCACTCTCTCTCTCTACCAGCTTCATGAAGAATGCTTTTCCAAAAGTCTTGAAGGAGTTCCCACATATGAAGAGCACTAGTTAGCTGCTTTTCCTTCACCCTGATGTCTAACTCATCCCAAACCATCTCAATTGGGTTGAGGTCGGGTGATTGTGGAGGCCAGGTCATCTGATGCAGCACTCCATCACTCTCCTTCTTGGTCAAATAGCCCTTACACAGCCTGGAGGTGTGTTGGGTCATTGTCGTGTTGAAAATCAAATGATAGTCCCACTAAGCGCAAACCAGATGGGATGGCATATTGCTGCAGAATGCTGTGCTAGCCATGCTGGTTAAGTGTGCTTTGAATTCTAAATAAATTACTGACAGTGTCACCAGCAAAGCACCATCACACCACCACCTCCTTCATGGTGGGAACCACATGTGGAGATCATCCGTTCACCTACTCAGCGTCTCAAAGACACAGAGGTTGGAACCAAATATCACAAATTTGGACTCATCAGACCAAAGGACAGATTTCCACCAGTCTAATGTCTATTGCTCGTGTTTCTTGGCCCAAGCAAGTATATTCTTCTTATTGGTGTCCTTTAGTAGTGGTTTCTTTGTAGCAATTTGACCATAAAGGCCTGATTCACGCAGTATCCTCTGAACAGTTGATGTTGAGATGTGTATGTTACTTGAACTCTGTGAAGCATTTATTTGGGCTGCAATCTGAGGTGCAGTTAACTAATGAATTTATCCTCTATAGCAGAGGTAACTTTGCATCTTCCTTTCCTGTGGCGGTCCTCATGAGAGCCAGTTTCATCCTAGCGCTTGATGGTTTTTGCAATTGCACTTGAAGAAACATTCAAAGTTCTTTAACTGTTCCAGTTTGATTGACCTTCATGGCTTAAAGTAACGGACTGTCGTTTCTCTTTGCTTATTTGAGCTGTTCTTGCCATAATATGGACTTGGTCTTTTACCAAAAAGGGCTATCTTCTGTATACCACCCCTACCTTGTCACAACAACTGATTGGCTCAAATGCATTAAGGAGGAAAGAAATTCCACAAATTAACTTTTAACAAGGCACACCTGTTAATTGAAATGCATTCCAGGTGATTACCTCGAAGCTGGTTGAGAGAATGCCAAGAGTGTGCAAAGCTGTCATCAAGGCAAAGGGTGGCTACTTTGAAGAACCTAAAATATTTAGATTTGTTGAACATTTTTTGATTTCTACATGATTCCATGTGTGTTATTTCATAGTTTTGATGTCTTCACTATTATTCTACAATGTAGAAAATAGTAAAAATAAAGAAAAACCCTTTAATGGAGTAGGCGTCCAAAATGTTCACTGGAACTGTATATATTTGCAGCTGCAGAGTTTAAAAAACAGCTATCCCTCGAATATCATAGCTTTAAATCAGTGCATACTTGAGCACACTGTTGCTCTCACTCCATCAATTCCTTTCAAATTGCATCCAAAGATAGATAGATAGTCCTAGCAGGTAATACATACAATATTCAGTCCTACCATAAAGTAAGTAAATAACAGCAGATCATTTCAGAGGGGGCAGGTAATCTTACTATTCTGCAAACTAAAAAGGTTCTGGAAAGAGGTGGTTCTATGAGGAAAAATATAATGTGATGTGTAATAACAGATCATCTTATTTAAAGTCTATGATTATACCCTGGCATGACAATCTAATCCGGACAGTCTTGAACCCAACTACAAAAATAGCTTAAATCCCTTCCATCCTATTTTGTGAAGATTGACCTAACAAACACTTGGCTCAAACCTCAGCTTAAAGGCCTGCAATCTAGGAATCTCCACAATCACAAGACACTGGCTAGCAACAATGTCAGGCTAAGATTGCAGGTCTCTGATTTGTCTAAACATTTGGTGGTCCCATGAATGTGCCAGAAAACTGTGCCTAGAAGTGACAGCAGCAATAAAAGCTTTTCATTTTTGATTTATGTTCAATGAGTTTACAGAAAAGGGTGTGTTGAGTGGGGCACTAGTAGGGCAGGTTTAATGGAGGACAAATCAGAGAGGTGGAGATGGCCTCAGTGCAGTTCTGACTGGAGGACGCATCTGTCTCAGTCTGGAAGTTTGGGGTTGGGCAGCAGCCTATCGCCACACAATTGGAGTTTCTAATTCGGAGAGACAAGGCAGCCGTCACACTCCAATTGCCTCTCACAACCCTCACGACGCCCTGGCTCAAACAGAGGGGGACATGCTTTGTTCTGCTGAAGTTATTCCCCGGCGATGAGGGAGGAGAATAATTTCAGGTGCTGGGCATGGTGATCAGAATCAAGGCGACATGCGAGACCAGAGGAAATGTAACCACCTGGATGCATCTTGTGGCCATATCAAAGTGTTCAGATTTGACAAAAGTGTCAGAGGAAAAACAGCTGACTGAGTTACACCTTAAATGTGTCATCTACTGCATATCGAGACGGAGTAGCCCAATGCAAATTCTTGATGAAAACAGTACCAAAGTTTGAGAAATTTTATGTGCAAATATACTTGCTTCATAGACCAACAATTTAATCTGCTAATAAACTTTGAAAACCACTTAAAACTATAAAATACATTTCAGAATATACATGAAAAGCCAGCTCTGGTTAAGACATCAGCCTGGAGCGGACGGGGGAGATTTACGGTGGAACAGCCACCAACTCCAAGGCAATAAATTAACCTCTGTGGCCGTTCTTGGTTTCTCTATGACCGACTTGGGCTTTCCAAATAGATTTCCGAGATTTTTCCCCAGAGTGAAGCCTTAGCCGGCCCTTGAAATCGCAGACCATTCTTCGGCTCATTCCTGGAACGTGAGCCAGAGCAAAGACATCAGTGGTCCGTGACAGAGGTGAGCGTCTGACTGGCGTGTCCAGAATAGTCACATTCAGCCTCAGGTAAACTATACTTCAATATACAGAGGTGTATTAACTGAGCTGTCTGCAATATCACAAAGTATACTGAAGAAAAATATAAATGCAACATGTAAAAGTGTTGGTCCCATGTTTCATGAGCTGAAATATAAGAACCCAGAAATGTTCCATATGCACAAAAAGCTTCTCTCTCAAATTTTGGCAACAAATTTGTTTACATCCCTGTTAGTGAGCATTTCTCCTTTACCAAAATAATCCATCCACCTGACAGGTGTGGCATATCATGAAGCTGATTAAACACCATGATCATTCATTACACAAGTGCTCCTTGTGCTGGGGACAATAAAAGGCCACAATGTCACACAACACCACAGATATTTCAAGTTGAGGGAGCATCTAATTGGCATGCTGACTCCAGTAATGTCCACCAGAGCTGTTGCCAGATAATTAATTAGTATGTCCAACCGTCCTTACAACCGCAGACCACGTGCACAAATGACAAATTTCTGCACAAACGGTCAGAAACTGTCTCAAGGAAGCACATCTGCGTGCTCGTCGCCTTAAGTAGGGTCTTGACCTGACTGCAGTTTGGCATCGGAACAGACTTCAGTGGGCAAATGCTCACCTTCGATGGCCACTGGCAGCTGTGGACAACGAACACAATTGCATTTTATTAATGGCAATTTGAATGAACAGAGATACCGTGACGAGATCATGAGGCCTATTGTCATGCCATCCCCTCATGTTTCAGCACGTTTCGGCCCCACGTCGCAAGCGTCTGTACACAATTCACACCAGATACTGACTGGTTCTGATCCACGCCCCTAACTTTTTGAAAGGTATCTGTGACCAACAGATGCATATCTGTAATCCCAGTCATGTGAAATTAATGGATTAGGGCCTAATGAATTTATTTCAATTGAATGATTTCCTAATATTAACTAATTCAGTCAAATCTTTGAAATTGTTGCATGTTGCGTTTATATTTTAGTTCAGTAGATATGTTTATTTTTGTGGACAAGCAATTAAGAATTTGATAACCACAATCTGGGTAAAATATAAGTATGGTAGTCTTGGCACTCTGGTTACTGTACCCTGTTAAACTTCGAAGGATTAGTTAACCGATCACAAACACAGACATATGAACCATAGCTTGGTGTTAACAGACAACCATCAGGAAGCGAACATAAGTAGAGTGCCGATGGTGAGGGCCAGACATGTGACAACCATCTAACCAGCCTGCAGATTCCTGGATCCACATGTAGGCTGGGAAGATGCCTGCTCACACAGCCAGCAGACGCTCTGAGGATTCCAGCAACAATGAGATTACTGGTGCCAGCCCAATGTTTCAACTGAACTAAAGGCTGGATGGACATCAACACCAGGCTGACGGTGAGAGAACTCAAATAACACAAATAAAATATAATTTTACCAATTAATCATGTAACAATGCCCCCCCCCCCCCCAAAAAAAAACAATATTGACACAGCTCTTTGTTCATTTCACTGCACAGCCAGAATAAAAGGGACATTTATTTTAGACAGCCACATTCTCCAAAAAATGATTTCATGTAAACAAAAGTTAAAAGCATTTAAACAGAGATTATCAAAACCGTCTACAGAAAAAAAGTGCAGGGCATTTGAGGTGCACCAACTGTTTTGGTTTTGTTGTTCATTTGTCTCTGATGTCTGGAGGACAAGCTTTGGTTTCTTTCTAGAGCATAAATTACCCAACAACACGTGTAGTTTCTAACAAGCTTGTATTGTTCCCTCATAATGGAACAATCATTTGGTTTGTAAATGCTCAAGTGTATAAAACAGATCCGCTCCCATCGTCTGGACAGTGGGATGACCCATCAAGTCAGTCACACAGTCAGGAAGGGATGCTCCAATGGGAGGAAAAAAATACTAATTCAGGCGTTTTCCCCTCAAATCATCTCTGGTCCCTCAACACTCCCATAGTCTACCCCTAACCCGACAAAGATCACATTACATCCACTGATCTCCAGATAACCATTATCGACCACATTCGTCACTGACCAGAACTGTAGTCCTGCGGTTACATTACATATATTATAAACCCCTACTACCTGCACCCCCACCCACAAGCATGCTCTTTCAAGTACCATGGGCATTATGCATGACAAAGGTGTGAGCAATCATGTAGCACTTACTGAGCGTCCCCTCCATTTACAACTTGAAGACAGTTCCAAAAACAGTTCACCATTTGAAATGTCATGGCATGCTGAAATGCTGCCTTTGGCTGTCATTAAACTTTTGAAAAAATGTTTACAATCCAATAGCAATTAAAAGTTAATTATCACCATGGCCTCGACATTTCATTTACCGAAAACAAAAATCAATGGCTGTGGCCTATTGAGGCGGTTTACAAATGCAGCTTTAGGCTTTCAGCACAAGTAATTACTTCTCCATAGACACAGGGTCTTCACGCTTTCAACGTTTCAAAAGAAGTCACTGTAGGGCTGTGTGACAAATACATATGTCTTCAGCCCGACAGGGCGGATGATACCGCCTGACTCACTTTCTCACCTATCAATTAGTGCTTCCACCTCTCACTCTCTTACCTTGCTCTACCCTCCCCAATCGACTCGCATCTGGCCAAGGGTGGGAGGGTGGCGTGAGAGACAGATCAAATATTTCCTTCAGCAGAATTTTTTTTAAACTTTCACCGAAAAGACAATGTTACTACTGACAACAGTTTATTTAGGAGAACATGTCTATTTCTCGGAGGCTAGGTCAGGGATGATCAGTGCATGATGGATTTTGTACAAACCCATATTGCTCCAACCATATCATTTGAAAAGGATATCACTGTGTTCGAACAGGACCTCTGAGGCTGGGCTGAAATTGATATCCGAGTCCTTTGTTGACTCGTCTCCAGATCCACCAGTCACTGATCAGCACCTATGGAGGCTGTAAAATGGCCTATATACACACACAATGTTTATGTAGACCTAAGAGTATACTCAAATTGGCCCATATGTTCATTGTATTCTATAAAAGTGTCTATTTTTACATCCATCTGTTTTACATTTCATGTAAGCATCACAAAATGGAGCCCGTTGGCAACCCTGCCTTTGGCCTGCCTTTGATAGCGAGATCAGCCCTAGTGGGGGGCGTAAGGAGATCCGGAACAAGGAAAAAACCCAATGCAAGACCTCATGACGTGGCCAGCCATCATTGTTCAAACAGTTTTGGAAAGTAAAAAATGGGTCCACAGAGCCAATCCCAAACCTCAACAATTATAAGAAATGAATCGCTGACACAAACATCTCAGCTTGACAACACACTCATGGGTGGTAGTTCAAGCCCTTGTCGCCAGAAAGAGACAAGAAGTGCTGACACGAGAGGAAAAACATTAAGGCTGTCCAGGTGCGCCGAGCCAACGTTGGGATCAGTTGAAGCCAGCCGGGTTATGGACTAGAACATCAAACATCAACAGCACAGTGTAGCAGACCAGGACACCCTCAAAGTTTTTCATCTTCAGATAGGAGGGGATGTGGAGTGTCTGTGATCAAATTTGGAGCTGAGCAGACACCATAGCGGTGGGAGTGGTGCTCAGGCCTGTTGGATCATTACCTTTTGGGTAATATTGCAATGGGAGGAATCAAATAATGGTCTAGGGACCTCCATGGGCATAACTACAGACCTCATAATGACAAACAATTTTACACACTGAAATTAATTATGCAAAACATTTCTCATTTACCAATAACCAGTGGTGTAAAGTACTTAAGTAAAAATACTTGAAATAACTATTTAACTATTTAATTTTTGGAGGTATCGGTACTTTACTATTTATATTTGACTACTTTTACTTCACTACATCCCAAAAGAAAAGAATGTACTTTTTATTCAATACAATTTCCCTGACAGCCAAAAGTACTCGTTACATATTGAATGCTTAGCAGGACAGGAAAATGGTCCAATTCACACACTTATCAAGAAAACATCCCTGGTCATCTTTACTGCCTCTGATCTGGCGGACTCGCTAAACAAATGCTTTGTTTGTAAATTATGCTGGAGTGTTGGAGTGTGTCCCTGGCTGTCCGTCTGGCTTGCTTAATATAAGGAATTTGAAATTATTTACACTTTTACTTTTGATACTTAAGTACATTTACTTTTGATACTCAAGTATATTTAAAAGCAAATACTTTTAGACTTTTATTCAAGTAATATTTTACTTGGTGACTCACTTCAGTCATTTTCTATTATGGTACCTTTACTCAAGTATGACAATTGGGTACTTTCTCCACCACTGCCAATAACTGACAGTGCTACTCATATTTTCTTAATAGGATAGTGCAGTTTATTGCTCACTTGCAGCTTGTTAGGTTTAACATTTCTGGGATTCAATATCAACACACAGGCAGATCCTAAGCACTTACCTTTAAATTCAAATGTATGTTAGGCATTGTAATCATACGGATGAGTACACAGAGCAGAATTCATGATAGACAGACAATTCTGCAAACCCAACAGAGCTTTGTCGACACCTGCGATGGAAAACTACAGCCTCTTCAGGCATAATGCGCCCCCACTCAACCAGCTATACACGTAGTTTAAGAACACTTCCTCATCATATAGCATGAGGAACTATGAGCAGTTCCATTTACTGGCAGACATTTTAACTTTGACCCCTACAAATTGACCATTTTAAAAACGGTCTTTTGAGCACTTAACGACCAGCACTGTGAAAATGTCTCTGGGGTTTAATTTCATCAGAAGTGCTAGATCAGCTGCACTACCGTTTACGGTTTCCTCCAGCGCTCCCCCAAAAGGTAACCTGACAGAAGAGAAAAAAGCAGCGTCCCTGGTGAATTATGAATCTCACCTCCCGTCATGCACCAATGGGTAGGTTATTTCTGGACTCCCTCCTCCCCATAAAATAGTACATTCTATGAATTTAAACATGAGACAGTAAAGTGGCAGTCATCTCTGTCATCTGTCGAGTGACAAAAAGCCATTGATTTTTGTCCAGAATGGCCGTTTAGTGGATGTCTATGTTGGGCACTTGTGGATCACCACCACACCTACTTTCCTGGATCAGCTCCAAACCTACTTTCCTGGATTTCATCCCCAGGACTTGACATATAACACTTTGCTCTTGCTGGTAATTTATGATCAAGCATCGACTTTGTGATGGCAAAGTTGAACATTTGGATAGAAATGTCAAATGCCCTTGAAAAGGGTTTCCATTTGTGGGTTATTTGGTAGTTCCCGGAACCGGTTCCAGGAACTACCAAATAACCCACAAAAGTTATGACCACCATTCGTGGAGGTGCAGAATTTAACAAAATATCTTAGCGGTCAAATTAAGACTCCATTTTATCAGTGAATGTAATAGTGCTGAACCCATTTAGTCGACTGGTCAATTGTTTGGTCAATAGGCTGTTAGTTGACCAAGATTTTTTTAGTCGAGCGGTAAAAAAGAAATAATTTTAAAAAATGATGGCATGTCTTGATTCATGCCTGTCAGAGGGGACTGATCCATTGCAGAGGCCGCAGGGATGGCACACCAGTATCACCAGTAGTACATTTACCATTCATTCCCATCATTTCTAATCTACAATGTTAGTCTGGTTACCGTAATTTCTGTTAAGACGTCCAATATATTATTATTACAGTCTTTTACAGTTGTCATTGTCAGAGTGGACACTTGGTCGCAGAGCGCACAACCTAGGCTACAGTTGTGAGAAACACGTTTTGGTGTATTTCAATTCCATTTACAAGTTGTCAATTTATGAATTAATTGTCTTTTGTTTGTAGCGCTCCAGTCACTGTTGAGTAAGGACGCGCACCTGATTACGCATAGAAGTAGACCTAGGCTACCTGGCTTGGGCGCAAACGTTGGCCTATAAATGTGCCCATTTGGGGATCTGATAGTCGTAACTCACCAGCACCACTAATGAACTGTGTACCTTCTCAAAGTAATTTTTTCTTCACCTCAAACAGCAAGCAAACGTCTATTTTTACATCCATTGAGAATGACAATTCAGTGGTTCTTCCAATAAAAGTTGTGTCGTATTGCAGCACAGCTTGCGGGCTGCAGCAAAATTCTTTGGCACGTTATTTAAGTTACAGCCATTGTTTCCAGTAATGCTAGTGCAAGTTTGACCACCAAAGGGCATCTTTGAGAAGCATTTGACTGTTTTTAATATTGGTTGTATGAGAGAATTTTCAACTTTTTTTGTAAGAACATAGTATATGGGATTGATTGTAAGAAATGTAGCTTAATTTGATTAATATTATGGTGTTTCTATTCCAAGAAATTCAAAATGAATCCCTCAGGGTTTCCGTTAGGAAAATATGGCGCTGTACAACGTGACCGCAAGTGAAGAGCAAAATAATCCACACCTTAATTGTAGGCTAACCAATGTAGACTATTTCAAAAATCTTTCCAGCTCTCTCCCTCGATAACCACTCATTGTGAAAGGGATCCTGTGGAAACGTCAAAATAGGCCTACCCGATTACTTTTTATCCCTTGAGCAAATAGCCTACAGCTGTGTCTGTCCGGAGCGGGAAACTGAGGGTACAGAATATTTTATACAATGTTGCAAGTTTGATAGTGCAATTCAGGCTGGACAAAGTTGATAGTTGATACAATGTTTCAGGTTCCTTGCAGAGAGGCGATGCGTAGCCAATGTAATTTATTTTGTATCAGGATATTTTCTACCTGCAGGCTGCAATGTTTATATTTGTTGTCTTTATGTAGGCTATTTTTACATAGTAGTTTGCCATGGTAAGATAAATTGGCACTCCAAAAGCCTTTAGACAATTGAGACATGGTTTGTCTCAGAGGGTGAATGGGCAAGACAAAATATTTAAGTGCCTTTGAACGGGGTATGGTTGTAGGTGCCAGGCGCATTCGAGCATTGAAGTCAACATTAGCCAGCCTCCCTGTGGAACACTTTCGACACTGTCCATGCCCTGACAAATTGAGCCTGGTTCTGAGGGGGGGTGCAACTCAATATTAAGAAGGTGTTATTAAATGTTTTATACACAGTGTATACTCAACTTGTGTCTGAGGGGGGAAAGAAACGTTTTTAAAAAATGTGCGGACCACCTGCAGTACCCCCGCGGACCACAGGTTTAAATCCACTGGTATAGAGAGGGAGTCGGATATCCACTACTTTTTACCTGGTTTACACATGGGAAGAAAACGTACCGAAAAGTGAGAAGGCTCTTTAATATTTGCCAGGCCAATGTAAACATGCTAGTGATGGTAGCACCAGAGCTTTGGGACACACACAATCCCCGAACTTGACTTGCCTTTCTACCCTGCCTGGCTAGAAGAGTCGCCCAGTATACAGATGCTGAGATGTGCCAGCGCACATTCAGAGGAAGCAAATGTTTAAATTCACAGATCTCAGAAAGTGATTTTTTCCCCAGAGACCGAGCTTTAACGGCAAAAAAGAGATTTGGCTCCAGGTGATGCCAGTATCTGGGTCAGCCTCAATAGAATTGTTTTATTTTATTTATTTTGCTTTTAATTTCCTGTCCGTCACGTTTCTTCCGCCCAGAGCAGTCTTTGCCCTGAATAGACCCTACCCTCACAGAGCTCTTCCAAAGGCTACTCGCTCGGCCGGCCAACTAGGCTATCTGATTACTTAACATGACGTCTCTGAAGTGGGGGAACATCTCAGAACAAGCTTATGGGTGTTGAAAAAAGGAGTTTGACTTGACTTTGAAACATATGCCAAAACTGCAAAACATCCAGAGTTACAGCAATGGAAAACCACAGCTGTGAGAAACCGCACCCATCCCTGTTCTCTGCAGTGCTTGGGATAATTTCAGGATTAGTATCGCTTCCCATCACAATGGGACAACCATGCATCCACCTGAGCCTGGGGCTGCAGAGTGGAGTGGTGGTAGAGGGAGGTTACGGGTTCAGACGGTGGGTGGGATGCTGCAGCCTCAGTCTGGATAAGGTATCTTCTGGCAGCCGCTCCAGTAATAATACCATTCACTTCCAAGACGTAAAGCTGAGAGATGGCATCAACCCCTGTTTGTTTAAGACATTCTCCTTAGTGCAGAGGCTCAGTGCCAAACTCCAGAGACTGGGGCCCCTTCTCCCCATCCCAAGGATATAGAGATATCATGCTTCAATCAGGTCCGAGTTAGCAGTGCTTTTTTCCCCAGATAATAGGCAATGGAGGACTCCTAATGAGTGCAAACGCCTTTCTGTTGCTGTGGTGAAGGGAAAGGGAATAATTTAGAAATACATGAAGGAAAGCTGGGGAAATTAAACCAAAGACAAGCCCAAACAATAGCAGAGCAAATGATCCCATAGAGGTAAATGATAGTCTCACTTCCACTGCACAGTCAGAGCATTAAGAAAAGGGATAGAGGACGAAGTTCCTGCATGTAGACTGACTGCATGTAATATATAGTACATGTAAACTGACAGAGGTAAAAGGGAGATGGAGATGGAGATTTAGAAACAGATACATAGCCATAGGTATAAATCACATCCATATACATTTGAGAAGGTAATTCATTATGAGACGAAGAGTCGTGAATTATGAATGGCATCAAATATAGGCAGAAGGTAGTACTTTACAAAAGCCCTTAGTCTGCTAAACAAAATAATGAAATGGATAATACTGTATATTACTTACAGTGAATACAAGAACACTACACTGCAGACATTGCTTTTGCATTGCAATGGGTCCAAAACAGCAATTCAGTGGAATATAGTGGACAACATTGCAGCAAGGTGGGTGTTAGGACATCGCAATGAAGGAACTTGAATGTTGACCTGCTATTTGCCGTAAATATATTTTGGTCCCGAGCTGCTTTTTTGGTACGGTGCACTATGGGTATGCCGAAAGAGTGATGGCATAGCAAGACTAATCACAAATGTTACTTCAGGACACAGTGCAGGTCGACAAGCATATCAAACCCTACTTGCCTCAAGGTCATTGACGCAACTTGTTTAATGCTACGATTTCTTCTTTTTGATGGCATCATTATTCTAAGGAAAATATACATCTTTATTTTGCTGTAAAAGTGCAGGAAGAACAGATGGACAGAGAAAGAGGGAGAAAGCAGGTCTGATGAGTTCCATGTGGAAACGATATGATTGAAGCAGCAACTTGAGGCCTTGATGCCTGCCACATCCTTTGATTCCAAACAGAAAAACACACACACTTCTGTGATTTGCCTTGCCAGTGGACCAAAAAAAAAGGGGGGAAACATTAACTTGCCATGACAACAAAAGCAGCCAAGGCACGGCCCTTGTGTTCTTCTCCTTTACAACTCCCTGCGGTGAAACACAGATGAGAACAGAGAGCCAAAGCAGCACACACCTGCAGCTACGTACCTCTCAGACACAGGGCTGGGGGGAGAGGACAGGGCTGGGGGAGCAAAAGAGAAAGCTAGAGTACACGTAAGAGCATAGGTAGTGTACAAGGAGCTGGTACAATGCATTGAAGGTGTAAATGTTGAGGGAAGTATTTGGCATCAGTCTGCCATAACACAAACCGTATATAGAGAATGCTGGAGATTGCCAGTGCAGAGCACTGAGGGGTGGGGGGCTAGTGCCCGCTGAGGGGAAGGGATGAATTAAGAGGAAATAGTGAGATGAGAGAGGGGACATGACTCCCGCATTAGGAAGGGAGGGAAGGAGAAAGGGAAGAAGAGAGGGAGGTTGACAATAACAGACAAGTCTGCATGCTCCTCCTCTCACTAGCCTCCAACATATTTTAGATTGCGATAATTCTGTGACTCTCGCGCCCTCCCCTCACTCGGAACCAAATACGTAAGGGACTTAAAATGAAACTTTTGCTGTGGTTTAAGTGGTGGACCGCTCAAAGCTAAAATGTCCCATTTAGAAGACGGGGAGCAAGGTTTCTTAGTTGAGGACATTCACAACATTTCAGAGGAAGTGCTAAAACTAATGGTGAGACAGGACTTACTGAGGTGAAGGCCAGGAGCTCTTCTTCAGTCAGCTTATGGATTGGGTTGTTTTTCTGGAAATCAGTGCTGCAAAACAGAGACATGACACACTAATAAACATGAAGTTATAAATCGGATACAAGCCCGTCTCTGCCTTCCCCCAAGTGATTGCAGTGTTCTCCCGTACATTGATGTTGCAACGTGATTTGTTTCCCTATGTATTGATTTATTAACAGTCAAGTGCTATTGTTCATTTCGTTGACGACCCATCAGTGCATTGGCCATTAGACAGAATTGCCTGTGCTATGATAGAAAGGGCTTTCATTGTCCCGGAGTCTATGAGAGCATTCATCTACAGTTAACTGCCAAAATAAAGGAATACAAAGTATATTGAAAGCAGGTGCTTCCACACAGGTGTGGTTCCTGAGTTAATTAAGCAATTAACACCCCATTATGCTTAGGGTCATGTATAAAAATGCCCAGTTGCCAATTCTTTTGGCTACCATGGCTGGAAGAAGAGATCTCAAAGGAGCATGGGGGTTTAAAGGATGTGTGTGTGTTTGTCTCTTAGTGACCAGATCTCTACCCAATTGAACACTGATGGGAGATTCTGGAGCGGCGCCTGATACAGCGTTTTCCACCACCATCAACAAAACACCAAATGAGGGAATTACTCGTGGAAGAACAGTGTTGCATCCCTCCAATAAAGTTCCAGACACAAGAACTTCTGCCAAGGCGAACTGAAGCTGTTTTGGCGGCTCATGGTGATCCAACGCCCAACTATGACACTATGTTGGTGTTTCCTTTATTTTGGCAGTTACATGTACATCACTGCACCGTCTGAGGGGCGATTGGTTTCAGAATTAATTGTGTTTGTTCTTTTTGATTAACAGTTCAGAGTGGTTTTGCAATCCCTCAGCCATGTGCCTGCCTGGCCAATCAGCATTAGGCAGGTGGACAATACTCCCATGGGTACAACACACATTGTGACCTAGACATGGCAGAGGGCCAGAGAGTGGTTTACTCTCCTTCATTTTACTGATCTGAAAACACAAGCTAAATGAAAGCAATCTGGAGAATGGCTACCAAGAATTAGTTTTCACTTGTCAAGCAGCCATTTTAGACTACTGAGATGCACCCGTAAAAGGTAGAAAACCGAAGCCTGAATGGAAACTTCTGTGGCCAGCTACAAAACCGGAGCAGGTTTTGGCAGGAGGGGAGCAGTCAAGTTGGGGGTGTTAAGGGAGTCTGTTTTCCAGACCAAAGAGGATTTTGATTTCAGGAAAATTAGATTCAATAATAACCAGCACTCCTTTACAAATTGTGTTTATTATTTTCCCACTTAAACATAGTTGAGCATAGTCTGCCAGGTGAGAGCTGTCCATCTCTCTCTGTGTGTGTGTGTGGAGTGACCTGTGGAAAAGCCACAGAGTTCGCAGGGTTCTCTTGGAACTCTTCAGTAGTACTAAATGAATACGGTCACTTAGAGGAATTTTTTATATGATAAATCACGTCCCACGCCAAACCAGCTAAAAATATTTACATATTTCATTCCTTTTGAACAGCTGTTATGGTTTCCTCTTCCACATTATTCGATTTAACCAAAGAAATCAAGCAATTTCACCTATTTAGTCCTTTGGTTGATTGTGAACTTTTTTGATTACACTTACAATTTCTGAAAATGTAATGGTGCTGCGCCAAATTCTATGAGAACAGTTTGTTAATTAAAAAAAGTTACATTTACTCCCCAGTTATGAAGGACAGATCTTTAACGGCCATTATTTTTAAAACCTTTTAGAATAGTCACTGAATAATTTCAAACAGGAAAGATCTGGCCCTGGTTTTCTGACTAACGGGGGATCTACAAACACGGATTTGATGACAGAATTGCAGTCCGTAATTGTTTTCTGGCACCAGGCCTGTAGTCCACAGGTCCATAATGGGTAGGAGGTGGATGGAGAATGGCAACAGTGGGTTTTGGCCAGGCTGGTGCAGTCATTCCGTGTAATGTCATACAGTATGTAGAGAAACCAATACCAGCCAGCGCCATTGACATCTAGTTCCTTCGTTTTTTTTGCCGGCAGGTGGTTGTAGGGGGTGTGACTGGGAGTTGCCAGGCCCCCAGGAATGGCAGTAACCCAAGTCCAGGGAAGAGAAGGGATAATCCAGACTGGGTCACATTCCCAAAGCTCAGTGGAGCGGCGTGAACTCGCTGATATATTACGCCTGGGAATGGTAGGGGAGAGGAAGAGCACAGGGCTGGAAGTGGTACACTCCCAATACTCTACACAAGTGCAGTGTCAAGTATGTGAGTGCGAGCTTGTGTATAGACTGGTGTGTGTGTGATGAAAGCACACGTTAATACTATTGAATCTGTGCTGTTTGACTTGGTGCATAGATATGGCCTTTTTTCCTGTGCAACCTATCAGGTCAGAGGAATGGCAACAAAACTCTAAAAAGTATCGGGGAGGAAAGCATTTGTTACAAACACGGCATCGGTGCACTATATTAAGCATATATATTGGAGTTGGGTGTTTTACAATGATTTCACTAACTTTCGCTCTTGCTTTTCCACCCCATGAAAAATACGGAGTGTTCACCAAAACATTGATATTCCACGTTGAACCCAGTCAAAGATTACAGCCCAGACATTCAATCTGGCTATAATGGTTCCTCAACTAAAACTATCACCTTCACACTCTGCTATTTTCCCCTCTGGGATGTTTGACCAGATGCCGTTAAAGAGGGTGTGTGTGGATGTGTCAGTGTGTGTGCGCAGCTGCAAACAGGCCTAAGTGCTACCGCGCAGAATTCACTTGACTTTGACATCCACATTTAGACCGACTCCAGCCAAGACTAATTTCACACACCATTGTTTTGTGGCTAATTCGCCTCTCCTTTCCACGGCTACACCCTAAACATGCACAAAAATCCCTCTTGACAACAAAGTGATTTGGTTAGGGTCATGTTGGAGGGTTGAAGAGTAGCGGGATACACATTGAGTGTTATGCAGGTACTGTAGGTGACGTTTTAAAAAGCGCTTTGAAAACCTCTCAGCAGTTCTGCATGGTCACTGGACCACAGAGAGAGGGGAGTTGTGGGAAGCATCCTTGGACATTCAGCAGACTAAAGGGGAAAACTCAAAAAGATGACATGTCTGCTATTCAAATCACAAAAGGATGGTTTCTCTTACCCCAAAACTGCATGGCACAGAATTCCAGGGAGTTTAAGTAATGATTAACCATGGCGACAGGTTTTCGGGTGTAGTATTCCGTTACAGATAAGCTGGGAAGCTGGTGTGCTACCCCCTCCCATGACCCACACCAACCCCCTCCTGAGATCAGCGGTTAATCCATTTTCAACGATCAGTCAATCCATTTATATCGCAGCCCAGCGGAATTATGTTGGCTAATTATTCCACGCCTACAATTTAGTCACTTAACAGGCGCGAGGCGAGATGAAGACTTTAACCAGACTTCTCACACATGCCCAATTAAAGAGCGACATCAAAATGTGGCCCCAGAGGATGACGTGTAGCTGGGTTGGTTGTGTGCCCACAACATGTACACTGACTCTGCACTATAGGGTCTTTGAGCTCCTATGTGCCAGGAGTCTCCTCTAGGTCCTAGCCCAGTGGAGGGAGGGAGATGAAGAGAAACTGCAGAAGGAAACGGTGCTCTTTGATACGACCGTCTCTAGATAAGCACAGGGAATTTACAGAGAGATGGAATTTGTGAGGAGAAACAATTGTAACATTGATGAGGGCCAAGTGGTGAAGAGGAGTAATGAGTAACACCTGATACTCCCGCTTTGTCCAACCCAAGGCAGAGGTGTGGTTAATACAGCCCCGAGGTTCACCCCTGGAGCAGATAGTAGGAGAGGGGCAAAGCACCAGAGTACCAAAAGAGGACACAAAGCAGAAGGGGGGGGGGGGGGGAAGAGTACCACCCACCATGCTCGGGGGGGGGGCACCCTATCGCACAACAGATATACAATGAGAGCTAATGAAGTTGGACCACAGTGTTCCCTCTACAATAATCTCGTCCCCTCTCTACATTTCATTTTCTCACCCTTTCTCCCTTTACTTTACCTACCCCTTTTCCCCTCCCTTGGTTTACCCTTCTCTCACTCCACCTCCCCCCACCCATACCCTTCTTTGTCCCTTCCTGTGCCGCTCATGCTCTTGGCATCTGTCACAGTGAGCTTGGAGGAGAGGCGGAGAGTGAGAGCACTCCCTGAACTCTGAAATCCCTCTGACTCACTCCTAAGCAAAGAGAGAGACAGACGGAGGAGGAGAGAGTCTGCTGGCCTCACCATCGCCTCATTTTGACACCTCTCAGGAGGGGGAGAAAAGCATAGAAAACGCCAGGAGCAAGGAGCAAAGGCATCACTCTGTAGCAACCATATCAGATGGAGGCTTCGGGAAAACAGATCCTAAATGGAAAAAGAAAATAGCAACCTAAAAAGCATGAAAACCTGCAATGAAATGAAGCAATAGTAACAGTGATATACTGTTAAGAGCTGTCATAATCCAGTTAAATAATAAAAAGGTATCTTTAAAAAGATCTTAACATTGCTGGTAAAGTTTAATTAAATGTATTACATTTATTTGGAATAGGCCTCTCCCCTGTTGGGGGAGAGGCCTATTCCAAAAGTACTGAAAAACCATACTCGTAAAAAAGGTCCTTTGGCTGGGGCCCCGACAACCAGACTTTAAGAAAAAAAAGGAATCTAACACGGGCAACAAGGCAGACAAAAAAAAAAGTTTATAATAAAGTGGTAGAGCCAGCAGACCATCTTTCCAGTCGGTGAAGCAGTGAAAACGGGGACAGAAGTTCGGCCCACTGTCGTCAATCACCGGGCCTCCCAGCGCACCCTTGAGAACAAAACTACCTCCTCTGTAGACCTTCACATGACCTCTCCGTCCCTTCATCCCATCCCTCGCCTGCCACTTGAGTGGCACATCTTTTTTACTGATCATGTTAGTGTCTGGTTTAAGTGTCTGGTTTAATAAATGGAAAACCTTGGCTAACCCTTCTCCTTGACTAAGCTTAAATATATTCCACTATATCAGTGGGCCATAACAGGATGACGGGGTTGCTTATGTATCACCGTTGAAGGATTGTGTTCGACAGACATCCTTATTTTAGCCAGACATCTTGATTGCTATTGATGACGTAGGTAATGGGTATGTTCATCATTTGGTCCTTGTAGTATCAATAAGGTTAACTGTATTCCACACAAAATGGCCACCTAGCCCTTGACATCTAGTCTCACAATGGAACAGTCTTGATATTGACCATTGAGACTGTTAGTGACCTTTATTGACCATTTGGGTTATATTAATTGAGCTGGCCGGCGTGTGATGTGTTTACATGGTGATGTCGTGTTCGTTCCTTGATGAATGACAAACCACTTTTTATAACCAGATACTTCAGCTAGAATTACAACGGTGTTTAGCCATCCAGGGCATACTATCAAAACCAACTGGGTGGGTGGCGCATTGCATTATGGGTAGTGTATGAACCCGGGTCTCTCACAGGAGCAACCAATGTGTTAGATCGTGAGACCAAGAGGAAATTCCCTTTTGGTCCAAAGGCAGACACTGGTTTTGAAGTTCGCAGGCGGAGCTATCATCACGTGACCATAAGCAACCATGCTGACTCATGTCCGTTACAGTGGCATAGTGTGTTATAAGTTAATAACAAAGACTAAATCGACCACTTGACTATGCAATATTCAAAAACATACTATACTCTAGACCAGGGCTGTCAAACTAATTCTGCCCTGGGCACCGCATTCGGTCTTCAACGAGGTCCGGAGGGCCGCACTGAAAATGTATATCCTTGCTGTAAAAATATGCTAAAAATATATATTTTTATTTTTTTTACTCAAACCCCATCCGGCCTGGATGCTTGACAGCCCTGCTCTAAATTGACTAGAAGAGTCATGCCCATAGACACAAATCATAGTTATGATTTTTAAGATGATTTTGTGTTGCTTATTTCTTGAGTACTACTTTGAATACTACTAGTCTAACCCTGCAAGTGTAAATCAGTTAGGTGACTGACTTAACTAGTTTATAGTGTTTCGTCTTACCAGACTCCCAAGATGACGGCCTGCTCCTCCCCGCTGAGGTCCGGCATCTGGTACTGTCCAGGCTCAGCAAGGTTGATCTGGTTCAACACAGTGTCATCACTGAGGTCATGGTCCTGTTGGGCCAAACACATACCAGACAGCTCAGCAAGGGGTTACTAGCACATCCTTCAAATAATAGCATATTATGACCGCAGGCAGGCAACCATAGAAAGGTAAGGCAGTCCTTTTAAGTGGTTCTCCACCGTCAGTGACTAAAACTGATGGATTCATGGAGTTGGGAGTGAAAGTTGAGGCAGGGCTTTTTTTTGAGAGAGAGATTACTTTTCCAGGGGAGTGATGGTTACTTCCTCCGGTCAAAAAGCACTCCTCTCACACTTCTCCCCCCTCGGACTCCCCTTTATCATCCTTAACTCTCTGCATCTCGAGGTTACTTTCCTCTTTTTTTTGTCTTATGTAATTGGAATGTGGCTGGCCCATTTAGATTTGGTTCCAGGAGAAAGAAGAAAGTCTGCTACCATGCACAGCTTGTGAACACATGGATGCACTCACCCAACCACGCAAACATACCCCTATCATCTTTATCAGAGCTCATGATTACTGTGAACTGGAATCACAGTAAACAAAAAGGGGATGTGTGTTTTGGGCAATTTCTTGACTTGTAAACAAGTCTAAGGCACACACATAAGCAAAAAAAACACTGAAAAAGTCCAACAGCTCACCACCCAAATTCTTAGGCCAGCATAAACAGTGTAGGGTTTAACTGTCAGGAACACCCAGGAAAATGGCACCATCTTGAAGGGTTTGGAAGTCCATCCAGAGTTCCTGGTTCCCTGTGGCCCTTTGAAAGAGGAAGCTAACGATGCCCTGCGTCACGGGCTGCACCTGTCCGCCAGGTGTCTGGGTCAGAACACACACCCATGGTTATGCACACGGACCCACACTTAGGAAAACAAAGGTCAACCCACCAAAGTAAGCCTTCTACAGGACGGCTGCCTGGCTCAGTGCTGGTTTTATCATGCATTCACCTGCATCCACTCCAGATATCAGAGACAGTTAAATGTTCAAAACCAAAAGTTGTTCCATTTGCTTTCCCTCTTGTAATTCCCCCCTTCCCTGTGATGTTCTCCTAATCGTTTTACCTCCGTCTGCTTTCCCTCACCAGCCGATAAAAGAACCAACCATCTGTGGCAAATCTGGAGCTTAATCCCAGATTGTCTTTTTGCATCAAGTGCCTCTACTTTATCTGTATTTCTCTGACTGAAACCCTCCTCAAATGGTGCATGACACGCAATGTTCCACAGGACAGAAAGAACACGTCACAATTCAGGAACCTGCTTTTGTTGAAGAATGAATCCTAATTCCTTTTTTGTCTGCATATTACAACGTAGACTTGGCAATTGATCAAAGTACACAGAAAGGTTGTGTCTACGCTTAGCGCACGCTATTACAGTAATACTGTGTGGGTACACTTACTTAAATACAGTATTTAGAGTATTGGTACCATGCACATACCTCTCACGCAGTCATTGGTTCTTACATTTCACATACAGGGTTGTGGCATTCCTCAGCTCAGATTGAAAGTAAGTATTTCATGGTATAAGAGTATTGTATGTTCATGCCACCATTTTCATGCCATTGAGAAGGTCTTATCTCAGAGGAAGACAGGGTCAATTGCAACTGGGGTCTCACCCTGCTGCCTATGTTGTGTGGTGCTTTCTCTCGGTCTCTCCATTCCAGCCAGCCAGTGAGCTCTGGCTAATGATGGGCTTGATTGAGCCCATTTACCCCCCTTAGCCTGTAATGAGAGCATTAGTGGTCTGAGAAGCAGAGCCCGGGAGCAAGCAGGATCCCCACCAGACAGGACGACGTAGGATCAGTCATTGTATGGAATGTCCAGTACTGTGTTAATTTCATCAACTAAAATAGTGACAGCAATTAGTCAAACACCTCTTCTTTCAGTGGCAATTGAAGAGACGATAACTGACTAAATAGACCCAGAAAAACAAACTAAAATAAATATTTTTCATTTGGGTTGAGGATAATGAGACTAAATTACTAAAATCTGACTAGTAAGTCGACTATATAAGAGTTGAATGATTGAGATCTTTTCAGTATTATTTGCAATTTGGCGGCAACAAATCATTGATGCAAATAAGGCACATGAAATGGGTACTCTCCCAGTGGTGAAAGCTCCTGGTTGAAAAGAGGGCGATGTTTAGAGCCATTTTACTTAGTGTAGACCGAATGCAACATTTCCATGCGATATGACCTCAAGAGACATCTGAAAGCACATCATCCCAATATATAGGTAGGCTAATAACAGATTGATAATGCTAGCAAGTAGTTTGCTACAACCTATCAGACCACTACTAAAAACACTTTAAATTATAACTTTGATTACAATATACAGTGCATGACCAAAAGAATGTGGACACCTACTCGTCAAAAATCTTGTTCCAAAATCATGGGCATTAACATAGAGTTGGTCCTCCCTTTGCTGCTATAACATCCTCCACTCTTCTGGGAAGGCTTTCCACTAGATGTTGGAACATTGCTGCAGGGACTTGCTTCCATTCAGCCACAAGAGCATTAGTGCGGTTGGGCACTGATTTTGTGCGATCCTACACTGATCTCGACAAACCATTTCTATATGGACCTCGCTTTGTGCACAGGGGCATTGTCATGCTGAAACAGGAAAGGGCCGCAAAGTTGGAAGCACAGAATCATCTAGAATGTCATTGTATACTGTAGGGGTAAGATTTCCCTTTGCGGTTTGATCCCAGATTGTTTCGAAGCCGGCCGCGACCTGGAGACCCACGAGGCGACGCACAATTGGCCCAGCGTCATCAGGGTTAGGGGAGGGTTTGGCTGGCTGGGATGTACTTGTCCCACCGCGCTCCACCGACTCATATAGCAACTCCTGTGGCGGGCCGGGTTTAATTGATCTATTATTGAGCTCAAAAACAACTATTTTACAACAAAAGATATTTGATATGGCTTTAAGATACGAAGTGTGAAAAATGAACAATTGCGGGCAAACCGGCCATTGCGAGTGCATAGGATAGTAGGATACAACTGCAATGTTTTTTTAATGACATAACATTTACTGTTAGATTAATACATGGCTACTAGCAGTGGGCATTATACTTACTGTTAGCAAGCTATCTGTGTTTTGAGTTTTCACTTCCTCATGTGGTGAATAAGCCCCAAAATGCATAAGCCTATGATATTAGCACACATAATAATGTAGGAAAATTGATCAACAAAATTGAGAAAAATCTGGAGCCCTATTTTAACAGTAAAACATAATACCTTATTGTGAACTCACAATTCATGACAGTCTTTGGATTAGGTTGCTTTACTATGAATTCCTGCTTGGACACGTTAGATGAAACAACTTATTTATTGAATAGCCTACCATATCGGTAGTTTATTACCCAGTCTAAAGCACTGAATGACTTCATGAGATGAATGATAAATTATATTGTGTGACGCTGTGATATTAAAAAAATAAAATGTGCAACCAAAATCGTGGGCTGGTGACACCAACTCAAAAAGTTGTTGGCACTGGGGAAAATGTTAGTCTGGAGCACTGTCAAAGGGTTAGATGGTTTTTAATCTGCTGCAGAGTAATGTGTTCTGCCCATTTGGCTGTTGGGAAGAGAATCATGCGATAGGAAGTCATGCAGAAAAATATGTTGGTAGGACAACGCTATGTACAGTTCAAGTCAGAAGTTTACATACACAAGTGGCCCACTGTCATTTTGACAGTAGATGTTCAAGAGGACAATGAGTGAAGTCTCCCCTTGAGAGTGGAGGTCAGCCATCTTGACATAAACACTTGACACACGCCAACTTACACACACCACTGGCAACAGGACCAGAGAGGCCGATGGAGTCTGATTTAGTATAGGTACAAGCAGAACCCCAGCAGGATAGAGAAATGAAGATAGGATGAAATACGAGGGAAACCAAGACGGATCACAGGGTGAAGACAGACCGGTCAGAGGGGCTAAACAATATAAAATAGCAGCCCCCTTTGCTTTCTCTCCCCCTCATTCCATCTGGAAAGTCTGCATGTTGGTGAGTGCGTCTGTGACATTCAGCAAACACCCTCCTTCACCTTTGTCCCTTGACATTGTTGGGTAGGGTTCAGCCCAAACTGGGGTCTCAAACACCCACCACGGGGCCCCTTGTGCTTGTGGAGGCTCTTTCCACTGGCCATACTTTTTAGTATGTATGTGTGTATGTATGCATGTATGTATGCGTGTATGTATGCGTGTATGTATGTATGCGTGTATGTATGTATGCGTGTATGTATGTATGCGTGTATGTATGCATGTATGTATGCGTGTATGTATGCATGTACGTATGTGTATGTGTGTGTATGTGTGTGTATGTATGTGTGTGTGAACCCACTACGCCATGGGCCTCTAATAGGCACTTCATCATGGGGGGAGTGACACGGTTTGGGCCCAGGGTGAGAGTTAAACAGCTGGGCGCTGTCTGCCTCACCTCTGCTCTCCACTGCTGTGTGGCTCTACTGACTGGATATTTGATTGTTCTAGCAGGGAGAGATGGGGCTGAGATGATGACAGAGTCAGATGGATTAGATAGACAGACAGCAGAAGATAGCTTAGCCCCTGAAGTGTCAGCAGGTGACTGGCCCACATGCTTGGCTTGGAGAATGTCCCTGGACAGGAGTGTCAGATCATCGCGTGATGCTGCTGGATCATAAAACCACCATGTCCATGACAGAGCTGCCTGCTTTCTCTAATCTTCAAATCAATCTACTGGGCTCAGATGCTTCATCCTTGTGCACAGGTTAAAGGGTTCATGGTAAAAAATAGCTCAGGTCAGGGTAATGCAGGGCAATAGTTATTCAATGAGCATTACATTCTAAGTAATAACCTCCATGCTGTACATCTCAGCAAAAATCTATTGAAAACAAAAATCAATATCGTTCATCAAAAAAAAAAAAAAATCTTCCACACTTCACACATTGCAGTTCGGGGCCCATTCAAAATGACTATGGATTCAAGGATGAAGGCTAGACTGTACAGCACACTCCACTGGCTTCCAGTCGAAGCTCACATCATCTTCAAGACCCTGGTGCTTGCCTATGGAGCAGCAAGGGGTTACTGCCCCTCCTTACCTTCAGGCTATTCTCAAATACTACATCCCCAACCAGAGCACTCCGTTCCACCAACTTTGGTCTCTTTGCACTCCCTCCCCTACGGGAGGGTAGCTCCCGCACAGCCTAGTCAAAGCTCTTCTCTGTCCTGGCATCCCAATGGTGCAACAAGCTTCCCCCTGAAGTCAGGACAGGAGAGTCCCTGCCCATCTTCCGAAAACATTTAAAGAGCACCTTAAATACCTCGCCGCCATTGGACTCGGGAACAGTGGAAACGCTTCACCATCTCGACGGACGAATCTGGGTTTGGCGGATGCCAGGTGAACGCTACCGGTCAGTATGACAATGCCCCCGTGCACAAAGCAAGGTCCATACAGAAAAGGTTTGACGAAATCGGCAAGGAAGAACTTGCCTGGCCTGCACAGAGCCCTGACCTCAACCCCATCGAACACTTTTGTGATGAATTGGAACGCCGACTGCAAGCCAGGCCTCACTAATGCTCGTGGCTGAATGGAATCCCCATAGCAATGTTCCAACATCTAGTGGAAAGCCTTCCCAGGAGAGTGGAGGCTGTTATAGCAGCAAAGTGGGGACCAACTCCATATTAATGCCCATGATTTTGGAATGAGATGTTCGATGAGCAGTTGTCCACACACTTTTGGTCATGTAGTGTATCTTAAGATGAATTCACTAATTGTAAAATGCTCTGGATAAGAGTGTCTGCTAAATTACTAAAATCTCAAATGTACAGTATAGCGAAAGAAATGCCTACCCGGATCACATATCTGTGTACCATACTATGTAGCTTCACATTTCATCTAATTCAGAACAGAGAACTTGAGAGCAAATCTGTGGCGAGAGGAGTCTCCTCAGATCATGAAGCCTGGGGCTGAGGTGCATTGCAGTGACGAGCAGAGTGGATATGGAGGATCAGGTAGGATGTGTGTGTGTGTGTGTGCGTGCGAGAGAGTCAGTGGGTCTGGGGTCTGATTCATGCAGAGCTGACAGGCGCGCACAGTGCAGCTTGTTTCCACTCTCTCGGGGTCCTTTGTGTACGTGGCTCATTCCAGCACCGACAGCAGCTCCACGGGCGTGCTGGCCAATCACCTAGCATCCTGTCGTCACTAGAGCCCGACCGATAAATAGGTTGACTGATATTATCAGCCGATACCAGCCTTGCACAGAAATATTTGTTATTATATACAGTACATAGAATAAACAAATATGTCTGCTCATTTGCAGTAATTTTTTGTTTTGTTCAACTGTTCTACAAGCTGCTCATTGAACATCATTCAGCCCGTAAGTCACGACGTGAGAGAGTGGACATGGCGGTTTGACGCTGAGTAGCTTGCCACAGCCAGCGACAGCGTATTTCAAATCAGTAAATAATCAGAAGTACACTTCACCAAGCCAGCAGCCCTGTACTCATCACATGCTTACTTAACCTGTTATGGCTAGGGGGCAGTATTTTCACGGCTGGATAAAAAACGTACCCGATTTAATCTGGTTACTACTCCTGCCCAGTAACTAGAATATGCATATAATTATTGGCTTTGGATAGAAAACACTCCAAAGTTTCTAAAACTGTTTGAATGGTGTCTGAGTATAACAGAACTCAAATGGCAGGTCAAAACCTGAGAGATTCCTTTACAGGAAGTGGCCTGTCTGACCATTTCTTGAACTTCTTTGCCATCTCTATCTTTTACAAAGGATCTCTGCTCTAACGTGACACTTCCTACGTCTTCCATGGGCGCTCAGAGCCCGGGAAAAACCTGAATGTCGTCATCCCAGCCCCAGGCTGAAACACATTATCGCCTTTCTCAAGTGGCCGATCAAGGGACTGTGGGCTTAGGCGCGTGCCCTGGCCGCCCCCGTCTTTGTGATTTTTCCTCTGTTTGCCGAAAAGGAGATTCCCGGTCGGAATATTATCGCTTTTTTACGAGATAAATTGCATAAAAATTGATTTTAAACAGCGGTTGACATGCTTCGAAGTACGGTAATGGAATATTTAGAATTTTTTTGTCACGAATTGCGCCATGCGCACGACCCTGATTTACCATTTCGGATAGTGTCTGGGACGCACGAACAAAACGCCGCTATTCGGATATAACGATGGATTATTTTGGACCAAACCAACATTTGTTATTGAAGTAGCAGTCCTGGGAGTGCATTCTGACGAAGACAACAAAAGGTAATCAAACTTTTATAATAGTAAATCTGATTTTGGTGAAGGCTAAACTTGCCGGGTGTCTAAATAGCTAGCCCGTGATGGCTGGGCTATGTACTTAGAATATTGCAAAATGTGCTTTCACCAAAAAGCTATTTTAAAATCGGACATATCGAGTGCATAGAGGAGGTCTGTAGCTATAATTCTTAAAATAATTGTTATGCTTTTTGTGAACGTTTATCGTGAGTAATTTAGTAAATTGTTATCAAATTCCCCGGAAGTTTGCGGGGGGTATGCTAGTTCTGAACGTCACATGCTAATGTAAAAAGCTGTTTTTTGATATAAATATGAACTTGATTGAACAAAACATGCATGTATTGTATAACATAATGTCCTAGGGTTGTCATCTGATGAAGATCATCAAAGGTTAGTGCTGCATTTAGCTGTCTTCTGGGTTTTTGTGACATTATATGCTAGCTTGAAAAATGGGTGTCTGATTATTTCTGGCTTGGTACTCTGCTGACATAATCTAATGTTTTGCTTTCGCTGTAAAGCCTTTTTGAAATCGGACAGTGTGGTTAGATAAAGGAGAGTCTTGTCTTTAAAATGCTGTGAAATAGTCATATGTTTGAAAAATTGAAGTTTTTGTATTTTTGAGGAATTTGTAATTCGCGCCACGCCTATCATTGGATATTGGAGCAGGTGTTCCGCTAGCGGAACGTCTAGATGTAAGAGGTTAACATTAGCTGGCTAGCCAGCAATGTAGTTAAGCTTTGTCTAGCCAGTAAGGTAGTTAGCCTAGCTAGCAAGCAAACTTTTTTATGTGCCTTTTTTATGTTCTTATGTGCCGACACTGGACTGGCGCCAAAGTGAACTCATCCTTGATACAAAAATAACACAGTTACTGCCTGGGCCTATTATGTTAGTGGGCATATTTGTTTTTTTCCCAAAATACACAATCTGCAAAAAGAAAGACAGTTGATGTAGATCTATGATTCAAACCATGTGTTTGCATTCATGAGAAAATGTTTTCGTAATGAACAGCTAGCGTGTATTTGCCGGAACAATCTTTCATTGCGGGGTTGCCATAAAGTGTTTCTTTACATGACATTTGATTGTTGTAAAGCACTGTAGTGAATCTACTCAATACAAATGCTAATGCTGACATATAGTGGTGACATTACAAACTGCATGTTACTGCATTTCACTGCATAGTTTGAACTGGTGAACAGCGCAGTTTCAGATTTACTTTGAGACAAAGTTGAATTCATTCAGTCCTTGTTTATTTGTGTTCTTGATGTGCTTCAGCACAAAAACGTCTGCATTCTTCTAGAAAAATATTTAAGTTGTACCTAATGTGGAAAACTGTTTTGTATTTAGAGGGTATGATTACTGTTCGGTGGTTATATAACCACAAATAACTAAATATGTAAAATCACATTTATTTTAAGAAATCATAATTTAGTGCATCTGTTAATCTTCGGAGAACAACGTGTAAAAATAAAGAATTCATTCCACCTCAAAAAAAAAATTTATAAAAAAAAAAACACCAACAGCAGGGATGGAAATTTCAGTCAATTTTGCTGCCAACAAAACTGACCGTCATTAACCGGTCAACAAAGTTACATTTTTTTTTTAAAACAGTAAAATGACGTGACCAACTGAAAATACTACCAGAGGTCTGTATATAATGACGACATGCTTATGTTGCCGCCCTAACAACGGGAGTCGTCCCAAGGCGAGAAGGCAGGAGAAAGCTTGGGCCCAGAATAAGCCCATAGAAACGCATTGTACAGATTTTGGCGAGTGAAACCTCTCCCTTCTTCCTCTGATACCATGCATGCATACAAGGACCAGACATTTTTCATTAAGAGCTTAATGGAAACATGCAACAATAGCAAGCCTATCGTCTTCCAGGAAAAAGGCTATAGCCTATTATTGACCATGTAACTCCTGTAGTTTTCAAACATTTGCCAAAATGCAATTTGTGGGAAACAGTCCTAAACAGCGCACCTCACGCGAGCAGTTCCATATGTGACAGAGATGAAAATCTCCATTAGAAACTTAGAAAGAGGGGGAACATAATAGCAACTACAATAATAGGTTGTTAATATGACTAGGATTGTCACTTTGGCTTATGGACAATGAAAGATAGTTGATATGAAAACCAATGGAACAATGGCATGAGGAAGTCTTTATAAAATAATTGCCTCCACGTTCCTACGGATGGATTTTTGCATAGCTACTTTGAAGCCAGGTAAAACATGCCTCATTATTTGAAGTCAAGTAAACCGTTCAGGTGTCAAACAATTATACCGCTTCAATCTCCCATTGCAGAGTGGTGGGGGACGCGCCGATAGTCTACCGTAGGCAGGCTAAAGCCCACGCATCCGAACGGCGAATGGGAGGCGCGCTTTACGAGTTGAGATTGGGGGGAAAAAAGAGCAAAATTTTTTAAATCGTGGCAACCAACGTTTTTAACAAGATTGCATTTAGAATTTTCATTTCTTGCTCAGTGACTGGGCTTACAAAAGCTGGTTTCACTCCAGTAACCTACAGGCTTCATGAGGAGCCACTCTCACGCTGTCTGACAGGTGGTAGGCTATTCTGCTCCTCAAACTAGGCTCTGTATGCTGTGCACATGTGATAAATAAAATGCATGATGAGTAACAAAAATACACACGGGCCAATTTAATTCCACCAAATGATGCAAATTAACCTATAGACCGATAAACATGAACGGTCAAATGTATTTTCGGCAGTTAACCAATTAACATCCCTAATCGGCAGATATATCTGTAGATCAGTGACTTTTGCCTAACTAAAAATCGGTAACAGACCCAAAAATCCTATATCGTCGGGCTCTAGTCGTCACCCTTGATTCAGTGACATCATAGCACTGCACCCATGTTCAGTGACCCACAAAACGGAGGGATTCGCAACATATCCCTTTTCTGCACTGCACACCCCATCCATGGGATATGCATAAATCAGTAAAATGGTAGAAACCTAAAGGCAACTGGACTATTCTCAGCACTGTGAGTCTCAGAGGGTAAGGTCATTATCCAACGAAGGGAAAGTAATGTGGTTGCCGGTAACATGCCATAAAAGAACATTAAAAAGTTTCAAAACAAAGGTATCTCGGGATCTGACTTGAGTGGCTTGAGGAATGAGTCTCCTGAAAATAGCCCACAAAAAACCTCTGTCCTCCCCCTCCGCCAAGCCAAAGGCAAGCTCGGCATGGACACTGGCTACGCCTGACCTGACAAATGAGGCCGAACAGCCGTTCTAGAATGTAATAAACCTACCCCCACCGACTTCTCACTGAGGAAAGACAGAGAATGGGAATTCTCCCTGCAGTCACTTTCGTCCTGATTTTCCAAGGCCTCCATCACTACAGAATATCACATCGGTTATTGAGGGGTGGAGATCCCCCTCTGCTGGTGACACTGAGTATCACACTGGATTTGCCGCCCAATGTGAGCGAGGGTGAAGGTGAAAGGTGTAGAGTGCTTACCTTGGGCAGGCTGGCCAGTGGGGTGGGGGAGAGGGTCAGCTCACTCTCTGGCTCAGGGGCTGGGATGTCTTCCTTACGCTTGACATCCAGGATCAGCTGGGCAAGGAAGTTCTGCTGGAAGCGAGTCCGTTTGCCCAGAGCACCTGCGGGAAGCGAAGACCTCATCCAATTACCATGTTATACATACACTTCCCTGACCAAAACTGTAGGCCTTCTAAACAGTCAAGCTGTTACTGTATGTTGAGACTGGTCCAAGCCTACTGTACCTACCTATCATGTTCATATCTAGGCCAGAGAGTTCCTTGGCCCGTTGAAAGTGCTCCTTGGCTGGGTTGTACTCATAGTAGGTCAGAGACGTGTAGCCACATTCCAGGTGGAACTGGATGGACAGGTTCCGGAGGGTTCCCTCAGAGAACAGAGACGCATACTTCATTACTGCAGAGAAGATGAGGTAAAAGGATGAGAAGAAGACCTATTTTAGTTAAAACCTAGAATAATTTGCATAGATTTAATAAGCTATTATCAGTTAACAGAGTAAAAAAAAAAAAAGTTTCACATCTTTCAAGTTCTCAAAACCTACCACCCCACATCGTATTTTAGCACCAAAAGACGACACATCTCATCTACTCCTAAAACTCCATTGAAGACCATCCAGAGGTCAATAAGAGGTCAATAAGAGCTCAGTGCACCTGCAGACCATTACCATGAGGCCATTGGTCGGCAACACAGACCTTGAGGAGACACATTAAAGAGACAAATGGACAGCGGAGAAGAGAAAAGGTGTTTTGGCTTCGTCCTATCAGTTTAGTCTCGTTCAAGGCCGTGCGTGGTGTGGAAATTATCCCTGGCTCCTAATGTGTATAATTCACGACGCCACGTACCCTCGCGCTCCCCCATTCAACATTTATGAGGCAGCCTAGGCCCATGCCAGAGAGATTTACTCTGCGCCTTGTGTGTCACCTTCACTGCAGCTATTTCACACCAGGAAATGAGCTTCCTGGGCTGTTGTGACATGTGCAACGGGAGGGGGAACTTTTGTAAGGATAAAACAACACAACAGCCGTGTTGGGTTAGAGCTGCTACACCTTGACGGACGGTAGTTAAGACGATGACAAAGGAACAGAGGGGGATGAAAGAAAAGGTGTAAGTCCTTACCCAATTTCAAATTTGGATCAGAGAAAGCAAATAGGTGTCGTGACCAATCCCTTTGCATTGCTAGGTTGCCAGGGAGCATGGGATCTGCTCTGAAACACACATCCTTGACAGAGCACGATATTCAGATCAGGTGATACTGTACCTCCCCACCCATTTCACTTAGCCTATTTCATACCTACTGATCATGGCCCTTGCAGCATGACATCGCAAGCAACCACATAACATTAGCATGGGCCAACACAGGACAAATGAGCAAATACCTTTATGGGTTTACTGCTAATCCTTTTATTAGGTCTGTTATTTGGTCATTGTTAGAATGAACATTGATTTATTAATTCTCAGGAAATGTTATTGTAGGGTGAAAGAGACCAAAGAGAGACCACAATAACAGTCGGTGTTGAAATAACGTACATTATTGTATCCGATCCTCAGTGTCAACTCAAAACCAACAGCAAAGCGTATGGGAGAAAGAGAAAATGGATTGTAAAAATCCCCTTTTCCATCTGCATGCCTTTCACACCTCAGAGCTCATAGAGCAGTAAAAGGGATTGTGTGGTCTTTCACTGGCTGCACCTCTGGAATTTGGATTGGCTGTGTTTCATAGCCTGTAGAGCCACGCCACCCTTCATACTCACCCGACACACACACACAAAAAAGTGAACCCACGTAGAAAGCAGAGGTCAACTTTAATTAAGCAACACAACCTTAAACCGTGGTCTGCGACTACTGACCTAGTAGCAGGTCTATACAATAGGATAAACCAATGGGCAAACAAGTGGACGTAATGAGCTCAAACCACCCTGAAACGAAGGGGAAGGTGAAACAGAAAATTGATTTCAAGAGGGATTCCCTTTAGTCTCATTCCCACTATTTCTTCAATTGTATATGCTGCTCAATCCCTTGACTTTGTGGCCCTGATGACATGGATCACCCCAGAGAACACTGCTACTCCAGCTGCTCTCCATCTGACTACGTTTTCTGGCCGTCGAGGTGGTGGCACAATGCTACTCATTTCTCCTAACTGGAGATTCTCTCACCTGCCCATCTGCTCATTGAATTCCATGCCGTCAATGTCACTTGTACACTCAAGCTTAATATTGTTGTCATCTATCGCCCACCAGGTGCCCTTGGAGAGTTACTCAATTAGCTTGACTCCTTGATACATTCGACTCATATCTCCGCTTGGATGTTGGTCCACCACCTCATGCTCAACCTCGACAACACGAAACTGCTCTTCCTCTCGTGGAAGGCCTACCCGCTAAAAAACTTCTCCGTCACGGTTGACAACTCCACAACGTCGCCCTCCCGAGTGTGCAAAGAACCTTGGTGTGACACTGGACAACACCCTGTTGTTCTCTGCAAACATCAAAGCAATGACTCGATCCTGCAGGTTTATGCTCCACAACATCCGTAGAGCATGACCCTACGTCACACAGGAAGCGGCACAGGTCCTAATCCAGGCACATGCCATGTCCCATCTGGACTACTGCAACTTGTTATTGGCTGGGCTCCCCGCTTGTGCCGTCAAACCCCTGCACCTTATCCAGAACGCTGCAGCCCGCCTGGTTTCAACCTTCCCATGTTCTCCTATGTCACCCCGTTCCTCCGCACACTCCTCTGGCTTCCAGTCAAAGCTCGCATCCACTACAAGATCATGGTGCTTACCTACGGAGCAGCAATGTGAACTGATCCCACCCACCCCACTCCCCCCGTTCCTAGCTTTGACTTTGCCAATTCATCAACGACATACTCCTTTATACATAAACAATAGATAATATGTCATGCGTTTCACCAGTGATTTGTTGCCCACCACTGCGGTGAAAGTGAGTGATAAGGACAGAGCAGTCAATATACCCACCACAGAGGGCAAAAGAGAATAGCACAACAACCAAGCCAAGTCATTTCTTCACAGTTCACACAACATCGGGGGCTTTGGGCACTCAATCTGTCAAGAGCGAGAGGTGCAAAGCGCAGGAGAACCAACACCTGTGTTTGTGTGTCACATGTGTTAGGTGTCAGGTGTTTTAGTCATGCTCAATCAACCATCACTTGGGAGAATACAGAGGACTTGGATTTTTATAACATGCACTATGACCATTAGCAAACGTCTCAGTGAACAATTTTTTTAAATTAAAATTAAATATGGCGGTACATAATTCCCTTTGTGAGAGAAAATATTGTGATAGATTGCTTTCAGAATCTGACATCCCCTTCTTTATGCGAAAACCTCAGCAGAGCTGCTCACAGGCAAACATAACATTTCCCTAACATTAAAGCAACGTGTTTGGCAGCAGGACTGGCATCAGCAACTCCCTCCTGGGTGCAGTGGCCCAGCAGCAGTTCCCCCAGCAGCACCTGGCGACCTCTCAAACTGGAGCAGATTTCAACCCTCGCTGTGTTGATGCATAGATCTGGCTGGGCACTGGAGGTGTCAGCGCAGCAGCTTGGGTTTTTCCACACAACCCCGGCCACTGTGTTCATCTGCTGTTATCCTTCTTTCCTTGTTTGTGCCGGAACATTGAGCGCATATAGACAAGGCGTTAAGACGGTGTGTTGTGTCAGACAAGGAAAAAACGACTTCTATGACAGTCAAACTGACAGGATGTATCACACTGTCCGAGTATCCCAATACTCTGCTACTCACTACAAGAGCCAGTGCTATATTCAGTACCAGTGCCTCTTCACATCCACCATTATAACTCCATGCGGGAGAGGTGGGGGCTTGCTGCAGTGTGCCAACCTAAAAAGACCGGTACCATTCTCCTCAATACACCTGCCCTAGTCTCTAGGGCTACCTCCCATTGTTGAGGAAATTAGGGCTTTCGCTGCACTGCTCACAAAAGCCATTGAGGGGGCGGGCTGCCTGGCACCAGTACCAATGTTTAGATGCCCCACTCCCACCAGCATGCCCTGGTGCCTCAGCCCACACAGAGCCCTGGGTGCAGGCTGAGGCAGGGCTGATCCATCTTGCTGGCGTCTCTCCTAGGTTCTGATTAGATCAGAGCCAGACTGGAGTTCCACAGGCAGGCTGACTGACTTCATCCTCCAGGTGGGGGAGAGAGCAACTTCAACGAAGCTGATGTTTCCCTCCTCCGCCTACCCAATTCCCTCACTCCCTCCCTTCCATGCCCCTGTCAGTATGAGTCATACAGCGGCGGTCAGGCCCCTCAGTAGTCAAACAGGAGTTTTCATGCAAACGCAGGTCCTAATACAGAGGGAAACACGGGGGTCATAGATGGATACAGGTATAATCCTCAACCCAAACCAGCTCTGCAGAATGGCCATGTAGAACGCGGCCACCGTCTGACTTGGATTTACAGCGACGTAGCTACAAGGTTGAATGGTAATGGATCATGTGCCTCTCTGCCTGTGATTCAGAGGCGAGACATCTCAGAGTTCCATCTGTAGCAGGGATCGAATATGTTCCATTTGTCGCTCCATTCCCGTTTCTATGCATTCCTCAATTTGTTTGTCTACCCCCCTCTTCATTTCTACTCTTCCCGCCATCTTTCCCTATCCCTCTCTCCGCCCAGTTAAAGTGTTGAGCGGGAGGACAGATGCCATGGCTCCTCTTCCAGGACTAAGGATGGGGCTTGTCGCCGCCTCTCCCAAGAGCAGGCCAACGAGGCGAACCACTTTCCCAGATGCCCCATTAAAGCTAGACGAATGTCTCTCCCCGTTGCCCCGGGTGGAAAACCCAGCGCCTCCAACCACACTTAACAAATCACAGATTCCACTCCACACAGAGGCCCTCGGTCCCTGCAGCTAGATAAAATAACCTTCCCAGTTGAAAGAAATTGTCAGTCTAAGTTCTCAAAATAGGCTAGATACAAAACATAGGCTATAATGAAATAACCCTGTGCCCTCCAACATTACTCGTTATTAAGTTATATTTACGGAATACTATCGTTCCAAGAGGTCAGGTAGGCCTATTACTTAATTGATGTGAATAGACCAATGTGTACTATATCAGGATAAATGAACAGGTGTGTTTTCTGCATTGAACAAATGATCAGTTCTTCAATTTAATAAACATTTGACATATTCATTTTGGAAATAGAGACCATTACTAAAGCCCCTAGGACCACGGGACGGTTGAGCTAACGTAGGCTAATGCGATTAGCTTGAGGTTGTAAGTAACAAGAAAACTTCCTAGGACCAAGACATATCTGATATTGGCAGAAATCTTAAATTCTTGTTATCTAACTGCACTGTCCAACTTACAGTGGGTTTTACAGTGAAAGAATACCATACTATTGTTTGAGGAGAGTGCACAGTTTTGAACATAAAGTAATTAATAAACAAATTTGGGCAGTCTTGATACATTTTGAAATGAAATGCAATGGTTCATTGGATCAGTCTAAAACTTTGCACATGCACTGCTGCCATCTAGTGGCCAAAATCTAAATTGCACCTGGGCTGGAACAATACATTATGGCCCCTCTCACATTTCAAAGACAGTACAAAAAAAAGAACTGTTGGCTTTTTCTTATCTTTCACCAGATCTATTGTGTTATATTCTCCTACATTCCTTTCACATTTCCACAAACTTCAGTGTTTACTTTCAAATGGTACCAATAATATGCATATCATTGCTTCAGTCCTGAGCTACAGGCAGTTAGATTTGGGTATGTCATTTTAGGAAAAATTTGAAAAAAGGGGGCGGATCCTTATGAGGTTTTAAAGGAAAGATTCACCCATTTTGCATATGATGCTAAACTCATACCGGCTGTATATCAGCCTGCTTGATATACATCGCTCAGAGACTAACAAAAACGATGTAACATTCAAAATAGGTAAATCTTTCCTTTAAGTGAACTCTTGAAAATAGATAAGTGGAGCACATTAACTTCACCTTTTCCCCTCACTTTCATGGGTGTAATCATTACTCATTCTGTTATGCAATGAAAAATTTAGTTTATTGGACAGATTCAGGTAGCTCCCCCCATTTGCTGAACCTGTCCAATAGAAACACCAGTTTCCATTGCAAAACCGGACAGTTTGGCAACTGTTTGGAGTACTGATTACACCCATGGTATCAAGTCAAATGCTTTTGGTGCCCTTCCTGAGGTAACAATCAATAGATGACTAGCTCTCACAAAAGACGGGGCAATTGATTGGTTAGCTTGTGCAGTGTTCTCTGAAGTCAAGACTCCAAAAGATCTATTCAGCAGAGTATATTTTAATCCTTTCTCAAAGAGATCTCAATTCATTCCCAAATCAGATTACTCATTCTGGGTTTAATCATTTTATATTTGTATGGTTCCCTGCCTCTTCAACGATTAATAGGACTACCTGTTCCTACACTGCAATTCAATGCGAAATTACAAATCCAATGTGCCAGACACAGCAGAGAGGGAGCCAGGGATAATCTAGTGGCAATTTCACCACCAACAGTCTGAAAACTCAGACAGACTAAACAATCTCTGTTCAAGAGCCAATGAAGGCATCACATTGCAGAACTGTCTAAAAAGGAAAAACACCAGCAGCCTCCCTGTTACGGCCTTGGTTGGCAAATTTCCCAGTCAAACGGTCTCTTTCTGATTCCAAACTGAACAGTGGGGGAGAACAAAAAGGTTAGTGCTTTGTCGGCTGTCAGTTTGAGGAAGGGATGTCATCTTTAAGAGGGATATGAAGCGCAGAGGATGTGTCAATGCTGACATGAGCCCTGCTGCGTTGAAATGCTATTATACCTCTGTGGCAAAGCCAGCCACACTCCAAATCTCCCTAAAGTGATTAAGAGCAGTGAGAGATGGGGAGAGAATTAATAAATTGCTCATATTAGGGGTCTGGATCAAAAATGGAGCTAACGTGCTCTTTTCTGTTGAAACAGCACTTATTCCCCCATTCTGATGAGGGGAAATAACAGAATGGCAGAGTCTGTAGAAAAGTAAAATGTCTCAGCTCGGCGTCAACGGTGGTGTCTCCACCATGGACTTGTTGGGTGTTGAATGTCAACATGTCCTTCTATAGCAGGCATGCTTCGCAAACCTGTCATGTTCTCTAGGATGTCTCAAGGTAAAGTCAGCCATCAATATCATGATGCAGGTATTCAGTCATATCATAACTACATAATCTTTCAATAAAAATTGCTACTCAAGCAGAGTTACATGCATTACATTATAACTAGGGCTGACCCCCTTTAGTCAAATGGTCGATTGTTTTGGTCGATAGGCTGTTGGTCGACCAAGATTTCTCTTGTAGAGAAGTCGCAAATATATATACACAGTACCAGTAAAAAGTTTGGACACCTACCCATTCAAGGGTTTCTCTTTATGTTTTAATATTTTCTACATTTTACGCAGATTGTAAATACTGAAAATATCAAAACTGAAATAACACATATGGAATTATGTAGTAACCAAAAATGGGTAAAACAAATCAATACAATTAATGTTTTAGATTCTGCAAAGTAGCCACCCTCTGCCTTGATAACAGCTTTGCGCACTCTTGGCATTCTCTCAACCAGCCTCACCTGGTTGCTGAGCACTTGTTGGCTGCTTGCCCTTCACTCTGCGGTCCAACTCAGCCCAAACCATCTCAATTGGGTTGAAGTCGGGTTATTGTGGAGGCCAGGTCATCTGATGCAGCATTCCATCACTCTCCTTCTTGGTCAAATAGCCCTTACACAGCCTGGAGGTGTGTTGGGATATCATTTGCTTTTCAACAGGACAATAACACATCTGGTTTGCACTTAATGGAACTGGCGTATCGCTGCAGAATGCTGTGGTAGCCATGCTGGTTAAGTGTGCCTTGAATTTTAAATAAATCACAGACAGTGTCACCAGCAAGGCACCCCCACACCATCACACCTCCTCCTCCATACTTCACGGTGGGAACCACATACGGATATCATCCGTTCACCTACTCTGCATCTCACAAAGACACATCTGTCAGAGCCAAAAATCTCGAATTTGGACTCATCAGACCAAAAGGACTGATTTCCACCGGTCTAATGTCCATTGCTCGTGTTTCTTGGCCCAAGCAAGTCTCTTCTTATTGGTGTCCTTTAGCAGTTGTTTCTTAGCAGAAATTGAACTCTGAAGCATTTATTTGGGCTGCAATTTCTGAGGCTGGTAACTCTAATAAACTTATCCTCTGCAGCAGAGGTAACTCTGGATCTTCCTTTCCTGTGGTGGTCCTCATGAGAGCCAGTTTCATCATAGCGCTTGATGGTTTTTGCTATTGCACTTGAAGAAACGTTCAAAGTTCTTGAAATGTTCCAAATTGACTGACCATGTCTTAAAATAATGGACTGTAATTTCTCTTTGCTTATTTGATCTGTTCCTGCCATAATATGGACTTGGTCTTTTACCAAATAGGGCTATCTTCTGTATACCGACCCTGTCACAACAACTGATTGGCTCAAACGCATTAAGGAAATAAATTCCACAACAAGGCACACCTGTTAAATTTAAATTAACACTTTTTTGGTTACTACATGATTCCATATGTGTCATTTCATAGTTGATGTTTTCAGTATTTACAATGTAGACAATATTAAAAAATAAAGACAAACCCTTGAATGAGTAGGTGTCCAAACTTTTGACTGGTACTGTATATTATAACTATAATTTTTTTATGCACACAAGACAACTGTCTAAATCATGCCTGTCTCAGTGGACTAATCCATTGCAGAGGCCGCGGAGATGGCACACCAGTAGTAAATTCACCATTCTAATCTACAATGTTCATTTGGTAAGGGTAATTTCTGTTAATGTATTTAATATATTATTATTACAGTCTTTTACTGTTCTCATTTTCAGAGTGGCCACGATGTTTGCGGACCGAACAACCAAATGATACACTTGTAAGGAATGCGTTCTGGTTTATTTCAATCCATTTGATTTGTCAATTCATGAATTATCTTTTGTTTGTAGCGCTCCAGTCAAAGTTGAGTAAGGACCCACACCTGATTACGCATAGAAGTAGAACTAGGCTACCTGGCCTGCACGCAAACGTTGGCCCAGAAATGTGCCAATTTGGGGATCTGATAGTATTTCTGATTGTCTTAACTCACCACCACTAATGAGCTGTGGAGCTTCTCAAAGTAATTTTTTCTTCACCTCAAACAGCAAGCAAATAAAGTCTTATTACATCATCGAGAATGACAATAGTTCCTCAATGTATCCCATTTGAAAAATCTTTCCAGCTCTCCTTTGATTACCACTCACAGGGAGAGTAATAATATGCCTACCTGATTACTTATTATAATTTGTGCAAATAGTCTACAGCTGTGTCTGTCTGGATCTCACAGTAGCAGGAAACTTAGGGCCCTCACTGGCGCAGAATAGGACCAGCGTCGTCCGGGTTAGAGGGTTTGGCTGGGGTAGGCCGTCACAGTAAAACAAGAATTTGTTCTTAACTGGCTTGCCTAGTTAAATAAAAATAGTTGGTAATGGCAAGAAGCTAATTTTAGATTTTTTATTAACCACATGATAATGATTGAGATATGAAACCTTTATAATTTATATGAAACTGTTCCACGAAAATGTGCATAAGAAAATCATACCTGGCACGCAGATCGGTAGCAATGGCACTCCAAATGGAAAAGGTTGCCTATTACCGGCAACTTCAGGAGCTTAACGGTAGACTTTAAGGCCAGCAGCAAGGGTGAGGGTCGGGAAAACATATTTTTTCCCTGGTTATCTTGATGTCTGGCTCCCTCGAGTCACTTGAAAGCTTAATTATTTTAATCAAAGTGTGTTTAAAGCATTAGACAAGCTCATTAGCCTACATACAACATTCGGAAAGTATTCAGACCACTTAATTTTCCACATTGTTACGTTACAGCCTTATTTTAAAATTGATTAAATAGTTTTTCCCCCATCAATCTACACACAATACCCCATAATGACAAAGCAAAAACAGGTTTGTAGAAATTTTCGAAAATGTATTACAAATAAAAAAAACTGATATCACATTTACATAAGTATTCAGACCCTTTACTCAGTACTTTTTTGTAGCACCTTTGGCAGTGATTACAGCCTCGAGTCTTCTTGGGTATGACGCTACAAGCTTGGCACACCTGTGCAAATCCTCTCAAGCTCTTTCAGGTTGGATGGAAGCGTCGCTGCACAGATATTTTCAGGTCTCTCCAGAGATGCTTGATAGGGTTCAAATCCGGGTTCTGGCTGGGCCGGCCATTCAGAGACTTGTCCCGAAGTCACTCCTGCGTTGTCTTGGCTGTATGCTTAGGGTCGTTGTCCTGTTAGAAGGTGAACCTTCCCCCCAGTCTGAGGTCCTGAGCGCTCTGGAGCAGGTTTTCATCAAGGATCTCTCTGTACATTACTTTGCTCATCTTTCCCTCGATCCTGACCAATCTCCCAGTCCCTGCTGCTGAAAAATATCCCCACAAATGATGCCGTCATCACCATGCTTCACAGTAGGGATGGTGCCAGATTTCCTCCAGACGTGACTCTTGGCATTCAGGCCAGAGTTCAATCTAGGTTTCATCTGACCAGAGAAACAAGCTTCTCATGGTCTGAGTCCTTTAGGTGCCTTTTGGCAAACACCAACCTGGGCTGTCATGTGCCTTTTACTGTGGAGTGGCCACTCCACCATAAAGGCCTGATTGGCGAAGTGCTGCGGAGATGGTTGTCCTTCAGGAAGGTTCTTCCATCTCCACAGAGGAACTCTGGAGCTATCAGAGTGACCATCGGATTCCTGGTCATCTCCCTGATGAAGGCCCTTCTCCCCCGATTGCTCAGATCGGCCAGCTCTAGGAAGAGTCTTGATGGTTCTAAACTTCTTCCATTTAAGAATGGAGGCCACTGTATTCTTGGGGACCTTCAATGCTACAGACATTTTTTGGTACCCTTCCCTAGATCTGTCGACCTCATGGCTTGGTTTTTGCTCTGACATGCACTGTCAACTGTGGGACCTTATATAGACAGGTGTGTGCCTTTCCAAATCATGTCAAATCAATTGAATTTACCACAGGTGGACTCCAATCAAGTTTTAGAATGATTATCAATGGAAATAATTTCAAGTCTCATCACTTAGGTAAGTAAGGTAGTTCTGTTTTTTTAATAAATGTGAAAAAATGTCTACAAACCTTTTTTCGCTTTGTCATTATGGGGTATTGTGTGTAGATTGATGAGGACATTTGTGTTATTTAATCCATTTTAGAATAAGGCTGTAATGTAACAAATTGTGGAAAAAGTCAGGGGGTCTGAATACTTCCTGAATGCACTGTATAGTTGATTTTATATAAACACATAGGGTGTGTCTATATACGGACAACACCTTTTAACATTACGACTAAGATTTTTTTTTTTGGGGGGGGTGGCATCCCAAATTATAGCACTGCGTCAATGGACAAAAGATTTAGGCCTACAGATTGGTCAAGGTAACAGCTTGCTATACGTCATCTGAGTTTTATCTGAGGGGGATATTTTTAGGAGCTTCTCTGAACCATCACACTATTAATCAAGTTCTTAATGTACTCGTCTCCTGTCCTGCACAACGTGTAGGCTATCTATTCTAGTAAGGCCTAATCGGGAGTCCTGTGTAGTGGTGGTCCAGAGATAAAGGGAATAAAATGTGCTTACAGCTGAGTTTTCCTTAAGTGGACTCCTTTAACAGGCTGAATACACCGCTCGCGTCATGTGCGCTCGCGTTGCAAAATAAATGTAGAAATCTGTTATTCAATTATTGCACCCACACTGCTCGCGCCCGCCAACGAACGTCTGTCACCAAGCGCTAAAAAAGATGTCAGTTATATTTCTGATGCAGATCCCAATTCAAGTCCTGCCTTTCCCATCTCATTGGTTTATAGAAGCAGGTACCCACGTGCCATCTCCTCATTGGTTATACCCACGTGGGTGACAAAGACGAACGACGTCAGTGGCGGTAATGCACCTAAATTATGAATGTTTGCCAAATCGCAATATAAAGTCAAGAGAAGAAATAAGCTGGAAGGAGGAGAGATGACTAGAAACAATTCGGTTGACCGTTTTATGTGTGGATTAATTGTCGGAGTAGAGGACTTTGTGCGTTTCAGGTAAAATAACAACTCAATGTTTATATCCCAGGACAAATTAGCTAGCAACAGCAAGCTAGCTAAATAGGACAAACTAACTAGCTAAAGTGCCATAAATGTTTAATGCTTTTCGACCTGTCCCCAAATTAATATAATTGGTTAAGAGTTTGTTTTGATATTTTAACCTGCGTGTCGTGATCGCGTTTGGTGTGGGGGGGGACAAGATAAATGTATGCATGATAACGCACGCGCGCAGCCGGTTTGTGTTCCATGTAAGTCCTTTTGGAGGAAAACCAACCCGGCCGTCCTCACCCACCCAGCACAATATCACTGCAAATGAAATAAGACTCCTATTCAGAGGAGCGATGCCCAGTTTAAATCTGACACAACAGACATGAGCTCATCCCCTGCCACACTCTGCCCACACACACACAAAGGTGATGGGCAAAGTGAGATAAATATACCTTTCACCTAGCATTTTAGATAAGCCTAGGTTAATATATGACACTGGATTGCAAATACGCACGAGTATATACACTGAGTATACCAAACAAAAGGAACACCTTCCTAATATTGAGTTCCGGATTCACCTGGTCAGTCTGTCATGGAAAGAGCAGGTGTTCTTAATGTTTTGTATACTCACTGTATATATTAAATACATTCGTTTTCATGCAGTCAAGTGCAACACAAACATTCTGTGTGGAAACAATGTTGGCGCTTTGGGATACTATTAGTTGCCATGCAGAAAAATGTAAGTAGTTGGCTTACTCTTATCATTTACTTTTGGTCTTAAGTATTACATTTGCTCAATACTTCAATTCTAATGAAAACACATTTCAACATGTGATTCATCCCCATTTCTTTCTAACCCACAAAAACGTTTACTTCATGCCTTCTATGGTCAAAGTAATGGATAGCATAGCACCCCATGGTGGTACAGTGTGAATTCCATGGCACTCTTGTTGTTGCTCTTCACTCAGACATTTGAATTTATGGTGGATTAGAGTTTGGAGATGTTGTTGAGTCCAACGAATATCAAGGATGTCACCTTGAAGTTGTAAGACTACAACCTCTGGAGATAAACCAGACAATGGAGGAAGGTTGGGCTGTCAGAGGGAGGGCTAGCTCAGTTCTTCCACACAGATCCATGTCAATAAGGGAGTAGCTGGTTAGACCTCCTGTGGCCTGTGGTCCAGACCGAGCCTTCAGATTCCCAGGGCTCTGGCCCAAATCAACTCCATTAACATTATGATTTGTATTGTCGGCTCGATGGTCAGACTGGCCCTGTGTATTCCCATTGACAGGTATGATATGGATGAGCACATTTTCTTGGGGTGAATCCATTATTTTAATTCCACACAAAAGATTTGCTTTGGTTATTTCTCAATGTTGAGGTCCCATCTGGGGTGCCATTTTTTTATGTAACGGTTTTGACTTGAGGTTATCGTTTATAGAGGTGCCAGGTAGGTTGTGCCTACCAGAGAAAATATTGGTTTCTCCTTTTGGTTTGGGAGGGAATGAGTCCCATCTGGTCCGTCAAGTCTACACCAATACAAAGGACTCATGTAAAAGTCAGGATGGAAATACACTTTTCATAAGCCCTTAAAACATTGGAAAGAACTTCAAAAACAACTGTATTCTTTTGCGTGGGTTGTATTAACAACATAAATGATCACACACACACAACAATATAACAATAACGAGCTTTAAAGAGCTCTGGTTCCTCCAGAAATGTCCTGTACCTCGGGCCTAAAGAGTCCAGCCCGGTAAACAAGTTCAGGGAACTCAAGTGACCTTAGTCATGCAATATTTGTCCGTTCATACCAGTGTAGCGTAAACCCAGTATCAATCATACAATCAAAATAACAAATATTTTACCACACAACTATAAAGCGTATCACATCTTAATACGTCCTCACTTACACTTAACTACATAAATCATCACGGTATACATCACACCAAAACAAATGAAATACTGTATACAAAAAGGTTGTAGTCAGTCGGTCAGTCAGACAAGCCAATCCGCCGACAGATCTCCAGCGGAGAAAGGCCACGAAGAACAACGGAGAGGTGTAGCCCACGGACGCAAAGAGTGGATCCGATCCTGGGTAAACTTGCTATTAGGCTACACAAAGCACACTTTAACTGCAACACCACAAACGGAAGAGAGAAGCTTCGGAACTGAGGGTTGAACACATCCTCATTCACGTCTCCATCACAACCCCACTTTTGCGCAGCTGATGCTGGCTATTTATTTGGGAATTAAAGGGGAAGCGTCCTATTGAAAGGAGAAGCACTGAGACGGTTCAGACAAATTCAGGGTCGACACAATGCACATAAGTGCTTATATCATCTTCATTGAATTATGACAATCAAGGCAAACATCCAGAAGGTGCATGAACAAGTTGACCTCTGACCTTTCTCTATGCTGCTTTGGGCCAGGCTGAGGAGCTGAGGAGAGCGCTCCTCCAAGACCTGCTGGTGTAGGCTCACGTAGCGCAGGGTCCACCAAGGCAGCAGCTGCACACACGCGGAACATAGAAAACAGAAACAAGTTAGTGAGCGAGTGTGTGTGTGTGTGTGTGTGTGTGTGTGTGTGTGGGTGGGTGGGGGAGAGAAGGTAAGTGGAACAACAAACGGGTAAATGAAAGAGCATGGGAGAGTGTGAGCGCTTTTGTACCAACGGCCCAATACATAAAGGTCACAACTAAATAACTATAGTAAATAATAGTAACTAAATACTACAAGTAAATAAATAACTACAGTACTAGTGTCTGAACCAACTGAACACATATGACAACCCACTAAGACCCTACATATCAAAAGAATGTTAGAGAGTAAGTGATGCTGACCCAGCCCAAAAAATTGCCAACTCCCTCTTTGTTCCATCTCTGACCAAAACACATAGTGGCAGGGAAAATAACAGCTCCAAGCCATGTACGCGTTTCTCTCCCCCATCCCTTCTCTCTCGCATGGCCAAAGGTAGTGAACCATGTAAAAAGCCCATTTGCGTTTCAGGGAGGACATCTTTCTCATTTGCGATGCACGAGGCCGGCTATCCCGACCGTGTCGTCGTATGGTGCGTTAATCGTCTGCCTCCCTGAATCAATATTCTCCTGACACACACGGGCACACACACTGCCGTCTCAGAGGAGGGTGATATGCAGATGAACATCACAGCCCCCTCTTCTCCTCTCTTGATGACTGGGTTGGGAGAGGTGGAGAACCTGGGTGATAATAAGAACGTACAGGGGGATGGAGGGGTGAAGGGGGCAATGGATAGCGTGCCTTCGAGTTAGACAGCCGCTGAACTCCAAGGGTAAGTGTACGTTTGTGTGTGTGTGTGTGTGTGTGTGGCATCAAACTTTAATAGTATGATCTCTAGAATGGATCTTGTAGTTAGAATATTTCTTATCAAACCACACATTCTTTCAGCATGTTATAATATGTAGGCAAATGTAACACTAAAACAGCCTTCTTTTGATCTTATGATGTGGTGGTGAGCTTCTGAAACTCAAGGGCAGCCAATATGGAGTTAAATAACTACTATTTAGCCATTACGGCTGTAAATATTTACAGGTGACTTAACCTGCTGAAGGGAAGTGTGTAAGTTACATGCCTTACACGGAACCCAAACTGGCTGCGCACGTGCGCCATCGTGCATAAATGTATTTTGTCCCCCCCACACCAAACGCGATCACGACACGCAGGTTAAAATATCAAAATAAACTCTGAACCAATTATATTAATTTGGGGACAGGTCGAAAAGCATTAAACATTTAGGGCAATTTAGCTAGATAGCTTGCACTTGCTAGCTAATTTGTCCTATTTAGCTAGCTTGCTGTTGCTAGCTAATTTGTCCTGGGATATAAACATTGAGTTGTTATTTTACCTGAAACGCACAAGGTCCTCTACTCCGACAATTAATCCACACATAAAACGGTCAACCGAATCGTTTCTAGTCATCTCTCCTCCTTCCAGGCCTTTTCTTCTCTTGACTTTATATTGCGATTGGCAACTTTCAGGTGCATTACCGCCACTGACCTCGTTCATCTTTCAGTCACCCACGTGGGTATAACCAATGAGGAGATGGCACGTGGGTACCTGCTTCTATAAACCAATGAGGAGATGGGAGAGGCAAGACTTGCAGTGCGATCTGCATCAGAAAAAGAACTGACTTCTATTTTAGCCCTTGGCAACGCAGACGCTCGTTGGCGCGTGGGTGAAATAATTGAACAACATAGATTTCTACATTTATTTTTGCAACGCTCGCGCACGTGACGCGAGCGGTGTAGTCAGCCTGTTAGGCGCTCCCAAATAGAAAGCATGATTCACTACCCACCCCATTGTTATATTCCTCCAATAATAATAACTCTGGTGAACTAATCTCCCTGTAATACCAGGATTCCAAAGTTTCAGCACGGAGGGAGGAGGTAGGGGTAAATAAATAAATCTAGAGATGTATTGGTGTGCTGGCAATGGAGTGAAAATCCAAACCATTACTGTTTGTGTGGACAGGGAATGGAAATGCGGGAATAAGTTTCTGCACCCACATCCAATGATTCTCCCAGTTCCAGTGGCTTAGAGCAAGAAATGCAAATCAAGCACAGCACATCTGAAGGAGTCAAGTACACATGCATCTCCCTGACCAGAATCTCTGCTGTATTGCCTGTCGCTCAACTCAATTGTCTGTGTTGGGGAGAGACAATGTGGATGTGACGAGTGTCATTTCACAATCACAGCTTCAGCTAATGTCCAGTGACATCTATGTTCTCTTACCTGGAGGCTATCCAGCTTGGCAGAGCAGTTGACCAGCAGGACCCTGGCCAGCAGCAGGAGGAAGGGATTCCCCACCAGGCAGTACACGGACTCTCCATCCAGGAGAAGACTGCTGAGCAGGGCTGAGGTCAGGGCCCCAGGCTGGGAGGGAGAGAGGACACAGAGGAGTTAAACTGGTATAGGGCTTAGGAAAAGATCCATGATCTGTTGTCGCTTTGCTGCTCTGTCCCCTGAAGTGATGCCCGAGACGACAACGCTAACCCCCTTGCTGCATCCTTCCAGCGCCTTTCCGGCTCCTCCCGGCACATTCCCACTTGGTAGGTTGATGGAGCCCAGCTGAGGTGCATTAGTCAATCGAGTGTGTGATTAGCTGGACAATCAGTCCCAACAGTTGACAGGTTGGGGCTAAAAGACAGTTAAATAAAAGGTAGAACTTCAGTAACAAAGGTTAAGTTCCATATCTGTAAGTATTTCTGTAGGTAAATTATGTAATAAAGCCTAAGTTTGAACCGTTTACTCTGTCTCACTGAGCCTCTGTACCCTGAGACCTTCTTAGCTCTGGTCCATGGCAGTGGCCTGTCCCCAGGCTCTGCCACAGTGGGTATGAAGGGGAAAAGCGATTTACTCAGAGAAACTTCATGATTCTTGCCTGTGTCTCCAGTCCACTACGTTGCACAAACACTTTAACTCAATAAGTGCAACTTTATACCTTTTTTCCCCAAAATGCAGTGGCCCATTAGTGACGGCTTGCACTTATTGAGTTGATCACATTGCATAAACTTCGCTCTCTCTCTCCCGCTACTCTCTCCACTTCCATCCTATCATCTCTTCCCTCTGCTCAAACCTTCTCCAACCTATCTCCTGATTCTGCCTCCTCAACCCTCCTCTCCTCCCTTTCTGCATCCTTTGATATTCTCTGTCCCCTATCCTCCAGGCCGGCTCGGTCCTCCCCTCCTGCTCCGTGGCTCGACGACTCACTACGAGCTCACAGAACAGGGCTCCGGGCAGCCGAGCGGAAATGGAGGAAAACTCGCCTCCCTGCGGACCTGGCATCCTTTCACTCCCTCCTCTCTACATTCTCCTCTTCTGTCTCTGCTGCTAAAGCCACTTTCTACCACTCTAAATTCCAAGCATCTGCCTCTAACCCTAGGAAGCTCTTTGCTACCTTCTCCTCCCTCCTGAATCCTCCTCCCCCTCCCCCCCTGCGGATGACTTCGTCAACCATTTTGAAAAGAAGGTTGACGATATCCGATCCTCGTTTGCTAAGTCAAACGACATCGCTGGTCCTGCTCACACTGCCCTACCCTGTGCTTTGACCTCTTTCTCCCCTCTCTCTCCAGATGAAATCTCGCGTCTTGTGACGGCCGGCCGCCCAACAGCCTGCCCACTTGACCCTATCCCCTCCTCTCTCCTCCAGACCATTTCCGGAGACCTTCTCCCCTTCCTCACCTCGCTCATCAACTCATCCTTGACCGCTGGCTACGTCCCTTCCGTCTTCAAGAGAGCGAGAGTTGCACCCCTTCTGAAAAAACCTACACTCGATCCCTCCGATGTCAACAACTACAGACCAGTATCCCTTCTTTCTTTTCTCTCCAAAACTCTTGAACGTGCCGTCCTTGGCCAGCTCTCCTGCTATCTCTCTCAGAATGACCTTCTTGATCCTAATCAGTCAGGTTTCAAGACTGGGCATTCAACTGAGAGTGCTCTTCTCTGTGTCACGGAGGCTCTCCGCACTGCTAAAGCTAACTCTCTCCTCTGCTCTCATCCTTCTAGACCTTTCTGCTGCCTTTGATACTGTGAACCATCAGATCCTCCTCTCCACCCTCTCCGAGTTGGGCATCTCCGGCGTGGCCCACGCTTGGATTGCGTCCTACCTGACAGGTCGCTCCTACCAGGTGGCGTGGTGAGAATCTGTCTCCGCACCATGCGCTCTCACCACTGGTGTCCCCCAGGGCTCTGTTCTAGGCCCTCTCCTATTCTCGCTATACACCAAGTCACTTGGCTCTGTCATATCCTCACATGGTCTCTCCTATCATTGCTATGCAGACGACACACAATTAATCTTCTCCTTTCCCCCTTCTGATAACCAGGCGGCGAATCGCATCTCTGCATGTCTGTCAGACATATCAGTGTGGATGACGGATCACCAGCTCAAGCTGAACCTCGGCAAGACGGAGCTGCTCTTCCTCCCGGGGAAGGACTGCCCGTTCCATGATCTCGCCATCACGGTTGACAACTCCCTTGTCCCCTCCTCCCAGAGTGCTAAGAACCTTGGCGTGATCCTGGACAACACCCTGTCGTTCTCCACTAACATCAAGGCGGTGACCCGATCCTGTAGGTTCATGCTCTACAACATTCGCAGAGTACGACCCTGCCTCACACAGGAAGCGGCGCAGGTCCTAATCCAGGCACTTGTCATCTCCCGTCTGGATTACTGCAACTCGCTGTTGGCTGGGCTCCCTGCCTGTGCCATTAAACCCCTACAACTCATCCAGAACGCCGCAGCCCGTCTGGTGTTCAACCTTCCCAAGTTCTCTCACATCACCCCGCTCCTCCGGTCTCTCCACTGGCTTCCAGTTGAAGCTCGCATCCGCTACAAGACCATGGTGATTGCCTATGGAGCTGTGAAGGGAACGGCACCTCCATACCTTGAGGCTCTGATCAGGCCCTACACCCAAACAAGGGCACTGCGTTCATCCACCTCTGGCCTGCTGGCCCCCCTACCTCTGAGGAAGCACAGTTCCCGCTCAACCCAGTCAAAACTGTTCGCTGCTCTGGCACCCCAATGGTGGAACATGCTCCCTCACGACGCCAGGACAGCGGAGTCAATCACCACCTTCCGGAGACACCTGAAACCCCACCTCTTTAAGGAATACCTAGGATAGGATAAAGTAATCCTTCTAACCCCCCCCCCCCCTTAAAAGATTTAGATGCACTATTGTAAAGTGGTTGTTCCACTGGATATCATAAGGTGAATGCACCAATTTGTAAGTCGCTCTGGATAAGAGCGTCTGCTAAATGACTTAAATGTAAATGTAATAAACAGAGGAGCTCCATTTACAAGGGTCCTCTAAACGACAAGGCAGATGAATCACAGCCTGGAAAATTATTCAACAGCAGAATGACGGTCTCCTCTGGTGTAATGTGGGATTAAGTCGACCAATCGTGTCTCCTCACCCCCACATAACTGGGTCCTGTCCCTCTCCCCTTCCTCCTAGAGTTGTCACGATAACATTTTACAAACGATACAATACCAGCCCAAGTATCGTGACACCGAGTAGTATCGCAATACCATAGGGGGGGAAAAAATTCTGTGACATGTATACTACACAGTATATACACACACTAAACTCTCACAAACACACACTTTTACGCTGCTTCTTGAGCAAGGTAGTTAACCCCCAACAACAACTGCTCCCCGGGCACCGATGAAGTGGATGTCGATTAAGGCAGCCCCCGGCACCTCGCCGATTCAGAGGGGTTGGGTTAAATGCGGAAGACACATTTCATTCTAATACTACTTATCCTGATGCTTAGCCACTTTACCCTGCCTTCATGTACCTCGTACCCCTGCAAATGGATCTGGTACTCCCTGTATATAGCTGCATTTTGGTCTATTTTATTCCTCCCGTTTCAAGAAGCTTGGCGTGTGTCGCACGTCACAGGAGGCATTTGAACTTTCTTTTTATTATCAATATACCTTTTTTGGCAGGAATGTCTTATGGAACATGTAAACTTTCATGCAATTTGTAAATACAAATTGTTAAATTTACAGCTATCCATGATTGGTTGAGATAATGGATGGGCTGGACATGCTGAGAGATGAGTTCAGATTGGTCTGCCATGTAGCATGCTTTGGTCTATAACATTAGCTGCTCAGTATGGCAGCTAGAACTTTCTACAACAGCTTGTTTTTTTAAGATTTCATGAACTGAGGTGTTGCTTCAACTCTCAACATTGCTGCCCTGAAATTAACAGGCGCTATTAGACAAAGATCAGTGGGAAAAAGTTGTGATTGACTATTTTCTGGAGGACGACCTTGCCATGCCGACTGATACTGAAAGTGAATCAGACGATGAGGAAATGCCTGAATTATGTAAAAAACATTTATGGAACCAGGCATTAGTCTTCTGATGACAGTGATGGGGAAGAAACGAAAAATGAAAATAAGACCAACCATGACAGAGGGAGAAGTTCTCATCCATGTATACTTGTAAGAGTCTTGCTCCATTTTCAGATATGAGTTTCTAATTTTGTCAGAAAGTCGTTTTCATCGCTAGTTCCAGCCTAATGTTAGCTAGCTATCCAACAGTGACCCTAGTTGGTTAGCTTTCGTTACCTGCAGATTCACGCATGGTGCATTGTAGTAATGCCGCATTCAAAACAACTGGGAACTCTGAAAAATACAAGGTCAAATCATGATGTCTGATCTTCAGGTCGGAAAGACAGAGCTCTAAGAGGAGGCCCAGGTTGCTGAGTTGGAATTCCGAGCTGGATGACCATTTCAAATGTATTTCTCCGCAGGTGGAGATTTCCGAGTTCCCAGTTGTTTTGAACACGGCATTAGAGTTGAGATTATGGTTCATTGTTTACATGTCTAAAAAAATAAATAAAAAAAAAATAAAGACTCCACTATGCAAGTAACCATTTCAATGTACTGTTTACTTTCCCATTTTTCCTCAACTGTAGTGTATGATATAGAATTTTCTAGCTCTGAGTCTGTACTTTTATCCAAAGTAAAAAACTATTTTAATTTTGCTACATAGGAATCCAGGTGGGGGGGTCATATATATTTTTGATAATGTTTTTCAAACCTCTGCATGGCTGGGAAGGGCTGGTAAAGCAAGCATTTCACAGTAATGTCTACACCCGTTGTATTCGAAGCATGTGACAAAAAAAATGTGAGCCCAACACCCGGACGCTTGTTCCAGCTTTCTAAAAGTTATGTGCATGTGCTTAGCAAAACATCTGTCACTGATATTCACACTTCTACTCAATGCAACACATTCAATTAACTTCATACTGTTCACTGTATAATAAAATATTGCATAGACCGGCTTATTTGCTCATATTTGCAAAGGAGCTCTTCTGTGATTTGGCTAGAGGAAAGGGAGGAATTGTGATTTGGCTAGAGGAAAGGGAGGAATATACATGCATAATGATCTGCATGTCATTGTGGCAGTAAGGGGAAAACTGCATGAAATCTTGTTTACTCTTCAGTTAACAGACTCTCCCCTCCCTCTGTCACACACCATCTCCGTCTCATAAAAATACACACCACTATCTCTCCCACAAATACATACTGCTCCCAAACAGAATGTAGGAAGAACCAGAAAGAGATAAGATTTTTGATATAGTTTAGGCTTACGGCCTATGTAAATCCTACCTTTGAAGCACATCTCATGAGTAGCAGACCCTTTTCCTTTCTTCCTGGACCAATCAAATTGACAAGACCTACTGTCAATTCAACATGTTGTTAACTAGGTTGGTAACATGACTGAACAACGTTGTTTGTTATCAAACTAATAATTAACAACCCAGGCTTAGTTTAAAAACGGCCCGTGACATGGTTTGTGAAATTATATAAAATGTGCATGTTCTCTTTGCTGTAAAGCTAACTGACCCGCTCTGCCCATTCATCGCCCTTCACCCATTTTTGTCCTAACTCTCCTGATCAACACCTGTGATTGCTTTATGCATCTCTCTAATGTCAATATGCCTTGTCTACTGCTGTCTTGGCTAGTTCTTACTGTTTTATTTCATTGTAGCGCCCTCAGCCCTGCTCAACATGCCTTAGATAGCTCTATTGTCCCACCCCACACACAGATATCATCCTGACCAACCTGCCCTCTAAATACACCTCTGCTGTCTTCAACCAGGATATCAGCGATCACTGCCTGCGTCCGTGGTCAAACGACCACCCCTCAAACGCTCCCTTAAACACTTCAGCGAGCAGGCCTTACTAATCGACCTGGCCCGGGTATCCTGGAAGGATATTGACCTCATTCCGTCAGTAGAGGATGCCTGGTTATCCTTTACAAGTGCTTTCCTCACCATCTTAAATAAGCATGCCCCGTTCAAAAAAATGTCGAACTAAGAACAGATACAGCCCTTGGTTCACTCCAGACCTGACTGCCCTTGAACAGCACAAAAACATCCTGTGGCGTACTGCATTAGCATTGAATAGCCCCCGCGATGAGCAACTTTTCAGGGAAGTTAGGAACCAATATACACAGGCAGTTAGGAAAGCAAAGGCTAGCTTTTTCAAAAAGAAATTTACATCCTGTAGCACAAACTCCAAAACGTTCTGGGACACTAAAGTCCATGGAGAATAAGAGCACCTCCTCCCAGCTGCCCATTACACTGAGGTTTGGAAACACTCACCACCGATGAATCCACGATAATCGAGAATTTCAAGAAGCATTTTTCTACGGCTGGCCATGCTTTCCACCTGGCTACCCTTAGCCCAGCCAACAGCTCTGCACCCCCCACAGCAACTTACCCAAGCCTCCCCCACTTCTCCTTCACCCAAATCCAGATAGCTGATGTTCTGAAAGAGCTGCAAAATCTGGACCCCTACAAATCAGCTGGACTAGACAATCTGGACCCTCTCTTTCTAAAATTATCAGACGCAATTGTTGCAACCCCTTTTACTAGCCTGTTCAACCTCTCTTTCGTATCGTCTGAGATCCCTAAAGATTGGAAAGCTGCTGCGGTCATCCCCCTCTTCAAAAGGGGGAGACACTCTAGACCCAAACTGTTACAGACTTAAATCTATCCTACCCTGCTTTTCTAAGGTCTTCGAATGTCAAGTTAACAAACAGATCACCGACCTAGCCAAGGCTTTCGACTGTCAATCACCACATTCTTATCAGCAGACTCATTAGCCGAGGCTTCTCAATTGACTGCCTCGCCTGGTTCACCAACTACTTCTCAGACAGAGTTCGGTGTGTCAAATCAGAGGGCCTGTTGTCCGGACCTCTGGCAGTCTCTATGGGGGTGCCACAGGGTTCAATTCTCGGGCCGACTCTCTTCTCTGATACAACAATGATGTCGCTCTTGCTGCTGGCGATTCTCTGATCCACCTCTATGCAGACGACACCATTCTGTATACTTCTGGCCCTTCTTTGAACACTGTTAACAAACCTCCAGACGAGCTTCAATGCCATACAACTCTCCTTCCGTGGCCTTCAACTGCTCTTGAATGCATGCTCTTCAACCGATCACTGCCCGCACCCGCCCAGCATCACTACTCTGGACGGTTCCGACTTAGAATATGTGGATGACTACAAATACCTAGGTGTCTGGTTAGACTGTAAACTCTCCTTCCAGACTCACATTAAGAATCTCCATTCCAAAATTAAATCTAGAAACGACTTCCTATTCTGCAACAATGCCTCCACTTATGCTGCTAAACATACCCTCGTAAAACTGACTGTCCTACCGATCCTCGACTTCGGCGATGTCATACACAAAATAGCCTCCAATAGACTACATCCAATTTGCTGAGTAGTGTATCACAGTGCCATCCGTTTGGTCACCAAAGCCCCATATACGACCCACCACTGCGACCTGTATGCTCGTTGGCTGGCCCTCGCTTCATATTTGTCGCCAAACCCACTGGCTCCAGGTCATCTATAAGTCTTTGCTAGGTAAAGCCCTGCCTTATCTCAGCTCACTGGTCACCATAGCAACACCCAGCCGTAGCACGCGCTCAAGCAGGTATATTTCACTGGTCACCACTAAAGCCTATTCCTCTTTTGGCCGCCTTCCCTTCCAGTTCTCTGCTGCCAATGACTGGAACGAATTGCAAAAATCACTGACGCTGGAGACTCATATCTCCCTCACTAACTTTAAGCATCAGCTGTCAGAGAACCTCACAGATCACTGTACACAGCCAATCTGTAAATAGCACACCCAATTACCTCATCCCCATATGGTTACTTATCCTCTTGCTCTTTTGCACCCCAGCATCTCTACTTGCACATCATCATCTGCACATTATCCCTCGTGTTAATGCTAAATTGTAGTTATTTCGCCTCCATGGCCTATTTATTGCCTTACCTTCCTACTCATCTACATTTGCAAACACTGTGCATAGATTTTTCCTATTGTGTTATTGACTGTACGTTTGTTAATCCCGTGTGTAACTATGTTGTTTTGACACACTGCTTTTCTTCATCTTGGCCAGGTCGCAGTTGTAAATGAGAACTTGTTCTCAACTGGCCGACCTGGTTAAATAAAGGTCAAATAAAAATAAAAGCTACATTTTTCCCTCTATCACTCAGAGGCTGCATGACAGGGAACTTGCAATTGCAAAGCCTACACAGACTGGCCTGTGCACTTGGTTATACCAAGCATTGAAATGATATAATACATTGTCTTTGCTCGCTCTGCTTCAATGTATCAAATGTAACAGAAGACTCACCATGGTCTGCATCCCCACTCCCCATCACGGCTAAATTCTATTTAAAAAACTGATTGATGAATAGAGGCGTAGGAAGAGCAGACAGAAGCAGGTGAGGGATGGCTGGAAGGACATGCCTGCTGGCTGATTACAGCTACCACATGTGAGATGTGCATGAAAGTGACATTATTGGACTGGCGCATACAAGACTATTAGTTGCTGTTGCTTAAATTTTACTGAATTTATAAATAAAACTGACTTTAGAAACATTTCATAACAGGTGCCAACTGGTTCTTTAGATTGGTAGGGACGGAAAATGTGATAGTATCATATGAAATGGTACTACGGTACTCTAAAATGTTGGTATCATAAGTATCATGACGTTTTGGTGCTGTGATATTACCATGGTTCTGTTATATCGTGCAACAATACTTCATCCCTTCCTCCGCAGACTCACTCTATACATCCTCATTACCCAGAGCAAAGGGTACAAGGGGTAATCTGTCCTCACCATTCAGCAAACCATGTCAGAGAGTCACAGTGCTGCCCCACAGACAATTCTTGCATCCAAAATCAAATCGGCTTCTAAAACAGTTGATGTGCTGGAAAAGTCTTCTCAGGGAAATAGAACCGTCTAAAGGTCGATCTCCTCTAGGTCAGACCTTGGGAGGGAAGGTGGCTGTGGATACATTTTAGAAAGCAGTGTGCGTGTAGTTTAAGTAGAGAAAAGGAGATGGGGTTAGTGTTACTCAGGGTGTCTGTTAGTTGGCAAGTGCTGATAAAAATAAAAGTAGATAAAATTTGCCGGCCAAAATGACCGGGAGAAAAAAAATCCCAATGCAAAACAATGCTTTTTATTCATTGATGGAAATACCGGTCAATGTAAATACAATTTACCGTCATGCTCATCAGTCGATGTTAATTTTCATAATTTACTGTCATTAAATTGGCGAGTGTGTTTTTCCTTTAGTCATCATGCATCTTATTTACCCAACACAACGATCACATGTGCACATGATTTCTCCTGCATCTCCTCAGCTGGTTGCTGCTGGAGTAAAAAGTGCTTTCATAAGCCCATTCATTACGCAACAATTCTAAAAGTAATCGCATGTGAAACAGTTTTGGTGCACGATTATAAAAAGAGCTACTATTTTTATTACTCAACTGGTAATGGAAACTCACCAATCAAGTGCAGGCAAATCACCACGTCACCCATCACTTTACAATGTCGGCTGGAGGTAGTATGCATTTTGAAAATATAATTGTTTGAAACCTGAATGTTTGATTTCATATTATGAGGCGTCTCAAAGTAGCCTATTGGCAAAATTCGACCATGGAAATGAGGAAGCAATTATTTTAGAAATACCTGGGGAAGCTTACAATATGCAGGCTAATGAAATGAGTGCATGGAACTCATAGCCTATAGGCCAATGCAGCAGTAGCCCTAAAACTTCTATTGCTCTTTCAAAACGTGGATAATTGATTATAAAGGGGAGATTGTTGGATTTTTTTAATAGCGTACTGTGAGGAACTATAGTTTTAATATATTATCATTCGTAATGGATGTGAAAAAAAATATTTAAAAAATAAATACATTTCCTACATTTCTGCGCAGCAGCCAAGGTACTTCAATGCGTGCTCAGGTGCGCGCACACCCTCAACATTATCAGGACAGAGAAACCAGACACAAGCTCATTGCTAACACGGAGCATTCCAAACAAAAGACAATGAAAAAAAAAAGACAATCTCGTAAATGATGGTTATGAAATAAACCAAAACTTGCTTCTTACAAGTGCAGCAGGTTGTGAACTCAACAAAAATTGTTTCCACTCCGAGAATGAGTACGACAAATGATTGTATTTAACACATGCATTAACAGAACTGCATGAAAACAAATGAGTATTAACCATACATTTACTACTGGTGACATTTGTAATAGGGAATCACTAAAAACAAATTTAAAATTGGCAAACTATTCACACAATGAATGTGCAAGAAATGGCGGGAGACAGCTGAGCCATTCTTGAGAGAGACTCGCCTATATCGTCGCCACACCCCTCCCCTTCTAAACATTTAAAATTATACTCAAAACACATTAACTTCAAATTCTTTGCGTTCTCGTTCACCTCAGCCCAGTCCAAGCTCTTCTCTGTCCTGGCACCCCAATGGTGGAACCAGCTTCCCCCTGAAGCTAGGACAGCAGAGTCCCTGCCAATCTTTTTAAGACATCTGAAACCCTACCTCTTCAAACAGTACTGATAGCTACGTTAGAAGTAAGATGTACTTTCTATGCCTGTGATATGCGTTTGTCCCACCTAGCGATCTTAAGATGAATGCACTAACCGTAAGTCACTCTGGATAAGTGCGCATGCTAAATGACTAAAATGTATGGCGGGGTACTGGGAAAAAGCCACAGGATGGTTCTTCACATTTCTCTAATTTTAATATATAAGTAAAAACCTGCAGTCAACTTGTGCAATATGTTAAGAAATAAAGGACATTGCATTCTTCATTTCACCGGTCACATTATTATTAATCTTACAGTAGCACCCAGTCACGTGGTGTTTGCTGACAAGCACACAACAACGAGAGACCTGAGCCTTGTGAGTCACTCAATGTTGTCCAGCATGTGCCAGGTGATCTAACTACAATATGGAATTCACAGCTAAATGTTAGCCATCTTATAACAATTAACTGTCTAGAATAAGCTAATTTAGCTAAGTGGTTAGCTTCATCCAAAATCAAGCATTCGCATGGTAACAGTGGAGAATGTTCTCCTGGATCATGAGCCTTGCTGGATAATATTTGTTTTGTTCATTCAACAAAGTGTGAGTAGCATTTTTGAGTTACTTGTATAGTTTAGGTCAGAAACTGTACAAAACGTCTGCAATGCGCTTGTTCACATTCGCTATGTGATTGTACATGTATGTGTTAGTCTGTTATCCCAAGGTTAGCAATGCTATCAGTGGTGTTTGGAAACAACGTCCCTTGTATTTAAAGCCGAATTACCAAATACACCGGTATGACACAAGGTCGGTATTAAGGTACACTATATACACACAAAAGTATGTGGACACCCCTTCAAATGAGTGGATATGGCTATTTCTGCCACACACGTTGTTGACAGGTCTATACAATCTTACACACAGCCATGCAATCTCCATAGACAAACATTGGCATTAGAATGGCCTTACTGAAGAGCTTAGTGACTTTCAACGTGGCACCGTCATAGGACGCCACCTTACCAAAAAGTCAGTTCATCAAATTCCTGCCCTGCTAGAGCTGCCCCGGTCAACTGTAAGTGCTGTTATTGTGAAGTGGAAACGTCTAGGAGCAACAACGGCTCCGCCGCGCAGTGGTAGGCCACACAAGCTCACAGAACGGGACCGCTGAGTGCTGAAGCGCATAAAAATCTTCATGAAATGGGTTTCCATGGCCGAGCAGCACACACTGTATAGGAATAATAGTCTGGGTCTGTTTTTTTATTTTTATTTATTTTTCACGGTTCGGGCTAGGCCCCTTAGTCCCAGTGAAGGGAAATCTTAACGCTACAGAATACAATGACATTCTACACAATTCTGTCATCCTACTTTGTGGCAACAGTTTGGGGAAGGCCCTTTCCTGTTTCAGCATGACAATGCCCCTGTGCACAAAGCAAGGTCCATACAGAAATGGTTTGTCGAGATCAGTGTGGAAGAACTTGAGCCCTGTCCTCAACCCCATCGAACACCTTGAGGATGAATTGGATTGCCGACTTCACAAACTCTCGTGGCTGAATGGAAGCAAGTCCCTGCAGCAATGTTCCAACATCTAGTGGAAAGCCTAACCAGAAAAATGGAGGCTATTAAAGCAGCAAAGGGGGACCAACTCCATATTAATGCCCATGATTTTGGAAAGAGATGTTCAACGAGCAGGTGTCCATATACTTTTGGTCATGTTGTGTATGACAATCTGGACACCACCCAAGCCTGATCCACAGGAAATTATATATTTGTTTTTTACTTCTTCGGGATCGGTGTCCACGAGACAGTTGAGCTAACGTAGGCTAATGCGATTAGCATGCGGTTGTAAGTAACATTTCCCAGGACATAGACATATCTGATATTGGCAGAAAGCTTAAATTCTTGTTAATCTAACTGCAATGTCCAATTTACAGTAGCTATTACAACGCCCCTGTGCAAGAAAGAATACCATGCTATTGTTTGAGAGTGCACAGTTTTCAACATAAAGTTATTAATAAACAAAGTAGGCACATTTGGGCAGTCTTGATAAAAAATGTTGAACAGAAAAGCAATGGTTCATTGGATCAGTCTAACACTTTGCACATGCACTGCTGCCATCTAGTGGCCAAACTCTAAATTGCACCTGGGCTGGAATAATACATTATGGCCTCTTTCTCACATTACAAAGATGGTACGAAAAAAAATACAAAAAAACAGTTGGTCTTTTATTTGTATTATCTTTCACCAGATCTATTGTGTTATATTCCCCAACATTCCTTTCACATTTCCACAAACTTCAGTGTTTCCTTTCAAATGGTACCAAGAATACGCATATCCTTGCTTCAGGGCCAGTTACAAGCAGTAAGATTTGGGTATGTCATTCTTTGGGGAAATCTTTTTTTTTTTTTTTAAAGGGGCAGATCTTTAAGAGGATATCCCATTAAGGTGTTCACCCACAATTTACATAATGATTATGGTAATGCATCTTAACAGAACATGCAACTCATGTAATCGCCAATGAAACTTAATTTTCAAACATTTGACAAAATGCATTTAGTGGGAAAATACATTTTTATTTTTGTAATATTTGTATACACTTTTTTTTTTACCCCAATTTCGTGGTATCCAATTGGTAGTTAGTCTCGTCTCATCGCTGCAACTTTGTACGGACTCAGGAGAGGCGAAGGTCGGGAGCCGTGTGTCCTCCGAAACACAACCCAACCAACTTGCGCTGCTTCTGGACACAATGCCCGCTTAACCCGGAGGAAACACTACACCCGGCAACCGTGTCAGGGTGCCTGTGCCCGGCCAGCCACAGGAGTCGCTAGAGCGTGATGGGACAAGTACATCCCTGCCGGCCAAACCCTCCCCTAACCCGGACACCGCTGGGTCAATTGTGCGCCGTCCCATGGGTCTCGTGGTCGAGGCCGGCTGGACTCGAACCAGGATCTGTAGTGGCACAACTAGCACCGCAATGCAGTGCCTTAGACCAATGCGCCACTCGGGAGGCCCGACAATACCATTCTGAACAGCACACCGTGGTTTCATATGTGACAGATTAAAAACTCTTAGAAACTTAGAGAGGGGAATCTAAAGATGCAACAACTAGGATGGGTTGCTAATATGACTAGGATTGTGCCTTTGGCTGCTGGACAACGAAAGAAAGTTGATATGAAAACCAATAGAACAGGAGATAAATGGCATAGCGGTGGGTCCAATAGGGAAGTAAATTAAAATAAATGTGCCAAAATTATATAATTACTCCTGTCTATACAAAAATACAATCATTTAAAATAATTCAGCAGAAAGCATGACGACTTAAGCATCCAATGCCTATGAGTCCAGTAAATTTATCAAATGGGCAGTAAATTAACATTTTCCCAGTCCCGTTGTCCGGCGCCACATTTACGTAACAAAAACCCTGCTGTTACTGTACCTCAGTGAGTGTGGTGAGCAGGGCCAGAGGAAGCAGGTCAGGGACATGGATTGCGACAGGAGGACCCGTCCAGTTACTCTGGGCAAAGAGGTGCAGGCAGGCCACCGCCAGAGCCAGCAAAGCATTCTCCCTGAGAAAGAGAAGAAAGGAAACGGAACGCAATGTCACAATGAATAGGAGCGAGATCAGTGAGGGGGGGGGGGGGGGGGGGAGAACAGAGAATCTGGAGGACAGAGAGAAAGAACAAATGAGGGAGACCAGAGGGAAGGCACAGAACTAATAGACACTAGAGGAAAACGAAAACAGGGAAGCGAACAGAGGAGCAACAGAAAGGCTAGAGAACTAAATGAAAAGGGAGTTCAGAGAAAGAGAAGCATTAGAACGAGGCTTCCAAAAAGAGCGACCACAAGCTCAGTACAGAGACGATGGGGGAGAAAGAAACACTGAAGACATGGTCATTTAATCTCCACACTGCGAATCAGACCGGCAGCCTCGCGAAGTGGATACAGCAGGCTGCTCCAGTCCTCGCAGCAGGACTCATTCAATAGGGTGTCTGGGCACAGATTCAGGGCAAAGAGGAACTACTTCCCATCAATTAAAGCTATGCATAGACACAGTACAGGCCTCTCCAACACACCTAGCTGACTAACGCTGTAGTAGAAAATGGAAAGAGACCAAAATAAATGATCCAATACAGGAGGGGGATAGAGTAGCAACACCCGCTGAAATACCCATTCTCCCACGGGAGAGGAGGAGATGGTAAGCTGTTCTTATTAAAAATGTATAATTCATGGAGCAGGAAGCGCCATTGGGCTCCATTGAGCGAGGGAACAGCCCGTGCCTGGTAATTCTCCCATCACTCCCCTCAATAAAAGCCACTGTGTACTAGGGCTTGGCGATATGGCCTAAATATCACCAAAAATAATCTGATTTATACAAATAAATAAATAAAATAAATATATATATATATATATCATGTTTTTTTTTGTTATGTTCGCCAAATAAGCTTTGTTGTGCAAATAAAGGTCAAATACACTACATTTCAAACAGTCATCAATAATCTAATGAAATCAGGGCTTGTGAAATTATACCTAGGCTAAATAGAAGCCTTCCAAAACCATAAGACCCTCAAAAAAATATATGAAAATGCACTTTGTGTTACAATTTTAACCAGAACCATACATAACGCACCTTCACTAATAATGACTAACTTCTTATAGCAGGCATTATAGAAAATTAACACAGGTCTCAAACTCTCTCTTAACCACAAGCCCACATTCTAGTGAGTAAACAGACAATCTTCATAAGTTTAGCCAACATGGATCTATATGCTAGCTAACAAGGTAGAACAGTTGAATTGTCATGAACACACCGTTCTGTCCGTCTCCAACTGTTTGAACATCATGCTAGCCTGTTGAAATCAAGTGGCATACCTTATTTCTCAGAATGAGAACGAGTTGCTATTCCTTATATAATTGTGTTTTATGCTTATTGCACGTTTATAAAAACAGACTACACAGCTAGTATAACAGTCTTTGGCTAAAATGCCGCCAGTGGTGCTGCGCACAACAAACTGAGCATTAATTTACCAGAATTAATATTCATTCATACTCCCGTTTTAGTAGTGTCCGCGCTGCGTGCAATTTGAGGAGTTTAGACATGAGGTTATCATTAGAAAAGTTCACGTCTCTATTACAGTAAGATAAGTGCTATGAATGAATATAATTAAGGCAATCTGTCGGCTTATATGAAAGCATATTAAAATCTTGTTTAGCCTTGTTTACAATAAAGACTAACGCAGTGTCCACCAACTTTTATCCTGGAGAGCTAGAGTATGCAGGCTTTTGTTCCAGCCCAGCACTAAAAACACCTTATTCAATGAATTGATTAACATTGAATGTGTCAGCATGAGATCCCTAATCAGTTATTGTTTCTTACCGGTCAGCCTTGTCCTCCTGTGTGCTGTCGTTGAGGTAGGCCAGGACCCGTCTCTCCAGGTAGGCATCGATGGACTCTCCATCGCTGCCGTCTCCACCACCGAGCAAGTCCAGGACCAGAGGACTCAGCAGAACCGCCTCAAAGTCCCCATCGAACAGGGACTGCAGCAGGGGACCCGCCTCTGGAAAGCAAACAAGAACAAGCAGTGAGATAAAGAGGTAACACAAGAAAATGGCAATGACATCAGAGATGTGTCTTGTGTGTGTGTCTGTAATAATGGGTGGCTCAAAACATGGTTGTTATACATAGCCTAAGTATTTAGTTATTCTGACACTATTCACAATTTTGCTATCGTCTGTACCTTTTTTCCTATGACTGCATGGCATAGTCTCATATCGCTCTGTGGAACACCCATTAGCTTTGAAAGGCATTAAGGTGCAGCCTCATTGTTTGAAATAGGTGGATCATTATCCCTCAGATACCTCTACATCCCATTCAAATGACCTCAAAGGCTACTTGTTTAGAGTCAAAGTATTAGAGCCAAACCATCTCGTTACTGTTGTCCCAGAACCATTACCATCCAGGAATGGAGATCATCAAGCATGCTGCTAGACCATACGCTGTACCTCACTCCAAGGGCCTCTTACCTCCTCTCATTTGTCTTATATTGTTCCGCAATGCCTACTCCGTATTCCCATTAGCAAAATGAGAATATTGAACAATGCCCTGCAGGAGATCATTTGGTGTCTGCATGCAGACTTATAGCTGTTGGAGGGGCATTACTGAAGGGGGAGGAAGGAGGAACAAAATATTAAATTATAAAGAGAACAGTCTAGCTATGAGGCCAAGGTGTCTAGGCCTGGAGTAATTGCATTTTATTCATTGGTTGCGTGCTTGGCTTCAGCGTCTATACAGCTTTCATTAGTTCTTTATGAGCAGGGAGGCTGGCTGGGCTCATTAGCATTGATTGCATTGCGCTTCACTGATGGGAATGAGTGAGGGCTGAGAGAGAGCAACGGGAAGGAGGAGAGGCTGGGTGTACAGTAGCAGAAGACTGGCAAACCTAAGCAAACTAATACAGTCCTGCAAACTGGCAACACACAGCGTGCGTCCAAACAATCTCGTACCTACAAAATGTAAAAGCATTGGATTGGTGCAGGCATGGGCTAAAGAGTTTCCATAAACCAGTAATGTCCTTTCAAATCCATGAAGGGAAGTGAACAAGTGCACACTTTGGGAGAAAAATAGATTATTGGGACAGCCACAGTACACCAAAGCCAATGTTTCCAATGATAAAGCTACAGGGACCCCTATTGATTTGAATTAATCCATCCATTCATGTTTTGCCCAAGGTAGAAGTGGTCAGAAAGTGACATTTTGGACCTGAATGCCCCAAAAAATTCAAGCGATAGAGGTGCTCAAAGTTGACCCATTTTGCATACACCACCCTACCATGAGACATCCATGTCTTCATCCCTGAAAACCAAAAAACGGTTTAGTTTGATATCATTTCGAAGCTTACAGAGTTGTAAAACGTATGAGTGAATGAAAAATAAGTCATTTAAGCTTTAACGCCAATTATCAGAAACGCCTAAACTGATTTTTTCAAGTTCATAAACTCAGCAAAAAATAAATGTAGAAAAGTCCTCACTGTCAACTGCGTTTATTTTCAGCAAACTTAACATAAATATTTGTATGAACATAACAAGATTCAACAACTGAGACAAACTGAACAAGTTCCACAGACATGTGAGTAACAGAAATGGAATAATGTGTCCCTGAACAGGGGGGGGGGGGGCAAAAGTAACAGTCAGTATCTGGTGTGGCCACCAGCTGCATTAAGTACTGCAGTGCATCTCCTCCTCGTGGACTGCACCAGATTTGCCAATTCTTGCTGTGAGATGTTACCCCACTCTTCCACCAAGGCACCTGCAAGTTCCCAGACATTTCTGGGGGGAATGGACCTAGCCCTCACCCTCCAATCCAACAGGTCCCAGACGTGCTCAATGGGATTGAGATCTGGGCTCTTCGCTGGCCATGGCAGAACACTGACATTCCTGTCTTGCAGGAAATCATGCACAGAACGAGCAGTATGGCTGGTGGCATTGTCATGCTGGAGGGTCATGTCAGGATGAGCCTGCAGGAAGGGTACCACATGAGGGAGGAGGATGTCTTCCCTGTAACACACAGCGTTGAGATTGCCTGCAATGACAACAAGCTCAGTCCGATGATGCTGTGACACACCGCCCCAGACCATAACGGACCCTCCACCTGCAAATCGATCCCGCTCCAGAGTACAGGCCTCGGTGTAACGCTCATTCCTTCGACGATAAACTGCGAATCCGACCATCCCCTGGTGAGACAAATCTGCGACTCGTCAGTTTACAGCACTTTTTGCCAGTCCCGTCTGTTCCAGGGACGGTGGGTTTGTTCCCATAGGCGGCGTTGTTGCCGGTGATGTCTGGTGAGGACCTGCCTTACAACAGGCCTACAAGCCCTCAGTCCAGCCTCTCTCAGCCTATTGAGGACAGTCTAAGCACTGATGGAGGGATTGTGCGTTCCTGGTGTAACTCGGGCAGTTGTTGTTGCCATCCTGTATCTGTCCCGCAGGTGTGATGTTCGGATGTACCGATCCTGTGCAGTTGTTGTTACAGGTGGTCTGCCACTGCGAGGACGATCAGCTGTCCGTCCTGTCTCCCTGTAGCGCCGTCTTAGGCGTCTCACAGTCCGGACATTGCAATTTATTGCCCTGGTCACATATGCAGTCCTCATGCCTCCTTGCAGCACCCCTAAGGCACGTTCACGCAGATGAGCAGGGACTCTGGGCATCTCTTTTGGTGTTTTTCAGTGTGAGTAGAAAGGACTCTTTAGTGTCCTAAGTTTTCATAACTGTGACCTTAATTGCCTACAGTCTGTAAGCTGTTAGTGTCTTAACGACCGTTCCACAGGTGCATGTTCATTAATTGTTTATGGTTCATTGAACACGTATGGGAAACAGTGTTTAAACCCTTTACAATGAAGATCTGGGAAGTTATTTGGATTTTATGAATTATCTTTGAATGACACGGTCCTGAAAAAGGGACGTTTTTTTTCTGAGTTTATATACATTTATATACATACATTATATGCCCAGTCAAAACTGTTCGCTGCTCTGGCACCCCAATGGTGGAACAAGCTCCCTCACGACGCCAGGACAGCGGAGTCAATCACCACCTTCCGGAGACACCTGAAACCCCACCTCTTTAAGGAATACCTAGGATAGGATAAAGTAATCCTTCTAACCCCCCCCCCCCCTTAAAAGATTTAGATGCACTATTGTAAAGTGGTTGTTCCACTGGATATCATAAGGTGAATGCACCAATTTGTAAGTCGCTCTGGATAAGAGCGTCTGCTAAATGACTTAAATGTAAATGTAAATATACTGATCACCCAAAACATTAAGAACACCTGCTCATTCCATGACAGACCGACTAGGTGAATGCGATGATCCCTTATTGATGTCACCTGTTAAATCCACTTCAAAGGGAGAAGACAAGTTAAAGAATAACATGTTAAGCCTTGAGACATGGATTGTGTATGTGTGCCATTCAGAGGGTGAATGGGGCAAGACAAAATATGTAAGTGGGCTTTTCAAGCTCAACAGTTCCCATGTGTACCAAGAATGGTCCACCACCCAAATGACATTCAGCCAACTTGACAACTGTGGGAAGCACTGGAGTCAACATTGCATTTATTTTTTATTTTTAAGATGATATATGACAGAATACTCTTCAATGCAGGGTGGATGTCATGTTTTGGCTGATAAATGTACTACATTTACATTTAAGTCATTTAGCAGACGCTTTAGCAGACTTACAAATTGGTGCATTCACCTTATGATATCCAGTGGAACAACCACTTTACAATAGTGCATCTAAATCTTTTAAGGGGGGGGGGGGTTAGAAGGATTACTTTATCCTATCCCAGGTATTCCTTAAAGAGGTGGGGTTTCAGGTGTCTCCGGCAGGTGGTGATTGACTCCGCTGTCCTGGCGTCGTGAGGGAGCTTGTTCCACCATTGGGGTGCCAGAGCAGTGAACAGTTTTGACTGGGCTGAGCGGGAACTGTACTTCCTCAGAGGTAGGGAGGCGAGCAGGCCAGAGGTGGATGAACGCAGTGCCCTTGTTTGGGTGTAGGGCCTGATCAGAGGCTGAAGGTACGGAGGTGCCGTTCCCCTCACAGCTCCGTAGGCAATCACCATGGTCTTGTAGCCGATGCGAGCTTCAACTGGAAGCCAGTGGAGAGAGCGGAGGAGCGGGGTGACGTGAGAGAACTTGGGAAGGTAGCCAGGGTAGCCAGGGCAAAAAAATGGGAATAAAGTTGACATTTCAACTTTCAAATGGTACAACTTTCAAATGGTTGAAGGTCCACACATTAGAGAATGTTGACTTGAGTGGGAATATCCATTCTTAGAAATTAAACTTTAAATCTTCCATAGGAAACCTATCGCATTCATATAAATATAGATGAAAGTATAGGTCCATTCTAAGAATAATATTTATATGATTGAAATGACACTCACCCTGTATTCAAGATTATGCTGTGTCTCAACCAATGACAGGCACAACACAAACAATTCAGATGATGTAAAATGGAGTCTAAGCTACAATGTGAACATTTCCAAAATCGGAGTTGTTTGGTTTTTAGATAATTGACATTTAAAAAGGTAGACTCCACTAAATGCCATTGGCACAAGTAGCACCGCAGATATTGAGATAAGCGCGATGCAAGACTGCTCTCACACAGTATCTTCACGTGCCTAGGTTCCCTTCATGCTGGTAGCCAGGGCACCAAAACAGCAGAGAAGTTGATCCTCGTGCTTCAACCATCTGAGTTGTTGCAGAAATTTACCCACCATGCCGTTTACTTTCTGCATCTACGTCATATTCTGTTACCTTTCTTTCAATAAATAAAATAGTTTGACAACCCGGTTTGTCAGCTCAAAAAATTATAGCAAACTCAACCGTTTCTCTTTTTCATTGATGAAGTCATGGACCTCTCATGGAAGGGTTGGGTGTGCAAAAATGGGTCAACTTCAAGCACCTCACTTTCTGACCACTTCTACCATGGGCAAATATGTATTAAAGGTCTCATTCGAGTCAAAGGGGGTGTGCAAAAAAAGTGATTGAAATCATATGGTAAGACCCTGGTTCCACTGACAAATTAGGACAGACCCAAGAACCTTCTGTAATGAAAACTCATTTTTATTGTTGAATGTCATCCACGTGTTTTGAGACTGATATTCAATGACAACCTGACATGCACCAAACACTAAAACAATAATCTCTTTTGTGAATAACATTCAACAACTTAAGAATGACTGTCATTGACATCAAAGCATGTGAATGTGATATGCATACATCAATATGGGTATTGCTAGTAGCTAGCACAGTTCCCATTGATTTCCTCTTGCTAATACAATTGCTGGTGGGCTTTAACAGGCAATCGCTGCATGGCTGGCCTGTGAGGTGTGGAGATATTTCACCTCACTACAAATCTAATGAAACCCAGAGGCTGCAGAGCCTAGAGAGGAAGGGTGAGAGAAGGAGAAAGGGAGATAAGAGGTCAAATTACAGCCCAGGGTATGACCTCTCAACCACTGTTAACAACATTTCAGCTACTCAAATACATTTCAGAATGGTCAAGAAACTGAAATAATGGAAAACAATTGGACCTCAAATTAGTCAGTAATTCAGCAGTCAATTCAATACGGGAGAAATATGATTCTGAATTCCCCAGGGCCTCTCAATATTCAAGCAAACATATAGTACATTTCAGAACGGAGAGTGCAACAGCCTCATATCTCCTACAAGCACACACAGGGAGGGGACTAGCTACACTGAACAAAAATATAAATGCAATATGTAAAGTGTTGGTCCCATGAGCTGAAATAAAAGGTCACAGAAATGTTCCATACACACAAAAAGCATATTTCTCTCAACTGTTTGCTTAGATCCATGTTAGTGAGCATTTGTACTTTGCCAAGATGATCCATCCACATGACAGGTTTAGCATATCAAGGTGTGGCATACCAGCCACCCCAGACAGCATATGAAACTGTGGGTTTGCACAGACTGTCAGAAAACATCTCAGGGAAGCACATCTGCGTGCTCGTCATCTTCACCAGGGTCTTGACCTGCGTGCAGTTTGGTGTCATAACCTACTTCAGCGGGCATGCTAGAGAAGTGTGCTCTTCACAGATGAATCCTGGTTCCAACTGTACCAGGCAAATGGCAGATAGTTTGGACAAGGCCCTTTCTTGTTTCAGCATGAGAATGCCCCCGTGCACAAAGCAAGGTCCATACAGAAATGGTTTATTGAGATCGGTGTGGAAGAACTTGACTGGCCTGCACAGAGCCCTGACCTCAACCCCATCTAACACCTTTGGGATGAATTGGAACGCGACTGCGAGCCAGGCCTAATCGCCAAACATCAGTGCCCGACCTCACTAATGCTTGTGGCTGAATGGAAGCAAGTCCCCGCAGCAATGTTCCAACATCTAGTGAAAAGCCTTCCCAGAAGAGTGGAGGCTGTTAAGCAAACAAAAAGAGGTACCAACTCCATATTAATGCCCATGATTTTGGAATGAGATGTTTGACGAGCAGGTGTCCACACGCTACATGACCAAAAGTATCTTTGACAAACAGATGCATATCTGTATTCCGAGTCATGTGGAATTACTAGATTTGGGCCTAATGAATGTATTTCAATTGACTGATTTCCTTATATAAACTGTAACTAAGTAAAATCTTTGAAATTGTTTCAGGTTGCGTTTCTAATTCTGTTCAGTGTACATTTATTTCTATCTCATGAGTGTAGACTAGCTGGAGAAAATCTTTTTACTTGTGCAGTGTAGTGAAAAGCAGGCCAACATCACATTTACAATACAATCTGATGTCAGAAATGGTGTGCTTTTTGTTGGTGAGTGATGTCTCAAAAGGCATAGCCTAGTTTGCTAAATCCAAATGGAGACAAAAATATATCAAGTCATGTCTATTCTGACAACAGCACATAAAACCAGCCCAGACAACCATGACACAGCAACATCACTTGATACAGCTCACGGTACTGTGCCATCAGTGCCTGGATGATGGGCGAGAAATATATGATGACATGGCTGATTATTGTGCAAAGCCAGTGACCTCGGATTTAGCAAAGATGAGCATACATGCCAAGAAAATAGCCGAGCATATAGAAAATAGCGGCCGTGCATGGTGATTGTCCATAGAGTCTTACGTTCTTTCATGGGGGATGGGATGCTTCGCCCTACTGTGCTGTCACAAACGTGCGTTGCCACAGCCTCAATGCAGTAAGTTGACAGTGTTCAGCGAAAGATCCTGACAGCAATTAACTCACTATTGCTGCCTCTAGTGTAGCGAGAACTAACACATTACGATATCAAAGCTACCGGTTAGTTTAACTAGCTAAACACCCACCTACCGTATATATGGACATTTGCATCCTCACGGCGGGATGACCGAGGGCTGTAATGTAAACGAATCTGTCCAAACTTGAACGTTTTCTGGTATGTCCCTCCCCGTTTCGTTAGTTTACGAAACGTTTTGCAAAAAAATAGGCGTAATGAATACGCTCCTGATGGATGTGGCACGAGTCGGTACATAGCTACTATAGCGCGCTAAGTTGATACCTGTATATTAGTGACATACTTATCTAGCTGGTACCTTACTATCTGTAAGGTTATATTCAAAGTTTAAAAGTTAGCGTATGAGATCAATACCCAGTCAATTGGATGAACATGTGCCTAAAATGACTCAATTCCTGTCCGGTCTAGCCTTTGTAGCTAGAAGTGCGCTACTAGCTGGGTGTTCTAGATAGCTAGGCTGGCTCCCACAAGTTCACAGTTAGTGTGCTTGGTACAGTAGCTACCTAGCTATCATTCAAACCTGTATTGAGCGAACTGGCTAGTTCAATTAATCATATCACGTAGCCTTATTATTGAACCTTGGTGAAACATTAGTCAAATGACATCAAACCATTGGCAAACCGACGGACAGTGCCTATAACTGCGTGCCACATTTCTTGACATTTTAGCAGTAGTTAACTTACGTTAGCTGAACGTAACATTAGCCACCACCAAGCTAGCCATCGTTTAATTGTACCTACATTTCTCACAAAACAAACTAGCTAAATCTACACCAAATTAAATGTAACGTGTGATAACAATACTTATTTTCGCATAAATGATTTATAATCTCACCTGCAGAGCTGAAAACATTCTGCTTCCATTCCGTTGCCTCGCTTGGTTTCAGAAAACCTCGGAGCACGGGAATCTCAGCTTCCCGCACCATCTCAAAATGTGATTTGCAACAGTCGTGCAAAGAAGTCAATACTGTTTCCAACCACGATCGGCGTAATTGTAAAATTGACAATATATATCCTTACTGCTGTAATGTAGACTATTTCAATGTAATTGTATACATTTGTTAATTTCAACCCATGTGCGGTGAGAAGCAACAGTGAGCAGCCATGACAGATACGCATTGCATCATGGGAAAGCTAATCAGGAGAATATGGAAGCCCGTTTCCGAACGTGTCGATACTTTTTTTTAATGTGGAGCATTATGTGGCGATTTCCATTATACACTTTGCAGCGATCAGCACAGCAGGGCCTCAGAACCATTGGGTACATTTTACACTAAATATCTGCATGCTCTATTTCTGAAAAGACTGCGCACTCACAAAAATATTGAGATTTGTAAACTTGGCACTCGCCATACATACTCATGTTTCCCGTTATAAATCAGACCTGTGGAAACTCAACTTGTGAACTAGCCTCACCTGTTTTGCATGTTATTTTGGTATTATTACATTTCACATATCCGTTAGCAAACAATGTAAAAATAAATGTTTTAATGAATAAAGCCGCATACAAACTTGGTTTCTTTTTTGCTTTCTTGAGTCAGGCAGCTCCAAAATGCTGGCATTTCAGCCTAGCTCAATGCTTTTTGTGGTGGTGGGGCAGCCAGCTGAAAATACGGAGCATAGGGGGTTGGTGATGTTCTCATGTATGCCGTGATTGGCTCAGTGTTCTGTCACTAATGGGGACACGACGTCACCACAAAATCTACAGGTAGAGCTCGAAAATTCAAGCCCCTTAGGTGCTGCCATAGAGTTACATTAAAAGTGCCACTAGAAATCCTGGGTTCGAGTCCAGGCTCTGTCGCAGCTGGGTCGACCGCGAGACCCATGGGGCTGCGCACAATTGGCCCAGCGTCGTCAAGGTTCGGGGAGGGTTTGGCCGGCAGGGATGTTGTTGTCCCATCGTGCCGGGCGCAGTGCACGCTGACATGGTCGCCAGGTGTACGGTGTTTCCTCCGACACATTGGTGCGGCTGGCTTCCAGGTTAAGCAGCATCGTATCAAGAAGCAGTGCGGCGTGGCTGGGTTGTGTTTTGAAGGCACAACAGCTCTTAACCTCTGCCTCTCCCGAGTCCATAAGGGATTTGCAGTGATGGGAAAGACTGTAACTACTACCAATTGGATACCACAAAATTGGGGAGAAAACATTAATAAAAAATACATAAGTGCCCATCCAAGAAGGCTCAAGGTCATTGGCAACAGATAAAATTACGTCAAATCACGTTATATCAACATTAGCTTTGATTGGACTGGTCCTGTCAACATCATAAACTCAACAAAAAAAGAAACGTTCCTTTTTCAGGACGCTGTCTTTCAAAGATAATTCGTAAAAATCCAAATAACTTCACAGATCTTCCTTGTATAGGGTTTAAACACTGTTTCCCATGCTTGTTCAATGAACCATAAACAATTCATGAACATGCACCTGTGGAACGGCCGTGAAGACACTAAAAGTTTACAGACGGTAGGTAATTATGGTCACAGTTTTGAAAACTTAGGACACCACGGTTAAGGAGGCTGCACCTCCTTAACTGTGGTGGGAGTCGGCCAATTACACACGGCTGCAATGCGGTCACTTTCCATCTCCACTCCTGACGTGGATAGGCGATACCCTAAGAAGGAGACGGACTGTTGAAAGAACAGGCATTTCTCAGCTTTGACATACGGGTACACTCTGCGGACCAGGGACACATGCTCGGCGCGTGTAGCGGAGTATATCAGAATGTCATCGATATACACCACTACACCCTGCCCGTGCAGGTCCCTGAAAATCTTGTCTACAAAAGATTGGAAGACTGATGGAGCATTCTTCAACCCGTACGGCATGACGAGGTACTCATAATGCCCTGAGGTGGTACTTAATGCTGTCTTCCACTCGTCTCCCTCTCGGATACGCACCAGGTTGTACACACTCCTGAGATCCAGTTTAGTGAAGGAGCGCGCCCCGTGCATTAACTCAATCGCCGTGGCAACAGTGGGGTAACTGTACCCCACTGTGATTTTATTGAGACCTCGATAATCAATGCACGGGCGCAGACCTCCATCCTTCTTCACAAAAAAGAAACTCGAGGAGACGGGTGAAATGGAGGACCGAATGTACTCCTGACGCAGGGATTCAGAGACATGTGTCTCCATAGCCACCGTCTCCGCTTGCGACAGGGGATACACGTGACTCCTGGGAAGTGCAGCGTCTACCATGAGATTTATCGCACAATCCCCCTGTCGATGGGGTGGTAATTGAGTCGCCTTCTTTTTACGGAAGGCGAGAGCCAAATCGGCATATTCAGGGGGAATGCGCACGGTGGAGACCTGCTCTGGACTTTCCACCGTAGTAGCACCAACGGAAACCCCTACACCTACCTGAGCACTCTTGCGGCCACCCCGTGAGAGCCCTCTGTGGCCAAGAAAAAGTGGGGTTATGACAAATTAACCAAGGTAGACCCAGCACCACGGGATACGCAGGAGTGTCAAAAAGGAAAAGACACATTTTTTCCTTGTGACCCCCCTGTGTCACCATACTCAAAGGAGCTGTGGCCTCCCTGATAAACCCTGACCCTAATGGTCGACTATCTAAGGTGTAAACGGGGAAAAGCACATCCACTGGTACAATAGGGATCCCTAAACTATGAGCAAACGCTTGATCAATAAAATTCCCAGCCGCGCCTGAATCTACTAGCGCCTTATGCTGGGAACGCGGGGGAAAAAAGAAGAAAAAAAAATCAAGAAAAGTGACAGACACAAATATATGTGCAACAGAGGGTTCTGGATGAGAATGGTGCCTACTCACCTGGGGTGGCGCCAGAGCGCCCTGCCTGCTACCTCGATTCCCAGAGGAACCTACCCGGCACCGACCAGCAGTGTGACCGCTGCGGTCACAGATGGTGCACGAGCGGGAACCCCCTCCAGTCTCCCTGTGCACCCTCTCTCCCAGCTCCATGGGTATAGGAGAGGGGGTGCGGGAGGATGGAACCACCAGACCCCGATCTGGACGTCCGCGAGTAGCCAGCAAGTTGTCCAGCCGGATGGACAGATCCACCAGCTGGTCGAAGGAGAGGGTGGTGTCTCTGCAGGCCAGCTCCCGACGGACGTCCTCACGCAGACTGCAGCTGTAATGGTCGATCAGGGCCCTGCGATTCCATCCCGAACCGGCTGCCAGGGTCCTGAACTCCAGGCAAAATCCTGGACGCTCCTCGTCTCCTGCCTCAGATGGTAGAGGCGCTCACCCGCCGCTCTGCCCTCGGGTGGGTGGTCGAAGACTGCCCGAAAATGGCGGGTGAACTCCTCATAATGGTACAACACCGCATCTCCTCCTCCAAACACGGCGCTGGCCCATTCCAGGGCTCTCCCGGTGAGGCACGAGACGAGGGCGAAACTCTTCTCATGGTCTGATGGAACTGGGTGGACTGTGGCCAGATAAAGGTCTAATTGGAGGAGGAAACCCTGGCAGTTGGCAGCACTTCCGTCGTATCCCTGAGGCATGGCTAGACGGATTCCACCGGGTTCAGGTTGAAACGGGGTGCTCAGTATCGACCCCGGTTGGGCTGGTGGAGGCGCTGGAAGAACTCCCTGTCTCTCCCAGCGGTTCATATTTTGGACAACGCGATCCATGGCAGCGCACAGATTGTGAAGCTTCTTCGAATGCTCCTGGATGCGCTCCTCCACCTCCATGTCCAGGGTATCCTCTCCTGCTGACTTCATAATTTTGGTCAGAGATTCTGTCATATTCGTGTGTGTAGGTGGCAGGGAAGTCAGGCGCAGGAGAAATCAACTTGGGGTAAATGGAGTAGTTTAATAAATATAAAACAAACTCCAAAAAAAAACAACGTACATAAATAAATAAACATGGGTAAAATAACCCGTTGCGCACCACTACAAAAACACGAGCACATGACACAAACAATCTCTGACAAGGACATGAGGGGAAACAGAGGGTTAAATACACAACATGTAATGAATGGGATTGGAACCAGGTGTTTAGGGAGACAAGCCAAACCAATGGAAAATGAAAAATGGATCACTGATGGCTAGAAGACCAGTGACGTCGACCGCCGAGCACCACCCGAACAAGGAGGGGCATCGACTTCGGCAGAAGTCGTGACAAGAACAGTTCTCTGTAGAATAGATTGTGTTGATAATTAAATCTATGCAGTGTGGGCCCAACACATTTTTGAGGAAATTCTTCAAAAACAATTCAGATCAACTTTCTCCTCTCTTGATTTACATATTTGAGGAATCATTCTCCTCAAACTTTACCAATTTCTTTATAAAATTGCGATGTAAGGATACTATCTAAGATTCTTGCCCACCGTTTTGAGTCAGTGCTTCCCTCCATTATATCTACAGATCAAACTGGTTTTATAAAAAATCTAATTAATTTTTTCAACATCAGATGTCTTTATAACATACTTTATATATATTTAATATACTTCATCTGATACTCCAGAGATATTGTTATCACTTGATGCTGAAAAGGCTTTTGATCAGGTGAAGTGGCATTATCTTTTTTATTCTCTCAAACAATTTGGATTTTATCCCAATTTATATCCTGGATCAAAGTCCTTTACTCCTCGCCTATGGCTGCAATGCGCACAAATAATAACCTTTCATCCCATTTCCAACTTCAACGTGGGACAAGACAGGGTTCTCCTCTGTCCCCAGCTGTTTGCCATCGCAATCAAGTCTTTAGACATAGCAATACATAATAACACCACTATCAAAGATATGCGAAGAGGGGGCTTAGGGCATGAAGTCTCACTCTATGCGGATGACATGCTATTATATATGTCTGACAATTTAACTGGTCTTCCAGAAATCCTGGTTCTACTAAAGATATTTGGTCAAATATCCGAGTATAAGGTTAATCTACAAAAAATGTAATTGATGCCTATTAATCATTCTGCCGTGCAAAGGTATTTTAGTCATGTACACTTCAGAGTGAGTACACAGAAATTGAAATACTAATTTGAGTTACACACAATTTCAAAGATCTCTATAAAGCCAATTTCCCTCCCTTGACACTCTGCCTGAAACAGGATCTTGAACGCTGGGATTGACTTTCTCTTTCTTTAACCGAAATAATTAACACTGTTAAAAGGAATGTATTACCTACGTTTTTATACTTGTTTCAATGTATTCCTATCTTTCTGAAAAAACATTTTTTTTATCTCCATAGATAAACTGATATCTGCTTTTATCTGGAACAAGAAAAAAACTCAGATACGTAAAAGCATATTGCAGAGAACTTTCAATATTATTACTGGGCAGCTAATATAACAATAATTCTATATTTGATGACAGAAATCCCTGATGTTGCAGGTCCGAAATGGTTGACATTGGAGATGTAATCCTGTGGCCCCACCTTCTTAGCTGCCTTACTCTGCCTGTTTCTAAATACACTATAAACCCAAAACTCCAAAATCATTTGCTCTCAGTGAATTTTCAACTTCTGCCCCGTTATTAACGAACCATACATTCTCTTCATCATCATGAGACAGTGCTTTTCATATTTGGTCTGGAAAAGGGTTCTCCTCACTGAATGACATTGATATGGATTTTGTATCTTTTGAACAGTTAGTACAAAAGTTAAATATTCCTAGATCCCATTTCATTAGGTACAGTTGAAGTCGGAGGTTTAGATACACCTTAGCCAAATACATTTAAACTCAGTTTTTCACAATTCCTGACATTTAATCCTAGTAAAAATTCCCTGTCTTAGGTCAGTTAGGATCACCACTTTATTTTAAGAATGTGAAATGTCAGATTAATAGTAGAGAGAATGATTTATTTCAGATTTTATTTCTTTCATCACATTCCCAGTGGGTCAGAAGTTTATACACACAATTAGTATTTGGTAGCATTGCCTTTAAATTATTGAACTTGGGTCAAACGTTTTGGGTAGCCTTCCACAAGCTTCCCACAATAAGTTGGGATCTGCCAGAGTGGGCCGCCGTGCCGGATCTGCCAGAGTGGCCCGCCAGCCGGGCTCAGCAAGGGTCGCCCGCCAGCCGGGCGCAGCAAGGGTCGCCCGCCAGCCTGGCGCAGCCAGAGACACCCGCCAGCCGGTCGCGGCAAGAATCGCCCGCCAGTCGGGCGAGGTCAGGGGCGCCACTTAAGTGGACTACGTCAGGGATGGAGTGGAGTCCACGTCCCGCACCTGAGCCGCCTCCCATATAGGTGGGTTGGGGAGGGGGGGTGTAGCACTGTGCCGTCGTTGACGGCAGCCACCCTCCCTTCCCTCCCTTTTTTGTTTAGGGGATTTTTCTGGTTATTTTGGGTCATTTTCTGTGTTTTGTGTAGGTGCATTCCGGGGTCTGCACCTTTTGGGGGGGGGGGGGGGGGGGGGGGTACTGTCACGTCCTGACAAGTATAGAGTATATTTGGTTATTGTAGTTTGGTCAGGACGTGGCAGAGGGTAGTTGATGTATGTTTATGGGGTTTGTCACTGGTCTATGTCTGTGTTTCTATGTCTAGTTGATTGGGGTTGGACTCTCAATTGAAGGCAGGTGTGTTGAGTTGCCTTTGATTGGGAGTCCTATATAGTAGGGTGTGTTTGTCTTTGTGTTTCGTGGGTAGTTGTATTTCGCACTGCTAGGGAATGTATAGCCTGTGAAACTGTCACTTGTCGTTCTTTGTTTTCTTGTTTTCACGTGTTCACATTTATTTAATAAATTAAGATGATGAGCACGTAACCCGCTGCGTATTGGTCCACTTTCTCTGACAGTGACTTCAACATATCGTCAGAAGACGAGGATCGTGAAAATTTTTGTATCTTCATACTCTAGCCAATTCCCCCATCACGCCCACCTACCCCCCTTCTAGATTCTGTTTTTAAAGTAAACCCTTATATCAACGGGGGCATAAGGTTGGTCTATAGGTTATTAAATTCGCACAATCTGGAATCCCTGAACTCTCTTAAGAACCAATGGGAAGGGGATTTAAGTGAACAACTTTCAGATTACATTTGGCAGAGTATGCTTCAGAGAATACATTCTTAATCTAAATGTCTAAGACATACTGTAATTCAATTTAAAATAGTTAACTGGCTGCATTGGTCAAAGGCAAAATGATCCATGATTAGAACAGAAATAGATTCCACTTGTGACCCATGTAAGCAGACTGCTGCTACTTTATTGCACATGTTTTGGACATGCCGAAATTGACAGATTTCTGGATGTCAATTTTTGAGACGTTTTCTAAGATACCGGAAAGACCTATAAAACCTTCTGCCTTTATTTCATTATTCAGAGTGGCACCACAGGAGGCCCCTATAAACAGTTCTATGGGCAACATACTGGCATGTACTACTCTTCTAGCTAGACGTCTTATACTATTTAAGTGGAAGGATTGGTTTCCTCCTACTTTTAACCATTGGATAAAGGAAGTCATGCAACATTTCAAGCTAGAGAAAATACACTACTCCATTAGGGCATCTGCAATTACATTTGATAATATCTGGCAAGCTTTCCTATCCTTTGTAGAAGACATGGACCCAGTTCATTTCACAACTCCGTAAACCAACCCTAATTAGAATTTTTATCACTATTTTTTAGTTTTTTTTGCTATTTGATTATATTACTCAAATTCTATATCATGCCTGCTTTTAGTCTGGTTTTGGGGTGGGGCTCTGTTGGGAGCATGGGAGGTTTGCGTGTCTTTGATCTGTTAGAGGATCCATGTGTTTTGTCCTCTACCTCTTCTGTCTGTATTATCTATATAATCATAAAAAATGGCAAATTAAAAAAAAATGCAAAAAGGTGAGGAATTTATTCTGCAATTATCATGGAAATGAAATAAATAATGGGAAATATAATTATTTTAGAATGCAAAGATAAAATAAAAATATTTTTGTTCTTCTCACAAACAGTAAATGATTGCATCTTGTTATATTTAGCTTTTTTTTTTGAATAAGTCATTGTATATTCCCCATTTGCACAAGGCTACTAGGCTACTTTTGCCTTCTTGCAGTGCAATACTTCAAACACTAGAAACTGTGCATACGCATGGTCTGAAGTTTGCGGGAGGATGAGCAGATTCTCATCTCAAGTTCAGTTTTTATAAATGCCAACTTTTGAGTGAAAACTGGCACACATATGTTTTGGGGTATATTTTCTGCATACACATCATTTATAAATAAGGCATAGGGCCACCAGCAAACGTGTGTCGAGCTGGCTTTTGCCCCAACACTTTTGGTTGGTTTATTAAAAACCATTGACACAAGTGTTGAAAAGAGGTACAAATTACTGTTGTTTTAGACTGATTTGCCTAATGATTTGTCAAGTCGTGCACAATTAATCTTCAGTCAGATCAACTGTAGCTTACTGATAATATCCCACAGCTGCAGGAAGCCTATAGAAGCCAATGCACTCAGATCCCTTCTATCCAGGGGAAACAAAGCAGTAACATAATGTATTTATAGCATAAGCTGAACAAAAATATTAAGGCAACATACAACAATTCCAACAAGTTACAGTTCATATAAGGAAATCAGTCAATTGAAATAAATTAATTAGGCATCTGTGGCATTGTGTTGTGTGACAAAACTGCACATTTTAGAGTGGCCTTTTATAGACCCCAGCACAAGGTGCACCTGCGTAATGATCATACAGTTTAATCAGCTTCTTCATATGCCACATCTGTTAGGTTGATGTATTATCTTGGCAAAGGAGAAATGTTCACTAACAGGGATGTAAACAAAATTGTGCATATGGAACATTTCTGGGATCTTTTATTTCAGCTCATGAAACATGGGACCAACACTTTACATGTTGCGTTTATATTTTTGTTCAGTATATTTAGACCCTAAAATTGGTTTATATTCAGCTTCAGGTGGCTAGGCTATCTAGACCATAACAATCCAAAATGATTGACTGAAATTAAAGAGAAACTTCAACATTTTTCAACGTATAACAATTAAGATAACTGTTTTCAATGACATTATCAACCAATTAGTGGGCAATTTTTAGGCAATGCCTACTCACAATTCATCAAAATCACAAGATGCACATCAATGATGTCCTTGGAAACACTTATCTTCCTCTATATTTTTTACTACAAAATATAGAAACGCTCCATTTTCACATATGTTGATGTTGGGGTGGTGCTGGAGATGATGAATATGAAGTTTAAACGTTGTGAAGTTTCCCTTTAATCAATCAACACAATAGTGATTATATAGTGTAGTAGAGGTCTTCACGGGTCCCCTCCACCACCACCACTCTCTGGGACTTGTGGTACCACCATTGAAATCATCACACAATGTTACAAATGAAAAAACATACAGTATACTATAAGTATGGTCCAATATCTCAACATTTGGAGTTAGTATCTCGAAATGTTGAATAACTTATCGAAAAAAAATTGGATTTAGTATCTCAACATTTTTAGATAGTACCTTGACCTGTAAAAAAAAAAACGTTTTGGCTTCCATAGTATGATGTTTTGGTCAAGGACTATGTTTTTTTTCACGTCTGAAATGATGGAAGAACATATGACATTTTACAAATTCAACATTTCTGAAACACATTGCACAATCAATTTGTACATCAATGACTATGTGAGCTGACTGTGTTTGTGAAATGTAATCTTTTTTATTTTTATTTTATTTAGTAGTGCAGAGACCAGATAATCACAGGTCAAACCAAAAATTATAAAATGTATGGAAGGAACAGTCCCTAATGAAATGAGAAGGGGGTAGCTGCGGCCCAATATGGCAACCAGAGTATGGGCGAGTGGGTGTGTCAAAAGATAAGTAGTGTGCATGTGGACATTTTTATTTTATTTAACCTTTATTTAACTAGGCAAGTCAGTTAAGAACAAATTCTTATTTACAATGACGGCCTACCCCGGTCAAACCCTAACCCGGATGACGCTGGGACAATTGTGCGCCACCCAAGGGACTCCCAATCACGTCCGGTTGTGATACAGCCTGAAATCGAACCAGGGTCTGTGGTGACGCCTCTAGCACTGAGAAGCAGTGAAAACTGTCTGCTATAGAGTGGTAAGGAGGAGGAGTCTACCGTGTCTGGAAGTGACTTCACCATTCATTTTCTGGATTCAGGTTCACGTAAACATAATTTTAAGTTTTGTTTTATTATTGACAGTTACTGTCAATTTCAGGACTGTATATTTATTAGTTCTCCTTAAATATTTTTCATCTGATGAATTTGTTTGTCTCTGAATTGTTTAATCAAACTTTTCACCGCCAGCTCCTGATATCAGGAATTAGCCGAGTGTGCATATTCGTCCAGCTATATCCTGTCCCGAGTTTGTTTTCCCCGGTTTTCCCTAGCTAAACTAACTGGCGAGCTGAATTATGCTAGATTTTGTTGTCATTGCCAAACTTCATAAATACTGCTCCCTCAACTTCAAAACTCCTTTGCTAGTTATACAATCCTGTAACCAAGAAATTTGCCTAAAATAAACTTGAAAATTATGTATTGTTTTGTTGAATAGCCTATGAGTGGTTCGAGCTACAGTATCTGTCGTGTCATAAGACAACGGTGGCGAAGGATATCATTGCTATTTGCTAATTAACGCGGATCCAAGTTCAGTTTTGAGACCCAAATCTGACCATTTTATTATTTTTTCATTTTTTATTTCACCTTTATTTAACCAGGTAGGCCAGTTGAGAACAAGTTCTCATTTACAACTGCAACCTGGCCAAGATAAAGCAAAGCAGTGCGACACACTCAACAGCACAGAGTTACACATGGAATAAACAAACATACAGTCAATAACACAATAGGAAAAAATCTATATACAGTGTGTGCAAATGAGGTAAGATTAGGGAGGTAAGGCAATAAATAGGCCATAGTGGCGAAGTAATTACAATTAAACACTGGAGTGATAGATGTGCAGAAGATGAATGTGCAGGTAGAGATACTGGGGTGCAAAGGAGCAAAAAAAATAAAACGAACAATATGGGGATGAGGTAGTTGGATGCGCTATTTACAGATGGGGTGTGTACAGGTGCAGTGATCTCTGAGCTGCTCTGATAGCTGATGCTTAAAGTTAGTGAGGGAGATATGAGTTCTGTATACTTCTGGTTCTACATTTTTTGAATGGGGCATGCTTATTTAGCACTTTTAAAGAATAACCAGGCATCCTCTACTGACGGAATGAGGTCAATATCCTTCCAGGATACCCGGGCCAGGTCGATTAGTAAGGCCTGCACGCTGATGTGTTTTATGGAGCGTTTGACAGTGATGAGGGGTGGACCGCAGACCCATTACGGACGCAGGCAATGAGGCAGTGATCGCTGAGATCTTGGTTGAAAACAGCAGAGGTGTATTTAGAGGGCAGGTTGGTCAGGATGATATCTATGAGGGTGCCCGTGTTTACGGATTTGGGGTTGTACCTGGTAGGTTCATTGATCATTTGTGTGAGATTGAGGGCATCTAGTTTAGATTGTATTAATGATGGGTGTACTGTTTCTTCATGCGTTGTATGCATGTGCTTACAGTGACTGTCACCCTGATATTGGCTATTAGGTAGCTACTTCCCATGCTGTTACCGGACAGTGCTTGGCAAGTGGAAGTGGACCGAAGGGCGCTGTGTCCCGGTGTTGTTGCCATCCATGCTCTCCCCATTGAGTAGTAGACTGTATGTATGTATCAAGGTGACATCTAGATGGTTATCAATATTAGTTACTTCTGGTATAGGCTGCTATCCTACTTGAAATAAAATCATGGGAGGGAAAAATATGGCAACATTATCTACCGCCGGTGACTTGACTGTGATAGGAAGCACCTCAGGTCAGCATGCCCAATCAGCCACGCAAAACGGTCTTGAGTGACGACAAATCTGCCCAATTACCAGATTTGCTTTCCATACACCCACTCCTTTCAACACACACACTCGCCCATACTCCAGTCGCCATACTTGGCTGCAGCTACCCATACTTGGCTGAAACTGGCATCTCTGTATCTGTTTTGTTTCAAGGTTGAATGGTTGGATGACAAAAGGTAATAAAATACATACATATATATATAACATGACAACTACTCAGGTGACCATATGGGTTGTGTTGTGTGATGACGTGTTGAGCCTTTGACTTAATACCTTTTGGGCAATCTGTCATCTTTCTGTAGGGTCCTAGGGGGAAATAGAAGCATCTCATCCTTATTAAAATCAGATGGGTGATTTATCTTGATCATGCTAAGTGACTCCCAGAGGGAGTTAGTGTCTGTGTCTATGTGTGCGCGTGCAGTAGGAAAGGTTCAGGTCAAGGGCATATGAGTTACAGGAATTGACTGGAAGCATGCAGGTGAGGCACTGCCTATCCCCACCAAAACATGGAATACTGTGCCTCGAATGGGAGTAAGAGCAGGGATTTTACTTGACATAGGTTAATTACCCTACATTGTCGTTTGATCTTTCATGGGATGAGAACAGTAGTGATGTAGTGAAGAACATGACCCTGCAACACAACATCACTAATGATAAATGATCATGAAAACACTACTACAGTCACAGCCTTTATGTGTGCAGAGCTCCTCGCACAAAATATTTCCTTGAGTTGCGACAGTAATAGCGGATTTATGCTTGATCCGGGAATGATGTCCGGAAGCTCCATATGAAGGGTGTGACGCAATTGCGGAGCGCGGGTCTGGGGGGTTGCAGAGGCCAAATCGAGCTCCGTACGGCGATGCCGTGTGCCTACCAATTTCTGTAACAATATGGAGGGCTCCGTATAGTTCCGCATTGACATGATTGGTTGACGGTAGGTGGGGGCAGGAGGTCCTGTGTAAACACAAACTCACTTCCTTGATAACTAACTTCCTTCACAACAGCTCTGCTCTGCTCCTCGAAGTGCAAGAAGTATGAATGCCCTGACTTCCACAGAGGCTGTATTGCAGTAAATGCTGTACGGCTGATGCAGATAGTCAGATTGACCATGCAAAGCCTTTAAGTCGTGTTGAGCACATTGAATCCTAATGAAAAGGATCCTGGCTGACCTTTTCTCCACTGTCAGTGGTTTACTCCAGTGAGCATCTTGTACCGTACACTGCTCCTGGAGATAGAGCCAGTGAGTAAGCCCACTGTTTGACATGAGCCAAAAACAACATCTAAATGATTCAGAGCCCCAGCAGCAGCATGGCGCATTGATAGAGCTCTCGGCTGTTTTTCTCAGCGCACGGGAGGATCTAGTCTAAGGTTTGTTTTCTCCAGCACTTGCCCACCCCACCCCACCCCCCCACCTCCTCCCCATCCTCCCCTTCCTCCTCTTCGTGCATGACATTTAAGAGACGAGTGTTTGGGCACATTATGGAATTGTTCACAGGCAAAGTGAAGGCCATTGAAAGGGCTCGTTGGAGTGGGTTTGAAGTACGGAAGAGAGACCACGGTGAATAGATGCTTTTACAGTCTGATTTACCTTTCCAGAGGCCTGCTTCCAATTTACAGACCTGTCAAGGACACGCTACTATTCAACTGATGAAAGCTATTTTTCAAGTCTATGTTTCAACGGGGAAAAAACAAAATATGTTCTGTTAAAGACAAGCAGTGACACCTGCAGTGCACAGATGCTGTTTGAAGTTCGGGCTGCCAAACCAATGCTCCAACACACACACACACACACACACACACCGTTCTCACATTGATTACCAAAGGAGTGTGTGAGGAGAAATCATTTAAAAAAATCCCCAGACACCACTATGTTTGTTTTTTACTGCTCTATAAAAGTATACAAAGGAGGGTGTGTTCGTGCTTGGGGAGATGATTATTGGGAGATGTTGACTTTCATTGTTGCAGTCTGAATTATGTCTGTTTGGAAGCCTATTGCAGATTGGCCTTCTGCTCTTGGCGAGTCCATGAAACATTACTTCAGTCAACCCTGCAGGAAAGGACTGAGCTGGGCTCTTTCAGAATAGAATACCTTTTGTTGAAAGCAAGTCTGTGCACACTGGCAGATAACATTGGCCATCAACCTTGCCAGCTAACTGATACCAACCCACACCACCCTCACCTAAAAAAGCTGTGAGGCTGCTCTCTCCTTACTTGCGTAACCCTGATTCTATGATAATATGAGTGTCTCACATCGAGATTCGCTTAGCGGATCACTGACGGCTCGAAGAACCAATCACAAAACATTTGTTGGAGACAGACAGGTCAAGTGGCAAATGAGGCGAGCCCCACCCGTCCTTAAAAGGCACCATTCGCCCGCCCACTGGTCATTTTCAAGCATTTTCATTTTCTCATCAAGTCAAATCGGGGACCCGAACCAGCGACCTAACGGCCACCGGCCCAAGCTCCCAACTGCCAGGCCACCAACCATCCAAGATCACCCCCCATAGTTCCCAGAGAGCTGCCCCTCAACCAATATGAACAAAAGAGAAAAAAGGTGAAAACAACAGAAAACAATGCAAAAAAAAAGACATCAATGACAATAAATATCTAAACAGCAAGTCCGACTGAATGTGTTTAAGTGTATGTGTTGCACTATTTACATGTGTGTATGTGTGTGTGCACACGTGTATGTTTGAATGCGATTGTGTGTGTATGCATGTGTACGCGCGTACAAGCACCTGCGCAGCATCAGCCTCAGGCAAACAGGCATTGGATGTAACAGCGTTGCCCCTCAGTGTCAATCAAACAGACATTTTCTTTTGTTTAGAATTTATTTTGTATTTTTATATTTGACTGTCATTCTGTCCCCCGCCCAACAACCCCACTCCCACTCGTCTCCAGTTCCACATCCCAACCCTCAGTTCCCTCAGCCCATCCCACCTATCAATGCTGGCCACCCTCTTCGGATTTCTACACGTCATACTCTATATCTTTCAACTATGCTGTGATGTTTAACATACAATTTCAATCTATCTAATCGAATAGAATCCACATATTGCGAGTTGAAAATAAATACTTTCAGTAAGAGTATAAGTATATTAGCAATCGACTAACCAGGTCTCTCAACAATGTTATTTCTAAGGTTAAATTTTAGATTAATATTATGCTTTTTCAGACATTCCTGAACTTGAGACCAGAAACAGGCGTACCTGAGGGCAATACCAGAACAAATGGTCTATTGATTCTGTATCCTTACAACAAAATCTGCAAATATTCTACATTTATTGGGTGGCAAAAATTCTGTAGAATAAATTTAGCTGAAAAGCACAAAGTCTTGAATCTTGCATAATTTTATATATCAACTCATAAACCCTGTGCTATGGAATCGGTAGATAAAAAATCTCTTCCCAGCAATTTTGCAAATTGTATTGCACAGCTGTCAACATCTTGGTCCTTAAATAGGAAAGTATAACAGTTTCATTTATGATATTTTTTGTTCCTCTGACAGTTTTGATCCTTTATATTGGGCAGACAGACCAGTTCCCTACCTCCTCCCGCTGCCACCTGCCTCCTCCATTTTTGGGGGTAATGCTGTAATCAGTTGGTTGTAATCTTGGATTGAGCAGACCTTCCCATACAATTCCTATAGCATCATGAAAGACATAACTGTACCATTCCTATTTACAATATAATTTAAAAACAAAATACCATTTTCAAACATATTTTCCATAAATACAGGTCTTTTATCAACCAGCACATTTCAGTTCAACCATAATATCTGTTGTTATATTTGTTCTATCATTGTAACCAGCTCTGCAATGCTTGTTTGAAAAAGAGAGAGTTTCCTTTTCAATTAATCAAAGGCAAATGTATAGTATTTATATTAGCACTCTGATTACAATGAAGAGCAAGATGTGCCGCTCTGTTCTGGGCCAGCTGCTGCACTTGACTACATGACTAAACAATAATGAAAATAAGACAAACTAGAGCCTGCAGGACTTGCTTTCTGGTGTGTGGTGTCAAAAAAGCATAGGATCTCTTTATTATGCACAGACCTCTACCCATCTTTACAACCATTGAATCTATATGTTTTGACCATGACAGTTTACAATCTAAGGTAACGCCAAGTCATTTAGTCTCCTCAACTTGTTCAACAGCCACACCATTCATTACCTGATTCAGCTGAGGTCTAGAGCTTAGGGAATGATTTGTACCAAATACAATGCTCTTAGTTTTAGAGAGGTTCAGAACCAGTTTATTACTGGCCACCCATTCCAAAACTGACTGAAACTCCTTGTTAAGGGTTTCAGTGACTTCATTGGCTGTGGTTGCTGACACGTATATGGTTGAATCATGTGTATGTGACAAATACATTTGATTTGATTTGAATCGTCAGCATACAAGGACACACAGGCTTTGTTTAATGCCAGTTGCAGGTCATTGGTAAAAATAGAAAATATATGTAAAATGTATATGTAGCAGAAAAGCTAAAAAAAAATAAAAAATACAAAAAAAAAAGATGTGTGTCCTCCGAAGAGGACCAAAAAAATTAAACATAGACAAGGGAAGAGGGCCTGCGGTATACCACACCCTACATGTTTGACATTACAGAGGCTTATATGAAAGAAAACCCTCTGAGTTATATTAGATAGATAGCTATGAATCCACAATAAGGTTGAAAATCCATAAAACATAAGTTCTCTCAATAACAGGTAATCGAAGGCTGCACTGAAATCTAACAGTACAGCTCCTACAATCTTCTTACACAATATATACAAAAGTATGTGGACACCCTTCAAATTAGTGGATTCGGCTATTTCAGCCACACCCGTTGCTGAGAGGTGTATAACATCGAGCACACAGCCATGCAATCTCCATAGACAAACATTGACAGTAGAATGGCCTTACAGAAGAGCTCAGTGACTTTCAACGTGGCACCGTCATAGGATGCCCTGCTTGAGCTGCCCCGGTCAACTGTCAGTGCTGTTATTGTGAAGTAGAAACGTCTAGGAGCAACAACGGTTCAGACGCAAAGTGGTAGGCCACACAAGCTCACAGAACGGGACCTCCGAGTACGATACGCGTGGCTCGTAAAAATCTGTCTGTCCTCGGTTGCAACACTCACTACCGAGTTCCAAACTGCCTCTGGAAGCAACGTCATCAGGAGCTTCATGAAAAGGGTTTCCATGGCCGAGCAGCCGCACATAAGCCTAAGATCACCAATGTTCAATGCCAAGCGTGGGCTGGAGTGTTGTTAAGCTCGCAGCCATTGGATTCTAGTGCAGTGCAAAAGCGTTCTCTGGAGTGATGAATTACACTTAACCATCTGGCAGTCCGATGGACTAATCTGGGTTTGACGGATGCCAGGAGAACGCTACCTGCCCGAATGCAACTGTAATGTTTGGTGGAGGAGAAATAATGGTATGGGGCTGTTTTTCATGGTTTGGGCGAGGCCCCTTACTTCCAGTGAATGGAAATCTTAACGATACTTCATACAATGACATTCTAGATGATTCTGTACTTCCAATTTTGTGGCAACAGTTTGGGGAAAGCCCTTTCCTTTTTTAGCATGACAATGCCCCCATGCACAAAGCGAGGTCCATACAGAAATGGTTAATCGAAATCGGTGTGGAAGACCTTGACTGGCGACTGCGAGCCAGGCCTAATCGGCCAACATCAGTGCCCGACTTCACTAAGGCTCTTGTGGCTAATTGGAAGCAAGTCCCTGCAACAATGTTCCAACATCTAGTGGAAAGCCGTCATAGAAGAGTGGAGGCTGTTATAGCAGCAAATGGGTGGCCAACACCATATTAATGCCCATGATTTTGAGATGTTTGACGAGCAGGTGTCCACATACTTTTGGTGATGTAGCGTTTTATCAATTTCTTTCAACCAACCATCAGTCATTTGTGTCAGTGCAGTATATGTCTCTATAAGCATGCTGAAAGTCTGTTGTCAATTTGTTTACAGAGAAATAGCATTGTATTTTGTCAAACTATTTTTTACAACAGGTTGCTAAGAGTTGGCAACAAGCTGATACCACTCTTGGGTAGCGGAATGACTTTGGCTTCCCTCCAGGTCTGAGGACAAACACCTTCCTCTAGACTCAGATTAAATATATGACAGATAGGAGAGACCAGAGAGTCAGCTACCATCTTCGGTAGCTTTCCATCTAAGTTGCAATGCCAGGTTTGTCATTATTGATCGATAACAATGTTTCTACCTCTCCCACACTAACTTTACAAAATTCAAACTTATGCTTTTCTTTAATGATTTGTTTTTTAATGCATGAATACGATGGCTCACTGTTCGTTGTTGACATTTCCTGCCTAAGTTTACATCATTGGCAAAGTGGGCAATCATTAAAATAATTGGCAACATCAAATGGTTTAGTCATGAATAAGCCATCTGATTCGTTGAAAGATGGAGTTGAATTTGTATTTCTGCTCATTATTTAATTTAAAGTACTCCATTCTTTATATCGTTGCTTCATAATACAGTTTTCATTTTGTTGTGTTTAGTCACATAAGTCAGATGTGCAGCCAGACTTATTAGCCACTCACTCTCTTTCAAACATCCAGTTTTTACATTCCTTATCAATCCATGGAGCCTTAACAGTTCTAACAGTCAGTTTCTTAACAGGTGAATGTTTGTCAATAATTGGAAGAAGCAATTTCCTAAATTCATCATGTGCTGCGTCTGGATGCTCCTTATTAATCACATCAGACCAACAAATATCCACATAAGAATCACAGCAAAATCTTTTGTATGATCTCTTATACACTATTTTAGGCCCAGCTCTTGTAACTTTATCTTTCCTGGATATAGCCACTATATTGTGATCACTCCATCCAATGGGTACGGATACAGCTTAAGAACAAAGTTCTACAGTATTAGTAAAAATGTGATTAATACATGTGGATGATCTTGTTCCTGTAGTGTTTGTAAACACCCTGGAAAGTTGATTAATAACCTGAACCAGATTACAGGCACTGGTTACAGTGAGGAGCTTCCTCTTGAGCAGATAACTTGATTAAAACCAGTCAATATTCAGGTCCCCAAGAAAGTAGACGTCTGTTTACATCACATACACCATCAAGCATTTCACACATATTATTTAGATACTGACTGTTAGCACTTGGTGGCATACAGCAACACCCCAAAATAATAGGCTTTAGATGAGGCAGGTGAACCTGCAACCACAACACTTCAATAACGCTTGACATTCGATCTTCTCTAAGCATTACAGGGATATGGCTCTGAATATATAGTGCATTAGGAAAGTATTCAGCCCTCTTGACTTTTCCACATTTTGTTCCTTTACATACTTATTCTAAAATTGATTAAATTAAACATTTTTCATCAATCTACACACAATACCCCTTGATGACAAAGCGAAAACAGGTTTTTAGACATTTTAGCATATAAAAAATTCAAAACAGAAATACCTTATTTACATAAGTATTCAGACCCTTTGCAATGAGACTCGAAATTGAGCTCAGGTGCATCCTGTTTCCATTGATCATCCTTGAGATGTTTCTACAACTTGATTGGAGTCCACCTTTGGTAAATTCAATTGATTGGACATGATTTGGAAAGGCACACACCAGTCTAGATAAGGTCCTACAGTTGACAGTGCATGTCAGAGCAAAAACCAAGTCATGAGGTCGAAGGTATTGTCCATAGAGCTCCGAGACAGTATTGTGTCGAGGCAAAGATGGTGGAAGGGTACCAAAAAATACTGCAGCATAGAAAGTCCCCAAGAACACAGTGGCCTCCATCATTCTTAAATGGAAGAAGTTTGGAACCACCCTGCCAAACAGAGCAATCGGGGGAGAAGGGCCTTGGTCAGGAAGGTGACCAAGAACCCGATGGTCACTCTGACAGAGCTCCAGAGTTCCTCTGTGGAGTTGGGAGTACCTTCCAGAAGGACAACCATTTATGCAGCACTCCACCAATCAGGCCTTTATGGTGGCCAGACGGAAGCCATTCCTCAGTTAAAGGCACATGACAGACAGCTTGGAGTTTGCCAATATTCTCTGGTCTGATGAAACCAAGATTGAACTCTGGCATGAATGCCAAGAGTCACATCCGCAGGAAACCTGGCACCATCTCTACGGTGAAACATGGTGGCAGCATCATGCTGTGGGGATGTTTTTCAGCAGAAGGGACTGGGAGACTAGTCAGGATTGAGGCAAAGATGAACGGAGCAAAGTACAGAGAGATCCTTGATGAAAACCTGCTCCAGAGCACTCAGGACCTCAGACGGGGGTGAATCTTCACCTTCCAACAGGACAACGACCCTAAGCATACAGCTAAGACAACACAGGAGTGGCTTCGGGACAAGTCTCTAAATGTCTTTGAGTGGCCCAGCCAGAACCTGGACTTGAACCCGATCTAACATCTCTGGAGAGACCTGAATATAGCTGTGCAGCGACACTCCCCATCCAACCTGACCTAACTCCCCAAATACAGGTGTGCCAAGCTTGTAGTGTCATACCCAAGACTCAAGGCTGTAATTGCTGCCAAAGGTGCTTCCACAAAGTACCGAGTAAAGGGTCTGAATACTTATGTAAATGTGTATTTCAACCTGATTTGCTTTGTCATTGTGGGGTATTGTGTGTAGATTGATGAGGGGAAAAAACTATGTAATCAATTTTAGAATAAGGCTGTAATGTAACAAAATGTGGAAAAAGTCAAGAGGTCTGAATACTTTCCCAATGCACTAATTAGGATGTATTAAGGCCTCAATTTACAGATTTCCTTACATGAACTGTAACTCAGTAAAATCGTTGTAATTGTTGCATTTATATTTTTGTTCAGTATACATTAAATGATCAAAACATTGGTGAAAGGGTAATATATTGCAATACAGGGTTCATGTGATAAGAAATTTGATAGAAAAACAAACGGCATCAAACTCTGTTCACCTGTCTAGTATTGGTGTGATTTGGGTTCAGATTCCCAACAATTGATTCAAACCCTGCTGTGTGTACTCTGTGTAGCCCGTAGGCTTATTGCATTCCATTGCTAATTCTCCATGCAGAGCTTTACACTCTATGCATTTTCCAGTAGCTATTTCTCCTATTTCACTGAGTTTTAAAGCATAGGATGAATAATGTAGTGGTAGGGCTAAATCACAGAAGTGCATCCACTGTGCTGTTCTCCTTTATTCTACACCATAATCCCTGTTTATCCAAGCTTGCTGTACAAGAGCCACAACAGGCATTCCCAAAGGTAGAGCTTTTTGGGAAAGGGATAACAGGAAAAGGTTCCAGAGGCTCAATGTTGCTTAGTCTTCATATAGAACTGTGAAGATACTGATATACACACCAAGTTTCTAAAACATTAAGGACACCTGTTCTTCCATGACAGACTTACCAGGTGATCCCTTTTTGATGTCAATTGTTAAATCCACTACAATCATTGTAGATGAAGTGGATGAGACCATTTAAAAAGGAGGATTTTTAAGCCTGTAGACAATTAAGACATTGTGTATGTGTTCCATTCAGAGGGTGAATGGGCAAGACAAAATATTTAAGGGCCTTTGAGTACAGAAGCAGGTGCCAGGCGCAGCGATGTGTCTCAAGAACTGAGCTTTTCACATTTCCTGTGAGTATGAAGAATGGTCCACTACCCTCAGGACAACCAGCCAACTTCACACAACTGTGGGAAGCATTGGAGTCATGGGCCAGCATCCATGTGGAACGCTTTCGAGACATTGTAGAGTCCATGCCCCAACGAATTGAGGCTGTTGAGGGCAAAGGGGGAAGAGCAACTACAAACTAGGACATTGTTCTTAATATTATGTCCACTCTGTATATATTTGCTTAGGAGACACCTAAGGCAACATACAACCAGCCAATTCACACTGAATCAAGCTGGATGTTGATTTAGGTAATTTCGTTCCACGACAGTGAAACGCACAAGCCGATATAAGCTTATCTTATGGTAAGGAGGATAGAACACAGAGGACCGACAGTTAGCTGAGGACGGCTACAAACTGCACCAGCAAAGATTTTTTTAAATATCTAAATACTTCAGTTTAATATTTTACCCATATAGATGGACCATTTCCCTGCACTGGTAATAAGCACTGGGCCTTCCAAGTTACTTTACAGTAGCAGCTTATGCTCCCATGTGGATTGGTACCATGTTTTCCTTAAGAGGTTCAAGTCCAAGTTGTGTTCAACAACACAGAAAGAAGCATTTGCACAATCAATCCACATTTTCAAGCTCCATTTAATGTCCTACCAAAAGGAGTATGTGACTGAACCGGGAGTGAGTAAAATAGTAAGTGCTTTTTCTTTCACCGGAATCAACCTTTTTCAGACAGAGCGAAACGATCAATGTGTAGAAATGTCAAATAATCAGTGAATTAACTTTTTCAAAGTATTTGGTATGATGTCAATGATAAAAGGCACATAGCAGCTTTGTATCTTAGTGGGATTGTTGAACACGCACAAAATCACACATTCAAAAGCCTTCACATACCGGTACATATCCCAAACATCTTACATACTCAGACTCTTATCTACACAATCAGATCAATGTATATATCCGGGAAAAGTAAAACAGGTTGCATTTATTAAACTTGCATTGAGAATTAGAGGCAAAAAAAACGTGCTCATAGCATTTTGAACAGCCTGTAAAAAGGGTAACAAGTAATCATTGCAATTAAGAATGTATATTTCAGCCTTTATTGAAGTTTACAGGATCCTGTAGAAATCAAAAAAGCGATGTCAATGGGCAACCAGAAGATTTCTCAAATTCAGGAAAGTGTATGTTTTATTTTAAATAGTATACTTAAAGAACGACCAATATATTCCTGGTTACAACTGTCCTTGCACTAACAGTCCAAACAATTGAAATGAACATTCAGTAAACATTATTCTCTAATGGTAGGCTAGTTCCCTTATATATTCAGTGATTTCCTCTGTCATTATGTATACATAAACAAATTTAATAACATACCAATCAGTGGTTATTTCACAATTGAAAAAAAAGCACAAACAGTTTACACTGTTTTACAGGTAAAAATAAAAAGGTCATTTGTTTGTCGACTGTTTCCTTAAGGGCATAGCATAGTTCGGAGTTTTGTCTTATTTTTGTTGGTTTGTAAGCTGTTTCATTCTCATCTAGTTTTTTTGTCCTCTTTATTCAGCCATTACATAATTAGATTCTTACATACAAATATTGACAAAATGGTGGCTTGTACTTCGAAGCCGTCAAAGTCTATTTAATAACAATAGTAATAGTTGTGAGGAGGAGTGGCCGCGGCTTAGGGTGGAGGGGAGCAAGGAGGGGCGGGACTCATAGCGGGCCCTCACTGCAGGTGCCGTCTTCGCTGCCACTCGGCTTCTCCGCGTCCTGATTGGGCAGCTCCTTGACCACGAGGGCGGCACTCTTGTCTGAGAACTCCTCCCCGTCAGGCTCCAGGCCCTCAGGGCAGGGCAGCTTGAGCAGTTCCTCTCGTAGCTGGGCCGTGTGCCTCTGGATGGGGAAAGAGGGAGAGAGGACAGAGTTATCACATAGGGCTCAGTTCAGAGCTACTATATGCTGTGAGGAGGCAAGTACAAACATGGGCTCTGATGAGGAAACAGATATACTCTTCCCAACAATAATGACAAAGCCTGTGAACTAAATGCTCTTCCAAACCAATACAAACTTCAAACCCACCATTTAAGTTGTCTAAAATACACTTGGGAGCTCACATTAATCCATTCCAGTTGCCCTTTCACTGCCAAAGCAGAGTATCTTGGATACCACTGAAGTAATGAAAAAAGGGACCACTTATCACACGTCACCTTAAAAAAAAAATACCAGGAGAAAGGAATCAAGAACGTGCACTAAAGATCAACCCATCATTTCAGAATCTGAACCTATTTGCTGGAGCAAGAGAAAAAAAAAGCCCTGAAGATAATGGGACAACAAAGAACTCTGTGGCCCTGCTTTAAAAACAGCACTGGGTGCTGCCACAGCAATGTGAGCAGCTTGCTGTGGTCCTTTAGTCTTTATCAGGGTGTCTGGGAGATTATTTACACTGGGTATTAATTGTGGCTATTAACAGCCGGAGGAAGGGAGCCTTGCTGCCAGTGAGCGCTGAGTGAAGTAGGACGCGGCCCCTTATCTGCTCGGGCCGCCTCAAGACAGTCAGAGGGGGAAGCCAGTTGTGGCATGAATCAAGCCTGTCCACCATGCATAAACATCAGGGATGTCGCCCTGAGCGACCAATTCAGACCTAATTAACACAAACCAGAACTGTGTGTGCTTGTGTGTGTAAACGTAAGTGAAAGGGGGATGAGGTGTTACCTTCTGTGGTGAAGGACAACATTCTGATATGGTGCAAGGTTCTCCTGTAGCTGAAGAGTGCGTTTGTTTACCTTCAATGCAGCAGCGTGATGGGACATGGTGCGGCCCACTCTCTTGTCACTGCTGTACTGCTGGATGTCTGCGATCCACTCCTCACACTGCGCCATGACCTCTACCCGCTTCAGGTAGAAGTGTTTGTGGATCACCTGTGGATTAGAACAGCCATGAGTCTCAGAAAAAACATGTAGCACGTTTACTAGCAGTAACATTATTGAAACTCATTTCTGGTTTACAGCCATTTAGTAGGGCCAGGAGTTTTTCCTGTACGCATGTACGGGCCCTAGTTATAGGCTATGGAATGCATAAAATATGCTGGGAAATGTAAATGTTGCTTCCATGACACATTGGAGGACAATGAGTATAATGCACGGATAATTCAATCAAATTTGCCCTTTGTTCTGCCTTCAATATAATCCTAATGTAACATTACTAAACCGCTGTCCAATGGCCCAGATTATGGAATGGTGAAGTGAGAGCCAGCCAGCTTTGGAAATAAAATCCCTTGAAATACCCCATGGTTCACACTGTAAATGACAAAGGGTGAGTGCAATGACACTGAAACTAATGCAATTTCTTTGTCGGGCATATTTCTGAACAGGCAACGCACCGAAACTTCTGAAAGTTTTCCTCTGCAACAGGGAGCAGCATGAGGACTGGTCTTATTTCACCAGGACTGGGGAGGGAGTTGGATCTGGGCAGGCAGGCTGATTTGAAGTGCAGCGTTAACTTAATAAATATAAGCACCATCTCTCCACTGAAAAGTTTGTAGGAGTGCTATGCAACGTTACCCTTGACTGAGTTCTCCAGGTCTGCACAGAGCCTGAGATGCTGGGTACAAGTAGGAACGTCAAATTATTCATAAGCAAAAAGCATTAGCAATGGAAAAACCCAGGGGCTATCAGATCTCCAATAACAATACACTCCGTGTGTGTGTGTGTTTGAGATGCCTAACAACCAAGAACCAACCTCTGTCTTCAGCTTATTCTGATTGCTAGAGCTTACCAGAGATGAATCTGATTAAATGAGTATAATCAAATAGCAGGATGATTGCTGGTAGGCACGGAACACAATAAAATGACTATAGGATCGAGCAGATCCAGAAACATGGGTAAATCAATCCTGTCAAAACAAAGCATGACTGACATGACTATTTGTTACACCCGCTAAAGAAATGAGCCACCAAATCACAAAGACAAAAAAATAAATAAACAAGGGGCAGAATTGGCTCTCCTCTGAGACCAAGATTAGATGGATTAGATGAGATGTAGCCTAGTATTGAACTGTGTGGCGATCTAGATAGTCTTAATTATTGGGAGGCAGCTCTCTATTTGAATGGAGCAGGGTTGGCTGGCAACCTGCTTTCTCAGTCAAGTCTCTCACACTCCACACTGTGGGTCTGGGAGTGTTTATCACCAGGTCTCTCCGATGTCACAGCAAGCCTTGCTCTGTGCTCAGTCAGCCACTTCAGCCCCCCCCCCCCCCCCCCCCCTTACCCAACACATGCTGCGATGAGTGATGTGTCAGTGATGTCAATCTACACCCACCACTCCTCAGTACCAACCCCCCCCCCCCCCCGACCCCTCCATCCCTCATCCCGTCCTCCCAGCATGAGTCTCTGTGGCAGACAAATCGGGATGCTATCGCTCTTCACTTTCCGTTTCACAACTATTGTTGGGGGATTAGTTGTCATGGCCGCTGGTTTGTTATTTACCAGGATCAATCTGGAGAATGGGGCTGGGCTCTCCTTCCCTCTCTCCTCTCCTGCTTGATTTACTTCGACAGATTTCTCCGATGCTCTCCAGCTGATTGCCGTGAATCCTTCAAGGTCACAATGGTGGGTAAACGTGGGAGAGTGATCGGTACGGTCACCTCCCTCACAGCCGTTTACAAACAAAGTGCTCCTACTCCAGGCCAAGGTTATTATCGTAAACTAAAATGAAAGCTAAATCATGAAAAAACTATTTAGTAAACTGAAATAAAATTAATAAACCCGTCACTAAGACTATCTTTGTCATCAAAACAAACTAAAATAAAAACCATCATGAAATAAGGGTTTTTCAAGCTACTGAATCTGGTGGGTAAATGCAGCGAGATGTTTCAAATAGATAGGGATGCACAAGCTAGGCCTAACAGCGGCGAAGGACGCACCCCCAGCAGTCTCCAACCAAAAATAAATAAATATATATTATTTTATAGTTTGTCTTCACTATTATTCTACAATGTAGAACACTGTCAAAGTAAAGAAAAACCCTGGAATGAGTAGGTGTGTCCAAACCTTTGACCGGTACTGTGTGTGTGTGTGTGTGTGTGTGTGTGTGTGTGTGTATATATACACACACACACACACACACACAGTACCGGTCAAAGGTTTGGACACACCTACTCATTCCAGGGTTTTTCTTTACTTTGACAGTGTTCTACATTGTAGAATAACAGTGAAGACAAACTATAAAATAACACATGGAATCATGTAGTAACCAAAAGTGTTAAATCAAAATATATTTTATATTTGAGATTATTCAAAGTAGCCACTCTTTGCCTTGATGACAGCTTTATACACTCTTGGCATTCTCTCAACCAGCTTCATAAGGTAGTCACCTGGAATGCTTTTCAATTAACAGATGTGTCTTGTTAATTTGGGGAATTTCTTTCCTTCTTAATGCGTTTGAGCCAATCAGTTGTGTTGTGACAAGGTAGGGGTGGTATACAGAAGTTAGCCCTATTTGGTAAAAAACCAAGTCCATATTATGGCAAGAACAGCTCAAATAAGCAAAGAGAAATGACAGTCCATCAATACTTTAAGACATGAAGGTCAGTCAATTCTGAAAATGTCAAGAACTTTGAAAGTTTCTTCAAGTGCAGTCGCAAAACCCATCAAGCGACATGATGAAATTGGCTTTCATGAGGACCACCACAGGAATGGAAAACCCAGAGTTATCTCTGCTGCAAAAGATAAGTTCATCAGAGTTAACTTCACATCAGATTGCAGCCCAAATAAATGCTTCAGAGTGCAAGTAACAGACATCTCAACATCAACTGTTCAGAGGAGACTGCGTGAAATCAGGCCTTCGTGGTCAAAGTGCTGCAAAGAAACCACTACTAAAGGACATCAATAAGAAGAGACTTGCTTGGGCCAAGAAACACGAGCAACGGACATTTGACCGGTGGAAATCTGTCCTTTGGTCTGATGAGTCCAAATTTGAGATTTTTTGGTTACAAATGCTGTGTCTTTGTGAGAAGCAGAGTAGGTGAACGGATTATCTCCGCATGTGTGGTTCCCACCGTGAAGCATGGAGGAGGTGTGATAGTGTGGGGATGCTTTGTTGGTGACACTGTCAGTGATTTATTTAGAATTCAAGGCACACAACCAGCATGGCTACAACAGCATTCTGCACCTATACGCCATCCCATCTAGTTTGTGCTGAGTGGGACTATCATTTGTTTTTCAACAGGACAATGATCCAACACACTTCCAGGCTGTGTAAGGGCTATTTGACCAAGAAGGAGAGTGATGGAGTGCTGCATCAGATGACCTGGCCTCCACAATCTCCTGACCTCAACCCAATTGAAATGGTTTGGAATGAGTTGGACCGCAGAGTGAAGGAAAAGCTGCCAACAAGTGTGGGAACTCCTTTAAGATTGTTGAAAAGCATTCCCCATGAAGCTGGTTGAGAGAATGCCAAGAGTGTGCAAAGCTGTCATCCAGCAAAGAGTGGCTACTTTGAAGAATCTAAAATATATTTTGATTTGTTAAACACTTTTTTGGTTAGTACGTCATGTTATTTCATAGTTTGATGTCTTCACTATTATTCTACAATCTAGAAAATAGTAAAAATTAAGAAAAACCCTTGAATGAGTAGGTGTCCAAACTTTTGACAGGCACTGTATACATTTTTTGATTGGGTTGGGGGCTTCTGACACCACTAACTAACAGGGAAAAGATTGTCTTGCTAGATAATGTGATTCTTCGTACATGTATTACTAAAGATAAAAAGCATTGGATTGTTGTAAACATGGGCAAGAGAGTTTCCATCCACCATATTTTTTGCACCAGTCTCGGCGATATTCCATTCAAATTAAAAAGTCACATTGATATTGACTTTATAATTTAAACCTAACCTATGACCTGAACCATCACCTTTTCAACACAAATGTTGAACAGAAAGCCTCACACGCATGCTTTCTGTTCAACACTAAATAGAAATATTTTGAAGCAAATAAAACTAAATATAACTAGCAAATCAGGTCTTAAAACTGAAACAAAATGTAACTTAAAATAAAAACAAATAAAAACTATAACCTTTCTCCCGGCGTTACGCAACTTCCCCCAGATTTCCTGATATCGAGCAGCAGTGGTGACGTGTGCACAAGGCTCATACTACAAGCAAAAGCCCAGAGGCAGATCTAGGCCTGACATTATGTGGTTGACCTCCATTTAACATAGTCATTTAGAAATGCTTACCAATTCAAAAGGACTAAGTCTCTGCGTTTTGTATTGTAAGGGCACTGCACATGTGACTTTTGGCATTTCAGTACACACATTGGTCAGATGGACGGGAGCGTTATGTCCATATCCAAAAGTCACTGAACATGGAACACATGTACCCATCAGAGTAGGGTGTCTTGACAAATGACCTGTAAACGGTACGCTGGACACATACTGAACACACAAAAACACCAACCAATCCATGTGAGATACACACAAATGCGCATACATGCACACACTGGCATGGTCTGCTGATTGTGTACACTATTTACAGATGAACTAAGTGACCTTTTAGGTAATGCTGCCGTCCACTCACTACGCCAGAGGGCAGATGTGTGTGTCCATGTTTTTCTGCTTGCTCCACACACGAAGGGGTCAAGGATGAGAATGAATTATTTTTTTCATCCTGAGGCACCTCTGACACAGCATGCGTGCCTGCTGCATGCTAAGCCCCTGGTCTGCTCCTCTGACACAGCGTCCTGCCTGCTGCATGCTAAGCCCCTGGTCTGCTTCTCTGACACAGCGTGCCTGCCTGCTGCATGCTAAGCCCCTGGTCTGCTTCTCTGCTGACTCTGGCAGCTCAGGTCTACTACGCTACAGCACCGTAAATACTGCCACTGTTTAAACGGAGTAGAGATGGACAACAGGAATCCCTGGAGGGGGAAATCAGTTTGGAGCTGCAGTCACGTGCCTTGGCATCAGTGGGGGAGGGAGTGTGTGACTACAGCTGGGATTGAGGCCGGGGTGGGGGAGTGGGGTGGGCAAAGGGGCCAGGAGGAGACAGAAACGAGGACCTCCTTCCCCAATCGGGCAGATGGCATTGGCCTCTGGACGGTCGGCCTCTGGACGGTCGGCCTCTGGACGGTCGGCCTCTGGACGGTCGGCCTCTGGACGGTCGGCCTCTGGACGAGGAGATGTGAGGTTAGGGGAATGATCAATTTCCTTGCCAGCATAGCCATGGAAATCCTGGCGGCTGGGGCACATCACTCCTCCACTCTTGGCTTCCTCTCCCTCTCTCTGTCACGAAACCCAGCACAGGAGCCCTATCTAACCTCCAGCCAGTCTATACAGCAGCCTGCAGTATTCTGAACCAAGCTGTCCTGGGTTAGCGGGTCACACAGAGAGGAGTCAACGCCCCAGCCTCGATAGCTCCCACTGGGCAGAGGTGTCTCACTAAAACCCAGAAATAATGCACTGTAATGGAGTGTGCTGAACACAATGACTTATTTCCTTGACAGGGTGTGCAAGCAGGACTGTGTGTGGTCCCTCCACTGATGCATCCTCCTCTTGTTTACATGATAAATGAACACGTAAGGTAGCTTTAGTTCCATCTGCTCTGGGGAGGTCCTTGGATTGTGATTCTACCACACTGTATATAGCAGACCCGGCCACGGCTGGCAGAGGTCAAGACAACATGCTTGTCTCATAAAGGACTCCATAACTTCCCCGATTGTCAGAACAGTGAATACCCCATAGATATAGAATGATGAATTAGATTTCTATGGGAAAGCCCTTTGATAATGAGCTCCATTCTTGTGTGGACCGACCTATGAAGAGAGGACAGGGGTGTCGGTCTCGCTAAGCTCCTGAGGGAAAGCGCTTTGGAGTAGTGGGTTTCAGATGTCAGCCACAGCAAAGCCTCCCCTGGCTCGCTCTCTCACATACAGAATCGGCTCTATTTTTCGACGGCCAACCTGTTGTTCCTAATTCCACCTGACAATCTCCTGCTGCATTATTCAAGGTTGCTTTTTATTCTCCATCTCCGACTATAAATAGGGCATAGAAATGTTGGATTCTCACACACAATACCCTGGCACCAAAAATAAATATGTCTATAGTGTCACAGCTTTCACTGTTTACATGAGCGGAAAGAGACAGCGCTGAGCTCGCAGCATCATCAAAACGGAGACAATTACTACCGTATGTGTGTGCGCGGGCCGCAGCTATTCTGTTTGCAGCTAGTATTTTGTTCTGTGTCTTTGCCATGGGCTCAGATGGGAAAAGGGCAGCGCAGGATCGTGTAGGAGTGTCTCACGAGCTTAATTGAATTTCAGGAGGGCACGAAGGCAGAATTGCAGAGACCTGCCATTTTCCCCAGCACCAATGGCCCATTTCACATTGAGCCGCTCTGACGTCAGATCCCTGTGGTTTTATTACAGAGACTGCTGCCGTGCATAAGCTAATGATTTTCACCCTGGGACCCGAAAATGACACTGCCACGCTTCTACCACATAGCATGGAATATTACTGGGAGCATCTGACGTGACAGTTTGGGTGTGTGTCTTGAACTCACTCACACATACAATGTACTTCTACAGTACCTCTACCTCAACAGATTGGAGACCATTTGCCATTGATGAACTTTACAGTATGTCTGATTCTTCTGTTTGTGCAATAGGCAATCTATGCCAATGTCTTCCCCTAGTTTGATGCATTTCTCTAGGTAATCCTGTTGAGAATCTACATCTTTTTCAGGTACGGTTCTATATCTATGAGATGGGGTCACATGGGGCCAAATAGATCCCGGACGAGCCTCCATAATAAGCCTCCATAATATTTCAGTTTATACAACGAGTGGGTCTAATCCTGGATGCTGATTGGTTAAAACCTCGTTCCAGTCGGTGTCTATTCCACAAGTTACCAAGGCTATGACAGTGAAATGCCCATTTACTGATCCATCTCACTGCGCAATCCACGGTCTCATCAGCCCAGCCAGGCAATTTATGAACTTACTCATCACTGTAAGAAAGCATCTAGACATTATCTCCCCATTCTTTTAGACTAGCATTTGTGACCGACTGGGTCAATTCGGTCTTATGTAGCAAAATTTGAAATGGTGATTTTTACATTGGATAAAAGTAGAGACTCAGAGCTAGAAAATGGTATATCATACACTACAGCTGAGGAACAATGGGAAAGTAATTCTGCTTTGAATGTTGATAAACTTGTAACCTCACTTTTGAGAAAATGGCCCGTGTTTTGGTACCTACTCTTTGTCTACACCCATTCAGCATCGCTTTAAGGATTCACACGCGAGGCCATGTAAAAAAATTTAAAAAAATTCAAGACTAAAATCTGGTTTATACTACGGGTGTGTTGATAAATCTTATCTGGAGTGCCAGAGCGTGCTCAGAGTGCGCTCGTAAACTCAAGAGCGTTTTCAGATTGTCCATTCGTAAATTCGGAGTGTTCAGAGCACACACAGTGGACGCTCTGGCCGAGGAGTAGGGTTGATCCGAGCGTTCTGACCACGGCAGTCAAGCACCCAAGCTCACTGGCTAACGTTAGCTAGCTTGCTAGCTACTTCCAGACACAAATGAGAGAACAGCTCACTCTGACCATCTTACTTGCCCTAGCAGGACTGGTTAGGCTGTTTTTATGTTATTCAGAGCGTTGGTGACTGTGTTGCTGGGAACAAATCTAATTACGCTTTTTTGCCAACGTTTACTGACACTGGCCATATTCAACGGGTGGTTAGCGTTCATGCACACTCAGACGAGAGTGCTGATAGAGTAGATAGCCAGAGCGAATTTACCAGCCACGTCTATCGACAGTTGTCGCAGTGACATCATGAACATTCTATTGAAATGGTTACTTGTATAGTGGAGTCTTTTTAGACATGTAGCTAGCTACCTTCTGTGTGTTCTCTTTTAGACTCCGTCTGCATATTTGCAATCAAATACCAGAATTTTCTCCATCTCCTTAGCTATCATACTCTAATTCCACTGATTTCAAAACTCTGTCCTCCAGAAAGTGGAGAGCAACACTCATGCAGTTGTACTACATGATATCTTTCAAAAAAGCCACATTAGAAAGGATTACCTACACATACTGACCAGCTCATGTTATAGACAGAAGAGTGCTACATGGCAGACCAATCCAAAATGATCTCTCGGCATGTCCAGCCCACTCATTATCTCAGCCAATCAAATCAAATAATTTAATTAAATGTGATTGGTCACATACACATATTTAGCAGATGTTATTGCGGGTGTAGCGAAATGCTTGTGTTCCTAGCTCCAACAGTTCAGCAAAATCTAACATATCACAACAATACACACAAATCTAAAAGTAAAATAATGGAATTAAGAAATATATAAATATTAGGAGTGGCATTGACTAAAATATAGTAGAATAAAACACAGTATATACATATGAAATGAGTAAAGCAGTATGTAAACATTATGAAAGCGACTAGTGTTCCATTAGTGATTTCAGGTCCATGTATTTAGGGCAGGGCAAAATCCTGCAAAGTTGCTAAGGAGCTAGAAGCAGAGCTGCCATGCCTGTCAGTGGCATATGTGCCGACAGACATGGCTAGCGGGAAGGTTGCTGCATTTTTCTGTGGCTAAACCAACTAGGCTGGTAATTTAACAATTTTATTCATATTTACAGATGGCATACAAGTTTGTTATTAAGGCACATGAAAGTTCACATTGCAGAAGGCATTTCTGACCAAAACAACCAATCAATTTTGATTAAAAAAAACAAAGTTTACATTCAAATGGCTCTCCTGTGAAGTAGTGACGCGCGACATACGCCTAGTTTCCTGAAACGGGTCACATATGGTTTTCAACAGCAGAGATTTGTATAAACCTTGCTGTCTGTCTCTCCGACATTTACATCGTTTCAATACTGAAATTCTCTCTCCACTGTCCCATTGAGGATGAACTTGTCAGGATAAGACAGACATTTCTTCTCAGCCAGACCAAATCAGGAATCAGCACAATTTTTATGGATAAATACAAATTCATGTCAAACGAAAAACAGGTCAAGCGAAATGAAATGCAGCTAGTTTGTTGTCTTTCCAGCTTCAGTTTGAAGTGATTGTTAGCTGTGTAGTTGGCTAGCTCCTCTGAATGAACAGTGTGTCCTGACGAAAGAGCACATTAGAAAACAGCTTAAAGAAACCCAAATGCAGCTATTTTGCTCTTATTCTGCCAGCACTGTTTGACGTGACTAACTTAACTGTACTTGCCTAGCTTGCAAGCAAGGGATACATTTAGAACGAACGACTGAGTTGCATCCATAGATATGGAGCAAAAATACTTCACGACTGGGTCGCATCTCTGGCAACCTAACTGACAGAGTGAACGGCCAATATTACTCTGCCATTTTTAAAGTCATGCCCCCTCTGTCCTTGATTTTTCCTAAATAAGTCTATATAACACACTGCCGTTGTTAGAATCTCAATACGACAAACCGAACTGGAGTTAAAACCAGTTGTGTGTAATTTCTTTGAATGATTGCCCCCGTTGCCCCTCCTTATCCAGATAGTAGGGCCTGCTCCGCACCTTCTCCTGACAGTGGAATGTGCCGTGCTCAGTTGTTAAATCACCCTGATAATTGCCTCGAAACTGAACCTAAACTAATTTCACACATAGAACAGATGATATAAATGAAGTAAAATATGAAGGGGGAGAAAGGAGGAGAAAGGGTGCGTTGATGAACGAGGGGAAGCGAACGATGCATAATTATTTAATCACCAATTGTGAATGAAGAACAGGACGGGCCATTCTATTGAATTGGTATATTCAAATTGAAATCTCAAAATGTTATGTACTCTATATCAGTCCACCAAATCCAAGCAGTTTTATAAGTCTACTCTGGCCTACTTAGAGTAGACAGTGAGAGTGTGTGTAACTTACAATGGCAAGAAGACCAAGATGAATGGAAGCACATGCTGCGTTAGCGTTACTACAAGATCTGAATGAAAACGACAGATGGCGGGGAAGAAATGATTCATGACATCTCTGATGATTATTCTTCTGATTCTGAGCCTCAGCCTGAATAATCTACACCTCCTAGGCCTAAGTGCAAAAAAGCCAGAACGGTGCACACTGTGCAGGTGCCCACGCCACCACCAAATAAAACGTGAGACAGGAGAGAGGATGGGATTGGCACCGTTTAGATCGAACAAGCCGATGACAATGCTACATGCTGATTATCAACACAAAATGTCAACAGAGAGCAGCCCCTACTTCTCAAGCAAACATCAGCAATGCACTCACCAGCTTTTGTTGTTTCCAGTGCATTCAGAAAGTATTCAGACCTTCACTTATTCCACTTTGATACGTTACAGCCGTATTCTACAAAAAAACGTTACCCCTTTTTCTCACCAATTTTGTGGCATGCAATTGGTAGTTACAGTCTTGTCCCATCGCTGCACCTCCCGTACGGACTCGGGAGAGGCCAAAGGTCGAGAGCCGTGCGTCCTCCGAAACACAACCCAGCCAAGCCGCACTGCTTCTCGACACAATGCCTGCTTAACCCGGAAGCCAGCCACACCAATATGTTGGCGGAAACACTGTGCACCTGGCGACCGTGTGCATTATGCCAAGCCCGCCACAGAAGTCGCTGGTGCACGATGGGACAAGAACATCACTGCCGGCCAAACCCTCCACTAAACGGGACAACGCTGGGACAATTGTGCGCCGCCCCATGGGTCTCCCGGTCGCGGCCGGCTGCGACAGTGCCTGGACTCGAACCAGGATCTCTAGTGGCACAGCTAGCACGTCTGCACCACTCGGGAGGCGAGTATTCTAATGTTACCTTAGATCGTCATTAACACAACCAAATGATCATTTTTGCAATAGCATATATGAAATGTATTAATTACACTGTTAGAATGTTGCAGGCAAAATGACTGCTCATTAGCTTGAGGGGGGGGGGGGGGTCCCTCAAAGCCCAGCGGTTTTAGTGTCAACTGGCTTTCCTCCCTGTCTCGCTATACAAATGAGAGCTAGAGGACAGTGCTCTCCAAAGGTCCACATCCCTACTCTGTCTCCCCAGTCTGGTCTGCTCGCAGGGCTAATCACCATGTCTGACGGCCTGCTAAATAATGTCTGGCTGAAGGAAAACATTGGTCCAGAGGCTCAGGTTGAGGCCCACAGACAGACGTCCTGTCCTCTCTTCTGATTGCAGGTAGAGAGCGACCGGAAAATACATTATTGTTTTGGCAAAGCCAAGGTGCTTGGCAGAGCAGCAAGCACCTGGGATCTTAATTTCATTTTGTGTTCTCATCCAGGTCTACATTCCCAGAATCCAATATTTTAAATCGATGTTGGCTGTGTGTGTGCACATGCACACAGGGGCGAACGACAGAGCAAAGCCAATGACAATGCCATTAATAAGAAGTTATTTCTTGCTGTGTCATGAAGCTCCAATGAGATACAATGTGACAGAGAGGAGAAGAGGAACAAGAGAGTGAGTGGAATGTCGGGTGCTGATTTCTATCTGCTCGCAGTGTGAGTGATTAGACACAGCACATGTTAGGAGCCTAACTAGAGCAGTGTTTATCTGGCTGTGGTGCCTTAAGTTCCCTCCATCAGACAGCAGCACCCACACAGGGGCCGCATATGTGGTGCTGACACACGCCTCCCCTGCCTGGAGGAAATCATTAGAAACACCTCTTCTACCACCTCCCAATCTCACTCTGCTTCACTTTCTTTCCCTCTACCCCCACCCTCTCTTCATCTTCCCCTCCCCCATCCTCTCCCTCGCTCCACCTCTCTAGGCCGACTTGGTGACTGACTGCATCTACTGCGCTATCAGCCTGCGCAGCCGGTGTCAAGGACAGGAGGAAATCAAATACGGGGCCGATATTATCTACCTTGGAATTAATCAACATTGAATTTATTATCTGCCACTGTTGTAATAAAGGACAGTGAAGGACTTTGGGCCTGTATCAGACCGTTTTTATTAAGCAGAGGCTGGTAGCTACTGTAATAAAGGAGCATGGTGAGTGTTATGGTAATCCATGACAGAGAATTCTACTACAATAGAATTGAGAGGCATTATTAAACACTGATGTGGGTCTGGTTGAGGTGTCAGGAAAGGTGAGGGTTAACAGTAACAGGAGGAAGGCTCCGGGTTATGCAATACTCTTACCTCTTTCAAAGAGCATGCTTGGTAACCTCACAGTAGGTCTGAAAGGGTGAGGTACTGCAGGATAGCCTGATAGCAGGGCGGGGGGGGCCTCACCTCTTTGAAGCAAGGCGAGGCGTTGCGCATCTGCTCCAGCATGGCCCACTTGACGGAGGCCTGCCGGATGTTTCCGTCGTACTCGCGGGAGCTCTGTGTGCCGCTGGGGGTTCCGCGTGAACGCTCGTAGCCCGGCTCGTTGAAGTAGGGCTCCGACACCAGGATCAGAGACTGCACTGATACCAGCACCTGGAGGAGAGAGAGAGAGAGGGACAGAGCGAGAGAAAGAATTGAAATTGAGAGAAAAAGAGAGCGACAAAGAGAGCGAGAAAGAGAGAGATTAATGGAATGCATTTGATCATTAGGAAATACACATACAGCCAGAACTTGTTGGGAGGTTACTGAAGAGGGTGTGGAGAGAGCCCAAGAGGGAGCAAGAGATACAAGATAAAGAGGAGACAGAAGCAGTGGGTGAGGTGAGAACATTGCAGAGCCTACAATGAGCATCACAGCAAAAAGCATGGGGGACACTTTACAGACAGCCTTCACGGTATGTTGCCTGTTAAAGAAATCAGGAAATGTTTTTTTTAGAACCCAATTCATTCAGTCCCTTTACCACATCCTTGCTGGGATGAGCATTCTTTATCTCCCGTGCACAACAGCACGTTTTGGAGTGGGACTAGATGTGGGCTGATGTGTCTGGACATCTATTTTATTCAATCCATTGACTGTAGAGCATCACAAAGACATCCATTATTAATTTGTAATAGGAGGTCCTAAGAAACATAAGATACAATAATAAAATGCATTTTCAAATGAATCGAATGGCATATTGAATTATGTTACTGGTCTGTGCAGCCTATAGGCGACATGTCTGCGCCACGCATATGAAATCAATAGGCCTAGTTATTTTGTGAAATAAACAGACAACACATTTTATAGTAGGCTAAGAAATAGAACAAATACAAATAATATTTTCCCCACACAACTTGCGACACGTGGAACCGTTGTCATAAAAGCAATATTTTGAAACTGAGCCCAAGGCAAGACCATTATTTTTTTGATTCATGTTTCATCGCTTTCCTATCCCCACTCTGCTTTGTTAGGGAGCAGGCGTAGGGTCTTACATTGAGAGTATCTTCATCATGATACCGATAAAATAATAGCAATGTATATTTTCAAAAGCATGCGAGTCTCGTGTTCATATTTCACAACCTCTGCGGGCATTTGGAGTTGCCTATACACGATCAAGCTAAAATAATAGAACTACACCTGATAGAAAAATGTATAGATGAGCTATACCACCTCTACTTATTTGCCCAGCCAGAAAACCAAATATACAGAAGGAAATCACATTGGTTAATTAAGACAGTAGGCTTACGCTACTAAGCGACTGAAGAACAAATTCATCCATTTATTAAGCTAAATAACATGCTGGCACAATGTTCTGATCAGCATTAAACAATGAACCAACTAGACAAGATGATCATGAGCAGCACTCACCTCAGCTGACATTTCCACAGCCTAATTGTATTCAAACCAATATCCAAATAGAGACTCAGTTTAAAAAAAATAATCAGACATTCATTGATTTATCAAGACGAGTCCCCACGTTTGTCTGAAATTGACCACAGTGCTGGTAGGATATTGCTTCAAATGTATTATAACAATTGGATGACTGGGAGTTTTAGTTAGCAACAACTTGATGCCTCATTCGGCAAGCGGTACTGATGCACCAAGTCTGGAACCAACAGGACCCTGAACAGCTTCTATCCCCATTTTGAATTCAGGCTGTAACAACAAAATGTTGAAAAAGTCAAGGGGTATGAATTAGAGGTCAACCGATTATGATTTTTCAACACCGATACCGATTATTGGTACACCGATGCCGATTATAATTCATTAATAAAATCTATTTAGTTTCAAATAAATAATGAAACATGTTAAATTTGGTTTAAAAAATACAAAAACAGTGTTGGAGAAGTAAGTAAAAGTGCAATATATACCATGTAAAAAAGCTAACGTTTAAGTTCCTTGCTCAGAACATGAGAACATATGAAAGCTGGTGGTTCAATATTCCCAGTTAAAAAGTTTTAGGTTGTAGTTATTATAGGAAGTATGACGCGTTGACTATTTCCCTCTATACCATTTGTATTTCAAATACCTTTGACTATTGGATGTTCTTATAGGCACTTTAGTATTGCCAGCCTAATCTCGGGAGTTGATAGGCTTGAAGTCAAACAGCGCTGTGCTTCAAGCATTGCTAAGAGCTGCTGGCAAACGCAGTAAAGTGCTGTTTGAATGAATGCTTACGAGCCTGCTGCTGCCTACCACGGCGCAGTCAGACCGATCTATCAAATCATAAACTTAATTATAATAAACACAGAAATACAAGCCTTAGGTCATTAATATGGTCAAATCCGGAAACTATCATTTAAAAAACAAAACGTTTATTCTTTCAGTGAAATACAGAACCGTTCCGTATTTTATCGAACGGGTGGCAACCCTAAGTCTAAATATTTTTGTTACATTGCACAACCTTCAATGTTATGTCATAATTATGTAGAATTCTGGAAAATTAGTTCACAACAAGCCAGGCGGCCCAAACTGTTGCATATACCCTGACTCTGCTTGCACTGAACGCAAGAGAAGTGACAATTTCCCTAGTTAATATTGCCTGCTAACATGAATCTCTTTTACCTAAATATGCAGGTTTAAAAAAATATACTTCTGTGTATTGATTTTAAGAAAGGCATTGATGTTTATGGTTAGGTACATTTGTGTAAAGATTGTGCTTTTTTCGGCAATTCACTTTTGTTAAATCATCACCTGTTTGGCGAAGTTGAAGTAGGCTGTGATTCGATGATAAATTAACAGACACCCCATTGATTATATGCAACGCAGGACAAGCTAGTTAACCTAGTAATATCGTCAACCATGTGTACTGATTATGTGAAGATTGATTGTTTTTTATAAGATAAATGTAATGCTAGCTAGCAACTTACTTTGGCTCCTTGCAACCTACTAGGTCCCTTTGACGCTGCACTCGCATAAAAGGTGGTCAGCCTGTCACGCAGTTCCCTCGTGGATTGCAATGTAATCAGCATCCAAAAATGCAGATTACCGATTGTTATGAAAACTTGAAATCGGCCCTAATTAATCGGCCATGCCGATTAATCGGTAGACCTCTAGTATGAATACTAGTATGAATAGTATGAATAGGATAAAGTAATCCTTCTAACCCCCCCCTTTAAAAGATTTAGATGCACTTTTGTAAAGTGGTTGTTCCACTGGATATTATAAGGTGAATGCACCAATTTGTAAGTCGCTCTGGATAAGAGCGTCTGCTAAATGACTTAAATGTTAAATGTAAATACTTCCTGAAGGCACTGAAGACAGCCATGTTATTTTTTACTCATTATTCACTGTGTATTTATTTATTGTGTCACTATTACCATTCAGCTCATTTTTAACTCTGCATTGTTGGAAAATGACCCGTAAGTAAGCATTTCACTCTTAGTCTCCACTTGTTGTCTGCGAAGCATGTGACAAATAGCATTTTATTTGATTTATTCCCACAGTAATTCTTTATGGATCTATCCACTTGTGGTTAAGAAAACAAAAGAAAACAATGCATGTGGTGGGCTATGCGAAGACCTAGGTGAAGAGACATGCCTTGTAAAGTTAAGAACTGCCAGGGGGATAGTAGTACGGGCGCTGCTTAGCAACCATCAAAAGATATAGAGCGTAGTGCGTGCCAATGCCGCCTCCGCATTAAGGCTACATTTCATACAAAGCCATAGGCAGAACTTCACCACAATCAAGACTACGTCGGTTTGCGGGAAATAAAAGCTTAAGCTTTGATATCCCGGAAACACCTTTCAAATCAAAGTTTATTTGTCACGTGCGCCGAATACAACAGGTGTAGTAGACCTTACAGTGAAATGCTTACTTACAGGCTCTAACCAACAGTGCAAAATAGGTATTAGGTGAACAATAGGTAAGTAAAGAAATAAAAACAACAGTAAAAAGACAGTGAAAAATAACAGTAGCGAGGCTATATACAGGCACCGGTTAGTCGGGCTGATTGAGGTAGTATGTACATGTAGATATGGTTAAAGTGACTATGCATATATGATGAACAGAGTAGCAGCAGCGTAAAAGAGGGGTTGGCAGGTGGTGGGTGGCGGGACAATGAAATTCAGATATAAAAGAAAAGGCGGAAAAGACTTGGCGGGATACTAAAGTTGACGAAAAAATGTTTGAAAGGTATTTAAGAGGGCGTCAAGACAAAAGCATAATTTTTCACTCTGTAAAAAAAAAGAAATCCTTCAATATACCTTTGTAACGATTCAATTAATGCCCCGGGTCGTCTCAAGGAGACTGGGTAAACGGCTCTCTCCATCACTCTGCCCAGTATATATTACCCACAGAGCCAGCCTCAGTCTGGGCGGCTGCCTTCCCGTCTGCCAGCCCAAGCTGGACAACACAAAAGGTGCTCCAACCATTTGGTCTTGACGGTCAAGTAGATGTCAGCCTAACAATAGATGATGATTACCTCAATCCTTACCTCAACCATTAGTGAGGATGAAGACATAGATACTGGATGAGTGCCAAGGGCCAACGTCTACCAACTCTGACCCTGGCGACCTTTTCCGTTGGACTCTCTGAACTCCCTCACCTGTGCCCTCCCCAACCTGCTCACCGGATCTAGATATCAGGGTCGGCTGATTTTGACTCGATTCCACCACTCCCCCATTCAGCCTCCTAATTCCATTATTGATCTGGCAGACACTAACTACAATGATAATCAATGGAGACGTCTCTATCTCGATTTCAAACTCTCCAATCCTGCAAATGAGAGAATTAAAAAAAAGGGAGCCATTTCCATGGACTCTCTGACTTATTCCTGAATCAATATATACAGAAAAATGACTCCCCCCGTATGCACAGTGGATGACATGTTTGATGGATGGACTCGCAAGGACAAACCTCTGTCCACAATGCCTACAGACACTTGGGATATGGCTCGACCGATACCATATTCAACATACAGTATAGTGCACTACTTAAGACTAGCATGTGATCCCACTTCATAATTAGTGCACAACTAAGGTCAAAAGTAGTGCACTAAATAGGGAATAAGGTGCTACTTGAGATTTGCATCAAGGCCTCTACCAGTACAACACAAAACAGAGTTGAGACTGGCTGTCAATGACAAAGCTGGTGTTAATACCCCTAAACAGCCCATCTCAAAGTGGTGGGTGTCGAGAGGGGATTGCCTTGTACTTATAACCCTTTAGACTTGTGGGATTGGCCTATCTGGATATGGCTAAATAGAAAAATGAAAAGCATATGCAGAACCATGGTAGAAATGAAAAGGGAACCTTTTGAAAATTCTGGGAATATTATTATAATAAAAGGTGAAACTAAAGATAATCTGACAAGACTAAATCCAAACATTACACTGTTGATTTTATGTGCATTATTCATTTACTGTACTTTTTGCCGCACACATTCAGTAACAGAATATTCATGGGAAATTTGGGGTAGGTGCAAAAAATGACAAGGGGGTTTGGGTGAGAGGTATAACGGGTGTCTCCAAGTGAACACATACCTCCCAAAAGTGTGCACAGTTCCTACGTAATTTCAATGCACTTTTATGACTCAAAGAAGTCTTCAACTATAAGGTACTATTTGATCTCTCCTAGCTGTGCTGTTGAGGAACTACAGCAAGCAGAGTTGTAGTTGTTTTGTTTGTAACACAACCCTGCATCCCCGCCATCACAATTCCTGTTGTTTACGCATTTCAAAAATGCGTAAACAATACTGGCGAGAACTGGAACACGCTGTCGAACACTTCCATTCGGAGCATCCAAAACATGATCAATGCGTGATATGTCTGGTGAGTATGCAGACCATGGAAGAACTGGGATATTTTCAGCTTCCAGGAATTGTGTACAGATCCTTGCGACATGGGGCTGTGCATTATGCTGAAACATAAGGTGATGGCAGCGGATGAATGGCACAACTTTGACATCAGCAAACCTCTTGCCCCACATGTCGCCATACACGCTGTCTGCCATCTGCACGGTACAGTTGAAAACAGGAAAAGCACACTTCTCCAGCGTGCCAGTGGCCATCGAAGGTGAGCATTTGCCCACTGAAGTAGGTTACGATGCCGAACTGCAGTCAGGTCAAGACCCTGGTGAGGACGGCGAGCACGCAGATGATTTTCCCTGAGAGAGTTTTTTGACAGTTTGTACAGAAATTCTTTGGTTGTGCAAACCCACAGCTGTCTGTGTGGTTGGTCTCAGACGATTCCGTAGGTGAAGAAGCCGGATGTGGAGGTCCTTGGCTGGCGTGGTTACACACGGTCCACGGTTGGACATACTGACACATTTTCCAAAACGATGTTATGGTAGTGAAATTAACATTAAATTCTCTGGCAACAGCTCTGAAGGACATTCCTGCAGTCAGCATGCCAATTGCATATTCCCTCAAAACTTGAGACATCTGTGGCATTGTGTTGTGACAAAACTGCACATTTTAGGGTGGCCTTCTATTATCCCCAGCACAGGGCGCAAATGTGTGACGAGCGTGCTGTTTAATCAGCTTCTTGATATGACACACCTGCCACACCAGGTGGATGGATTATCTTGGCAAAGGAGAAATGCTCACCTACAGGGATGTAAACAAATTTGTGCACAAAACTTGAGCAACAATCTTTGTGCGTATGGATGATTTCAGTTCATAAAAACATGGGACCAACACTTTTTACATGTTGCATTTATATTTTTGTTCAGTATAAGTTACAAAATACAATCTTACAGTGTTACAATTTTGGTACGCATAGAACAGTCACGAGTGCATTCAAATGCGTGTTCTACGACAAATTTCTTCACCATACGACAAACACAGCCTGGGTTTTTCTGAACAGAATGAGCCTATGACAGCATGTTATCTTGTAAATGTTCATCAAGCACTGTGGTCATAAACACTGACACTATATTACATGAGCTTTATGATATGGAAATTTGAAGTGCACATTTGGACTGAAGTGTTTGGCTTGCTTGTATGACATCAAAGCAGTATTTATTATAATCCTCAGTGTCTCATCTTTCAAATTACCTTGAATTCTCTTCATTAACAGCGTTTCCCTCACTCAGACAACAAAACATTTGCAAAAGTTGCCCAATTTGTGGGAGGGATGGGATCCAGAGCCTGATGGGTCTGTTCTACCTGATAATTAATTGCACCCACCTGGTGTCCCAGGTCCAAATCAGTCCCTGATTAGAGGGGGGAAATGAAAAAACGCAGTGGAACTGGCTTTGAGGTCCAGAGTTGAGTTCAAGGGGTCTAAACCAATACTGCGCTGTGAAGCAGAGACCTTGAGCTTTGACGTCATGTATAGCATGCTACTGTACAGCCACTGCATTCCAAGTTAGGCGATTATCAGTGTCCAAATCTTTCAACCCCCCCACATACACCATATTAACGGGTTTATAGTACTGAGGATCCTTCATCGCATCTGTCAAAACAGCTACCTATTGACACCCCCTGTGGTCAAATAGAGACAGGCTGATGATCAACCATCCCCAATGACGTATGAGATTGGCGCTGGTTTTGACAGCAAAAATAAATAAATAACTGACCTATGAAAGGGTGGTGGCCGTATAGTCCAGTGGATTTCTGTCTCACCTGTAAAAAGCTAGAGGTCTGAGGGTTCCATTTCTCCTCCGGTCTCCCGTGCCAGGTGTTGAGGATGCTTAAACACACCTGGAGAAGACAGAACAGATCAACAACTAACGTTAACAGAATGACCAGTGTCAGGTAAACATCCACAGGCCCTCCTTCTACCCAGCCATCCATCCATCCATCCATCCCTCTCTCCATCCATTGTTGAGCGGAGGGAGAGCTGAGGCCATTTTCCCTGGCCTCCCCACCAGTGGTATCTCTGCTGTAGAAAGCCCACAGTAATTCTTATAGCAGCTGTCTCCTTCCATTATGAAAATAGATGTTCCCCGTCAAAGCCTTCCTAATGAGGAGGAGCAGATGTGGCAGGATCCAGCACCTTTACTGCTTTTCACCAGGGGAAGAGAGAGACACCAGAAATAAACTAGTCTTAAGGAAAGGCTACTCAAGTCAAGCCTCCTCTCTCTCCTCCACTCCCTCCTCTCTCTCCTCCACTCCCAAAATATGAGAGTTAACAGGTTGACGGTACCACAGAGGGATCACTCTGGGCAGACTGGTGCTGATATAGACTCAAATTCAACATATTGTTTTTGTGGAAAGCCAAAACATGAAGGGATTGGAAAATGTTACACTAAAATGTACCACAGACACAATATTTACCCTGTTGATTAAAAGCTAGGCAGTTGGTGAGGCAGTTGACTCCTCACCAAGCCCTTAACCCCGTGTAAGTATATGGAACTCACCTTTCCGTCGTTGTAGAGGTTTGGGTTAAAGCGCACGCTGTGTCCACCAGTGGTCTCCAGGTTGACCAGGGGCGGGGAATTGGGGTAGTCCTGGGGGAAGTACACGTCAAACTCAAAGCAGCCGTTGGCGTACGGTGTGTCCGCCGGGCCTGTGATGAGAACCTGCAGCACACAGACCACAAGGGGTTAATGACCGGGGCTGTTGTGACCGTATTAACGCCACACCGGCAGTCACAAGTCATGAAGGCAATCAATCCCACGTGACCATTTAGTCACGGTAATTAGGCTTCTCCAAGCTCTGATGCTGCTGCAGGTCATTAGTAGCCTACCAAATTTGCTAACGGCCTGGTACTCAGCACTGTACTGTCCCTCTAAATCACTCCAAATGTAATCGAAAATCTAACCAAACACTTAATGGGAGCCCATGAGCTCATGTTGCGCAACATTTCTATAGGCTATGCAATTGCGTGAGAAAACAGAGTGATAGCCTCTATTAAAAAGAGGAGGATCCCATAAGCTTTCTATAGGCTCGGCCAACTATATTCATTTATCAATTTTCCTTATATTAAGCACATTGCTTCTCTTTACAACAGGAGTATAGCCTACCTGGCTGGTAGGAAAATAAACCACGAGGAAAAGAGTCCGCCATTCGCTATTTACAGTTTAAGTCGGAAGTTTACATACACCTTAGCCAAATACATTTAAACTCAGTTTTTCACAATTCCTGAGATTTAATCCTAGTAAACATTCCCTGTCTTAGGTCAGTTAGGATCACCACTTTATTTTAAGAATGTGAAATATCAGAATAATAGTAGAGGGAATGATTTATTTCAGGTTTATTTCTTTCATCACATTCCCAGTGGCTCAGAAGTTTACATACACTCAATTAGTATTTGGTACCATTGCCTTTAAATTGTTTAACTTGGGTCAAACGTTTTGGGTAGCCTTCCACAAGGTTCCCACAACAAGTTGGGTGAATTTTGGCTCATTCCTGCTGACAGAGCTGGTGTAACTGAGTCAGGTTTGTAGGCCTCCTTGCTCGCACACGCTTTTTCAGTTCTGCCCACACATTTTCTACAGGATTGTGATGGCCACTCCAATACCTTGACTTTGTTGTCCTTAAGCCATTTTGCCACATCTTTGGAAGTATGCTTGGGGTCATTGTCCATTTGGAAGACCCATTTGCGACCAAGCTTTATCGTCCTGACTGATGTCTTGAGATGTTGCTTCAATATATCCACATAATTTCCCTCCCTCATGATGCCATCTATTTTGTGAAGTGCACCAGTCCCTCCTGCAGCAAGCATCCCCACAACATGATGCCACCCCCGTGCATCACGGTTGGGATGGTGTTCTTCGGCATGCAAGCCTCCCCCTTTCTTCCTCCAAACATAACAATGGTCATCATGGCCAAACAGTTCCATTTTTGTTTCATCAGACCAGAGGACATTTCTCCAAATAGTACGATCTTTGTCCCCATATGCAGTTGCAAACCGTAGTCTGGCTTTTTTTAATAGCAGTTTTGGAGCAGTGGCTTCTTCCTTGCTGAGAGACCTTTCAGGTTATGTCGATATAGGACTCGTTTTACTGTGGATATAGATACTTATGTACCTGTTTCCTCCAGCATCTTCACAAGGTCCTTTGCTGTTGTTCTGGGATTGATTTGCACTTTTCGCACCAAAAGTCCGTTCATCTCTAGGAGACAGAACGAGTCTCCTTTCTGAGTGGTATGACGGCTGCGTGGTCCTATGTTGTTTATACTTACGTACTATTGTTTGTACAGATGAACGTGGTACCTTCAGGCGTTTGGAAATTGCTCCCAAGGATAAACTAGACTTGTGGACGTCTACAATTTTTTTCCCTGAGGTCTTGCCTGATTTCTTTTGATTTTCCCATTATGTCAAGCAAAGAGGCACCGAGTTTGAAGGGAGGCCTTGAAATACATCCACAGGTACACCTCCAATTGACTCAAATGATGTCAATTAGCCTGTCAGAAGCTTCTAAAGCCATGACACCATTTTCTGGAATTTTCCAAGCTGTTTAAAAGCCACAGTCAACTTAGTGTATGTAAACTTCTGACCCACTGGAATTGTGATAGTGAAATAATCTGTCTGTATACAATTGTTGGAAAAATTACTTGTGTCATTGTCACGTTCTTGAAAATGAGCGGACCAAGGCGCAGCGTGAGTTTAGTTCCACATATTTATTTAAGTGAAACTAACAAAACAACAAAAAACTTAAAGACCGTGAGGACGTAGTGCCCAAACACACTAACAATCAATATCCCACAAAATACAGGTGGGGAAATAGGTACCCAAATATGATCCCCAATCAGAGGCAACGATAAACAGCTGCCTCTAATTGGGAACCATATTAGCACCAACATAGAAATAGACATACTAGATCACCCCCTAGTCACGCCCTGACCTACACCATAGAGAACCAAGGGCTCTATAGCCTTCATGTCTCGGAACAAGAATAGACTGACGAGTTTCAGAATAAAGTTCTTTGTTTCTGGCCATTTTGAGCCTGTAATCGAACCCACAGATGCTGATGCTCCAGATACTCAACTAGTCTAAAGAAGGCCAGTTTTATTGCTTCTTTAATCAGAACAACAATTTTCAGCTGTGCTAACATAATTGCAAAAGGGTTTTCTAATGATCAATTAGCCTTTTAAAGTCATAAACTTGGATTAGCTAACACAACGTGCCATTGGAACACAGGAGTGATGGTTGCTGATAATGGGCCTCTGTACGCCTATGTAGATAATCCAACAAATCCAACATAATCCAGCTTCAATAGTCATTTACAACATTAACTGGAGTGGAGGAAAACTCGCCTCCCTGCGGACCTGGCATCCTTTCACTCACTCCTCTCTACATTCTCCTCTTCTGTCTCTGCTGCTAAAGCCACTTTCTACCACTCTAAATTCCAAGCATCTGCCTCTAACCCTAAGAAGCTCTTTGCTACCTTCTCCTCCCTCCTGAATCCTCCTCCCCCTCCCCCCCCCCCTCCTCCCTCTCTGCGGATGACTTCGTCAACCATTTTGAAAAGAAGGTTGACGATATCCGATCCTCGTTTGCTAAGTCAAACGACACCGCTGGTCCTGCTCACACTGCCCTACCCTGTGCTTTGACCTCTTTCTCCCCTCTCTCTCCAGATGAAATCTCGCGTCTTGTGACGGCCGGCCGCCCAACAACCTGCCCACTTGACCCTATCCCCTCCTCTCTTCTCCAGACCATTTCCGGAGACCTTCTCCCCTTCCTCACCTCGCTCATCAACTCATCCTTGACCGCTGGCTACGTCCCTTCCGTCTTCAAGAGAGCGAGAGTTGCACCCCTTCTGAAAAAACCTACACTCGATCCCTCCGATGTCAACAACTACAGACCAGTATCCCTTCTTTCTTTTCTCTCCAAAACTCTTGAACGTGCCGTCCTTGGCCAGCTCTCCTGCTATCTCTCTCAGAATGACCTTCTTGATCCTAATCAGTCAGGTTTCAAGACTGGGCATTCAACTGAGACTGCTCTTCTCTGTGTCACGGAGGCTCTCCGCACTGCTAAAGCTAACTCTCTCTCCTCTGCTCTCATCCTTCTAGACCTATCTGCTGCCTTTGATACTGTGAACCATCAGATCCTCCTCTCCACCCTCTCTGAGTTGGGCATCTCCGGCGCGGCCCACGCTTGGATTGCGTCCTACCTGACAGGTCGCTCCTACCAGGTGGCGTGGCGAGAATCTGTCTCCGCACCATGCGCTCTCACCACTGGTGTCCCCCAGGGCTCTGTTCTAGGCCCTCTCCTATTCTCGCTATACACCAAGTCACTTGGCTCTGTCATATCCTCACATGGTCTCTCCTATCATTGCTATGCAGACGACACACAATTAATCTTCTCCTTTCCCCCTTCTGATAACCAGGCGGCGAATCGCATCTCTGCATGTCTGTCAGACATATCAGTGTGGATGACGGATCACCAGCTCAAGCTGAACCTCGGCAAGACGGAGCTGCTCTTCCTCCCGGGGAAGGACTGCCCGTTCCATGATCTCGCCATCACGGTTGACAACTCCCTTGTGTCCTCCTCCCAGAGTGCTAAGAACCTTGGCGTGATCCTGGACAACACCCTGTCGTTCTCCACTAACATCAAGGCGGTGACCCGATCCTGTAGGTTCATGCTCTACAACATTCGCAGAGTACGACCCTGCCTCACACAGGAAGCGGCGCAGGTCCTAATCCAGGCACTTGTCATCTCCCGTCTGGATTACTGCAACTCGCTGTTGGCTGGGCTCCCTGCCTGTGCCATTAAACCCCTACAACTCATCCAGAACGCCGCAGCCCGTCTGGTGTTCAACCTTCCCAAGTTCTCTCACGTCACCCCGCTCCTCCGCTCTCTCCACTGGCTTCCAGTTGAAGCTCGCATCCGCTACAAGACCATGGTGATTGCCTACGGAGCTGTGAAGGGAACGGCACCTCCATACCTTCAGGCTCTGATCAGGCCCTACACCCAAACAAGGGCACTGCGTTCATCCACCACTGGCCTGCTGGCCCCCCTACCTCTGAGGAAGCACAGTTCCCGCTCAGCCCAGTCAAAACTGTTCGCTGCTCTGGCACCCCAATGGTGGAACAAGCTCCCTCACGACGCCAGGACAGCGGAGTCAATCACCACCTTCCGGAGACACCTGAAACCCCACCTCTTTAAGGAATACCTAGGATAGGATAAAGTAATCCTTCTAACCCCCCCCCCCCCCCCCTTAAAAGATTTAGATGCACTATTGTAAAGTGGTTGTTCCACTGGATATCATAAGGTGAATGCACCATTTTGTAAGTCGCTCTGGATAAGAGCGTCTGCTAAATGACTTAAATGTAAATGTAAATTAACAATGTCTACACTGTATTTCTGATCAATTTGATGTTATTTTAAATGGACTTTTTTTTTTTGCTTTTCTTTCAAAAACAAAGACATTTCTATGTGACCCCAAACTTTTGAACGGTAGTGTATTTGCTTGACAATCACCGGCTGACAATTTCGTGACCGCCACAGCACTATTAATGACAATTCACTACTATAATGTTTTTCTTCAACCACACACCCATTACCACTAGAGGTAACAAAAGGATAGTATTTTTCCTGACGAATATCTCATGGCTATTATAGAAATCCAATTAATTAATTTTCACACTAAAATGAGATTAGCTAATTAATCAAGGTGCCCACAGGAAGTGAACAATGTAAGAAATGACTAAGACGTACAGACAGATGGTTGTGATGGGGGAAAACAAATCAATAGTTCCATATGGCAATATTATTTTGGGGCAAAATTATATTGATATTTTACTCAAAGTATCAATTTGTAAAAATTAAAGATCTATACATATTTTTTTTGTTACTGTAGGGAAGCGTTAGCTAGCCCTAGTCGGACTTATCTACACCAAAACCAGCTTGTTCTCCATCTTTTAAATAGTGAGCCAACATGTTTTAAGCACTTATTTCCCTGACTGACTAAACTCCTTTTTCTCATGCTCTCTCATCTCTCTGCAGCAGACATAGTGAGCAATATGTTTGGAACATCAAATCACAATATCGAATTGCAATACATATCGTATCGGTACTCAAGAGTCATGATATTGTATCGTGAGGACCCTCGTAATTCTTTACCCTTATACACAGCCTTGGGAAGATCATCAATATGATCAAATAAGAAATGGTAAAGGGATCTTGGTAATTCTGCAGGAATACCCTTGTGCTTTCAGTGAACGGGAAATAAAGAGCCTTCGTCTGTATCAGAGGCTCCGTCTGATCGATGCAGGGGAAAACCTCTTATGTGAGGAGGAAGCCCGCTCCCCCTCCCCTTGCTCTGTTCTCTGCTCAAACACGCTGATGAGAGGGGACCTTCGCCAGAGCAGCGGGTTATTACAGAGTCACAGGTATTCAGGCTCAAGGATGGCGTGTCCGAATGGGGGGCTGTGATTTTCCACATTTGCTGCTCGCAGGAGGCCCTGACAGCGGAGGGCTAATCTGATCTGAAACGCACTGCACCGAGACCTTGTTTCAAGTGCATTTGGCTCTGCCTTTTAAAAACAAAACCCCCAGGATTCAGAGTTTCTGTGGGGGCCAGGCTCAGAGAGACATGGTATCTAGACCAGGAAGGAAGTAGGGATCCTGGAGAGAGGCCTGTGTTTTTGCAACAACAAACAAGGTGTCTTTGAGTGAAATGTCAGGCAGGCTAGCTTTCCCAGCGGCTGTTTTGAGATGAAGAGGTGAATGGGGAGGGGAGGAGGGGGTAGAGCTGGCGATGCTGCCAGGCTGAGTGCTGCAGAGAGCGGCAAGCTGATGGAGGAGGAGAGGGGTAGAGGCCGAGAGAAGCAGGCAGCTTGCATTTAGAAAAGCAACAAGAACAACAACAAAAAAATCCCTGGTGCAGGGGAGTGAGGTAGAAGCAAGACGTGTTTTTAACAAGGTGCGAGAAGACATGTAGCGGTTAAGAGGATGTGGACGAGCTGTAGGTAGGTAGTGTGTGTATGTACGTACGTATGAGAGAGCGTGTGTGTTTGAGAGTGCCTGACGCCTGTCTTAGCAGCGTCAGCCATGAGTAGCAATATCAAGGGTTGTCATGCCGATCCAGCTCAGCAGAGCACTCACAAGATCGCTCGAGGGCACCGAGCGTCACTCCGGCGGTGCGTATATTTTCATACGAACATTCAGACCCAACACTTTTAGTGCACTTCTCAGAGAAGGGGAAATCTGGAGGGAGTAGCTATTAATGTCTATTAAGATAGCATGACGCTATCGCACCTGGTGAAAGAAGGATAATGCACAGTCTATAGCGATAGGACAGGGGGAACGTGAAATGAGGGGGCAATATGCCAGTTGGGTCCCTAGACATCCACCAGTCTCTGTCAACTTGTGGCCTTTTCTCATTGTGCTACTAAGGAAATAGTTTGTAGTGTTCTTTGCAGAAACAGTACCTTAACAGATGAGGGTTTTGACATTTACGAATGAGACTGCCATTAAATCAGAAAATGGGTCCAGGCCATTTATTAAATGTCATTGGAAAATGAGTAAGACTTTCTATGACAGCTGTTGCTGAATGACCACTGGAATGAAAAGCATAGGCTATCAACACCATATGCAGAGTCCCAAGATACCAAGCCCATTTCCCCAAGTCATGCGGGTTTAATGCCCCAAGCAGCATCCATTTGACTGGAACAGTACTCTAACACCCTGCTCACTTTAACAAGCATCTCAATTGGAAAGCATTCAAATCGTCATCTGGCCATTCCCTGAGGCCATCTCTGTATCAGACAGATTGGGTCTCTAGTAAAGCCCTTTCACATACAGTGCTGTGAAAAAGTATTTGCCCACTTTTGGATTCTCGATTTTTGACAATGAATGTTATCAGATCTTCAACCAAAACCTATTCTATTATTAGATAAAGGCAACCTGAGCGAACAAATAACAAAAAAGTAATCATTCTTTAATTTATTTAATAGGCAAAGTCATGCAACACCCAATACCCCAGTGTGAAAAGTAATTGACCTCTTACACGCAATAACTGGTTGTGCCACCTTTAGCTGCAATGACTGCAACCAAACACTTCCTGTAGGTGTTGATCAGTCTCACATCGCTGTGGAGGAATTTTGTCCAACTCTTCCATGCAGAACTGCTTTAACTCAGCAACATTCTTGGGTTTTCGAACATGAACTGCTCATTTCAGGTCCTGCCACAACACCTCCAATCAGGTTTACATCTGGACTTTGACTAGGCCATTCCAAAACTTCAAATTTGTTGCTTTTCAGCCATTCTGATGTAGACTTGCTTGTGTGTTTTGGATCATTGTCTTACTGAATGACCCAGCTGCGCTTCAGCTTCAGCTCACAGACAGATGACCTGACATTCTCCTGTAGAATTCTCTGATACAGAGCACAATTCATGGTTCCTTCTATAATGGCAAGTTGTCCAGGTACTGAGGCAGCAAAGCATCCCCAAACCATCACACTACCACCACCATGCTTGACCATTGGTAGAAGGTTCTTACTGTGGAATACAGTGTTTGGGTTTCACCAGACATAACAGGACGCATGTCGTCCAAAAAGTTATAGTTCTGACTCATCTGTCCATAGAACATTCTTCCAGGAGTCTTGACGGCCATCCAGGTGCTTGCAGGTGGATCATGCAGCAAGACAATGATCCAAAACACACAAGCAAGTCTACATCAGAGTGGCTGAAAAGCAACAAATGTAAAGTTCTGAACTGGCCAAGTCAAAGTCCAGTCCTAAAACCGATTGACATGTGGCAGGACCTGAAATGAGCAATTCATGCTTGAAAACCCACATGCTGCTGAGTTAAAGCAGTTCTACATGCAAGAGTGGGCCAAAATTCTTCCTCCGCGATGTGAGACTGCTCAACACCTACAGGAAGTGTTTGGTAGCAGTCATTGCAGCTAAAGGTGGCACAACCAGTTATTGAGTAAAAGGGGGCAATTACTTTTTCAAACAGGGGAATTGGGTGTTGCAAAACTTTGTTTATTCAATAAATGAAATAAGTATCACATTTCTGTGGTATTTGTACACTCATATTCCCTTTATCTAATGTTAGGTTTAGGTTGAAAATCTGATCACATTCAGTGTAAAAAATATGCTAAAATGGAGATTCTGAAAGGGAGCCAATACTTTTTCATTGCACAATATACATTGAATACCATTGAAATGATATCACTTACATAGATGAATACCTAAAAAGTGATTCATAAAATGTGGGTTGGCTACTGCATGTATAACATTGTCATGAGAGAATTAGATGGGTGGACTGAGCATTAAAAAGTCATCGTGGATCCATAGATTAATATCTGTACCTTCATGATGTCCAGCCGCTCTTCGTCGCAGCGGACAAAGACGCTGGAGGAGGAGGAGAGGGGCAGCGAGGTGGAGAGCGTGACGGCCTCCTGTGCCAGGCGGCGGGCGCGGGCAGCGCTGTTGGCATCGCTGGCGTTCTTCACCTGAGACATGTAGTGGTAGTTCACCTTGAACACCAGCTTCCCGTCATCGTCCTCCGTGACCATCTCAAAGGTGTCTGCCAGGGAAAGATATCGCACGGTTATTAATGTCAATAGCTCCCGGGAATGGTTTAAACACATTCAAATGGTTCATTCCACACCAAAGAACAAGGCATGACACAAACATCTTCCCAGTAAATCTGGCAGTAAGTCTCTATTCAGTTATGACATGGCCCCATCTCTTGTCCTTCCATGCTGACTACACCGGCCACACACGTGCATGTTCATTTTGTCCATCCACACCTGACGCAAATCATGACACACAGGTTAAAATAACAAAATATAGTGGGTTCACGGTTGGTTAAGGTCGAAACATACAAGAAACATTCACGGACATTTAGCTCGCTAGCTGTCCTGGGACATGAACATTGGGTTGTTATTTTACCTGACATGCATATGGTCCTTCTTTTAGCTGGTTCTTCGCAGTATTTTGACCTAGAGTCCTACAAAATCGGATATGTTTCTCTACTCCAACAATTAATCCACAGATAAAAAGAGAAACCTAGTAACGTTTTTAGTTAGTTATCTTTAATTAATCTCTCCTCGTTTGTCTTCCAAGTATCCACGTGGGTTTGCATCTTCCTGATCTTCAATAAGGAGGGGACATGCAGCGCCTCAAATAGAACCAAGTTCTATTCGAGGGCTTAGCTCCCGCAGACGCTCGTTCACACGAGTGGTGTGGGAGAAACGATCGAATAACATGTGTACATTTATTTTGCAATGCTCACGGACGCAACGTGGCCAGTGATGTTTGCATGTTAATCATATTGCACACTGGGGTTCCTGCCTTGTTACCTTGGCGTCTCTGTCTCTCTTTTGTACTTGGACCAGAGCAAACCTGTTTACATTCATGTCACTTGCGTTTACTTTCGACGTCTGCCACTCGCAAAAATCAATTGTGGCACAACAAAAGTCCCGTAATCAATCATGGCATGGCAGGATGAGAAGCGACAGACAGAAAAGCCCTTCCTCCCAGCAGACAGGCGGCAGGATTACGTTATGTATCGTTTCAGAGAGGGGTAGGAGGGGGTTTGGGGGGGGCTGTGCTGCTGCTGTGCTCTGGGCACTATGTGCATTGAGGAGGAACCAATCAACAGAAAGGCAAGGAGAGAAGAGACAGGCCCTGCCTATAGTATGTCTAAGCATTCTCCTGTCTTAAGAGAAACAACCACGTTTCCACCATATCTACCAAAGCACACCCGGCACCACACGTTCAATACGAACACAGAAAAACACACAAACTTAAAGCACTCACCAAACTGGAGTTTCTTCATGATGGCCACGTACTTCTCCTCGAGTGAGCGTAGGATTGACATGGGTTTGGGTCTGGTTGTTGCCTTCTTCGAGGACTCAGCCAACTTCCTCTCTGATGGAGAAATAAAAAATAAAAGTGTTACCATGGCAGGTTCAAAGTTATCCCTGTTTGACAGCCAGGCTTACCGCTATTTGGCACAACCACCCTCATCTCAGCAGGCTGCTGGCCCAGACCGATGATTTATATATACACACTAGATGACTGAGAAGGTTTAATATCCACCACTTTTAGAAGATATTTATGTCTACATTTGTTTTGCCATGTTCAATCTATTACAGACTCCTTAATTAATGCATACTTGTAAATTATATTATGTGAATGATGTAAGGTCTACACCTGTTGTATTCGGTGCATGTGACTAATACAATTTGATTTGAACTAAACAAATACAAAATGTATAAAGATATTTTCTTAAATTCCTATATCACTGTTCTCTATACAACAAAAATACTTAAATATATGTAATTTTGTCAATGAAACATTTAATTGAAATAATGTAGACTTCTATTAATTCCTATGGAGGGGAGTGCCAATATGGCCTGGGGAGTGCCAATATGGCCGACCGGTGGCTTCAAAGCCTCCCACTGGACAATACATAGCATCAGCAATCCAGGGTTTATATACATCATTGGCCCAGAACTACCATCTTTACATGAATCTACTGACGAACAAACAAACCACACTGTGATACGGTACTGCTGAGGTCACCACTTCCTTGATATTACCACCTCACCCACTCCGACAAATAATAGATTCATATCAAAAACACAAATTCAAGCCATATTCTTCTTCGTGTCAACAAGATCATCTCCGAATATCGCAGGTAACAGCAGGGTTTGTCACACCCCCTTATTTATCCCCCCCACCCACTTCCACCTTCATATTGATGAATGAATCTGCCTTCATTTGGAAACGCTAACATGGAATTTCCCCACCAGTTTCTTCAAAGTCTAGAGTCTTATCAACAGCTTAACCATGTCCAAGACAAATGATAATGGAAACACCCACCAATTTCCCCACCGATAAAACATAGTGGAGCGATGGGCTAGAGAGCAGTTAACTCATCAACATAATTAACTGTCTGCATATTGCATATTTATAGCACCCCAGCCACGCTCTCACTTTCTGCTTTAGATACCGCTACCTGGACAGATGTGACGCCCATTAAATTACTGGTGCATTTAACTGGCCTATTACAACCAAACTTAGGATGCCAGAGGGACAAAAAAATTAAAAAAATTAAAAGAGGGCTGTCGATACCTTCATTTACTTTCAGTTCTATTGGCACGTTAGTGTTGGATATCGATACTTCCGATAGACCGTTCCCAGTCTCACCAGTCAATACTAGGCTGTAGGAACAGAGCGCTGACCAATGTCCGCCTCCTCGTTAACCCGTCTATGGGCATTTTTTAAAAGACTAAGTACTCATTAAGCATTTACACATCAGTCCAGCCCTCCCCTATACCGCCCATTCCCTTCTGGTACATGAATCCAGTGGCCGTTATCATATGGATTATTTAGGTAAAGTGACGGCAGCATTGATCGTCAACTGGGCATCTCACCCCCACAACGCTCACTTAGAGCGCCATTGATTAGCTGATTACAGGAGAGCCACTGGGAGACAGGCAATCTAATTAATAATATGCGCCGTGCAGTTGCGGGGGTGGTTACGGTCAATCCATCATAGCTGCATCGACGTGTTGCTTTCTTTAGCAACGATGAGTAAAGGCTGGCAGGGGTCCCCTGACAACAGGTTTTAGAAGCCGAGGCCTCAGTTCTCCACTACCCATCCCACCTGTCCTTCTGCACTATGGGGCACTGGTGAGGATTCGGTGTCTCCCTGCACTGTAGGGACGCTGACAGATACGCTGCATGGGGACTGTAGGACAACAGGTACCCACAATAGAACATACATAGGGCTTTGATACTAAATAGAAACCCTTTTAGAGAAAGATGTGAGCGACATGGAGTAACTTGTCACTTAGGGCATTGGTTCCCAACCTGTGTGCCGTGTTCCTTAAGGAACTCTTAAGTGTTCCGTGAAACTATTCCTATTCTTAATTCATTTCTTTAACACTCACTTAGAAACGTGACCTGTGGAATGCACATTTTGACTTGGGAGCACCAGTGTCGGTCAGATAACACATGAAATGGAGCGTGGCTACGATCTGTATCGTAGTTTCAGGTCCAGTGCGCCCAGGCTGTTAGATTATTTATCATCTGAGGGTTGCGCATCACGAGCAAAGTCATTGTATAATTTGACTTTGTCTGTGAAAAACATTAGCACCGGTAAGTCAGAGCTTAGCCAAAATCATTGATTTATTATGTCTTTGGGCTTTGCTATACCACAGCCTCTGCCATAGAAACAAACTTTTTTTTAGGTGTGCCGAAGAATTGTATCCCTGCTACTTGAAAAAAGGTTGGGAACCACCGTCTTACGGAATTGGGGTGGCGATGGGGAGATGGATACAGGATGTTCAGGCCTAAAACAGGAAATGTTTTCATTAATTAATGGGCTCTAAAGGGCAAACTTATAGGGCTCTAGTCAAACACAGCCCAGGAAATGTGTACTTGTGGTAGCTAAAATTAGAGACCCATTTTCTCATCCTTGTTCCAAGAACACACAGGACAAAAGAGAGCGGTAGCGAGAGAAAAATAGAGAGTAGGAAGACAGTTTAGACCTGCTGAAATCAGAAATAATTCAGTGAAACAGACAACCTTTAAAAAAAGACACTGGTTAACATTTTACTGTGTCACGTATTACAATAAATGTGCGTAAAAATCCAAGGAGTGTCCAGACTAATATCCCCTCTGCTCTGCAGGTTTGGCCCTTGCCCAGAGAGACAGAGAGGGGTGTGTGTGGCTTACCCTGGTTGGCCTGCCGTAGGCTGGTAGTGGCAGCATAGACAATCTCAGCCGTCCTCTGGATGTCAGGCACCAGCAGGGTCAGCCCCTCAGGTTCTGGGTCTGAGCTATCAGGCTTCACCACACCTTTTGCCTTGTCTTTCTTTGACCTGGAGAACAGAACAAAGGGAGAGAGTTAAGTAATCATATTCCTCTCAAAAATCCTGCAGTGACATATATTGCTAGTTTTCTTGGGGAAGGAAATCTGGGGCGATTATATTACTGATGGGAATAGAAATATTCATCGCTCTACTATGCAACAATTACACATATCGGGCATTTTCTGGTTGGATAGTTTCTCTAGATGAGACCTGTATCCATCTGAAAATGAGCATTTTGCCCAGTGAGACACAATCCTGGAGCAAAATTGATAATCCCATTCCCAGCACCGTCCAGGCTTCCACATCACCAGCAATTCCCATTGTGCTCCCGAGCTCTGCCATTCCCTGCCCCCTAAACGGCATTTTTCATGCTCTGTTAAAGGGGTGTGTGTACGAGGGTGAAGCCTCAAAACAACGATGAAGAAAAATCAGACCCAATGTTCAGACAGACAGAACAAAAGGGGCAAGGTTACTGTTCTCCTCCGTCCACCTACTATGAATAATTTAAACCAGCTTTGTGAAGCCTTGCAGCATAAATAACTTGGTCCTCACAACTAGATAAGCAGAGAGACCAATTTCTATGGAGGTTTGTATCGGAACTAAACTGCACATTGAAAAAACCTCCCTGCTTTCGTCCCAGGTAAAATGGGTATCTGCTTCAAAACTCCTGTGTTAAGTGGAAAACCCAGAGGAGGCTGAAATACACAAGGGATGTAGACAGTCCTTTAACCTTGTGCTTAAACGCTGTGGGATCTGAGAGAAGAATGGATTCTATGGGGGGGGGGGGGGGGGGGGTCGCTGATAAAGCCACTTTCCGCATGACCTTTTGTGAAGTTGAACGGCGGCCAAGTTCCCTCTGCTCGCTCGCCCCAGAATCCTCCGCTCCACCGAGGACAGTTAGCGAAGGTCTTCTGTCACCAACCCCCCCCCCACTCCTCTCTCCACCCCTGCCACTACTCGTCCTCATCGGCCAGGCAGCTACACAGGCCTTGGACAGGCTGGGCACAGATTGGGAGAGACAGTTGAATAAGAGGATGCCGATAACATTCTGCCGTGGCTGCCCAGCCGCCCCGAGGCCCTGCTTTCATTAGACTCTCTCTGTGTGTCTGGACACCAGGCCTCAGAGTCCAACCTGATGTGATGGCTGCAGATATGATGCTTATGAACCAGTTATCGCTAAGGCCTGACTGAGTCGATAGCAGACAATGGGACCCTTCACTGGTAGAGAAACTACAACTTCATGCTGGACCATCCTCAGATTGTAATCCTAACAGTGTTGCTGATAAGCAGAAGGGGTACAGACCACCAGGTAGGTCTGTCAGAGTCTCCCAGGGCCGATGGGCTATTCCGCTGTACATTTCAAAAGCACTGCCATGGGCCCTAGCATGTTTGTTGGTGGAGCATCTAAGAGGGATGGGTTGTGCCTTCTAAAAATAACTCACCTGGCTGAAGCTATGCAAGTCTGTCGGAATCGTACATGAGATGGAACCGTTTGATACCTGTCAATGTCTAACCAGGCACACTTTAAATATTGACGGAGTTGGGTTCCCATGGAATATTGATGATCCCGTGGGCTGGGCGGATGTACGCAGCGTTCTGAGCAGTAGAGAGAGGTAAAGAGTGCCTTTGCTTCTCTTGAGGTGTCCCTGCTACTGTCGTTGAGTCAAGCCCACAGTCAGCACTGGGCTGGTTGTAGTGACGTGCAGTTTGCAAACTACTCCATTTACCGACATGAGTCATGAATCATTTTCGTTTGACCTGCTGGCCTCAATGAAATCTACAGCAGGATTAATAATCTCTCCTCCGACTCACAGGCTCTGGAGACGTGCTACGACCATCAACTGTCTATCATGTGCACGCAGGCAGCATAGAGAAGAAAAAGACAGTAATAATTGATCGCATGGTGTAAGAATGAATGCAATTCATTGATTATTGAATGTTATCGGTGGACAGAGTTTTGTAGAACCAAAACATAGCAGACAGCCCTGCCTCTGCTCAACAACACTCGAAACTGAGAATGAATCGTTTGGGGGGGGTTGCTGCCTTTCGTAAACAATAGGTGCTTATTTCCCTCATGGCAGTCAAGTCATTCCACCAAGACTTGTTCACAATCTAACCCCGTTGCGGGCACAACTAGAACTCATTTCAAAGGTATACATAAATCATTATACTGTATGCCTAGCAATCACAAAACGTACATTGTTTGAAGCACACTTTCATAAGTCTCATGAATAACAGCTCCAATAAGCCACCTATGGTAAATGAGAATCATGACTTGAGTTTTCAGTTCATTGTTCGCCGGTAAGGGGTCCTGCCTCCTGTGTGCTCTGGGCATAACAAATCAAATGAACAAAATAAGTAGAAAAATATTTGTCCTTTTGACTGAATGAGTTGAAAAGATCAGAAGTGAGTAAAAAAAGCTGAACTTCCCATCATTAGCTGGTTGGGGCGATGTATGGGAGGGAGGCGGGATAACATGGGCTTTCTGCACACTGTGGGGCTGTGATTAATAATGGATGGTCACAGACCCACAGGTCAGGTCTACATTGCACTGATCACTCATCGTCTACGGAGACAGACGGGACAGGGACTCAAACCCTCTCCCCTTGTTCAGTTGAAACTCATGCTCAGCTGAAACCATCAATTCAAATTGATTAAATGGGAAATGAGACTTAATTATTTGCTTGTTCTGTATATTCTTACTCTGTCCGTCTAAGTCCCCACCTGAGGCGGTTGGTGTAGGTGTCCACGCAGGTCTTCATCTTGGCCAGCAGCATGCCCACAGAAGTCTGTCCCTCGGAGCGCTCCTCCTCCTCTTCCTCCTGGCTGGGGTCTCCTGACAGGGGCAGCAGCAGGGGAACCAGGGCCGTTGAGGTGGAGATGGCCCTCAGCAGCTCCAGCAGAGCCCGGTACAGGGGCACATGACGTGCCATGTCCAGTACTGAGGGAGAAGAGAACACAGAAACGAGGGGTTAGGAAGGTAACTCAGGTTTACGAACGCATAAGAAAGAGCCTACAGAGAACTGGTAATAGTGTTTTAGAATCAATCAAAAACGGAATAAAAAAAACCAACATAATTTAGACACCTCTCCTGCTATCAAACTACGCACCGCTGTAAAAAGAAAGATTGACGCATCTGAAGACACACTTGAGGTTTAGAAATCAAAATTTGATTTCCAAGATGAAAAATTCATTCAATATATGATTACATACGAAGACAACATAACGAAAGCATCAGTCTCATGGCCTTGAGTGAACCTCTGTGTGTGTGTGTGTGTGTGTGTGTGTGTGTGTGTTTACAGAATAGATGGGTGCAGGTTAGAGAACTCCAGTTTGCACTTGGAGAGTAGAGAGGAGCAGCATGACTAGAAATGGATCGTAGTGAGTAGCAAGCTGGTGAAAGGGGATTTGAAAGATTATTACATTTCCAGGAATGTACAAATGACAAACGACATGCACACACAAGGAACAGCCCTGAGGCGGCCAAAACCAAGTCCAGAACTCAATTTAGACTCTTCACAAACAAATGTGCGCCTGACTTCCCCCAATACCACCTCGTGTCCCTGAACGCAACTCAAACAGCCTTGTGTTCCAGGCCCTGAAATTAAGCCGAGCCAGCTAGTCAGGAGGGCAGGCAACAATGGAAGCAAATCTAAAAAGGAAAGCCTGGGGCCAAGCAACCCCTCAATTTGTCCAGATACAGGATTGCATCAAATAAGAAAAAATTAATGAATCTCAGCATGCCATTTTGTATAATGAGTCAGGCAGCGTGATAGACTTTTCTATCACTTATTGTGATGGGAGGATTTCATACAGCACAGGTCCCCCTCATCCCCATGACGAGGAATGACAGTTCCCACTTCACACCCATTATGGAAGTTTAAATAACATTGGGGCGTGGTGGCGAACCTGCTGAGCCTACCTTCTACATTTCCTTGTGAGGAAGTGGGCTGGGGCGTGACAGAGGGAAGGTGCACACGGTCAACCTACAAACCCCATTAAAATCTAGACTGGTTCCACTAAGTTGTGCTTTGAGAAAGGCCTCCACAACATCCCCAGCCTGGACCAGTGAGAAACCAGGTTAAAAAGAATGTGCTGGGTTTTGGGTGTGGTTCATTGGGTTACCAGTTGGGGAATAAAAAAAAATAATAACCAGACATACACTACCGTTCAAAAATGTGGGGTCACTTAGACATGTCCTTGTTTTTGAAAGAAAAGCCAATTCTTTGCCATTAAAATAACATCAAATTGATCAGAAATACAGCGCAGACATTGTTAATGTTGAAAATGACTATTGTAGTTGGAAACGGCACATTTTTTTATGGAATATCTACATAGGCGTACAGAGGCCCATTATCAGCAATCATCACACCTGTGTTCCAACGGCACATTGTGTTAGCTCATCCAAGTTTAGGATTTTAAAAGGCTAATTGATCATTAGAAAACCCTTTTGCAATTGCTAGCACAGCTGAAAATGGTTGTGCTGATTAAAGAAGCAATAAAACCTAGAAGGCCAGCATCTCGGAGTCGCTTCTTCACTATTGATGTTGAGACTGGTGTTTTGTGGGTACTATTTAATGAAGCTGCCAGTTGAGGACGTGAGGTGTCTGTTTCTCAAACTAGACACTAATGTACTTGTCCTCTTGCTCAGTTGTGCACCAGGGCCTCCCACTCCTCTTTCTATTCTGTGAAGGGAGTAGTACACAGCGATGTACGAGATCTTCAGTTTCTTGGCAATTTCTCGCATGGAATAGCATTCATTTCTCAGAACAATAGACTGACGAGTTTCAGAAGTTCTTTGTTTCTGGCCATTTTGAGCCTATAATCGAAGCCACAAACGATGATGCTCCAGATACTCAACTAGTCCAAAGGCCAGTTTTATTGCTTCTCCAATCAGAAGCACAGCTGAACCAAGATCATGTCCATCATTGTCAAAGGCATATCCAGTCTGTGTGTAAAGAGATTGCCAGTGACCATACAGGAATGACCATTTGAGGATGTGAATTTATGTGTGGGGCACTGTTTACGTGAGCGCACCCGTGTGCTTGTGCCAGCCTCAAATGGAGCAGGACAGCCCTAACTTTGGCTCCCAGGCGGCTTTACATTCATTTTGGAATTCCCGGCCCCAACGTCCCTGTCCCAGTATTTGAACATTGACCTCTCTCCGCTTTAATCTGCGCAATTACCACTAGGCTCAGCTAACTGATATGATTGATGTGGGAGATGCCACTATCCGTCTGATGTTGCCCAGTGATGTGTGTGTGTGTGTTGCCCCTAAACAACTTCTCTTCCTCAATGCCACTCTTTTCCCCCCATTCTCCTGGTACTCTCATGGTCAAGTCCATCCCCCGTTCACCATCATTCCATTTATACTAACTGAGTTACAACCAACAAAATAGACTTCTCTGCGCAACGAAAGACAGACTGAGACATTTTTTTTGATTGACAAATCAGGTTTGGAAATCGAACCACAGCAGTGATGCTGCAGAGACAAACATGGGTCTGATGTTACCTTCATTCTCTTAAGGAAACACATCATTATGTCAGATGACAAAGGTTGACACAAAATATCCCAATAGGAGGGCCACCTTCCCTGACTTTAAATTGGCAATCAAATGTGCACTTGTTTACAAATTTGACTGCCCTGGCAGTAATTTCATTCACATTCCCACAATCTCGGATTCTGACAGGGCCAATAGATGAATGCACTAACAGGATAAATAACAGACTAAGGTTAATAGCAATACTTTGAGAGACCCACAGAAATGGAACTACAGTAAACTGGACATCAATCTTGACCACGGCTTGCTTTTGGAGACTGTTGGAGCAGATAGCCTTGAGTAGGTGTGATTTAAGGTCCTCCTTGGGGGGCTGTGTAGCTGGGTGCTTAGTATAGAGAGCAGACGCGTTGGGTGATTAAAAGTTAATGCCCCACCTGAGCAGCTCCATTGATGACTCACCCCCTGCATTGGCTCCTTAAAATAAAGGCACTTCAACTAGGCTTAATGCCTCCCCGTCCACTGTCACTTAATACATAGATGTATAAAGCCATTTGAATTCAATCACTTATTTACAGCATGCCTTTTGATTTAAACAAAACTTTCCATAAATGTTTGCCCATGGAAGTGGTCAAAAACGAACTGACTTTTTGAACCTGACTGCCAAAACATCCAGGAGGTAAGTGCTCAAAGTTGATCCATTTTGCATAACCCACCGTACCATGAGAAATCCATGTCTTCATCCCTGAAAATATATAGTTTGACATCATTTAAAAATGTACAAACAGTGTTGTCAAACTATTTTATTATTTCTTAACAAAAAGTTTAATGAAAATGTCATTTTTAAATGCCAATGCTCTAAAAACACGTAAATTCTATATTCATATATGTGGTAGCTTAGAGCCCATTTCACATCTGAGGTTTTTGTGTTGTGCCTGGCATCGGTTGAGACATGCTCTTAATTAAATACAGGGTGGGTGTACTTTCGATCATAGAAATATAATTCATAGAATGGACCTATCCCTTCAGATCACTGCAATAAAGCTGGTACGCCATTGAAATTCAATTTAATTTAAATTTCTACTGTCATTAGTAACAAGATGACCGCCAGTTCCCCCACTGTTGAACGTCAACTTAAATGGTCATGTATATTCTATTATCTATTTCTATGATTTCAATAGGTTTCCTATGGAGGATTGAGAGCATTATTTAAAACAGATATTCCCTTTCAAGTCAACATTCTCTGATGTGTGGACTTCCATCTACGTGGTACCATTTGAAAGTTGAAATTTCAATTTATTCCCACTTTAGTTCATTTATCAGCCGAAACATGACACCCACCCTGTATTGAAGAGCATGTTGAGCATGTCTCTCAACCAATAGGGGGCACAACAAAAAAAGTCAACGTGAAACAGGGTCTAAGCTACAACGTGTGAATATGTTGTAGCTTAATATGGGATAAACTTCTAAAAGGATCACTCACCTAAAAAGGAACAAACAGAAAACGGGATAAAACCGCAGTTCCTCACTCTTTTCTCCGTATACATCAATGATGTCGCTCTTGCTGCTGGGTGAGTCTCTGATCCACCTCTACGCAGACGACACCATTCTGTATACTTCTGGCACTTCATTGGACAGTGTTAACTAACCTCCAGACAAGCTTCAATAACATACAACTCTCCTTCCGTGGCCTCCAACTGCTCTTAAATGCAAGTAAAACTAAATGCATGCTCTTCAACCGATCGCTGCCCACACCTGCCCGCCCGTCCAGCATCACTACTCTGGACGGTTCTGAATTTGAATATGTGGACAACTACAAATACCTGGGTGTCTGGCTAGACTGTAAACTCTCCTTCCAGACTCACATTAAGCATCTCCAATCCAAAACTAAATCTAGAAACGGCTTCCTATTTCGCAACAAAGCCTCCTTCACTCATGCTGCCAAACATACCCTCGTAAAACTGACTGACTATCCTACCGATCCTCGACTTCGGCGATGTCATTTACAAAATAGCCTCCAACACTCTACTCAGCAAATTGGAAGTAGTCTATCACAGTGCCATCCGTTTTGTCACCAAAGCCCCATATACTACCCACCACTGCGACCTGTATGCTCTCGTTGGCTGGCCCACGCTTCATATTCGTCACCAAACCCACGGGCTCTAGGTCATTTTTAAGTCGTAGCTAGGTAAAGCCCTGCCTTATTTCAGCTCACTGGTCACCATAGCAGCACCCACGCGCTCCAGCAGGTATATTTCACTGTCATCCCCAAAGCCAACTCCTCCTTTGGCCGCCTTTCCTTCCAGTTCTTTGCTGCCAGTGACTGAACAAATTGCGAAAATAACTGAAGCTGGAGACCCATATCTCCCTCACTAACTTTAAGCATCAGCTGTCAGAGCAGCTTACCGATCATTGCACCTGTACACAGCCCATTTGTAAATAGCCCACCCAACTACCTAATCCCCATGTTATTTTTTTTCTCCTTTGCAACCCAGTATCTCTACTTGCACATTCATCTTCTGCACATCTATCACTCCAGTGTTAACGCTAAATTGTAATTATTTCACCACTATGGCCTATTTATTGCCTTACCTCCCTAATCTTACTACAATTGCACACACTTAATATAGACTTTCTATTGTCTTGACTATTCAGGTCAAAAGTCACTTTCTGAGCACTTCTACAGTTAGCAAATATATATGTTAGATTTCATTCAAATCAAAAGGGGTTCTGTCAAAAAGTGATTGAATTTAAATGGGAATACCCATACCCAAAACAGAGCTCCACAAGTCACTGCCCCGCTTTCTAAGTGAGGCTGGAATGGGGCAGAATCCACACAGGAATACACAAGCAGTGGGATTTGCAGTGTGTGTTTGTGCGGGTTGTAGGCGGATGATGTGTGAGCATCTCATGAGAGGCGACATGGACACAGAGGGCATCAATCTCCCGCTGGTGCCAGTGACTACGTCACCAAAACACCATAAATTCTGCAGCTGCACGGAATACCGTTACCATCCAATCGCTCTCAGCAGGAAGGGGGGAGGTGGAGACAAGGAGAGATAAGTTGATAGAGAGAGAGAGCAGCAGGGGGAGATGGACTGGAGCACTGATGCATTCTCTAAAACAACAGAATCTCAACCACCCAGAGACAAAACAGAGACAGTCTTTGCATACTGTATATTAAAAACAAGGCCTATAGACTAAGCCTTTATCTTAAAATCGGCTTACAATGGTTTGAATGGTTTTGGGGTGAACAATATATTATGGTTTACTTTGAAAAAGAAACTTGGAAGACCATGGCTATGCAAACAGTTTAACCAAGGGCTGGGCTGGTTAATCCCAGGTACTTTTTAGAGTTGGGAAGGTCAGAGACCAACACAGATTTCTATTTTTGCCATGTGGGTTGGTTAAAGTTTAATCGGCTTTTCTCAACAGTGCTCACAACTGCTTCTGACACACGAGAAGACGGGGAACGCCTTGGATTTATTCACGCAACTTCTCGTCGGAGCTGGAAGAGCATGGAATTGGCTGGTAGTCTTCTAGCCGTGGGCATGGCAGGGTCAACACCACTGAGACAGATTGGGCCTTCAAAAACTGGTGCCTAACTGGTGCTACTAATCCACATTCGTATGCATCACAAGAATTCCAGTCTATTTGGGCATCCGTCATTAAAATAATCCGCATATCATCAACAGCCTGTCACCCCGATGTCGAGCCCTTGCAGGAAATAGGGCTAACTATCATGACAGGAAGAGACTGACGGGTGAGAGGAAGAAACAGGCGAGAGGGAGGTGAGCAAACCAAATGCAATTAATTAAGGAGAATGAGATCAAAACAGTAGAATGTGGCAGTGGAGCCAAGACATGATGACCTGAAATGTCTCCTGGCTGGAACAACCAATAAACAATTCAGAGACGTCATCCAAAAAGCCACAAGGCAAGGGGAAGGCATCTAATATACTCTATTACAAACTTTACTCAGAAATCACAAAGAGCAGGTTGAAATATTACACCAAGCTACGTGTGATGTTGAAATACGACACTCCAGACACAGTTGAGAAACTCAGTCAAGGGTTAGCTGCATACATAATGCATTTGCGACTACAATTGAAAGTAGAAAGCCTTTGCTGGTCCACAAAGCAGAAGTACAAGCATTACGAAAACAGCACCCTCTGAGTTACCCCAGCACCCTCTGAGTACCCCAGCCATGTTATCTCGGCTTACACTGTTATTGTCAATGTAACAACACACCAGCCATTTGTATTTTTATCGCTGTCATTTTGAGACTTTGTGGGTGATTAACATTGACGGGAAACACAGAAAATGAGACCCCAGAGTTGACGTATGTCTACCTTTTGAAAGTTATAATTCAACATCTCCCCTTTCCATATGTGACAAAGTTTAGCGGTACTGTCACTTTATCCAATTTAGACGTGCTGAGGAAGTTAAATGACATGGAAAACGAAGGGATCCAGCACAGCTCAACATTTTCTATTTAAATGGGCCATTAGGTTGCAAGCTATTCTTGGAATGGAGCTTTTTAGGATATTAAAGAGAAAAGGATGACGTTCATGGTCGGGTGTGTGGGATTGTACGTCAACAAACACAACATAAAAAAACTAAATATATGGAAATATTTCTAAAATTCATTTTATATTTATAATAAGATTGCTTAGTGAATATGGCAATATGAATACTGTGCTCATTTTCTTGTTTCATGTTTTACGCATGAATTACACATATGTAGAATAAATGTTCCATTATTAATCATTATTGAACACGTCACAAGGAGTGTCACTCCATCTAGTGGCAGGGGTCAGCTCAGGATTCAGCAGTGGGCTGCATCATCCGTTTGTCGAACCAAACCCAACGCAGTGATATGTCTCAGCTAAAGCAGCCACATCCCCCCCGTGGCTCCGGGTTTGGAATGAGATAAGAAACCAAGGAAAAGAGAATGAGTGCGCAAACACAAGAGGCCTGCACTTCTGGGAAGGAGGAGATGGAGAGAGGGAGCAATGCTGCCACCGCCCGCCTTTGTGTACTTGACAAATTAGTGTTCGCACAACACTGCCAGATAAGAGTGCTGTTGGCGACCACTCCTCTTCTACCACCGACGCTGTTGGCAGCTTCGATACAAGAGGAACAAGCCAAGTCCACCCTGCCCCTTTTTCTCCTGTTCCCTGTCTCCTGCTCCTCCTACTGCATACCAGCACAAAGTGAAATGTGTCATAGATAGGATGCTGGGTTCTGCGCATATGACATAGCAATATTTGATCCTGTATTTTAAGCCATATCCAGAAATGAGGATTGCAAAAAAAAAAAAAAAAAAAAAAATAACCTATTGTCGGTTTATCTACGCATTGTCACTTTAATAACTCTACCTACATGTACATTTTACCTTGAATATAACCGTTGCCCCGCACCCGTAGCCCCTGTATATAGCCTCACTACTGTTATTTTCCCACTGCTCTTTAATTACGTGTTACTTTTATTTCTTATTTCTTGTGTGGGGGTGGGGGGGTGGGGGGGGTATTTTTCTCAAAACTGAATTGTTGGTTAAGGGCTTGTAAGTAAGCATTTCACTGTAAGGTCTACACCTGTTGTATTCGGGGCATGTGACAAATAACATTTGATTTGATGGTGGTGCTGGACCATATGACAAAAAGGTGACAGTTTGATGAAAAAGCTTTAGAGGTTAAAATAAAGGTTACAATTCAGGCATGTCATAATTGTGCAAAAAACAGGGCGCTAGAAAGAGGTTAGTCAAGCACGGAGAGGTAAGTGGGAATAAGAGAAGCGCGAGAGAGGCTAAAATGCCAAGCATACAGGCAGAGGGTCCCCTATGTAGGTCACAGTAGCCTGGCTGCGGTCCCCCAGAGGTGGCAGTGAGTGACAGCAGCCTGGCACCGGGGACCATGTGGACAAACAGGGCTGGCTGGACAACTGGGGGTTTGGCTCCGATTGAGTGGGAGGTAGTGAAACTGTAGTAAACAGTGTTGGGGGGGGGGGGGGGGGGGGGGGGGGAGAATTGATAGTTACATATCTCAATATTATTCTGGACGACTTATCGATACTTTGACTCCAAGTATTTTTTTTAAATATTTTTGCTTGGTAGCGTTAGACATCTGTACCTGCACCAAAACGCCGGTATTTTTCCATCCTTCAGCTTGTTCTTCATCTTCTTTAAATAGTGAGCCAACACGTTTTCACCACTTTCATTTTCTTAACTGATCAAAACTCATTCTCATCCTCTCTTACGTTTCTCTGCAGCAGACATGTAGTGAGCAAGATGTTTGTAACGGCACCTACACTACCGCTCAAAAGTTTGGGGTCACTTAGAAATGTCCTTGTTTTGAAAGAAAAGCTATTTTTTTGTCCATTAAAATAATATCAAATTGATAAAAAATACAGTGTAGACATTGTTCATGTTGTAAATGACTATTGTAGCTGGAAACGGCACATTTTTTATGGAACATCTACATAGGAGTACAGAGGCCCATTATCAGCAACCATCACTCCTATGTTCCAATGGCATGTTGTGTTAGCTCATCCAAGTTTAGGATTTTAAAATGGCTACTTTATCATTAGAAAACCCTTTCTCAATTATATTAGCACAGCTGAAAACTGTAGTTCTGATTAAAGAAGCAATAAAACTGGCCTTCTTTAGACTTGTTGAGTAAATGGCGCATCATAATTTGTGGGTTCGATTACAGGCTCAAAATGGTCAGAAACAAAGAACTTTCTTCTGACACTGATCAGTCTATTCTTGTTCTGAGAAATGAAGGCTATTCCATGCGAGAAATTGCCAAGAAACTGAAGATCTCGTACAACGCTGTGTACTACTCACTTCACAGAACAGCGCAAACTGGCCCTAACCAGAATAGAAAGAGGAGTGGTAGGCCCTGGTGCACAACTGAGCAAGAGGACAAGTACATTAGTGTCTAGTTTGAGAAACAGACACCTCACAAGTCCTCAACTGGCAGCTTCAATAAATAGTACCCGCAAAAACACCAGTCTCAACGTCAACAGTGAAGAGGCGACTCCGAGATGCTGGCCTTCTAGGCAGAGTTGCAAAGAAAAAGCCATATCTCAGATTGGCCAATAAAAATAAAAGATTAAGATGGGAGAAAGAACAGACACTGGACAGAGGAACTCTGCCTAGAATAGCAGCATCCCGGAGTTGCCTCTTCACTGTTGACGTTGAGACTGGTGTTTTGCGGGTATTATTTAATGAAACAAATAAGATAGTGGCAAAAGGGGATGGGGGAAGACGTCAATGCCTAGTGGGAATTTTGCTTATTCTAAATATACTGCTCAAAAAAATAAAGGGAACACTAAAATAACACATCCTAGATCTGAATGAATGAAATAATCTTATTAAATACTTTTTTCTTTACATAGTTGAATGTGCTGACAACAAAATCACACAAAAATAATCAATGGAAATCCAATTTATCAACCCATGGAGGTCTGGATTTGGAGTCACACTCAAAATTCTAGTGGAAAAACCACACTACAGGCTGATCCAACTTTGATGTAATGTCCTTAAAACAAGTCAAAATGAGGCTCAGTAGTGTGTGTGGCCTCCACGTGCCTGTATGACCTCCCTACAACGCCTGGGCATGCTCCTGATGAGGTGGCGGATGGTCTCCTGAGGGATCTCCTCCCAGACCTGGACTAAAGCATCCGCCAACTCCTGGACAGTCTGTGGTGCAACGTGGCATTGGTGGATGGAGCAAGACATGATGTCCCAGATGTGCTCAATTGGATTCAGGTCTGGGGAACGGGCGGGCCAGTCCATAGCATCAATGCCTTCCTCTTGCAGGAACTGCTGACACACTCCAGCGACATGAGGTCTAGCATTGTCTTGCATTAGGAGGGACCCAGGGCCAACCGCACCAGCATATGGTCTCACAAGGGGTCTGAGGATCTCATCTCGGTACCTAATGGCAGTCAGGCTACCTCTGGCGAGCACATGGAGGAATGTGCGGCCCCCCAAAGAAATGCCACCCCACACCATGACTGACCCACCGCCAAACCGGTCATGCTGGAGGATGTTGCAGGCAGCAGAACGTTCTCCACGGCGTCTCCAGACTCTGTCACATCTGTCACGTGCTCAGTGTGAACCTGCTTTCATCTGTGAAGAGCACAGGGCGCCAGTGGCGAATTTGCCAATCTTGGTGTTCTCTGGCAAATGCCAAAGATCCTGCACTGTGTTGGACTGTAAGCACAACCCCCACCTGTGGACGTCGGGCCTTCATACCACCCTCATGGAGTCTGTTTCTGACCGTTTGAGCAGACACATGCACATTTGTGGCCTGCTGGAGGTCATTTTGCAGGGCTCTGGCAGTGCTCCTCCTGCTCCTCCTTGCACAAAGGCAGAGGTAGCGGTTCTGCTGCCTCCTCCACGTCTCCTGATGTACTCGCCTGTCTCCTGGTAGCGCCTCCATGCTCTGGACACTACGCTGACAGACACAGCAAACCTTCTTGCCACAGCTCGCATTGATGTGCCATCCTGGATGAGCTGCACTACCTGAGCCACTTGTGTGGGTTGTAGACTCCGTCTCATGCTACTACTAGAGTGAAAGCACCGCCAGCATTCAAAAGTGACCAAAACATCAGCCAGGAAGCATAGGAACTGAGAAGTGGTCTGTGGTCACCACCTGCAGAACCACTCCTTTATTGGGGGTGTCTTGCTAATTGCCTATAATTTCCACCTGTTGTCTATTCCATTTGCACAACAGCATGTGAAATTTATTGTCAATCAGTGTTGCTTCCTAAGTGGACAGTTTGATTTCACAGAAGTGTGATTGACTTGGAGTTACATTGTGTTGTTTAAGTGTTCCCTTTATTTTTTTGAGCAGTGTATAATTTTCTTGAGTCAGCAAAAATGTAATCAGCGATGTTTATGCTACACACCACTTTGCAGGGAATCCTTGGTCTGTCTCTGAGATTACATTGAGTCGTCTAAACAGAAGTAAATAGGCTGCCCCTGTCATTGTGTGTCACTGCTGGGGCCAGTGACATGTTACTAAGCCAGGGGACATGTTTCCATTCCATTTCAGCTCATCATGGGAGAAAACAGCAGGTGACCAAACAAAACTTAGAGGTCAATAAAGCAATAACAGAACTCACCGTAAGGTCCCACCACAAACACAAAGCAGCATGGTAGATCGCTAGCATATGGCACAACAAATCCAAAAACCAATGTAGGGTTCGGAGTCTTGAAGGAAAATAGTTCAATCAAATTCAAGGTTTTATGAATGACCGTTGAGGAAGAGTAGTATACACGTAGCATACACACCCTTCTATACATTGAAGAGAGGAGTCTCGCCTTAAACCTATGAAATACATGCAATAGTTATCACAACACATCTCAACGTTCCATAGGAAAATTAAATGCATTATTTAAACCAGATGTCCCTTTAACGGGATGTTCTGATCACTGAAGTCATTAACCAGACAATAACCTGCCATCTATTCAATTACAAAACAAAGGGGGAAGCATGTTCCACCATTGGCACCCATGTTACAAAGGGGCACAGGACAGCGAAACCTACATCAGGGATACAACAATGTGCAGTCCTTATCAAATGTTGCTGCGCACTTTGCAGATGATATTACTGTCCACGGTTACTTTTCCTCAGTCAATAAGATGAGTAACGGACAACAAAATCACTAGCATGTGTCAATCTACTATCTCCATAGTAGAAGAGTTGACCTATTCGATTGGTCAGCTTGTCAAGAAAGAACAGAAAAACAGACTGGGACAGTTGTGGGACGATAGATCCCAGATTCATACAACCAGTAGGCCAAGCTACATAATTGAATATTTTAAATATAAAACCTTAAAAAGCAACCAGTCTGATGCGACAGATCAGAACATTTAGCTTAACATGTAGATACTATTATTTCTTCACATTATAAGCGCAGTAATGCGCACAAGGCAGTAGGTTAAGTGCGAATGTTCGTTCCATAATACAATTAGAAAAACAGTTGTCAAAGCGCACCGCACGAGTGAGATGAAAATATCAGTTCTAAATATAGAAAGAGGGGAGATCTAATATGCAACAACTAACATGGGTTGATAATATGACTAGGATTGTGCCTTTGGCTACTGGACAATGAAAGAAAGTTCATTTGAAATCTGATTTTGGCTAGGCTACTTTGAAGCAAGGTAAGACATGCCTCATAATACGAAGTAAAACGTTCAGGTTTCAAACAACGAAGTATGAGTTTTGAAAACGCATACTGCCTCCAGCTCAATGCAAAGTGACGTGCGACGCAGTGACAATGCCTGCCTTCCGTTGCCTATGCATTTGCTGTTTGAGATGCTGCAGCAGCCGCTCTTGCTATCTGACAGATTTTCCATTTCCTCTCATAGGCTCCGCTCCGTATGCTGTAGGCCTACGCATGTGTTAAATAAGATGCATAACGAATATACTGTACACGAGCCAATTTAATTCTACTAAATTACGCAAATTAACCTATAGAACGATAAGCATGACCAGTCAAATGCACTTACCTCGACTGTTATTTCCATCAATGAATTGGTTAAAAAGCGTTATTTTGCAATGGGATTTTTTTCTTCTCCTCCTAGACAGTAGGTCTTTATCAGCTGTTCCATTTATTTTTATCGTCCAAAAGCTGTCTAGCAGGCAAACTACAGCATAATATAAGGCCCATATTCATTGATGCCATTCTGTTTGAAATAAGTTGGACCAGGAACTAGTGAGAAATTATTCAAAGCAATTACCAGTCCCAAATAAGTGGGTCCTTCTGCGTGCAGAAATGCTGCTGACGTAGCAAAATCAATTGGTAATGGCTTACATTTCTCATATAGTAGAGGAAAAATAGACCTTTCCCAAACATCAGTGTACAGATAGCCCAGAGAACCTGCTTATGCAACCATTTGATTGTGGTAATGTCTCGACCCAGAGGGGCATCATTTTCATATGTTCGGAGAAGCAATAAAAGCTTCAAATGGTGCGAGGGTATGGAAAACTTATTCACCCTGGGTCCCAAAAGTCCCATTATTCTCATGCCATTTTTCACCACTATTATCATTCATCATCATCATCATCATTAGTATGGTAATCTCTACAATATATAGTCATATTTAGTGGTACTTCATTTCTTTTTAGCTTCCACAGATATTAATCCCCAAAATTGGTAAAGCCTCGTGAGCTGGTAATAAACTTCAAATCCAACCATCAACAATAAGACTGTTGGCTAACTGTAATCAGTGAGGTCATATGTCCCTTTAGTTTCCAAGACTATACAGTACTCTACAATAAGCCAGCTATCCTTGTGCTGCGTAAACTGTGTGAACTTCAACACGACCACAGTGGCATTTGGGTGGTTGAAGAAATGGTCTAAAATATATTTTTTAAAACATTAAAATTCAGACCCCTGTCATATTTCTCAGCCCCTCCATTTTAATTAACCCAAAAATCACATTGCCTACTACATTACTCTCCTTCCAATTTAGAGCCCTGCTATCCCTGTAGAGGAGCAGGACTTCTCCCTGTAATTAGAGCTGACAAGTCCAGGACTGACGCTTGGTATTTCATAGTGAGGGGAGTCGGCGGGATCCACGCCACCACACAGGGAAAAGAGGGATTTAAAAAGGGCACCTGTGATGTAAATTAGTGTACAGGGGTGAAAATGGGGTACCCTCGCTATGGCACGTCAGAAAAACATGAGCCGGATAAAAACCTTGTTATGCTGGGAAAAAGTGAAAACCAAAGTAAACAGATTGTTGTTGGTGAATAACTCCGGTGTAGTAGCATTGTGTCCGCCAGAGGTCAAGTAAGCCAAAACCTGTGCTTTCAGCGCATGTTTCGACGTTTAAAAAAAATTCATTTTGGATATTTAGCCCAATTTTTTCCCCCACTCTGTTTGACGCTCTCCCTCTTATTTTCCCAATCTGTCTTCCGTCCATGGGGAGGGAGCAGCGATGCGCATGGTGGCAGACCTGATGAGAAAAGAAAGTGTGTTTTGGCTGGGCTGGTTGAGGCGGGCTGCGTCAGAGCCCAGGAGATCCCTCAGCTCTGGACACTTAGGGAGACGGCAGGGGAGAGAGTGCCAGAGTGGACTGAGACTGACAGGCAGGGCACAACACAGGAGAGATGAGAGGATGAGCAAATGTCAAACAAAGGGAAGTGAAGAGGAATACCAACCATGAGATCTGTCAGGGAGAGGGGTCTAACGGCTAGCTGATCTGCTGCTTTGAATTGATTCTTTAATCTTGAGAACGTTTTTGAACTAAGCAAGTTTCTGAAAAAAAATGGAAGCTTCAGCAACATCAATAGAAGTGGTTAGCGTGAGAATATTGGTTTCTTGTTTGTCAAGTAGGCATACCTATACCAGGGAATTTAACAATTTGGGATGGTGGATACATTTTAGGGACAAATTCAAATGGAGACAAAAAGCCACAATCAAGTTCGTTGTTTGTTTCTAATCAAGCCAAAATTCGGAACCGTAAAAAAGCCTCCCCAGTCCCCTTGAGAACAAGTCGTTCCTCTGGGTGCAACAAAACACCAGGGAACCTAATCATTTTACCACAGTTGTAATTTGACTCATGGGATTGGAGTTATTTCAAATGGGTTGCCTGGGAACCGTAGAGGCTGATGCTGTAGAATTTGCCCTGCTGATAATTGCCATTAATTGTCTTGTAATTTCCCAGCATTAGAGTGATTGGTATATGTGGATCCTAATGATCAGTGAGGTGTTTATCCATTCATCACTGTTTGAGGCATTCCTCTCATGGAATGTTTGAGTGCTGATCATCCACTGAAGCTGGTCAAACATTCGACGCAAAGCCAGGAAGCCAGGGCTGAGGAGAGTTCCACAATTGGCTCAAAAGTGGACACTGGACGATAAGGGTTCAGGTTAATAAAAATTTAGGATTGGGGCTATCAGTGTTCAGTGATCTGGTGCCAATAAAGGCAAACAATAAATAAACTGGTTCATACAACAAGATGTAAGCCAATGTAGCATGCATTAATCCACTCAAAAGTAAGCCTCAGTTGATCTATTCAGATCAAGTGCTGGAAACAGCACGACCAATCAATACTGCGCTCTGGTGCAAGCTCAGTAATGTCTAGGTAATGACAGTTAGAAATTCCCTGCTGCCACAACAAAACTGCTGAGAGAACAGGATATGACATTCATAGGTCTTCATAAAACCTGCCATGCACTTCGTTTACCGTTAATGGGCATAAAATCAAGTGAAGTGACGTTAACCAGGTTAGTATCGAGTCGTCCCTGGGAGTGGATTGTGGCGAGGGAGCGTGGGTGGGATCTATCACCCCCTTCCTCCCGTCCCTGTCTCAGTGCCCTATGAGAGGGCAGCTGGAAGGATAACAGTTGGGGCTCCGAGTCACCAGTGGCAACCTAACCAGGTCTCCCTTCTTCCTAGGGGGCAAAAGGAAGTTATGGAGCAGCTGTATCTACAGTGGTGTCCTTGCCAACCCCCATCACAATCCCATTACTGAGCTCTCTGTGGAGCACTGGAATGTGCCCTATGTAAAGTAGAGCAGAGTGCTGTGCTGCTAAAACTGTGCAAGCGTACATGTACGTTACACTAGTGGTATGATCTGTTTGCAAAGCAGAGAAATCCTTTAGGGAAGTAGTGGACCGTCATGGTCATGGCTTGCTAAGACCACATTCCAAACAGGCTTGTAACCGCATCGCTGACCTGGGGCCAGGGTCAAGCCAAGAAGTTGAGTTTAAAAACAGTCTCAGCCTCGGTGGATATGATGGCAAGGGATGAGAGTCGTTGGTAACAGCTGTCGACTCATCAACTTTAACAGCAACAAACGGTGGAGCATCGATCAAATCAAATTTATTCATAAAGCCCTTCTTACATCAGCTGATATCTCAAAGTGCTGAACAGAAACCCAGCCCAAAACCCTAAACAGCAAGCAATGCAGGTGTAGACGCACGGCCATAGATATCCTGTTTAATGTGGTTTTATATGACTTCACCGACTGATTAAATCAAATCATTCTGTATGTGATTTGAAGTACCCAAAAACACTGGTGGTCTCTATATGGGTTGCTAACAGTTCATTTTTCCCGCCAGCCACGACATGTAATACTTAACAAAAATAAACACAACATGCAACAATTTCAAAGATTTGACTGAGTTACAGTTCATAAGGAAATCAGTCAATTGAAATAAATTCATTAGGCCCTAATCTATGGATTTCACATTAACGGGAATACAGATACGCATCGGTTGTTAAAAAATAACAACTATCTGGCATGACCACCATTTGCCTCATGCAGCTTGACATCTCCTTCGCATAGAGTTGATCAGGCTGTTGATTGCGGACTGTGGAATGTTGTCCCACTCCTCTTCAATGGCTGTGCGAAGTTGCTGGATATTGGCGGGAACTGGAACACGCTGTCGTATGCGTCGATCCAGAGCATTCCAAACAGGCTCAATGGGTGACATGTCTGGTGAGTATAAACTGGGACATTTTCAGCTTCCAGGAATTGTGTACAGATCCTTGTGACATGGGGCTGTGCATTAGCATGCTGAAACATGAGGTGATGGTGGCGGATGAATGGCACGTCAATGGGCCTCAGGATCACATCACAATATCTGTGCTTTCAAATTGCCATCGACAAAAGGCAATTGTGTTCGTTGTCGGTAGCTTATACCTGCCCATACCATACCACCACGGGGCACTTTGTTCACAACATTGACATCAGTAAACCACTCGCCCACACAACGCCATCTGACATCTGCCCGGTATAGTTGAAACCAGGATTCACCCGAGGAGAGCACACTTCTTCAGCGTGTCAGTGGCCTCGAAGGTGAGCATTTTTCCACTGAAGTCGGATACGATGCCAAACTGCAGTCAGGTCAAGACCCTGATGAAGACAACAAGCGTGCAGATGAGCTTCCCTGAGAGGGTTTATGAAAGTTTGTGCAGAAATTCTTTGGTTGTGCAAACCCACGGTTTCATCAGCTGTCCGGGTGGCTGGTCTCAGTTGATCCTGCAGGTGAAGAAACCGGATGTGGAGGTCCTGGGCTGGCGTGGTTACACGTGGTCCGCAATTGTGAGGCCGGTTGGACGTACTAACAAATTCTCTAAAACGATTTTGGAGGCGGCTTATGGTAGAGAAATGAACATTCAATTCTCGTGCAACAGCTCTGGTTTACATTACTGCAGTCACCATGCCAATTGCACACTCCCTCAAACTTAAGATATCTGTGACATTGTGTTGGGTGACAAAACTGCAAATTTTAGAGTGGCTGTTATTGTCCCCAGCACAAGGTGCACCTGTGTCTGATCATGCTGTTTAATCAGCTTCTTGATATGCCACACCTGTCAGTTGGATGACAAAGGGGAAATGCTCACTAACAGGGATGAAAACACATTTGTGCGCAACATATTTTGAGAAATAAGCTTTTTGTGCGTATGGAGTAATTCTGTGAGCTTTTATTTCAGCTCATGAAACCAACACCTTACATTTTGCGTTTATATGATTGTTCAGTGTATATAGTATCAGAAAGAGCATATTCTACATTTGATTCCATGACACTTACCTTTGTCAAATAACTCAATTCAAGAGGTGAAGCTCGATTTCGAAATATCACTTCTTCCAAGAACATCCCCGCTGTCAATGTGTTCAGCACATGACCACTCGCAGGGCAGCATTGCTCTGCATACTAAGCAAAGACTAGTAACATAATAAGCTTCAAATATGCTAGGCTGAAAGACCAGGCGGTTCTAGCGTTAAAAAGACGTAGTGTACCTTTACAGACAAACATGCCCTAGCCGAGGTACTTTCAAGGGTAGCCAATATGACTGTGGTAGTTATAACTTAATTGCCCGGCCCTAGCGGTCACACAGTGCCTACAGAAAGTATTCACACCCCTTGACTTTTTCCACATTTAGTTTTTTTACAAAGTGGGATTAAAATGGATTGAAAAGTATTTTTTGTCAACGATCTACACAAAATACTCTAATGTAATGTCAAAGTGGAAGACTTGTTTTTTGTTTTTTTTACAAATATATCTTGATTAGATAAGTATTCAACCCACTGAGTAAATACATATACAATCAATTTTGCAGAATGTGTTGACAGGCACTCAAAAGGCAGCATGCATGTTGAGTTCAAAAAAGTCAATGCAAAATATAAAAACCATTCTGCCCACACCTCCACAGAAATGTGATGAAAATTGCCATCGCTCTATCAGAAACTGTCACGGCCTAATGACCATAGTTCCAAATTATACAGCAAACAAAGAGCGTTATTGTCACCATGGTTAATGGAAGGCATTTTTCAGGCAGCGTTTTAATGCTTGTTAGCGCTCACACAATTTTGCGACAGGTCTGATTTATAACAGGAAAGGTGTATGTATGGCTCGCACCAAGTTTATAAGACTCGATATTTTTTTACGTGCACAGACTTTTCTGAAATGGCGCACGTAGAAATCGAGTGAAATTGACGCAAATGTTATGAGGCCCGACATCTTTCTACAGCCTCATCTCTTAGCCACCTATTCCTTTCCTCCCCCTCCTCTTCCACACCTCTCCTTTCACAGGTATGACAGTCTAGCTATGCTTGACAAAGGGATAGACATTCTGCCACCGTGCAGCGTTGAGGAAGGGGTCACTTCACCCCCCCGTCCCCACTTTACTCTCTCGCTCCCCTCTTTTTTTCTGTTTGGTGCTCAACTAGCCCCCACAGCGGAAGAGGAGGAGATGGCAGAAAGCGTCCCTCCTCCCTTCTCTCTCTCCCTCCCTCCCTCCTGCCGCCACAGCCACCAGGACCTGGCCTCTTTCCCTCTGCTTGGTTATGCAATGCACGGCTCTCCCACGGCACGTCTTGCACAGGGGACCCGCCACAACACAGCTGCCACCAGCTGCAGACCCACACAGCAACAGCTACGCAGCAGCACTCCGGCTTTCCAGCTCTCCGGTTGTTCACAAACAGCTCTCTGGGATTTTACTGGCTCTTTGGAATAACACTTGCTGTGGCGTGGGCTGTCTGTAGTATCAGTCGATTGTTCTACAGCGGACTGGAGGCGCGGTAGTAGTTGCCGCAAGCACTAGCGGCTCCAGAGAAACCATGCGCGGCTGTAGCTCCGGGTTTCAGAGGCAGGCGAGAGAGAGGCGCCTCTGAAAGGCACTAATTGCTCTGCTCCAGAAAGAGAAGCAAGGAAGGACGCAAGGAGAGAAGAGGGGGTGGGGGCGTGTACATTTGTCACAGAGACTGGGGCTCTCTCTTTGAGCTGCTAAGAGGGTCAAAGAGCCAACAAGAGCCGAGGAGGAAGAGGGGGGCTGTGGTGGAATTGGAGAGAGTGGGACGGTAGGATGGGGAGAGTAGTGGGGAGGGGGAGCGTAAGAAGCCCCCTAGTGCTTCAGCTTTGGTGGTGGAGACCTGACGAATAAAATAACAAAAGCAAAAAGGAGACAATAACGCAACCAAAACCAAGGCAGTATTTAACCAAGGGGGTGGCGCAGAGGACTGGAGAATTCATCCGGGCAAGAAGGGGGTGGTTTTCACAGAGAGCAGTGTCTGCATACAGTGCCGTGCACCAAGACGCAGTTTGGAGCCCGGATCTCCTTTTCTTTTCCTCTTTCTGTGACGCTGGGAGCGTGGCTACACAGCCAGCCTCCCCCCCGTCCCCCCCAAATGCAGGCTCCTGTGTGTGGCCATGCTTCTCCGCTGAGGACCCAAAAGCATGCTGGATGTCACCCAGCTCCTCACACGCCTTAGGGTAAGGTACCTTTTTCACCCCTCTCTCATCTCTCCTCTGCCCTCTCTTTCTATTCTGTCTCTTTTCTGAAATATGGTAGGATCTGCCTGTTTCAGAGGGGGCTGATTATTGTTGACGCTGGTGATGTTTTGGCTGTATGCTCTGCGCTGCCTACCTCTCAGCCCTGGCTGGCTGTGGCATGGTTTACCTGCTTGTAGGTTTCCCTGGAGAGCTGGCACTAGCCAGAGCCCCTGTCCTCTCCCTTCAGACTGCTCAGTAGGGACATCATGCTCAGGAAATCTACTTAGACGGAGGAGTGGGGAGAGAATCATGAACTGCCTTCGGGGGAAAAAGAGGGTGGATGTAAGGGGCTCATTAAAAATCATGCTCCAATGTTACTGAACATTTGCGGAGGTTAAACATTTTCAATGCGGATAGACCGTAAGGGATGCCGAATATTAGGAATCTATTGCGGTGGGCACAGCAACAGCAGGTAATAAACAGTGGCATTTGCAGTTAAATCTCCATTGTGCTGTGCATGTCTATTGTTTTGTTCGATCACAATTGATTTCTTCTTGAGGATTCTGTTGGCTAGGCTAGCCGAGGGCTTTTTGGTTCAGTTTTCCCCAGGGTGTCGTATAAAGCACATGTAGGAGAGGACTAGTGGGGAGGGGAGTTGGATGCATCATAGCAGTGCAGCATTAAACTGCAACATCTAAATTCATTCCCATTGTCTGTGTTCACTCCGGACTGTGGGCTTGTGTTCTGTTTCTCTTATCTAATGTTCATTTCTCTGTATGTGCCTCCATGTCTGGTGGGCTGCCTCTGTCTCTCTCTCCCCCTCTGCAGATAAGTGCCAGCAGCACCCTTGCCAGGTTGGGCGAGCGTCATGGCCATGGGCCCAACGGTCATTACTATTGAGGAGGTGCGGGCGCTAGAGAGCAAGGAGGAGCAGGAGGAGTCCATCTTGGCCCTGCTGGGAATCGTTGGCACCTTCCTTAACCTCTTCGTCATTGTCTTTGTTTACATCTACACCGTTGTGTGAGCCAAGCCAGAGTGGGAGTGATCCCCCAAACGACAAGGCACAAACCAAGCTTCCATCTAACCCCAACAAACGTATACTGGATTGTACATGCCAAGCTCCTCCTCCCTCTAACTAGGTATTAGTTATAAAAAAGGTGCAAACGACAAGATATTAAAACAGGAGGGGGGAGCAGTTTCCTCACACAGAGATTGAGGGTGGACAGTTCCGTGGGAGGTGGCGTCTCACAGCCATGAACCAGAGAGATAATAGTGAGCTGGTGGAGACATCAGGACCATGGCTGTGCTGGATCCAGGAGGGGGCGATAGACAGGGTTGGGCTGCAGGCCAGCACAGCCTGGGGGGAACTAACTTCACCTTGGACTCATTAGAATGAGGGAAACGGACAGTGTTACCGACCAATCTCCTTTGTCAAGTGGATTAAAAAAACAGACAAAGGGATATTGACGTCACTGGTCCGGATGGTTTCAGGGCCATGGCGTGGCGCTGTAATGTACTGTGCTGCTTGCCGTCAGATAGGCTATACACACACACCAAAGTGTTAGTCACCGCTTCTCATGATATGGAGACATCACAACAGAGAGATACACCATCTCTGTCTATTTCGTCTCCACAAGAACTGATCTGCAAAGAGAGCAGAAGGAGTGGAAATGACAATTTCACATTTAAATTCAAATCGACCACCTGGAGATCTGCAATAAAAAGGCAAGTGGAGAGAGAGGTATTTTTTTTATAAAAAGGAGAGTCTGCTGTGGTGATTAAATCATCCGCAGGGGTGGAAAGTAACTTGTGGGCACTGGCAAAAAGCTCCATTCTGCATTTACTAATACATAAGGCCAGACTTAATCTTCTCTCTCTTTCTGCATCTCTTTCCACGTTCTGTTCGGTTATTTTGATGTAGGCTATTTGTTCATGTTGATTTCAGGGTAGTGTCAGCGATCCAGTTTCTGTATAAAGATCTAAGCTTTTATAAACACATGAATAAACTAAACTCTAGATGTACTGTGCAATAGGGAACATTTTTACAATAAAATGAGAATATATGAATTAGACTCAAGCCTCATCTATGATGGGTTCTGTGGGAGAATGTAGGCATAAGCAAAAGCATGCGCTTATGTGAGATACAATGCACAGATGCAAGGAACTGAGGAAGTACGTCATGTCTTCATGCTTAGAGCATGTTCCATGAGTTTGCTTTATTAGGATTCGGAGCTTCTTCAAATATCACAAAAAGGTCAGGGTGGCATGTTCCCAGTCACATGCAACATAGGGGACAGAATTTAACCTCCACTAGCATGTATATCCTGCATTCTAACGAGAGAGGTTGAGCGTGGGTCAGATCTGCTCGGTTTCAAATGAGTCGACTGCCACCTGGAACGCACATCACAACATTTGAATTGTCAGTTGCACCTACCTGAATGTGGGTGTGTGTGTGTGTGTGTGTGTGTGTGTGTGTGTGTGTGTGTGTGTGTGTGTGTGTGTGTGTGTGTGTGTACGCGCGTCAATGTGCACATCGTGTCTGAATCAATATGGACAAGGACATACAAGATGAATAAAGCAGCTAGTAATACAGCCTAAGTAACTACACAAGAAGTGAACAAATCACATTGTTGGAAAACACAACATGCTACAAAACCAAACTGTGTGCAGTAGAAAGGCCTTACTGAAGAGCGCAGTAACTTTCAACGTGGCACCGTCATAGGATGCCACCTTTCCAACAAGTCAGTTCGTCAAATTTCTTCCCTGCTAGAGCTGCCCCGGTCAACTGTAAGTGCTGTTATTGTGAAGTGGAAATGTCTAGGAGCAACAACGGCTCAGCCGCGAAGTGGTTGGCCACACATGCTCACAGAACAGGACCGCCGAGAGCTGAAGCGCGTAAAAATCGTCTGTCCTTGGTTGCAACACTCACTACAGAGTACCAAACTGCCTCTGGAAGCAACGTCAGCACAAGAACTGTTCTCCGAGAGCTTCATGAATTGGGTTACCATGTCTGAGCAGCTGCACACAAGCCTAAGATCACCATGCGCAATGCCAAACGTTGGCTGGAATGGTGTAAAGCTCGCCGACAATGGACTCTGGAGCAGTGGAAAAACGCCTTCTCTGGAGTGACGAATCACGCTTCACCATCTGTCAGTCCGACAGACGAATCTGGGTTTGGCAGATGCCAAGACAACACTACCTGCCCGAATGCATAGTGCCAAATGTAAAGTTTGGTGGAGAAGGAATAACGGTCTGGGACTGTTTTTCATGGTTCGGGCCAGGCCCCTTAGTTTCCAGTGAAGGGAAATCTTAATGGTACAGCATACAATGACATTCTAGATGATTCTGTGCTTCCAACTTGGTGGCAATAGTTTGGGGAAGGCCCTTTCCTGTTTCAGCATGACAATGCCCCGGTGCACAAAGTGAGGTCCATACAGAAATGGTTTGTCAAGATCGGTGTGGAAGAACTTGACTGGCTTGCACAGAGCCCTGACCTCAACCTTATCGAACATGTTCGGAATGAATTGGAACCCCGACTGAGCCAGACCTAATTGCCCAACATCAGTGCCCGACCACACAAATGCTCGTGGCTGAACGGAAGCAAGTCCCTGCAGCAATGTACCAACATCTAGTGAAAAGCTTCCCAGAAGAGTGGAGGCTGATAACAGCAAAGGGGGGACCAAACCCATATTAATGCCCATGATTTTGGAATGAGATGTTCGACGAGCAGGCGTCCACATACTTTTGATAATATATGTACTGTTTAATAATCTGTTAAAATAATTGACTCCCGAGTCACGCAGTGGTCTAAGGCACTGCATCCCAGTGCAAGAGGCGTCACTGCAGTACCTGGTTCGAATGCAGGCCATGATTGGGAGTCCCATAGGGCGGCGCACAATTGGCCCAGTGTCGTCCGGGTTTGGCCATCATTGTAAATAAGAATTTGTTCTTGACTGCCTTGCCTAGTTAAATAAAGGTTATATAAAATGAATGCATACCATTTAACAAGCTGTTCAAAGCATTGACTACATGCATACTGTTAAACAAGCTGTTCCTAACACACAACGCACATACTCAAGGATGGACGGTGAAAAGCAGGGGAGAAGGGTTATGTTTGAGGGTAGGAGGGGAGCGAGCCAGGGGAGAAAGGACATTTTCAATTAAAATAAATGAGTTTCGCAGTGACATTAAAAGGTATTACCTCTCACTAATGGCTTAACTTCCTGTGATGGAGTGCGTGGCGGCGGCGTAATGCGTCCCAAAAGGATTGCCAAGACACCGATGACTAATGTGGAACAATACGCAAGCGGCGCGGCGAGCTGGGAGATTAGCAGGAGGAATGAGTGCGGCCTGAGGCGGGTAGTCGGACTGAGGGTTAGAGGGAGGGAGGGAACAGGGGCCACGCTAAACAATGGGACACAACAGGGTTTCCCCCGGTGCCTCTTAGGAGTGCAGGGGCAGGCTGGGCTAAGATATACATCACGGCGGCTATTAGGCATCACACTGAGGATGAAGAGGACGAATGAAGACAGACAGCAGTGTGGTGTAGTAGCCTTAATGATGCTTTTAAAGTAAACTAGTATGGTATCCCTTTAATAAAGCTAGTTGCAAGACTTTTACTGTAAACTAGTATGGTATCCTTTAATGAAGCTAGTTGCAAGGCTTTTAATGTAAACTAGTATGGTATCCTTTAATGAAGCTAGTTGCAAGGCTTTTAATGTAAACTAGTATGGTATCCCTTTAATGAAGCTAGTTGCAAGGCTTTTAATGTAAACTAGTATGGTATCCCTTTAATGAAGCTAGTTGCAAGGCTTTTAATGTAAACTAGTATGGTATCCCTTTAAAAAAGCTAGTTGCAAGGCTTTTAATGTAAACTAGTATGGTATCCCTTTAATGAAGCTAGTTGCAAGGCTTTTAATGTAAACTAGTATGGTATCCCTTTAATGAAGCTAGTTGCAAGGCTTTTAATGTAAACTAGTATGGTATCCCTTTAATGAAGCTAGTTGCAAGGCTTTTAATGTAAACTACATTTACATTACATTTAAGTCATTTAGCAGACGCTCTTATCCAGAGCGACTTACAAAATGGTGCATTCACCTTATGATATCCAGTGGAACAACCACTTTACAATAGTGCATCTAAATCTTTTAAGGGGGGGGGGGGTGGGGTTAGAAGGATTACTTTATCCTATCCTAGGTATTCCTTAAAGAGGTGGGGTTTCAGGTGTCTCCGGAAGGTGGTGATTGACTCCGCTGTCCTGGCGTCGTGAGGGAGCTTGTTCCACCATTGGGGTGTCAGAGCAGCGAACAGTTTTGACTGGGCTGAGCGGGAACTGTGCTTCCTCAGAGGTAGGGGGGCCAGCAGGCCAGAGGTGGATGAACGCAGTGCCCTTGTTTGGGTGTAGGGCCTGATCAGAGCCTGAAGGTACGGAGGTGCCGTACCCTTCACAGCTCCATAGGCAATCACCATGGTCTTGTAGCGGATGCGAGCTTCAACTGGAAGCCAGTGGAGAGAGCGGAGGAGCAGGGTGACGTGAGAGAACTTGGGAAGGTTGAACACCAGACGGGCTGCGGCGTTCTGGATGAGTTGTAGGGGTTTAATGGCACAGGCAGGGAGCCCAGCCAACAGCGAGTTGCAGTAATCCAGACGGGAGATGACAAGTGCCTGGATTAGGACCTGCACCGCTTCCTGTGTGAGGCAGGGTCGTACTCTGCGAATATCGAGTATGGTATCCCTTTAATAAAGCTAGTTGCAAGGCTTTTAATGTAAACTAGTATGGTATCCCTTTAATAAAGCTAGTTGCAAGGCTTTTAATGAACAGACACTGGATGAATGTTGCATGGTATGAGAACGGGTTCGGACTGTATCCTTATCTTAAAATATGTAATAGAAAGACTGACGTGTGTGGGTTTGGTGTCATTCATGATGCAAAGTTATCTGCACTTTTCCGAAAACACCACACAATCCAAGCGGCAAGGGTCTAGGCCTACATTCCAAGGAATTTCCTGACTGTTTATACGAGCATCCTGGAGGGAAAAAAATGCAAAGGCATTGAAGGTAAATGGTATACAAAGTGAAAGCAGTGCATTATGTAGGAATGAGATGGAGGTTTATAACAGTTGATCCTGGCCTATGAGGCAGAGTAGAACATCATCCAAGTGTCACCAGGGTAACACTCCTACTGAATACCAAGTCTGCCTCTGTCTCACACACACACACCCCTAACTCCCAGGGCTGCTTGCCCCCTACCTTACTATTAATGCTTTTTGATAGGAACCCCCCCCACCCCCCCCCCCTCCCCACTCCTCAGCACAGCGCGTTATTAAAAAAGAGACACGGCAGGAGTGCTCTTAGGTCTCTTCCCACTTTTTCATTACCAGCGGGCCCCTTGACATTTATTGACAGCTCATGGCTCTGAGGGCTGGCGCCGACACAACAGAGTGAGATGAGCCCTTGGCTTCCATCAGCGCTCACCGACTTAACTGTCCATATTGCACAGTAGATTAATCACTAAAAACACAATTTGTAATTAAATTGGGTGTTAAAACGTGTCAATTGATTTGTCCATTTTAAATAAAGGCAAATGTTTCATCACTCAAGTTTTTTTTTTCATCATAAAGGGGTTTAGGTTCGTGGGTTTGGCAGGGGGCCTGGACGCAGCTGAATATGAGAGAACATTTTAGAGGCCCCATCTTGGTTGTACATTTCACAGCACCTATCCAGTGTGTGACAATACATTTTATTTTTGACATTTTTGCATCAGAGAATTTTGTAGTTTTTCAGCTGAGAGAATGTTAGTTTATGTAGAATCACAGGGAATTTGCTTTTATTCTGCCATGGAGCTAAGAGAATGTTGCAGTTTTAAAGCTAATTTACTACAATTATACGTATTTTGCCATGGCTAATGCTGTGTCATTTTGCTCAAAAATGAAATCTATACTGTTAAATACATAGTTTTTTTGACTTTTCTATTCTCCCGCACTGTCTAGCTTTTATTTTGGTGATTTTAGTTCTCACAGACTAGATTATTTAAAAAAATATATATAGGTCCATTATCTTTCCTACATACTTTATATCTGGTAGTTAAAATTTACACTGAAAGGATTTTCCCATCCGGAGGAATAATATAAATCTCTCGCCCGAGGACTTCCATGGCAGAAAAACTCCTGTCACTACTACAACACAGGAGAAAGGAGTGGGACAATGAGAAGGAGGCAGTAAACTTTTACTTAATAGCAGGCAGCCACGGCTGCATGTTTGCACACCACGCGTGACCGTGTCTGAGACATTTACCAGATAATGAGGACCAATTACAATACTCATCTCTTTATCTGTTATTTAATTATGAGACCAGGGGCGCTTTAAATTCACACCAGCACACACACACGCTCCTGTGAATACACACACACTAACAGCGTCGGACACAGAGACAGTTGCTGCTATATACACAGAGCTATGAGCTGCCACCACCTGATATGCAACACAAAGCAAGTCCTTGTGAATGGAGGCTACGTTGATATAGGCCTACCTGCCAATTTTAGTTCAGAACAAACAGCTTGAGAAGCTTAAGAATTTTGGGGGGTGAGTCTACGCACCTTGCTGAAATCAAACACGCCAATAATCTGTCCATAGAACACTAATGTATCCTGCGATTGGGTCGTTAAAAGCAGTGTATTTGTAGAAACAACACAATGAAAAGGTTTGTTCAAGGTTTTTATTTCCTTGGCAGTGTGCCAACTTTCCATTTTATTCCTGGCAATAGCAGAAGGTCCGTGAGCAACAGTTTCTATTCATTAATGACTGGACAAAAACAAGCATCCATTAAAATGCCCACAACATGTGGACAGAACCACAGATTCCACTATCCCCAAAAGAGAGAAAATGAATTATATTATCTCATAGACAATGGAAAGACCAAACGTGTGGAAAGACTAAAAGAGGGGTTGGAGATGAATCCTCACTGAGGTTATCAGCCAACTGAAAGAACACAAGCCTGCATTCCCCCCTGGAAACCCCAGGGTCAGAGCTGAAGAGACAGAAAACCTAGTCAGAGCAATGGACCGAGCCAACATCTAGCTCAGATGTTCAGTTAACTCTGGGTCAGCCCTCGCCCCCCCGGGGACTAGGGATTACCTTCGCGGATTAAAAATATTAAATAAAACGGATCAATATAGATTAATGTGTTCTTATCGTGCAATGGACGAGTCATATCTTCAAAAGAACGAATCCATTTGCCACAATAATTACCACCTAACTAAGTCACAAGTAACCTAATCAAATTAGACAGTATTTGTTCTGTCGCATGAAAAGACAGTTATAAGTGGATGGGTATCTTGAAAGCATGGATTCATATAATTGAAATCGCTTGGAGAGCGTCGACCACCACAGAAGCAATAGCTATTGATAAATTGAAAATGACTTAATATTAATTTTGTAGATATCTTTACGGTTTTATATAATTATATCCTCTTAGCATGAATAGATTGTTTTTATATTCCCTTCGATATTGAAAGTAGTGTTAGGTTAAAGCAGTGCCATTATTGAGTGGACTGCAGTGGACTAAAGGAATGTGTACTCCCAAAAACTCAAGACCTCTCCTGACTGATATGAAGTCCTGTGATATGCAGAGAGATCATTGGTCACGAGTACTGAAGTACATCTTTGTGGAAGGGAGGGGGTGAGAGCCAAGGGTGTAAGTGGACACCGCACCGTGTCGTATGTATTCAGCTGGTAAATCTTCACTGAGCAAACACTTGAAACATCCCTTGTAATTTCGGGGCTCTTTTGAACGATAAATATATGTATTGTATATTGAGATATTGGTCTTCTTATCACCATGTCAGAGGAAGATACTGCAGCTCCATCTGCTGTGTCATCAAGCAACGATCAGCTCACACACACACACATCTAGCTCTCACTGCAATTTACCAGGTAGCCTAGAAGCAGAAAGGACATAGTAATGCGCATAAGCTGACCAGCTCATCCTATAGCCTACTACGTTTCCCGTAACATCTGACCCTGACACTGTCTTTTATTTCTACTCTACAACAAAAGCTGGTCGATCCTTATTTTCCAATAAAAGGTTCATTACATTGTCTGAGACCAGGAGAAGCCATTGAGAAATGCAGTACTGAAATAGAGCGGATCTTTCTTCATAAGCACCGTTGATATGTTCAACCAGTCAAATAGATTGTTGTGGGATTTGCCATCGAGTTTCCCCTTCAGTTAAAGGCACAGCCATCCTTAACAGGAGTTACCATAACCTACATGGAAAGTTACAAGATAAAGACTAAAGAAGAAGAGGGTTCACTCACCGGAGTCGTTGCGTAGGTAGGAGGACATGGCTGGAATGAGGCAGGACTGGCTGAGCAGCTCCTGCAGCACAGTGGGAAGGGCGTTGCTGTTGTGGCCCCTGCTCTCCCCTGTAGGGGCCTCTCCGTGGCTCACACAGTTTGCTGGGTTGATGTAGCTGGCCAGCACCTGGCGGACAGGGGGAGAATAAGTGGAGCACACACAATTTTAGCAAAACATATAGGAATTTTCTCTGGGGTAACTACACAGTAATGACTTATGTAAAAAGTAAGTGCATAGGTCTTCCCATTGTTAGCCAAGTGACACTTTGTGCCATTTGGGGAAACCATCAGGATGTACTACACCTAGCTAGGCCGAGAGGACTCTTACCTGCAGCAGACAGGTGACATGCTCCTCCTCCAGCCTCTGCTTGGTGAGGGCCTGCTCCACGTCCCAGCCTGAGGCAGTGGAGCCTGTACCGAAACCAGTGCCCTTCGCCCAGTACAGCTGCTGCTCCTCACTGGTGCCCCCTCCATGACCACTGGACACTGTGGGCTGGGGACACACAGACGAGTGGAGGTGATCAGCGCCACACAGGAAATCGGCAGGGGGTAAAGTGTAGTCTACTGGTCCATTGTGATGACAACATAGGCCTAGCCTAAAGATAATAGCGTTCCATAAGCTTACGAAATCAAAAGACTAAAAATGTTATTCTCAATGCAGCATGGGCTACACGTTTGGATTGAATAAGATTACTGTTCCCCTTTTCAAAATGTCAGTCTTCACATCAAAAGTTGAATGAGAGCGAAATGCTGATTTTCCAGGTAGAAAAATCACAAACATAACTAGCCTGCCTACCCACAGTCCCAACTCCTATGCAGCCCTGCTTGTCGCAGCCATTATACACTTGAGGCACTTCTAGTTCAGCTCAGAGCACATGCCCAGCAGTTTGAAAGGGAGATTATGTCAAATAAAAGGCAGAGGAGTCTCGGAGGGAAAGAGCATATGCTCGAACTAAACAAAGGTCGACCTGGTGCTGTGCGTATGATATTTGAGCAACGAGAGTTCCCTGTGGTACAAGGAGAGAGCAGAGGGCATTATTGAATAAAGAGAACAGAGAGATGGATATGAAAGGATGTCTGAGTTAGACAAGAGGATAACGTTTGAGACTGCACCTTTTCTGCTTTGACAATCATCAGGCTCGACGTGGGCGCGCTATAAAGATCCACGCGAGAGGCAGTGGCTGACTGACAAGCGGCCAACTCTGCGCTCCCCCAGCGCATCTTTAACATCGCAGGAACGCTCCCGACGTGCACACAAGCGTTATGGGAATGTTACCGGCTAATGGAGGTGGCGTATATGTACATGCACCTCTGCCACCAGAGATCACTGTCAACTCTATCAGTCAACTGGGGCGCAATGGAGATGATTCAGCATTTACATTGACTTTACAGTCGGTGGGATGAGACTGCTGGGATTTTGACCGGTTTGTCTTTTATTCCTTTGGTGAGTTTCTTCATTGTTCACTGGATTTTAATAGATGGCCATAGTGTGTGTTTTGTATAGGACAGTCCTGTTTGGGCCGGAGCAGGGCCCAGTCCTGACTCTCTCCCAGTGGTACAAGGAGGAGGAGTTATGCTCTCATCATAAGAGGTTGGAGACTAATCACTGAGCCCTGGAACATCAAATCAGGGAGGAGGCTCACTTTCCCAGATAAAGAGGGATGTGTGTGTGTGTGTGTGTGTGTGTGTGTGTGTGTGGAGTGGACTGACCGCCTGCCCGCTCGCTCAGGCCCCGTGTCTCCGGCCACATAAAAGCAGCACCCCTGGGCCGCCGCCTCAAGGACGGCCATTACCGCTGTGACAGGACTTTGGCCCGCGCTCAAGCCATCGGCCCCCGGAGATCTGTCCTCAACTCTGACAACTCCTTAAATCCACACGGGTCTGTGGACGAGAGCACGTGCTGAAACGGTCCACAGTAACACTGAGCTGTAGTACTGTAATAGCCTAGCCTGCTATCTAAAGTAATATCTATAGCGGTCTAGCTGGATTTAGGCCTATGATATATAGCGCTTGGACCCTTGTGGTGGTATTGCTGGATGCTGGTGGCATTGAGCTTCCAGTGATCAAAATCCCTATTGTGATTGATACAAGTTGATCGTCATCTCCTTTGCGTCGCAGTGGTCCGAGACGGGTACAGAGTACTTTGAAAGGCTATGAGCATGAGGCGAGTGTTGAAGCAAAGCAGAAAGCTCAATAGAAGTAGAATCACTCCATTTAATGGGCATGGCAGTCAGACAGTGCATGATTCAATTCCTATTCATGATGTTCCCTTCTGCCTGGAGTTGGCAAAAATACAAAGGACACGTCTCTCTTCAAAGCCAGACCTGCCTCTTATCATTCACACTAAACAATTACCCAATTTGTCAAGGGCTCAGTAGAGATATGCATAAGAGCCCTGAGTAAAGCCCTGCCAGGTTGAGTAATTAATAACATGACTGATCCTCACCGCCCATCTCTCTCTGAGCGAAAGACAAAAGGAGAGTGAGAACCTCCTATCGTGTCAAGCCAAAAGCATTAGACAAGGCTGACACCATTTGTCACACAATGCTTTGTCAAACCAACCCAAATAGAGGTTTATCTTCGTCTTGGTCCATCATGAACACACAAGAGAAAGCAATGGGCAGAACACACTTTGACCGACATCTGGTGAAATAATACCAGTATGAGTGTGTTTGAACTGTGTTTACATTCTTGTTCGAGGCATCCCAGTTCGATGCCAATGCCACGCCTTTGGGGCATCAACATTCTAATTAAGCAATTAGGCCCGAGGGGGTGTGGGTATATGGCCAATATACCACAGTTAGGGCTGTTCTAACGCACGTCCACAACGCGGAGTGCCTGGACACAGCCCTTAGCCATGGTATATTGGCAATATATCACAAACCCCAGAGGTACCTTATTGCTACTATAAACTGGTTACCAACATAATTAGAACAGTAAAAATAAATGTTGTCATACCCGTGGTATACCATGGCTTTCAGCCAATCAGCATTCAGGGCTTGAACTACCCAGTTTATATCAGAGTATATGAAATGCATTTATTAGTCTATTGCAAAAATAATACCACCACAACAATGCCAAGAGTGTGCAAATCTGTCATCTAGGCAAAGTGTGGCTACTTAAAAAAATAAAAAATAAACATTGTTTAACACTTATTTGGTTACTACATGATTCCATGTGTTATTTCTTAGTTTTGATGTCTTCACTATTATTCTACAATGTAGAAAAATGTAAAAAATAAAGAAAAACCCTGGAATGAGTAGGTGTGTCCAAACTTTTGAATGGGACTGTAGGTGTTTTAGAAACCTTCGAGTGTCCTCTCTTTCCGTATTATAAATCAAAACATCTGACATGCATGAACCTCTGCAGGATGGTTTTCAAGTCGCTTCCCTGTGGCTCAGTTGGTAGAGCATGGTGTGTGCAACGCCAGGGTTGTGGGTTCGATTCCCACAGGGGGCCAGTACAAAAAAAATAAAAAATAAATAAACAAGTACAAAAAAATAAAAAAGAATGCATGAAATGAAAATGAAATGTATGTATTCACTACTGTAAGTCGCTCTGGATAAGAGCGTCTGCTAAATGACTAAAAAGTAAAATGTTTTTGGTAAGCTGCGTTCCCTTCTTTGACAATTACACATGCTGCGTCTCTTCATTCACAAGACAATTCCTAATATAGTCACCCATTTAGACTACTGTCAATTTAATCTTGTGTTTAGGCTACATCTATTATTATAAGCCTGTGTGTGAAATTAGTTTAGTAAAAGACTTGACTAGGGCTGTGGTGGTCACGAAATTTCATTGCCGGTGATTGTCAAGCAAATAAAAGTCGGTCTCACAGTAATTGACCGTTAATTAACAAACACATTTAGCATCTCCTGGCTTCCACACATCTCATGGCCTACAAGCCACTGATGCTGAACTTTGGAACATTACATTTTATTAAGTCGAATAACAGCAAAAGCAGTAGTCTGTCAATCTACTATCCCCCATAGTACAAAATATTCCAAACAGTCAGACAGTTGTGGGATGCAATAGATCCCAAATTAATAGAATCACTGGCGTAAAAAATAACTTTTTACGCAATGTGGCTGATGCAACAGATCAGAACATTTAGCTTAAAATGTTGATAAACTATAAAGGCTATTTCGTCACATACGCGCAGCAATGTGCACATGGCAGTAGGCTATAAGCTATTATCAAAAGTGACTGCAAATGCGATTATGCATGTAATGCTTCTATTTTAAAAGCTGCATTTTTAATGGTGAAAATTATCTTATCCAAACTTGAAACTCACGAGCTGCTTATGTATGCCAGTTAGGCTCTAAACCTCCTGTTGTCTCTAACTTCATGCCCTTTGTACTGTTGTCTGTGCCCAATAATGTTTCTACCATGTTTCGTGCTGCTACCATGTTGTTGTTATGTTGCCACCATGATGTGTTGTCATGTGTTGCTATGTTGTCGTCTTAGGGCTCTCTTTATGTAGTGTTGTCTCTCACCCATTAGACTATTCTTGATTTTATCTTGCCTTTACACATACTAAATAATATATGTGTGAAATTTGATTTGATTTAGGATGGACCATTATCATGCACCTGTCTCGAAACAGGGGCAGCAAAAGAAATACATGTCATCTATGCACTTAAATAGCGAATGGAGGACGCTTTTCCCTGTGGTTAATTTTCATGCCAACCAGGTAGGCTATACATCTGTTGTAAAGAGAAGCAATGTGCTTAATATAAGGAAAGTTGAGAAATAAATATACTAGGCCTAGCCTATAGAAAGCTGATGGGATGCTCCTCTTTTTAGTAGAGGCCATCACTCGGTTTCCTCGCGCACCTGCATAGCCTATAGAAATGTTGCGCAACATGAGCTCTCATTAAGTGTTTGGTTAGATTTTCGATTACATTTGCATTGATGTCAGAGCGATTAGAGGCACAATAGAGTGCTGAGTACCAGGCAGTTAGCAAGTTCGGTAGGCTACTAATAACCATCAGCAGCATCAGAGCTTGGAGAAGCCTAATTACCATAACTAAATGGTCACGAGGAATTTGACTGCCTTCCTGACCCGTGACCGCCGGTGTAGTGATAATATGGTCACCGCAACAGCCCTAGACTTTACTTAAAAAATGCCGGAGATACTACAATTTTAAATTCACATGACGTTGAAAAGACGTCGTCTGCACTTGAAGTATTAAACACACAAGCATGTCCCCAGAAGCGTGTATGTGCATGTAAGCGCCTTTTGGACACGGTCAGTGTCTGGGCTTCACCTCTGAAGAGTTCCCGCTGGTGTTGGGGACACGGGGTGCGTGGTGGCTGAGGGCTGACAGGCAGGCCAGGATGAGGTGGATGGCTCCTATTTCCAGGGCCATGCGGCGCAGCAGCACGCCGTCATCCGTGGTGAGAGGTGTGGTGCTGAATAGGGCCCGCAGCACGTGGAAGGGCAGCGTGGGCAGCACATTTGCCGACGGAGACTGCAGGATGTGACCTGGAAGGAAGGGGAGAGATACAGCCAATCAGAGAAGATGATTGATAATATCGATTATCTTCTCATAATGACAAGAATTGGATAAATAACAGAAATGAATGAAGCATTGTATGAGTGTGAGGGATGGTGAGAGAGATGACCACCATAGGAGGGATGACCACAGATGGGTAGAGGAATACTGTCCAGAAAGGATTGACACATTGATTTAGCACTCATGAGAATGAGGCCAGAGAAAACAACAGCCGACTAAATGGCAGGCTGACAGTGTGCTGTGTGACCAGTGTCACTAAACAAGCTGGCAGCCTGCTCTGCTTCAATCATTAAGGGCCGTTATCTCAAGGACTAAAGAAAAAAAAAAGTGTTGCGGGACAACATGGTTTACTTCAGGCCCTAGAGGAGAGGGAAGCTAAATAGCCATCAATAATGAAGGCAAATGAGAGCAAAGGTTGGCTGGATAGGAGTTGTAATGTATGAGAGGGGGTAGGACTTGTCAATATTAAACAAGGCAGTGTGAGTATTTTGGCTAAATGATCCACAGGGCCAGCAGACAGATATGGTCTCAAGGACTGCAGGGGAAGATCTGCACCAGTGGGAACAAACGTGCCTCAATTGTAAATGGAGGGATTAAAATCTCTCTCCCTCCATTTCTCTACCTGCTCGTGGACAGGTGCTTTTAGAAGAGTCGATTTACATGCATTGCCCATATTATGACACTGACAGCTATGTATTCAGGGACTCTGATAATGGGCATTATCGATCTGCTTGGTCCACAACTTGGCAAGATCAACTGCCTGACAAAGTCAATCTGAGCATTGGTGGAAAAGTGAACCGCTATTAGTGGGGCTGAGAATGTTTGTCCATGCAGCAGCCTTCTATATTAACACCATAGGGACCAGGTGTTTCCAAATATGAACATGCTTCTAAATCCTTCATAAATAGGGACAGGTGTTTTTCCCCGACCACGCCTGAAGCTGCGTGAGAGGTTTTGTCACTCACTGCCCTCGCCATCGTCTGTGACGCCCAACACCAAGCGGAGCAGACACTGGGCGTGCTTCCTCTCCTTCAGCAGCACCTCAGCGTAGCCCGGCAGGCGCAGGAACAGACCGAAGGCCGCCAGCGAGTGGGCAGGGATGGGCGACATGGTCTGCACTGACGACTTGTTGATGGGTGGCGGCTCGGCGGCCATGGTCTCAGGCGCCTCGTACACGAGTTCGCCAGACTGCTCGATGGTGACCCACTCAAACTGGTCGCTGTCCTTGGGCTTCTCCTGCGTGGTGGAGGGCACCACCGGAGCACTCACCTGCACAGGGCGAGCCAGGGATAGAATGGGGTTAGAGGACAACACATGGAAAACACTGACAGAGGAGCTGACTCGGGTGGGATCTCAATGTCATGTGTTGTCTTTGGGCACTGAGGGTAGTAAGGAGTATATGGAACTAGAGAACTGTTATTCAGATCGATAGAGCTGCTGTGGGACTGGGCATAGTGCCCTGGGGACAAAGCTCCTAACTCAACACTTACTTGATGGGATAAAGCAGAGGGTCAACTGATTTACAAGTTTAATATAAATTCAACCAAACAGTGCCTTCAGAAAGTACTCACACCCCTTTACTTATTCCAAATGTTGTGTATCAGCCTGATTTCAAAAAGGATTTGATTTTTTTTCAACACAATACCCCATAATGACAAAGCGAAAACATGTTTTTTGAAATGTTTGCAAATTGATGGAAAATTAAATACAGGAATCTCATTTACATAAGTATTCACACATCAATACTTTGTAGAAGCACCGTTGGCAGTGATTACAGCTGTGAAACTTTGAGTAAATCTCCAAGAGCTTTCTACACCTGGATTATGCAACATCTGCCCATTATTCTTTTCAAAATTCTTCAAGCTCTGTCAAACTAGTTGTTGATCATTGCTAGACAACCCATTTCAAGTGTTGCTATAGATTTTCAAGTAGATTTAAGTCCAAACTAACTCTGCCACTCGGAAACATTCACTGCCTTCTTGATAAGCAACTCCAGTGTACATCCAGACTTGATTTAGGTTATATTCCTGCTGAAAGCTGAATTCATCTCCCTGTGTCTGGTGGAATGCAGACTTGACCAGGTTTTCCTCTAGGATTTGCCTGTGCTTAGCTCCATTCCGTTGATTTTTTCAAAATAAAACACTCTCCAGTCCTTAATCACAAGCATACCCATAACATGATGCAGTCACCACTATGCTTGAAAATATGGAGAGTGGTATTCAGTAATGTGTTGTATTGGATTTGCCCCTAACATAACACTTTGTATTCAGGAGTAAAGCGAATTCTTTTGTCACCATTTTTTGAGTATTACTTTAGTGCCTGTTTGCAAACAGGATGCGTGTTTTGGAATATTTTCTTTCTGTACAGGCTTCCTTCTTTTCACTCTGTCAATTAGGTTAGTATTGTGGAGTAGCTACAACGTTGTTGATCTATCCTCAGTTCTCCTATCACAGCCATTAAAACTCTGTTGCTGTTTGAAAGTCACCATTGGTCTCATGGTGAAATCCCTGAGCGGTTTCCTTCCTCTCCGGCAACTCAGTAAGGAAGGACGTTTGCATCTCCGTAGTGACAGGGATTATTGATACACCATCCTAAGTGTAATTAATAACTCAAAGGGATATTACATTTCTGCTTTTATTTTTACCCATCTACCATGCCCTTCTTTGTGAGGCATTGGAAAACCTCCCTGGTCTTTGTGGTTGAATCTGTGTTTGTAATTCACTGCTCGACTGAGCGACCTCACAGATAATTGTATGTGTGGGTTAGAGATGAGGTAGTCATACAAAAATCATGGTACACACTTATTGCACATAGATAGTCCATGCAATTTATGTGACTTGTTAAGCACATTTTTAATCTCAAACTTATTTAGTCTTGCAATAACAAAGTGGTTGAATACTTATTGACTCAAGACATTTCAGCTTTTCCTTCTTTATTCAATTTGTAAAAATATAAACAATTACACTTTGACATTATGGGGTATTGTGTGTAGGCATTGACAAACAGTCTAAATGTTATCAATGTTAAATTCAGGCTGTAACAAAACATTATGAGGATAAAGTCAAGGGGAGTGAATACTTTTTGAAGGCACTGTACCAGCCCTCAACTGTTGGGCTCCTGTTACAGGGAGTGTTTACTCAGGTTGTGCCCAGTGTCCTTAAGATTAAGGCAAGTATCGGAGCTGCAGCACTTCAGAAAAACAACGTTATTTTGTGCTTAGTTGTGATCAATATAATCAATTCAAGCTTTGCTGCACTAAAAGCCAGAGTGGATCTCCAGGAACAGGATGTGCTGTAAGTAAACAGCTAAACACCAGTGGGACAAAAGACACAGACCTGGGCTGTTTGGCTAACCCATCAGAAAACACTACACAGAGTCACTACTGGGTAAACAGAAAAGCCTCACCTGCATCAAAGCCTTAAGTTTACTTTGCTAACAGTCTCACTCAGGATGAGAGCAGAACACCTCAATTATTCACAGCCTTAAGAGCGTGCTCTGAAATCACTATCCAGAGACACACAAAGGGTTAAACTTATGCAGATTGATGTAATATCCTGTTGAGAGAGGTATATGGTCAACCAATCAATGACCAATCATGTATATGCTTCATTTTCACCACAATGCTAAGTACAAAACAAATCATCTCACTTGGTAGCCCTCGTGGGGCGTCTGCTTCAAACCACCAGTAGCTCTGGGAGACTGCCTGAATAATTCAATTCGCTGCAACAATTTGGAAGGGGGAGAAAATAACAAAACAGATTTAGTACCTGGCAGCTGTCAGAAGCCATTCCAGCTAGTCACCTTGTCCTGTGCGCTCTCAATTACCGTATAAAGTATCAATTTACTTTCATTTAGGAGGAATGATGTAGCACAGGGGGAGCCCAGAAGAGACAAATAGGGATTTAGACTGAACGGAAAACAGTGACTTGCAATAACTCTCTATAGGCTGAAACCAGTGTAGAGACAAGGCATTACTTTGGCAACTTCAGATCTGCATTGGACTTTCTATGTAGCCAAGGCAGCTTGAATTTCTTAAGTATTGAGCTCTAGATGATATGCTTTATCTAAACATATCTAGAAAATGGGCTTAACATTGTAGGACTACAATGAAATACCTCCCCAATTACGCAAGTTGTGAAAGTGGTATTTTACTGGTGCTGGTATTAGTTACTTATGTAGTTATTAGAATAGGAAGAGGCCAAACCTGTTGGATGACGTCTGGGTAGAGCATTGGCAGCCTCTCAGCGATCAGGGCCAGACCACCCATGCCTGCAAACACCTGCAGGGGCGACTGGATGGGTTTGGTCTCGAGCAGGGACTCATCGATGGCTGCGTCCAGACACTCGTCTCCCGGGGTCATGGGCTCGTCCTCTGGACAGCTACTCAGCATGTCACAGTGTTCCACTGGAGGAGGGTAAAGCAGAGTGTTTTCACTGACACTAGGTATTTTCTATGTGGCTTGTGTTCTTCGGTGTGCTTTGTGCCGCGCTCAACCAATCATGACAAGTAAATAATGGGATGCCCAGCAAAGAGGGCCATTGTTTACATCTCAAACACAGAATGAAAAAAATCTCTCATAACTCGTCCCTCGTTAGAAGACAGAGTGAAAAAAAACAGAGCCATCACTACTCATTTATCAAGTTCAAGCAAGAGAAGCTGACACCAGTTTTCCCAGAAATAAGGGGATGGAGTACCATTACCATTTCCATATGTGAATGCATAAATATGTGCTAATGGTTGTCCTTGGAAAAAGGATACGCCACTCCAGATGAAGTGCACACTGATTAAAACAGAATCATGGGCTCAGACTACTTGTCCTTGTTTGCACGTCAGAGGTGTGGCTCTGTACACAAAGTCAAAACCAAATGGAACGGAGGATGAATGGTAAAAAATAGCTCCCCATTATTGTTTTCATTCTGCGGCACGGCCGGCCTGTTTTATGATGATATAAAGCCCCAGTCAATTGATAGGTCATCTACAAAAAGCTGCACATCACCCTTCTGGAGAAGAAAATAAAATAAATGATTCATTGCTCCCGTCTCTAAAGGGATTTTCCCCCTCCTCGTAGTGAATTAAAAAGTCACGAGGGTAGTGACTAATAGGGGTTGTAACAGGCCCGTCCTGTCTAGAATTCCAAATCAGGATTAAACGTGATGGAGAAGGAAGCGCTCATCTTTCAGCAGGCCGCAAGAAGAGACTGGGCCACCCAGAGAATATTTTTAACAGCATCAACCCAGTGAGTTACGGTTACATTTCAAGTGCAACCAAAAAGGCACAGGAAAAAGGGTCATCATTAGACTTCAGAGGAGCATATCAGATAAGATCTGTGAGAAAGAGGGCAAATCGTGAACGACAAGGAATTCTATCATTCTGCTCAAGAACAAACATTCTCCTATTTTACAGAATGTTCCAGTACCTTTACTACACCAAGTGGATCCTATTAGCCTGAGAGTTCAAGTGATAAATCAAGGGTAGGCCATAGACTTAGATAAACATCACATCATTGTGTCAGAGCATGGACAGCACCATTGAGGCCATCTCCATTTGAAGTAGTCCATTTTCTTCTTCTAATACTTCTATGAGTTGGCAAACAAACTGAAAGGGTGCACAATGCCACCTAGAGTGTGTTTGAACAGGTATAAAGCCAAGGTTGGTGATTTACCGCCACCTGCAGTTATGGAATGTTTCCTCAGGAGTATAATTCATTAGCTGGTCCCTACTGGTGACCTGGATGGAGTTATGTGATCCTTGCTTAACTCAAAGGACATCGTTCCCCGGGCGGTCTGCGGGCCGAATTTGGCCACCCGAGCGAAAATTAAACATGTGCAGGAAATGAGCTTAATTTTGGACGTTTATTCCCCATGTAATCATATACAATGTACAATGGTGTACAGTACTTAAGTAAAACTACTTCAAAATACTACTTAAGTTGTTTTTTGGGCATCTGTAGTTAGATTTGACATCTTTTATTCCCCCACATATCTTTAGAAAATAATTTACTCCATACATTTTCCCTGACTCACAAAAGTACTCATTACATTTTGAGTGCTTAGCAGGACAGAAAAATTGTCCAATTCACAAATTTATCAAGAGAACATCCCTGGTCATCCCTAATGCCTCTGAACACAAATGCTTTGTTGGTAAATGATGTCTGCGTGTTGGAGTGTTCCCCCAGCTCACCGTAAATAAAAATACATTAAAAAAAATCAAGCCGCCTGGTTTGCTTAATATATGAAAAGGTGAAAATATGAATACCTTTACTTTGGATACTTTTGATACTGTGCAGCAACGCTCCCCATCCAACCTGACAGAGCTTGATAGGATCTGCAGAGAAGAATGGGAGAACCTCCCCAAATACAGGTGTGCCAAGCTTGTAGTGTCATACCCAAGACTCGAGGCAGTAATCATCACTGCCAAAGGTGCTTCCACAAAGTACTGAGTAAAGGGTCTGAATACTTATGTAAATGTGATATGTTTTTAACTATTTTTAATATAAATTAGCACACATTTCTAGAAAGCTGTTTTTGCCATCTCATTATGGAGTATTGTGTGTAGATTAATAAAACAATTTAATATGTTTTAGTATAAGGCTGTAAACTAACAAAATGTGGAAAAATTCAATGGGTCTGAATACTCCGAAAGCACTGTGTTTGGGCTTCTTGCGGTCAATTTGCAGTCTACAAATGTCTAATTATGTTACGGCCCGACCACCCGCTCAAGAAAAAAACAGCCTGTGGCTGAATCTAGATGATCCCTGCCATAGGTTGTCCCACCCAGTTGACTACTTCAAAATGGTGAAAGTCCTCAATGGTGCTGCCCATGCTAAAAGGGGCTTTTGGGCACTAAAGTCCTCTCTCTCTACGGAGTAGACCTAGAAACCTAAAAATGGTTAGAGGGACAAAACCCATTTAGCTCTAAAAGGCACGGCCTATTTGTGGAAGTTGAAGGCTTTTAAGGGGGCTGGATCTCTCCATGTACCCGTCTTCAGTTCAGTGGATGGCCGTTAGTGGGGCTGAGCCTGGTAAATGGATTATGTAATCTCCCCCTGGTCAAAGCCGCCGCACTGGTTTAAGAGATCCCCCCCCCCCCATCTCTGGCAGGACTGTTACTGAGGGTCACTGCTATCCTCCCCATTTATCAGCCTCAATGGGTCTGGAGACAAAGGATTCCGGAATGATTTGTTTTGGGAAGCGACGGTATTGGAAGCTATTTGGGGAAATTGTAGGCGAGCTATGGATTAAGTATTGTCAGAGAGGTATTTTACTGCACAGTCAAGTATATAGTTAAGCGCAGAGAGCAATGGGGCCGAGGTTTGTCAGAAACAAGAAAAGATGTGCGCCAACCTCATGTTGAAAATGTGTGTCCACTGAACACTACCCTTTACCATGCAGTGCCCCTTTACCCCAGACCAGAGATGAAAGCGGTGGTGCCGAATATACAGCATTGGCAGGCTTCAGCCTGCTCCAGGCAGTTTCTAATCTATATGCCTCAACTAATTATCTGAACTCCGAGCGCACGGCGGTTCAACTAAATTGGTTCGATGAAGACAATGATTGACCTAATCAGGTGGTTAGTGTCTGGCTGAAGACAGTATTGGTGAAATGGGTTTGGAGCTGGACAGACATTCATTAGCAGATAACACGCAGGTCACCGGCCTCCCATCTTGTGTAACCACTAACAGCAGCCCCCTATTCTAGGAGTGGGGTGGCAGATCTGATTGACACTCATTGCCTTTTAAAATATCTCACCCAACAGGGGGACGGACAAGTCATCCAGTGTGACTGACAGATAGGACTGAGGTGCTGAAGAAGAGGGTGCATTGCAGGGAGGAGTTGACGCGCTCCACTGCTTGGACTGTAGGTGGTGTCTGCTAGTGTTAATTAGCCCCAGGGTGCCAGGGGCAGCATACAGGCTGTGAACTGCCACTGGGGAGAAGCAACATCCACACTGACAGAGACCGGCACTGGGCTTTGTAGCAGTGCTACCAAGCATGGGCTCTGTTAACAATGCAGGCTAAACAAGCCTGCAGCAAGAGAGAAAAAAAAAAAGCACTAAAAGTGGCTTTCTGTATAAAGCAAACAATATCTTACTGCAAACAATGTCCCACTGCAGAGCCAGTGGAAACTACACAGGATTTAGCTCTGATTCGAGCGACTGGTATAGAATCACAGGATATAGTGGATTTAAAAAAATCAGATTAGTTTGGAATACTCGTCTTCACACGTTAGTAAGAGCGAACACCTTGACTTGGAGTCGCTTTTGTCAGCTATTAGTTCAGCTTCACTACATCACCCCTTGCAGCTCCCAGGGAGGCAGTGGTTCTACACTTTCTACATGAGCAGCACATCACCCACAGCTAATGCTATCATCAATTCTCTGAGCACACTCCATAAACATGCATTCAGTACCACAGATGGTTGAGGCGGCACCTCAAGATTGTGTGTAGCCATAGGCTACCAGTGAAATCGCTGGATTATTGACCATGTTCTCAGTTTTAGTCATTCATTTTTCCACTTGCAAGGGAAAAACATGTAGAAGTATATGGGAATTAGCAGACATGTATGCAAATTAATATTAATACCATTTAAATGTAGATTTTTTGGGGCATTGGATATATTTAGCATATCATATGGAGACAGAAACATAAACCTTTTACCTTAGCGTAAGTAGACAATTGCAAATTATTAAATCCTTCCAATAGAATAAAAAAATCGAATTTAGTTACGAATTGAACTTTAATTAAATGAGTTGGCTCTTCACATGGGATGACTTCAGTGAACAGCAAAAGGGAATATTGAATGATCCCCAATGATCCATCACATCTCCCAAAAACATTTGTAAAATGATAGTCTAGAAACGAAACCTTTGGAAGCCTGAAAGGAAGACAACCATGTCTTCTCCCTGGACCTCCTCAATGTCCACCTCTTGAACATCAGACTCTGAGGCCTCTTCTTCCCTGTCACTTTCCAACCTTGTTGAGGATGGCTCGTTGTCAGGCTCAAAACGCCTGAAATTTGCCCGGATGGCAACCAATTTTTCAACCCTTGTATTGGTCAGTCTGTTGCGAGCTTTGGTATGTGTGTTCCCAAACAAGGACCAGTTGCGCTCTGAGGTGGCTGATGTTGGTGGGATTTGGAAGATGGAGGCAAGAGGGGAAAGAGCCTCATATCAATAAAGTCCCTTCCACCAGGTGGCTGATGAGATATGTTGGCACGACTGCCATATTGCATCTTCATCCCAAAGCCTTTGCTTGGAAGTGTACTTCGCCAGACTGCCAAGAACCTTGCCCTCATCCAGGCTAAGGTGGCAAGATACATTAATGATGACACCATAGGCCTTACTTGATCTCTGCACCAGACAGGATGCGCTTGCTAGCATACTTGGGGTCCAACATGTACGCTGCAGCGTGTATGGACTTCAGGCTGAAGTCTTCACGCTTTTTGATGCAGTTTCCTCTGCTTGGAGCAACAGTGAAGTGGGCAGGGCAGTACGGATTTCTTCTCTTACATCTGCGAGTCTGAACATCAGACAGGATGGTATTGTCTCCCTCAATTCGTGCAATGGCTATAGGTTTCAGGCTGCTACCACTCTCTCCCAAAATACATAATCCAGGATGATCCTCTTGATGGGGCTGTCCAGTGATATGGCCATTTCCTGGAGACTCCTTCCCCTCCAGGAGACTGTCAAACATGACAACACCACCCCAACGGATGTTGCTGGGCAGCTTTAATCTGGTGCTCTTATTCTTCTTACTTTGCTTGGTGAGGTAGATTGCTGCTATAACTTGATGACCCTTCACATACCTAACCATTTCCTTGGCTCTCTTGTAGCGTGTATCCATTGTTTTAAGTGCCATGATGTCCTTGAGGAGCAGATTCAATGCATGAGCAGCACAGCCAATGGGTGTGATGTGAGGGTAGGACTCCTCCACTTTAGACCAAGCAGCCTTCATGTTCGCAGCATTGTCTGTCACCAGTGCAATTACCTTCTGTGGTCCAAGGTCATTGATGACTGCCTACAGCTAATCTGCAATGTAGAGACCGGTGTGTCTGTTGTCCCTCGTGTCTGTGCTCTTGTAGAATACTGGTTGAGGGGTGGAAATGTAGTTAATTATTCTTTGCCCACGAACATTCAACCACCCATCGGTAGTACAGTCTGCAATACAGTCTGCTTTCGCTATGATTTGCTTGACCTTCACTTGAACTCTGTTGAACTCTGCATCCAGCAAATTAGTAGATAAAGCATGTCTGGTTGGAGGGGTGTATGCAGGGCGAAGAACATTCAGAATTCTCAACAAAACACATTGCCTGTGAGCATCAGAGGTGAACCAGTTGCATACACAGCTCGAGCAAGACATTCATCAGCATTTCTCCATGTTCCTCCATTGAGTCAAAAAAACTTCTGATTCCAGGAGGACCGTGAGCTGTTGCTATCGATAAGGTGTCTGATTCATCATTTTCACCTCAAATAGAAGTAGAGGGACTTTTGTCAGAGGTTGCTTGTTGTGAGCGCTGGGGGAACTTTATGCACTTGGCCAGATGATTCTGCATCTTTGTTGCATTCTTCACATATGATTTGGCATAGTATTTGCACATGTACACAGACTTCCCTTCTACATTAGCTGCAGTGAAATGTCTACACATATCAGATAGTGCCTGTGGCACTTTCCTGTAAAGATCAGGGAAAAAATTAGCAAAGAAAAACCCAAATACAATTCCATGTACAGATAAATAGTTAAGCAGCTAGATTAAACAACTCCTTTGTAAGATAAATGTTTTAAAATGAAAACAGGTGAATTAACACTCAGTTAGCAGGGTCAAGCAAGCTAAAACCCACATGGTAGCAAAAACTAACTAGCAGAAATTGTTAAGTTAGAAATGATTTAAACACTTTCCTGTAGGCTACTATTTACTAGTTAAAAAACAATCATGTATGTCATATAAAATATATTCACCCCACCCAGTACTGTAATCCAAACTTACCAGAAAGCATGTAGTCCTTGGCTCAGACAGTGTAGTAGTGTGGGCTCAAAAGCATCTCATTTGTGTGCAAGATCTTGAGAATCAGCTGTACATGTGATGGAAGAATGCACTGTGCATGCAGAGGGTTGCAATTCCATTGAATTGGGGATAATTTAACCAAAATATGCCACAAGACCTAGAATTGCCTTATGTTTTTCCCACAAAAAAGGTTCACTGTCATAAGACAACTTTTTTTGATGAATTTAAGCAAAATTCCCAGGCTTAACTTCCGACCCTTTGCAACCCTAACCACACCACATAAAACCATTACATGGAGCATAGTGTGTTACTTTAAATCTATATGAGACATTCATCTTATACAGATGTTAAAGTGACATTAACAAAGGACATGAGTCTTGGGTAAATGTTTCTACAACGTCAAGGGGCTAAAACAGCTTTGGGAACAAGTGGAGTTTAAAAGTAGAGGGTGGAATCTGATTGGGCGGTCATGAGTCAAGTCGCTCTGGGAGCTTTCAACCATCAGAGCTTTTCTTTCGAAGGATGAACACAAGATAATAGGTGATAAAAGCAGGGTCCAAAATAACTCCATTAGTTTCTAACGAAACTTGATGGAAAAAGACTGAAGGCACTGGCCTGTATTTATTACCGCTGAAGTCATTAACAGGCACCCACGCCATTTTCAAGGCTCCATTCCCTCATCCAAGCTCCGATTCATTTCTGACATGCAGCCGACATTTCAATCTTTCTCTTACATTGAAGTCAACCAGGCCAATTTATGATGATAACATAATAGCTTTCTATCCGAAGTAAACCCCAGCCCAAGAGCAAGAGAAGGCCAACAGCATCATTGTAGAAATGGATACACACTTGCTCCCTTTAACCCATTACTTAACACAGTGAAAAAGAGCGGAGTGACTGTGCTGGTGGCTTTTGAGTATGCACATCTCACACTGAGCCACCTGTTACACAGACTGGTAATGGCACCTGAAAACATCTCAGGAGACTAAGGCCCAGCGCTCAGACAGAGAAATGGATGGCTGTGGAGGGGGAGAGCCATTAATCCCTCTGTGGAATGGGCTGTCAGGGGACCCATGGAGAGAGCCGTTTGGGGCTCACTTTACACACTAACTACATAGCAAGAGGACAAATGGCAGACAGGGAGGTAGAAGGAGAGTGTGAGCGCACGCAGTTATACAATACATATACAAAAGTATGTGGACAGCCTTCAAATTAGTGGATTCGGCTATTTCAGCCACACCCGTTGCTGACAGGTGTATAAAATTGAGCACACCGCCATGCAATCTCCATAGACAAACATTGGCAGTAGAACGGCCTCCCTGAAGAGCTCAGTGACTTTCAACGTGGCACCATCATAGGACATTCCAACAAGTCAGTTTGTCAAATTTCTGCCCTGCTAGAGCTGCCCCGGTCAACTGTAAGTGCTGTTATTGTAAAGTGGAAATGTCTAGAAGCAACAACGACTCAGCCGCAAAGTGGTAGGCCACACAAGCTCACAGAACGGGACTGCCGAGTGCTGAAGTACGTGGCGTGTAAAACAAATGGTCTGTCCTCGGTTGCAACACTCACTACAGAGTTCCAAAACTGCCTCTGGAAGCAACGACAGCACAAGAACTGTTCATCGGGAGCATCATGAAATGGGTTTCCATGGCAGATCAGCTACACACAAGCCTAAGATCACCATGCGCAATGCCAAGCGTCAGCTGGAGTGGTGTAAAGCTCACCGCCATTGGACTCTGGAGCAGTGAAAACATGTTGTTTTCTCGAGTGATGAATCACGCTTCACCATCTAGCAGTACGACAAACGAATATGGGTTTGGCGGATGCCAAGAGAACACTACCTGCCCGAATACCTAGTGCCAACTTTAACGTTTGGTGGAGGAGGAATCATGACTAGACGATTCTGTGCTTCCAACTTTGTGGCAACAGTTTGAAGAAGGCCTTTTCCTGTTTCAGCATTACAATTCTCCTGTGCACAAAGAAAGGTCCATATAAGAAATGGTTTGTCAAGATCGATTTGGAAGAACTTGACTGGCCTGCACAGAGCCCTGACCTCAACCCCATCGAACACCTTTGGGATGAATTGTAACGCCGACTGCGAGCCAGTCCTAATCGCACAACATCAGTGCCTGACTTCACTAATGCTCTAGCGGCGGAATGGAATCAAGTCCCCACAGCAATGTTCCAACACCTAGTAGAAAAACTTCACAGAAGAGTGGAAGCTGTTATAGCAGCAAAGGGGGGAACAACACCATATTTATGTCCATGATTTTGAAATTAGATGTTTGACAAGCAGGTGTCCACATAGTTTTGGTCATGTAGTGTGTGCTTGTATGTCTTGTGTGCTCTGCCATACCTTTCTCTGTGCGGAGCCGTTTGAAGGAGTCCGTCTTCGAGACCCCGGGGTCGGAGATGACCTTGGAGCCCAGCTTGACAGTCAAGTCGATGGAGTGGTAGCCCTGGGGCAGCTTGCGGTCGTAAAGTAGGGTCAACAGCTGGGCCAGTGTCATCTCTGCCGGCAGGGGCTGACCTGAGGGGGGGTGGAGGGATGAGAAAGCGTTCACAGTGAGGAACCAAAACCTTGTGGTCACTCTCTGGTCACACTACCAGGCCCAGAGGGACAGAAAACACATGACAGCTACATGACATGAAGGCCGGTGACCTATTTAACAATGACTACATGTGAAGACAAGACATAACGGACGGAGTGCTGCTTTTGCCCATAGTAAATGTTTGTCTTTGTAAACAAAGGTCTGATCATATCTTCGCTCATCTTCCCTGAGTTAGGTAAAACTTGGATCTTGCTGGCCTTAAGGAGATAGACTGGGGGTAAGGCCCTTTGATAGACTAGCGTCCTGTCCAAGGGGTGTACTTGTACATCAAGCTGCGTCACGCTACAGAAACAGGCTGCTGCTCCTATGAGCTGTTACAGCTCACACAAGCCAAGGCTCGTGCAAGGCTACTTACGTTTACCTTGACAACCCAGGGTCACAACACTACAGACTAGAAAAAGCCAAAGGACACTCGGGCACACTGGCTCAATGAATTGGCTTCGTTAGATGAACAGGCTTCACTTGGCGGAGGGAAGGTGCTGGAGAGAGAAGGGAGCTGTTTGTGTGTACACAGTACCTGGTAGCAGCTTGTGGTAGAGGTGGAAGACAGGCACGCTGAGAGTTTTGGCAGAAGGGTCCACACCTGAGGCTGTCAGCTTATCGCTCATCACACGGCCCCTCCGCGAAGGGGGACGGGGAGGGGTCGACAGGGCTCTCTTCGACTGGGACTTCAAGCCTGAAAGGGAAACACACTCCAGTCATTTACCATGTAAAATTTACTTTTATATGCTAGTGAATGTGATTCTAGAGGTGAGCGCTTCTGTCTAGTGCTTCTTATCAAACACTGTCTATATTTAGGGATATTTTACACATTGTATTTCCATATACAAATAGACCAATCGTTTACATTCAGTGCAGGAGCTCAACATAGGGCTGGAAGCACAGCTTTAAGCAAAACAATACCTGCCATCTAATTGGTGCTTTAGAATCAATTAATCCATTCCTGCGAAGCCACAATGATTGGCAGGCGTGGGAAGGAAGGGATGTGATGAGGGTTTGAGGAGGAGGGGGCCAAACGTGTACCTGAGGCCACGACGACACTGTAGTTGTCCTGGAAACCGCTGTCTGTCTTCATCTTCTCCTTCTCGTCGTGATTCTTCTTCTCCTTGTCCTCTTTCTGCTCATTGATCAGCTTGGCTGTGATGCTGGGGGTGTCTGAAAGAGGGAGGGAGCACGTTAGAGCCACCCTTCGGCAACAAGCCATCAAAGCCACTTGTGTGAAAGACTAGATGCTAATTGTCATATGCACAGCCCCAGTGGCTGACTAGCCATGGGCACACAAGTATTGACTAAAGACCGATTTATCGGTTGACCGATATTAAATTGAGCGATTAGTTTTTTACTGTTATAAATTTGTTACCAACGTAATTAGACCAGTAAACAGTAATTATTTTCATGCCATGGTATACAGTCTGATATACCACGGCTATACATTTGGGTGAGGTTTTTTCACCCTCGCACGAGTAGCCTTATTTCACTGCCAAAAATAAAAATAAAACCATCAAACGTTGGTGTTCAGCGAAATAACACTATCAAACACAGGTAGCCTAGTCAAATAACATCCAATCACATCAAACGTTACTCTCGCGGGAACCCTTCACTCTTGAGCAGACATTTGGAAACTAAACATGACAATTTGACCAATAAGCCACGGGAGTTTTTTGAGCGAGAATAAAGACGACTTTCGAGTAGTAAGACGTATAAAACCAACAGAAACCATTAATAAGGGGCTAGAAGCATCTTATATGGTGAGCTACCGCGTGGCTAGGACAGGCAAGCCGCATACTATTGTGGAGGATTTAATTCTTCCTGCTGCCGCAATGCTGGGGGAAAAGGCCAAAAAACCTACACAGACTACGCCTTCATCAAACACTGCTTCACGACGTATCAGTGACATGGCAGGAGATGTTTTGAAACAATTACTGCTTCGCATACAAGCCAGTGAATTCTATGCGTTACAGCTGGATGAGTCAACAGACGTGGCGGGCCTGGCACAGCTCATGGTATATGTCTGTTACGTTTATGGGGGGGTCAATTAAGGAAGACATCCTCTTCTGCAAAACACTGGAAACCAGGACAACAGGAGAGGATATTTTTAAAGTACTGGACAGCTTTGTGACATCAAATGGACTTTGGTGGTCAAGATGGATTGGTATCTGAACTGATGGCGCAAAAGCCATGACAGGGAGACATAGTGGAGTGGTAACGTGCGTGCAAGCAGTTGCTCCCGACGCCACTTGGGTACACTGCAGCATCCACTGAGAGGCTCTTGCTGCCAAGGGAATGCCTGACAGCTTGAAAGACATTTTGGACACTACAGTGAAAATGGTTAACTTTGTTAAAGCAAGCCCCTGAACTCTCGAGTATTTTCTGCATTGTGCAATGATATGGGCAGCGACCATGTAACGCTTTTACAGCATACAGAAGTGCGCAGGTTATCAAGCTGACACTTTTTTTTTTTTAATTGAGAGATGAGCTTAAAGTTACTTTTACTGACCATAATTTTCACTTGTCTGACCGCTTACATGATGACGAGTTTCTCACACGACTGGCTTATCTGGGTGATGTTTTTTCTCGCCTGAATGATCTGAATCTAGGATTACATTCAATGTGCGGGACAAAATTGTGGCTATGATTAAGAAGTTGGAGCTCTTCTCTGTCTGCATTAACAAGGACAACACACAGGTCTTTCCATCATTGTATGATTTTCTGTGTGCAAATGATCAAGCTTACAGACAATGTCAAATGTGATATGGTGAAGCACCTGAGTTAGTTGGGTGCGCAATTACGCAGATACTTTCCCGAAATGGACGACACAAACAACTGGATTTGTTATCCATTTCCTGGCCTCCCTCCAGACCACTTAATGATATCTGAACAAGAGAGCCTCATCGAAATTGCAACAAGCGGTTCTGTGAAAATTTAATTTAATCAGAAGCCACTGCCAGATTTCTGGATAGGGCTGCTCTCAGAGTATCCTGCCTTGTCATATCGAGCTACTAAGACACTGATGCCCTTTGCAACCAAATACCTATGTGAGAGTGGATTCTCAGCCCTCACTAGCATGAAAACTAAATACAGGCACAGACTGTGTGTGGAAAATGATTTAGGACAGACTCTACAATACAACCCAACACTGCAGAGTTACGTGCATCCTTTCAAGCCCACCCTTCTCATTAACCTGTGGTGAGTTACTCACAATTTTCGATGAACAAAAAGTTGTGTAAGATGGTTAAATAAATAGCCAAATTTTTGATTATTATTATATTATTATTTGTGCCCTGGTTCTATAAGAGCTCTTTGTCACCTCCCACGAGCAGGGTTGTGACAAAAACGAACTCGTTCTTATGTTTAATAAATGTATTGCGTAGTGTGTGGCAGGCTTACAATGATGGCAAAAAACAACATTTGAGAGTGCGCTGACCCTGGTGCTAGAGGTGCAATGCAGCTGGAGGTTGAATGTTTGAAGGGGTACGGGACTATAAAAAGTTTGGGAACCACTGCACTAGACTGTTTCTCAAGATGAAAAATATTTGGTCTTTCTGGTGCTCCTACAGTTTATGTGGTGATTACATTAATGTTCTTGCCTCAAATTTAAGAAATCAGCTTTCTGAGTCTTTATAGGGCTGTTTAAATCACAATCCATTCTTCTTTTCATTCGAGCTATAATAATAAAAATCGGCAGATTTAGCAGTTATTGTGAATATTTCCACTCTAAAATTGGAAATCGGTATTGAATCAAATCCCATATCGGTCAAGTTCTAATACTGACATCAACCCTAATGTAGGCACAAACAAGGCTATGCAAACAACTAGAGATACAATCAGCTGACAAGTAGCTAGCCCATCTCAGTCCTCCATTCCCTGAGAGTTCAGATAAAATGGGCTTGATAGCAGATAATCTGGCATTAGCAATTCCAAGGGCAACTAACAGCAGGCTCCTTTAAAAATACCCCTGGCTAGCACTAGCTGTCTCTGCTGTGCTCCCTTGCACATGTAAATATTGGACTATAGATTGTGACTTCCTGTATTATACTTTAGAATAAACATTTTAGCTTTTCTACTGAGCCATTTACTTTATGTTCGTATTCTTATCTTGTATTATTTCTTATAGTTGAGAAGGAACCTGCAAGTAAGCATTTCATTGGACGGCTATACCATGTGTATCCTGTACATACGACTAATAAAATGTAAAAACGTTTATTATTAACCGAGCCTACCCCTGCCTTCCTGGGTAGCGCCAGAAATTATAGGTGTGGACACCATCCCACTACGGAGAAGGGGACAGGCCGGGTTAGTTTATAGACAGGGCCCAATGACTATTTCAGGAAATGGAGGGGTTATTTATATAGCGCACAAGGAAAAATTGGTTTCAGTGCTTCTTAAATAACTCTGGTAAAGGCCAAAACCTATCAGTCCAGCAGCTTGCACAGGGCTATTTCAATCACAGGGTTGACCAGCAGGGTAGAATAAAGGGGAATGAGGGTGTGGCATTTAACTTGCACTATGTTAGGCTTGTGGGTCTAACATAGTGCCAGTTTACTGTTGAAAAGTGATATCCCAAGTATAAATACAATAAAGTATATACACTAAAGGGTAAAAAAAATAAGTTGATCAAAAGTGTTTTTTTTTTGTTTTGTTTTTTTAGACACATGCAAATTTCGAGTAGGGCATTCAAAAAGTTGATCTGATGGCTAATCCATGACGTCATCCACCTCTCCCTTGCTTGATGAACAATATAGAAAACCGAACAAGAGAGGAAAAACCCCCACCCCCACTTGTGCTATGTCATGACTTACCTGGACCACCTATTGAGATGTGCCTTTTGTTAAGTATACTGAACAAAAAATATAAAACGGAACATTTAAAGTGTTGGTCCCATGTTTCAACGCCTCATACGCACAAAAAGTGCATTTCTCTCAAATTTTGGGCACAAATTTGTTTACATCCCTGTTAGTGAGCATTTCTCCTTTGCCAAGATAATCCATCCACCTGACAGGTGTGGCATATCAAGAAGCTGATTAAACAGCATGATCATTACACAGGTGCACTTTGTGCTTGGGACAATAAAAGGCCACTAAAATGTGTAGTTTTGTCACAACACAATGCCACACGTTTTGAGGGAGAGCGCAATTGGTATGCTGACTGCCAGAATGTCCACCACAGCTGTTGCCAGAGAGCTGAATGTTAATTTCTCGACCATAAGCTGCCTCGTCGTTTTAAATAATTTGGCAGTACATCCAACAGGCCTCACAACCGCAGACCACGTGTAACCACGCCAGCCTAGGAACTCCATATTCGGCTTCTTCTCTTGCGGGATCACCTGAGGGGGGTACTACGGAGTATTTAGGTCTTTAATAAAGCCTTTTTGTGGGGAAAAACTCATTCTGATTGGCTGGGCCTGGCTCCCCAGTGGGTGGGCCTATGCCCTCCAAGGCCCATCCATGGTTGCACCCCTGCCCAGTCATGTGAAATCAATAGATTAGGGTCTAATGAATTTAATTCAATTGACTGCTTTCCTTATATGAACTGTAACTCAGTAAAATCTATGAAACTGTTGTATGTTGCATTTATAATTCTGTTCAGTATAAATCACCTGAAATGAGGTGAAAAGGAGAATGGCCTGCCACTAAGTAAGTGTAGCTACGTTTACACTTTCGTTCTCTCTAAACACAGTTAGCACCAGCTGATCCACTCTGTAGCCATTGATCAGAGAGCCATCTTCACCTGCTGGAAAGCTAATATGGCGGGACGCTCTTACGCATTGATGTTAATGAGGCGATGTGAGTGGACGCAGCAGTCGCATGGAAAGGTCAATGTTAATGGCCAGGGAGATTGTGTGTGTGTGTGTGTGTGTGTGTGTGTGTGTGTGTGTGTGTGTGTGTGTGTGTGTGTGTGTGTGTGTGTGCGAGAGAGAGACTGTATGAGGTGCTGACATGGGGTATAAACTTCAAATATGTCTGCCTTTTCAAATTTAAGGACCCAGTGAGAAGAGCTAAAATGCTTGAATGACGAGCAGCGTACGGAGAGTGGGTTTCCCCCATTTAGATCCTGTGTGTCTGTCGTTGTGGGAGGAGGCTTTATCTGAGTGGCACTGGAAACACCCAGCTCCACTTTATCTGAGGACCACATAATATTGATGAGGTTGATGCTGGGGCTACAAGGAAGTATGTTTAAAAGTAATTTCCGTTCTGTAACACTAATTGCCCAACCTGTCAATAGTGACAGGTTGGGTAGGGGCAGCAGACGTACCTGACACCCGGTCCAGGACTTCAGCGAGGGTGGTGGAGATGGGAAGGTGGAGGGTGCGGTACTTGTGCCCTGCTCCGTACATGGGGTGCTGGATCACATGGCTGGTAGCGTTAATGCGTCCCTTGTACAGCTGAAGAGAGATGAGAAAGTATTAGGACAGTACAAGTACACAACACCACTGCCACCAATGTTATGAATGGTGGTGACTTCAAGTGAGAGATGAAAGATTCAGGAGCACAATGCAGGGCCACTTTTGGAGTGAATGAAGCCGGCCTTGGCTGTAGACTTCCACTCCTGCCTTCATTGGAAATAACAAGGCTTCTCATTCAGGCATGAATGTTACATGTGCACAACATTGAAGGTGACATCCATTGCTTTCTGCAACCTGCAGGCGACAGGCATGGTGTTGCCAGAGTACGGCTCAGCCGCTTAGGTTGCACGGACAGCTCACTGTAGCTCCAAACACAACCTCAGCCTCCTCCCACAGTCCCCACAGTACACACTCCAGACAAAATCACTACACTACAAACACTAGCCTGGCAGGAGATTTAGATTATGTAACCTAAAAGGCTGTTTGAAACATGCACCTTAAAAAAGGTACTGGTGGCTTTTAGGCAAGTCTGATAGACCTCTCATAGGAAGCAAAATGTTCTAGACTCCATATCTTGGTATGGTAGCTAGCACAATAAAGTACACTATTTTTAGATTGACAGCAAATCAAAATGTCAAGTTCCCTCCAGTGAGAAGCAGATTAGGGAGAAATTGAGTGAGGCTTTCTTAAATATCAAAGATCAAATTAAGAGTCTTTTCAACGCTGATGAAATAAAAATGTTGAGCCAGTGTAGAGTAAACCATTACCGCTTTTTTTTTTAGATCTAAAAGGGCCTGATGGAGTAAAAACAAAATATATATTTTTAAGGTAAAAGGCACCACAAAGTCTGACATGAGCTATTTCGGGGTCCTATAAATTCTGCACTGCGGAGAACGCACACGCAATCCAGACATTAAACAGGAATTCAACTGTATTCAAACATTTGTTGAATTTAGAAGGAAATCAACTAAATGTATTGAACTTAATACAAAATGCATTAATTTGCCCAAGACATGAACAAAATGCATCAGTGATTCGTATGTTACCTGGAAGAATGTGTCATTATTTTTTGCATCAATCTAGTGGCTATTTGTTTAGCAAACTCTGCAATCACATGAGCGCTACAGAAACGTCGCTAAAGAAAAACATTTATCTTGCTGGTGCACACTTGTAAAAATCATAATTATAAAAATATTGGTCCCCTGATGTGTTTTAAGCATTGTTGTGGACTTAGAACATCTAATTGTATTGTTTTTCTCAACAAAAAAAAAGGTAATTCTGACAGCGAAAAAACAGATAAAAACATGGAAAAAACTAAACTGAACCAGGATTTATTTTTTATTTTTTGAAATAGGGCCCTATCTAGGGCTATTGCAGTGACCGTATTAATGCCACATTGGCAGTCATGAACGCCGTAGTTGATACGCATATTAGAGCTTATGCATACCTGAATTAAAATAATGATTGCACCGTTATACAACACCATGATACAATACATAGCTTACCGTATATGCACTGCAAGAAAATATAAAAAAACTGATTTAAGATGTCTTTGATATATAATTGGTCGAGCCTATACTCCAAAATTAACAAATTCTAGTAAATCGCCTTTGATTGTGGACTGTATTATTATGCATACTGGAGAATGGTTACCTTAAGCTACGCTCCAAACCTTTTAGCCATGAGCCTGGGAAAGAACTGTGATGGAAAATGTTATGTTGGTGCTTTTCTATTTATACATTTCTGTGGTCTGTGTTCGTGCTTTTCTAATAACAGTTTTCTGTGTTCATGAAAGTAACTGATTGCACGAATCCTCACTATCAGTATCTGCAATTTGGCAGAACGCCCAGACCCTTGTATTGAGAACAAAAGCTCTCTCAATTTCAAGGTCTCAGCATAGAGAGAAGAAGCCTATCGGTCTGTCACAAGCATGACCCAGTATTGGTCGGTCACGTGAATGAAGCAAACGTTGATTCATTAATTTTGAATGAATAAGTGAAATCATGCAAATATAACTTGTCTGTACATAAGAGACCTCACGGGACTGCCCCGAGAGAGCTCCTGATAGACGTTCACTATGGCGCATCAAGTTGGTTGGAACCTCTCCAGTTAACCGATTAATAAACAATGATTATTCAAGATGGACTTCGAGTGTCCCTGTGTAAGAATTTCCACAATAGAATATATAGGCCTAGGTGATGCTATTGGTTTGTTGATTGTACAGGGCGGCTTACAGAGTTAGCCTACAGTTATCGTGAATTTGTATTCGATTTTGAATAGCCTAGTAATTAGGCATTTTTAATATATCCATAATTTATATGCTGCCATTACCTTTAGCTACAGAATCTCACTACCGTGCATTTTCATCTCCTCCTTTCTCTCCTTCATTCCTTTCTCAAGCACACAGAAAGGGGCTGTCAGTTTAATGAAATGATTCGTTATGAAAATATGTAACTATCGATGTTCCCGAACAGATTTCACTTGATTTCCCAAATTAAGCACTGGGTAGCTGCAGGAATAGGGTTGGGGAGCCCATGGCATACAAAGTTTGGGTGGAATATCACAGTGGTCGATGCGTGGCGTGAAACTGTTCTTATAAGCCCAGACATTCCTATATGCAATTGCGTGTGAAAGCAGAGTTTAGATGGGTGCCACTAAAAAGAAGAGATCCCAGTTGCTACTATATTTATTTCTCAGCTGCTCATATTAAGCACATGCTCCCCTACAAAACCAGAGTTGCCTACCCGGCATGATTAAAAAATGAACAGGCGGGCAAGTGGCCTCCATTCACTATTAGAGGGCATTTTCCCTGGCCCCTGTTCCTGCACATTTGATAAATGGGCCATTTCAATCAAAACAAATGTTACATATTAGCGAAGACAAGATTAAATTGAGAATAGTCTGATGGGTGAAAATATGATACCTTAAGAGAACAGCGTGCGCAGCTTGATGCAAAAGAGCGCAAGCTTTTTTTTAGCTACATTCTCAATTCAGTAGCCTATAGTCCCACCATGCAGCCCATATATATGTGTTGATATCTAAGACATTCTAAGGTTTGCATCATTCACAACTAAAGTTGCCAAATAACTAAATCTGGCGTATAGGACGGGTTTCAAATGATCACTTTAACGCTCAACAGCACTCACCGGAATGGGAAAAATCTTGTTTTTTTTGTGGCATTTACAATCCCCCATACATATTTTAAATATATATCTCTTACATAAAATATATGTTCCTTTATTATTTTCCCCTCATCTTACCACCCCTCCCCTAATTGAAGTAAACTAATTAAAATATTCTTTCTATTTTATTCAGCCAAGTAACAAGATTTTATTCTTACTATAAAATCATATACAATAATGGCACGGGACTTAAGCATGTCTTGTCTGCTAAACGGACAAGCCTAAAGAATGAACCATAGCTAAAGAACATACAACTCATATTCTGTTCTTCTGAAATACACTTTCTTTAAAACCCGACTAAAATAAAAGGGATTTATTGTAATGTGTATATTAAATAGATTTAGACTTCTTTAAAACGTAGATGTTCCAAAGGCACGCATCAGCTGCTTGTATGCATGGAGGCCCGGAGATTATAAACGTGTTTATGTTAATTAACGGTCAATTACAGAGAGACCGAGTCTTTTGCTGGAGAATAACCAGCAGACAAAATATCATGACCACCACAGCCCTCGCCCTACCTAATGTGTAAACACATTATCATGTAGACCCATCCTGCTATTAATCACCTACTGATCATACATAATTAACCTTCACTGATGTGATACCCAGGACACCTTGTGTAATTTAGCACACAAATGACCTAAATTAGAGTCTAAAAGAGAGCTATGTTTGGCTCGTCGTGCATAACCAGAAACCTTTTGGCATGCCATGCACAAGTAATCCTTCACCATGCCCAAGGAATGACCCTTACCCGATAATGTTTAATATCATCAAAACAGGATGGGGCAGAATAATGAGGACAATGAGAGGCTGGCTGGAGGTTCAAATGAAATTAGCTTTAGACAATTGAAACCACTTTCTCCCTCCCTATCATGACTGCTCTCTAAACTGCTCGCATGACAACTAATCATTGAGGAGGGTGAAATATGGAGCATTAATTTGACTGAGGTGCAGTACCGTTTCTACGACAAGCATCAGTCTGGGGAAAGCCTGCAAGTGAGTGTGGAGTGATTTTCTGTACTACTGGGCTGGCCTCTTGTGGTCACCTTGGGATATCACATCACTCTGACGGTTCTTTCCTTTCCAATTTGGAGGAGAATGAAATTGCTCCAAGTAAGGTGAGCTGATCCTAGATCAGAGCCTACAGAAACTTGGTACCCACCGGACAGGGCGACTGCAGGAAGACTGTGACCTTCTCATCCTCTAGCATGAGCTGCAGGAAGAGCCTGCGGATGAAGCCAGAGATGTTGCCAGAGACGGGCACGCTTCCACGCTGGGGGGCCGACTGGAAGAGCTCACACAGCACCTACAGAGAACAAGAGCCCACCAAAGACACACGTTAGTAATCTATCAGATACGGTTGGTAAGGGTGGAAATGTGTGTAGTCAATGCATTCCACCAGACCTGTGCCATGAGCCGCTGGTTGTTGGGGTGGCAGGAGATGCACTGCAGGAAGAAGGCCACTGTGGCGTTCTCGATTGCCGTCCTCTGCTGGGTGGTGAGCCCGCTGCCCCGGGTCGACGAGGCCAGAGAGTAGCGCGACCCTGAAGGCTGGGGTGGGGGCGGAGGAGGGGGGCAGCACGCACCACCGGGGCCAGCAGAGTGAGCTCCCGCGTGCCCATGGACACCGCTGGTTCCCCCTGCGCTGGCGCTGCTGTGGCAAAGCAGGAACAGCAAAGCGGTCCACAGCGGGTTCACCTCAGGCCCACCTATCCAGTCCTTCATGGCATGACTGTTCCCAACCTCAGTGAGGAAACGCAGCACTGGGGCTGCCAGCTCTGCAGACAGGGGCGCCCTGCTCTGAGAGGAAGATGACGAAGAGGAGTGGGGGTGGTGGTGCTGCCGTCGTTCGGCCTGGGCGGTGGAGGGCAGAGGTAGGCCAGCTGCAGCCAGGAGGCCACAGCAGAGTCCGGCCAGGCTGCGGACCAGCAAAGAGGGCAGGCCTGAGTCCAGCAGCTGCTCTATCGCCCCGGGTGACTGGGAAGCTGCAGCCAGAGTGGTCAGTTGTGACTCGGACAAGGCGATGGGTGGCCGCGCGTGTTTGGAGTCGTCAGTGAGGCCAGCGCTGGTGGTGGCGTTAGCATTGGCGCTGCTGAGGTCGTGCTGTTTCTTGCCATCGTCCGTCATGGAGAGGCGGTGCTGGGCGGCGGTAGGCGGGGCCACGATGCCCATCCAGGACATGAGCAGAGAGAAGTAGCTGGGGTGGATGTGGCACATGGAGCAGAGCAGGCTGTCTACTGCCTTCTTCAGCACCATGTTACACGGCAGGGACATGGACCAGTTGTACAGCAGTCTACAGGAGAGACAGGGACAACAGTATAAACAAAGCAACACACATCTTTCCCTCTAAATTCAACAGGTCAGAAACCTTAATCCTTCTGAATATTTTCACTCCACAAGTATTGGCAGTGACACATTTGTATTTGTTTTGGCTCTGTACTCCAGCACTTTGGATTTGAAATTATACAATGACTATGACTTTAAAGTGCACTGTCAGCTTTAATATGAGGGTATTTTCATCCATACCGGGTAAACCACTTAGAAATGGGGTGAAAATACCCTCATATTAAAGCTGACAGTGGAGCTCACTGTATGTTTGTACTTTGTTTTCCCTGTTCGATGTAAAGTGTTAACAGAGTATATAGTATTCATGTTTACAGAGGATGTGTGTAAAATGTAAGACATACCAAGATGGGGATGTGAGGAACTTTAGACTTAATCTACAGCTTGAAAACGTCAAGGAGCTGTTTTCTCACCAGGGTACAAAAAACGAATGTCCTTCAAGCTGATTGCGCAAAGCATGCGAAAGCTCTGCTTAGCTTTTCATGACTGAACAAAGAGTACAGAATCACAGTGGATGCGCTAGACTGAGTAAAGGACCGAACAGTTATTTTTTTTCCTGACAATACAGCACTTACTCAAAGAGCTCTCTGTTGAGCAGCACTGGGAGGTCGTAGTTCACAGGCAACTCGTAACTGTGCCACAAGATGGCCGCCACACAGTGGAGGTGGGAGGGAGAGGGCATGACGAGGCCATACTCCCGTGACGAGGAGCTGCTCTGGCGGATGTAGCCCACGGGGCCACTCCTCTTGTGTGCCGCCACCAGCGACGAGTCATGGACCCATTGGAGAAGGGCGTGGATCCTGGAAGGAGACAGGGATTACGTGGTCAATATTAACATATCACGAGCTGTTTTCACAGATCCAGATTACATAGACCCAGCAGTACTAGGCTCAACACTGCATCAGTAGATGTTAAGTGGTCTTTACCTATCCTTAGTCGCAGGATCCTGTGTGGTTCCCAGCTGGTAGAGGATGTCAATGGTGGAGTCTGAAGAGAGACCGTTGAGCCTTCCGAAGAGCAGGGGACTGTTGAGGTCTAAACAGAAAAATCACAATGATTCAAGTCCAATGACAGAAGGCCAAGACCTATTTGTGAGATTCAAATGAGTACAATGTGATCAATGAGCGTTTTATTAATGTGACGGCTATGTACTCGTAGGGTCAGTGCCGGAGGCCGCACAGTTCCTCAGCAGGATGTCAATGAGCTTGAGGCCGATGCGGGTGGACTGCAGGCCGATCTTGACCAGCACGGCCTCGATGTTAGGCGAGTGCATGCCGCAGTAGGGAGACATAAGCAGGGCGGCGCAGGTTTGGAGCAGATTGGCAGTGGGGGCAGCGGCGCTGGCCATCATGGCCTCCAGGTCACTGACGTGGGTCAGACAGTGGTGAAGCAGACGTAGCCAGCCAATACTATGGGAGAGACAGATGGCAAGGTCACAGGTTAGGTAGAGAGATTTGCTGTGGCACGAGTGATGTTATTTTTTTATATGACACTCAAACCTCTACCTGGTTTTAGAGACCTGGTCCTCGGAGGGCAGGAAGGGGTTGTTGACGGTGGCTGAGGAGGTGTTGCCGAAGGCGGTGAGGCCAAGCAGTTTGATCTGGGACAGGCCCAGGGTGCTGGCGTCACGGGGTCGATGGAGCCTCAGACACACCGCAGACGCCACCTCAGCCTTCACCAGCTGGATCTTGATGTAGGTGAGGCCGCTGGTGATGATGGGTGTGGACAGAGGCAGCATGTTGACCCCGTCCGCACTGATCTCAACCGAGACCGAGGAGGGGCAGGCTTCAGAGAGGACAAAGAGACGGCAGAGTTAGCAATAGTAGATGAGGGTGGATTATGTTCAACTTCATTTACTCCAACTGGTACCGTCTGGTACAGAAGCATGAAAAATCCATGCAAGTTTTTGCATATTTAGAATGGCACTAGACAACACTGAGCGGGTCATTAGGAAAACTGTGCTTAAGGGGCAGTAGACGGTGTGCCGGAACAGATCTCCTGCTGGAACCAGAGAGCCGCAAGTCCTGCTGGTTTTCACTTAAACGATCAATTAGACAACTAGTGTCATTGATTGGCAAGAAAATTCTCAGAACGGTTTATATTTAATTCAGTCTCTGATTAAAAGACAACTGCTCTGCACTATTTCCCCCCCAGGGGGTTCTGTGGTGCTGTACTCACTGGCGAGGGAGGCCAGGTGTGGCTGGATGTGCAGCTCTTTCAGCAGCACGGCAGCAGGGAGGTGGATGGTGAGGTCACACCACGCCTCCTCTGGCAGGAAGATGTAGGACCAGGCCGCTGAGCGTGCCCGTCTGTGAGGGGGCGTGGCCTGAAGGAGGACCTCTGCCGGCTGGGCCGTGGGGCTGCTGGAGGTGATGGTGCCTGCAGAGGGACAAACAGCATTCAATAAGACACATGCACATTTTGACATCAAATAGAGGACAAAGGGAAAAACACAAGGCAAACTGCAATCATTCAAACACGAAAGGGAAAGCTCCAAATACCGAGCGGAGCAAAGTTGTGGAGTCCCTCTGCGTTGTCGGGCTCGGAGGCTAGGACCCGGGCCTTGAGGCTGCCGTCAGCAGCCTTCCCTGGGCCAGTGTCCAGGAACTTCATGATGGTGGACACCATGCTTCGTGCCGTGTTCACTATGGCCCGTGTGCTGGTCACCATGTTGTTACAGATCAACTGAACCCCACCTGCACGTAGGTCAAATACAAACACAACATGTTTAGTCTAATGGACCATACACTAGGACATTTCCCCAAATGTATGTGTGTGTGTGGTGTGTGTGTGTGTGTGTGTGTGTGTGTGTGTGTGTGTGTGTGTGTGTGTATATGTACATATGTAGGTAGGTAGGTAGGTAGGTGTGCGCACCCATGTCGTGGAATGCCTTAAGTGCCTCACTGGTGTCCAGCACTCGGAGGATGAACCAGAGCAGAGGTTCAGACAGCTGGCATGTAGACAGAGAGCCCTGGGAGAAATACAAAGACTGCTTGAGATTAAAAACTTTCAGCATCCATGGGTCAAACATTCAGAAATATTACAAACAGAAGTACTACACAAGCAAAAAATGTTTTGCCCTCAATCTCTTATTCTTCACAAGTAAATGTCTAAACAGAAAAATCCAAATGATGCCCTTTTGGTCATGGCTGAGCTCAGTCTTACCTGTCTGCCCATGTACCCACAGGCCATGTAGGTGAGGATGGGCTGCAGCATGACCTGCACCGAGGTGGCCCTCTTGCTCAGTGAGGTGAGGATGGTGAACAGGCCATCTCCTACAGAAATGGCATCTAGTCCGCCATGGAAGTTCTCATGCTTGGTCAGGTGGAGACCACTAGCACCTACAGACAGGAAAGTATCATCAATAACAAACATTTCAATATATTAAAATCGGCTAATAGGTGCTCCATATTAATAAAGCTTTCTAAAGGTAAGTGCGCAGATGCCTACCTATGATCATAGCCATGGCGCTGCTGTTGCACTGGCCCAGAGCCGAGAGGATCTGGCTCATGATCTGCTGGTTGGCCAGCACCAGGTCAGCCACTCCGGCCGCAGGGCCCTGGTTAGGGGTGGCCCCTCCAGCTGCCCCCTTCTTGCTCCCGCACACCTTCTCCTCGTCCGACGCGCTGCTGTCCGACGCCCCGCTGCCCGCCGGGGGCAGACGCCCGCTGAACTCACGGTCGCCCGACAGGGGCAGCTGAACCAGGGCGTTGACTAGCTTAAGCAGGTCAAACATGAGTTGGTCGCGGGTGGTCTCACCGCACACCGCCTTGGCGTCGCCGGGCCGGATGATGTTGGCAAAGAGGCCTCCGAAGCAGGCGCGGGCACCCACAGAGCTGTCGGAGCCGCTGCGGGACACCACCTTGTCAGAGCAGGTGATGTAGTGGTGCACCAGGAAGGTGATGGACTCGATGACAGAGGAGATGGTGCTCACCGACACCACCTCAAAGTTCTGCTCCAGGGTGAACTCTAACAGCTTGACCTGAGCATCCAGAGGACCCTGGCCTGACTGGAACGGACCCCTGAAGGAAGACGAGAAGAGATGGGGCTTATTGACGCTGGCACTTTACAACAATTCATTGTACTGTCTTGTGATGGAATCAAAAGGATGGCTTTTGTTGCAGCCCAGCTTTAACACATCAGATAAATTGAAGATGACTAGTTATCATTTGAATCATGTCTATTAAGTGCTGGGGTGGAACAAAAAGCTGCTCTTGATGTCTCCAGACAACCAACCTCTCAGTGGACAGGATGTGCATCAGTTTGAGCAGGAACTCGCTAAACATCTGTGGGCAGGTGGAAGAGAGGTGCACCTGGAGCCTGGTGAGGAACTCTTGCATAGCTTGGGTGGCGGTGGGGCCAACCTGGGAGCTGTACTGGCTGGTGCCATGGGGGTTGCCCCCAGAGAGGAAACGGACAAGCACGTGCACCAGCGTAGGGTCTGACACCATCTGCTGGGCCGTGCTCTCATGAGCTCCCATCCCACTGCTGGAGGCTGCTGACACAGGACAAACACACACTAGATTAAAAAGGAGTACTGTTGAAGGTCCTTTGGTTTAAATTATCTTTGGTTACACTGCAACTTCGATATGCATTTTACTATTTCACAATCCTCAATGTGAAACATCAGTAGGTGTGGCACTGTGTCTTGACAGCGAGACCCTATTAATAACTTCTTATGGCTTGAATCCCGTTAGCGGGATCGATATGACAACAGCCAACAGCCAGTGAAAGTGCAGGGCACCAAATTCAAAACAACAAAAACCTCATAATTAAAATTCCTCAAACATACAAGTATTATACACCATTTTAAAGCTTTACTTCTTGTTAATCCAGCCAGTGTCTAATTGCAAAAAGGCTTTACGGCAAAAGCAAACCATATGATTATGTTAGGTCAGCGCCTATACACAAAAAAACAGCCATTTTCCAGCCAAAGAGAGGAGTCACAAAAAGCAGAAATAGAGATAAAATGAATCACTAACCTTTGATGATCTTCATCAGATGACACTCATAGGAATTCATGTTACACAATACATGTATGTTTTGTTCGATAAAGTTTATATTTATATCCAAAAATCTGTTTACATTGGCGCGTTATGTTCAGTAATGTTTTGCCTCTAGAGGTCGACCAATTAATCGGAATGGACGATTAATTAGGGCCGATTTCACGTTTTCATAACAATCGGTAATCGGTATTTTTGGCCATCGATTCGCAGATTTTTTTTTATTTATATTTTATAACTTTTTAACTAGGCAAGTCAGTTAAGAACACATTCTTATTTTCAATGACGGTCTAGGAACGGTGGGTTAACTGCCTTGTTCAGGGGCAGAACGACAGATTTTTACCTTGTCAGCTTGGGGATTCAATCTTGCTACCTTACGGTTAACTAGTCCAACGCTCTAACCACCTGCTTTACATTGCACTCCACGAGGAGCCTGCCTGTTACGCGAATGCAGTAAGAAGCCAAGGTAAGTTGCTAGCTAGCATTAAACTTATCTTATAAAAAACAATCAATCATAATCACTAGTTAACTACACATGGTTGATGATATTACTAGTTTATCTAGCCTGTCCTGCGTTGCATATAATTGATGCGGTGCGCATTCGCTAAAAAGGACTGTCGTTGCTCCAACGTGTACCTAACCATAAACATCAATGTCTTTCTTAAAATCAATACACAAGTATATATTTTTAAACCTGCATACTTAGTTAATATTGCCTGCTAAGATGAATTTCTTTTAACTAGGGAAAATGTGTCACCGCTGCAACAGAGTCAGGGTATATGCAGCAGTTTGGGCCGCCTGGCTCGTTGCGAACTGTGTAAATACTATTTCTTCCTAACAAAGACAGTCAACTTCGCCAAACGGGGGATGATTTAACAAAAGCGCATTTGCGAAAAAAGCACAATCGTTGCACGACTGTACCTAACCATAAACATCAATGCCTTTCTTAAAATCAATACACAGAAATATATATTTTTAAACCTGCATATTTAGCTAAAAGAAATCCAGGTTAGCAGGCAATATTAACCATGTGAAATTGTGTCAGTTATCTTGCATTCATTGCACGCAGAGTCAGGGTATATGCAACAGTTTGGGCCGCCTGGCTCGTTGAACTAATTTGCCAGAACTTTACGTAACTACGACATAACATTGAAGGTTGTGCAATGTAACAGGAATACAGTGAGGGGGAAAAAAGTATTTGATCCCCTGCTGATTTTGTACGTTTGCCCACTGACAAAGAAATGATCCGTCTATAATTTTAATGGTAGGTTTATTTGAACAGTGAGAGACAGAATAACAACAAAAGAATCCAGAAAAACACGTCAAAAATGTTATAAATTGATTTGCATTTTAATGAGGGAAATAAGTATTTGACCCCCTCTCAATCAGAAAGATTTCTGGCTCCCAGGTGTCTTTTATACAAGTAACGAGCTGAGATTAGGAGCACACTCTTAAAGGGAGTGCTCCTAACCACAGCTTGTTACCTGTATAAAAGACACCTGTCCACAGAAGCAATCAATCAATCAGATTCCAAACTCTCCACCATGGCCAAGACCAAAGAGCTCTCCAAGGATGTCAGGGACAAGATTGTAGACCTACAGAAGGCTGGAATGGGCTACAAGACCATGGCCAAGCAGCTTGGTGAGAAGGTGACAACAGTTGGTGCGATTATTCGTAAATGGAAGAAACACAAAATAACTGTCAATATCCCTCGGCCTGGGGCTCCATGCAAGATCTCACCTCGTGGAGTTGCAATGATCATGAGAACGGTTAGGAATCAGCCCAGAACTACACGGGAGGATCTTGTCAATGATCTCAAGGCAGCTGGGACCATAGTCACCAAGAAAACAATTGGTAACACACTACGCCGTGAAGGACTGAAATCCTGCAGCGCCCGCAAGGTCCCCCTGCTCAAGAAAGCACATATACATGCCTTCTGAAGTTTGCCAATGAACATCTGAATGATTCAGAGGACAACTGAGTGAAAGTGTTGTGGTCAGATGAGACCAAAATGGAGCTCTTTGGCATCAACTCAACTCGCCGTGTTTGGAGGAGGAGGAATGCTGCCTATGACCCCAAGAACACCATCCCCACCGTCAAACATGGAGGTGGAAACATTATGCTTTGGGGGTGTTTTTCTGCTAAGGGGACAGGACAACTTCACTGCATCAAAGGGACGACGGATGGTGCCATGTACTGTCAAATCTTGTGTGAGAACCTCCTTCCCTCAGCCAGGGCATTGAAAATGGGTCGTGGATGGGTATTCCAGCATGACAATGACCCAAAACACACAGCCAAGGCAACAAAGGAGTGGCTCAAGAAGAAGCACATTAAGGTCCTGGAGTGGCCTTGCCAGTCTCCAGACCTTAATCCCATAGAAAATCTGTGGAGGGAGCTGAAGGTTTGAGTTGCCAAACGTCAGCCTCGAAACCTTAATAACTTGGAGAAGATGTGCAAAGAGGAGTGGGACAACATCCCTCCTGAGATTTTTTTGTTGTTATTCTGTCTCTCACTGTTCAAATAAACCTACCATTAACATTATAGACTGATCATTTCTTTGTCAGTGGGCAAACGTACAAAATCAGCAGGGGATCAAATACTTTTTTCCCTCACTGTATTTAGACTTAGGGATGCCACCCGTTAGATAAAATACGGAACGGTTCCGTATTTCACTGAAAAAATAAACGTTTTGTTTTCGAGATGATAGTTTCCGGATTCGACCATATTAATGACCTAAGGCTTGTATTTCTGTGTGTTTATTATATTATAATTAAGTCTATGATTTGATATTTGATAGAGCAGTCTGACTGAGCGGTGGTAGGCAGCAGCAGGCTCGTAAGCATTCATTCAAACAAACAGCACTTTCATGTGTTTTGCCAGCAGCCCTTCGCAATTCTTCAAGCATTGCGCTGTTTATGACTTCAAGCCTATCAACTCCCAAGATTAGGCTGGTGTAATCCATGTGAAATGGCTAGCTAGTTAGCCGGGTGCGCGCTAATAGCGTTTCAAACGTCACTCGCTCTGAGACTTGGAGTAGTTGTTCCCCTTGCTCTGCATGGGTAACGCTGCTTCGAGGGTGGCTGTTGTCGATGTGTTCCTGGTTCGAGCCCAGGTAGGAGCGAGGAGAGGGGCGGAAGCTATACTGTTACACTGGCAATACTAAAGTGCCTATAACAACATCCAATAGTCAAAGGTATATGAAATACAAATCGTAGAGAGAGAAATAGTCCTATAATTCTTATAATAACTACAACCTAAAACTTCTTACCTGGGAATATTGAAGACTCATGTTAAAAGGAACCACCAGCTTTCATATGTTCTCATGTTCTGAGCAAGGAACTTAAACGTTAGCTTTTTTACATGGCACATATTGCACTTTTACTTTCTCCAACACTTTGTTTTTGCATTATTTAAACCAAATTGAACATGTTTCATTATTTATTTGAGGCTAAATTGATAGTATTTATGTATTATATTAAGTTAAAATAAGTGTTCATTCAGTATTGTTGTAATTGTCATTATTACAAATAAATAAATGTAAAAAAAAATAAAAAAAACGGCCGATTAATCGGTATCAGCCTTTTTTGGTCCTCCAATAATCGGTATTGGCGTTGAAAAATCATAATCGGTCAACCTCTATTTGCCTCCAAAACATCCGGTGATTTTGCAGAGAGCCACATCAATTTACAGAAATACTCATCATAAATGTTGATGAAAATACAAGTGTTATGCATGGAACTTTAGATAAACTTCTCCTTAATGCAACCGCTGTGTAAAATTTCAAAAAAGTACACCATGCAATAATTTGAGTACGGCGCTCAGACACAAAAACATGCCATACAATATATCCGCCATGTTGGAGTCAACAATAGTCAGAAATAGTGAATATTTATAATGCGTACCTTTGATGATCTTCATCAGAATGCACTCCCAGGAATCCCAGTTCCCCAATAAATGTTTGTTTTGTTCGATAAAGTCCATCCTTTATGTCCAAATACCTCCTTTTTGTTCGCACCTTCAGTTCACAAATCCAAATTCATGATGCGCAGGTCAGACGAAAAGTCAAAAAATTCCATTACAGTTTGTAGAAACATGTCAAATGATGTATAGAATCAATCTTTAGGATGTTTTTATCATAAATCTGCAATAAAGTTTCAACCGGAGAAATCCTTTGTCTTCAGAAATGCAATGGAACTGAGTTACCTCTCACGTGAGCGCGCATGGCTGAGGCTTATGCCCTGCTGGCAGTCCTCTCACTCAATGAGGTCTTACGTGTCCCTACTTCACAGTAGAAGCCTCAAACAAGGTTCTGTTGACATCTAGTGGAAGCCTTAGGAAGTGCAAAATGACCCCACAGACACTGTAGTTTGGATAGGCAATCACTTGAAAAACTTCAAATCACTTCCTGGTTGGATTTTTTCTCAGGTTTTTGCCTGCCATATGAGTTCTGTTATACTCACAGACATCATCCAAACAGTGTTAGAAACTTCAGAGTGTTTTCTATCCAAATCTACTAATATGCATCTTAGTTTCTGGCCGTGAGTAGCAGGCAGTTTACTCTGGGCACGTCAGTCATCCAAGCTACTCAATACTGCCACCATCCATAAGAAGTTAAGAGTGGACTCACCACTGGAGGGCATGTTGGTCATGAGGGTAAGGGAGTGCAGCACCAGACACCAGGTCCTCAGGGAGGTGTTGGGGTACCAGGCTAGCACCGACAGGAAACTGCTGATAGAGGCTGCATTGAAACACAGGAGACAAGATGTTTAACATATAAACACACATACTACACGTACCCATATGAAAAAACTAAAAGTGAATGGTTTGAGAGTTAAGCAGAAAAGGGAGTGGATTGAGAGACATAGGGTGACCTCTGACCTTGGTTGAGTGGGATGGTGGGCACTCTGCTGGCGTTGAACATGAAGATGTCAGATCCACTTTCCTCAGTGCCCCCAGAGCAAGAGTTGAGACTGAGGGTTAGCCACAGCTGCAGCAGAGACTCCAACTAAAGAAAAAAACATGTGAGCACTGAATCTACAAATCCACTAATCCAGGGTAACAAACATATTCTTGAGAAGCTCTGTCCAGCTCTGTGGAGGGATGTGTAAAACTGAGCGATTTGCAACAAGTCAATCAAGTCTTCTGCAGTAGTAGAGACCCTTAGCTAAACAGTCTGTTGATGACTGACCTGTACGTGGTGCACCTGGAGCATGGAGAAGAGCTTGTTGAAGCAGGCACTCAGCATGGGGATGGAGGAGGCCTGTACCATTAGGCTGCTTCCTGGGGGGGAGCCCCCATGGAGCCCCCGCAGCAGAGAATCATCTGTCCCGTTGGATGCCTTGGACACTGGCGGGAGAGAGGGACACAGAAGGGTCAGCCATCTGATGTTTCGCCAGGCTTGAAATATTTTTCCAAGACTGACGTGTCTATAAATCATTTGTTTCTTAGGTGTAGACCTGCGGGGGAGGTTGATGTGAGCGCCTGCAAGATGGAGTCTGCCTCCAGTGTGGCCATCATCTTGAGCATAAGCTCAGCCTGCTGCTCCAGCCCTACCTCCAGGCGGGCGTCCAGAGCTGCGAGAGAGGTCAAAGGTCAGGGTTATAAAGCGGAATATATTCCTTTACACACATGAAACATGCTAGATTGCAAAGACAAGCAGCGTTGTGGAGTCCTAGACGAGACTAAGCTTTGGAGATGATATCAGGATACAAAATGCACCTTCACCTTGTGACACAGAGATGGAGAGACTCTGAGACCCAGGCTTTTCGATAACAGCCGGGGGCTTGGACACAGCAATCCCTACTCCCCCTATGTAGGGGTTGTAACCGTAAGTGCCATAGTCAGCACCCCAGTAGTCATACCAGGTGCTGCTAATGGGCTGTAGGGAGAGAGACAAGACAAACGCAAATGCAGTCATTCATCTCAGATGCTAGGTACCTGTATAACATGACACGCACACTAACACTACATTCCTTCACGTGCAATGGCAGAGGTTTTTTTTTGTTCAGAAAGAAAAGTAAGAGTGAAGAGAATAACACTTTCCCAAGTTTGTTAGTTTGATTGATTGGGTCTACATACAGAAAATTGCTTTGAGACTCAAAAAGCCTGAGCCGAGTTCAATTGGGAAGTTTTATGGAGAAGTGAGGGTGCAGGGCTAAGGGGGAGGTGGTGTTGGGGAACGATTCAATAACACTAACTTTGTATTACACACATTTAGAGCAGAAATTTAACACTATGGTTTGACGTTTGTATAGCGACATCATTGATCAGTGGGGTTTATTTAAGTTAATGTACAACTGATGTTTGTTTTAGGCTGAATCAATATGAGCCCCAGGGGTGATGCTATCAATAACTCAATATAAAATGCAAGAGAGCATTAAATAGAGAGAGAGATGGGAGTGGAATAGAAAACACGCAGTTGAAACATGCAAGTTACGTACCTTAAAGACTTTGGCGGCGAGGGGATCTTTTTCCAAATCAATATCTAAAGGATCAATATCAACATCCATGAGGTCTTGTAGCAAGTCAAAGTCAATGTCTTTATCTTTTTCCAAAGATGACAGAGGTGGAGCACCTTTGAATAACGAAAAGAGCTTTAATATTGCCAAGCAAGCACACTAAACCAGCAAACTCAGAGGCCTTCTTTTAGGAAATAAAATTGGTTGGCCCACTCTAGACCATCAAGCTCTGACAACTTTGGCAAAAAATCTGACTTGGTATAAATGCACAAAATATGTGCTTTTGTGTAGCCCATTGACGATGTCAAGGGAATTAAGACGTGTAATAGTTTGAATTCAGTTACGCAATCTCAAGTCAGGATTTCTACCATGAATTATTGCAACTTTTGCACAAATTAAATAATAGTCTGAGGAAAATAACAACCACCCCTTAAAGCATTTTGATATCTACAGGCAATAAATCTACACTGTTTGAACTCAATATCCAAAAAGGCAAACATATCAAAACAGTCCATTCAGAATTAAACTGGTTATAGAAGCTCTCAATACTCTCCTTTAAAATAAAACTGTCAGAACAGGAAGCCATACAAAATACAGAAAAAAATACTGAGAATAAAATGCAGCTAGCTAAAAGGGGAAAAAAGAAAAACAATTTAACACAAATGCATTCATCATAATAAAGTGAGGGGGTCCATGTGTAAAATGTGGTCAAGGACTGGCCTACCAACGCACTTTGGAAAACAGAGGAGGTCCCAGGAGTACCTGCGATGATATCCGGAGCCAGGGCCTCGTCAATGGTTTCCACAAGGGGGATGGGGGTGGGCTGGGCTAGGGAGTCGTCAGAGTCTATCCCTGCTGAGGACGATGCCCCTGCTTCCTCGCCCACCGCCCCCTCGTCCATACCATCCAGGGACCCTGGGGACAGCAGCTCCCCTGAGGAGAGGGGACAGGAGAAGGTTAGTGCTGTGAGAAATTAAACTAGAGATGGCTAGCATTGCAAATATTCACCATATCTATAATAGAATACCAGGTTTAGCTAGAAAACAGAGTTCTTCAATGACATGAAAATTGAACAGTGACTTGAATTGTAACAGCACCCCCTACCTGCCAGGATGTCCTGCAGCATGCAGGTGAGGGAGTACTGGGCCCAGGCCCCTCCCCAGGAGATGTCCCCCCTGTTGAAGTCTGTCCCGACCAGCAGCAGCAGCAGACGCTCCAGCTGGTGCTCCGACACCACCTCACACAGGTGGATAGTGGGCCTGGTGGCATTGGCTATCCTGGCCAAGACCTGAAAGGCCAAATCAGACATGTGATCAGCACAACTTTCTGACAATGTATGCATTTACATAGCGCCAACCCAATCCCAATTCAACGCAAAGAACACAAATCAAAGTCGTTGGCAGTGCATACCTTGCAGACGAACAGCAGGAGGTCTGCGTGACAGGTGAAGTCCATGGAGAGGAGGAAAAGGGACAGTTTCTGCACCACAGAGATGCAGCGCTCGTGGGCCAGTGTGAAGGGCAGAGGCTCCACCTCTGGGGCCTCTTTGGCGGCCGTGGCCTCTGTGTCCAGGGTGGAGCGGGGCCACTCAGCTGTACGCCTCAGACGGATCAGGTCCTTAAAGTGCTGCCATGGAGAGAGATGGGGGGGGGGGGGGGGGGGGGGGGGAGATGGAGAGAGCGAGAAATAGATGGAGGCAGATGTCAGGCAGCGGAAGTCAATTAATACACATGGTTTAATCTATCACTATTACAACTAGCATACTTGTAACCTGTGTGAGTGTGTGAGTGTGTTGGTGCACACGCTATGCTAACTACATGTGTGGGGATCGGTTATAACTTGTTGAAAGGTGACCCAAAAACATATTTGATTTTATATTCTTGTGTTACCAAGATGAGAGAAAAATAATTATTTTATTCTTAGTCATTCGATTTCTATGGGAAAACCCTATTGCTATTCCAGCTTTCCTTTTCAGAGCTTCTGAAATCCTCACCTTGGATGTGGCCTGTTTCAGCTTGGCCTGCTCCACCAGCAGTTTGTATGAGGAGCCTTTGTTGCTCTGGATCTTCTCCTTCTCAATTTGCTCCACCAAAGCCTTCTGTTTTGCCTTCAATAGATTTAACTGCTACAATGAAAAGGACAGGATAAATACACACCGCAAAGACCATCTATTACATGACAAGACTTCATACCATGCCAGTAGTAAGAGGGAGAACACAATAACTGTGACTAACACAGATTTACGGGAGAGATTCACAACTCCCTGACGTTTTTCAGACGGAACGGACCTTGGATTTGGACACATTTACCTGTTTGTGGTGCACCAGCTGTTTGCGGATTTTGCGGGAGTACAGGCGGTCCAGGCTGCTGTTGCCTTTGGCTGAGCGGTTGGAGCTGGAGGACTGGAGGCTGTTATTTATAAAGCTCCACTGATTACCTTGATTCATTGGCGAGAGGTGGGAAAGAAAAGGCACGTTAGAGTTGGGTTTTTGGTTCCAAATCAACGTGCAATAATATTACCCTGTTAATATGATTCATGGTTCTCAAAACTGAATACTTTTCTTGTAATAAAACCTTGTTGATTTTATAGCTAGCCTCAAAGACAAAGAGTAGTAGGATAAAAGTAGTAGGCTGTTAGAAAATATTTTTTAAAAAGAGTCAAAAAGCAGGGAATAGGGTAGACAAAACAAGAAATATGATCACTGTCGTGATTGCTTGGCCTCATAAGTCCTCAGCAGCACATCTCATTGGAGAGCTACACCACCCTAGCCTACACTACGCTACCTGTGAAGGTGCGCTCCCTCTCCTTCCCTCCCAGGTGCTTCTTGCCTGCAGACGCCTCGTCCTCCACGCTGGCCACGTAGTCCAGCAGCCGCGACACAAGCATCACCACCCAGCTGATCATGGGGACGTCCAACACACCTGCCGCACACACAGACACACACTCATAGGTTGCTGGTTGAGTCCAGAGCACTGGGAGCCCGGTGCTGGGGCCAGGGACCACCCCAGCCCCCCATCCCTGCTGCCAGCCCCAGCCCAGGGACCCGCCACCTCCGGCAAGCCCACCTTCAGTCCTGCGATGGGCAGCTGCCATAGGCTGCTGTAGGGGGGACAGCAGGCTGTCCAGCAGGTTAAGCAGCCCCTCCAGCACGCCGCTGTTGCTCAGGGATCTTTGGCCAATGCAGGACAGGAGCATGAAGACCCTGAGGGACGACACACAAACCCGGTCAATCTCCACAACATGTAAACACATATCAATAAGTCTGGGTGGGTGCTTCTGATATTAAGATAGGTAGGTGTTTGTTACATTCAAACACATACCTATCTTTATGGAAGTTAGAGGCATCCCAATGTCACCGGTCAATGGGCAGTAACCAGTTTGTGTTATGAGGGGGAAGTGAGGACATAATGATTGTCCAAGGAGCTACAGTTTGTCAGTGTGGTGCAATGAATCTAAAGGGAGTGCAGTGGATAGACACAGCTCCTCAGCGCATAAAAGCCCACCTGTCCTGGGGGAAGATGAGCAGCTGCTCGGAGTTGTAGAGCTCCTGTAGGACGTTGGAGAGGAACTGGCCCCACCAGTGCTCCCCTCCACACAGCTGCACCAGCAGCAGGCCCGCGTGCAGACGGATCTTCGGCGTGCCGCTGATGCACAGGTGCTTGAAGAGCTCCTCGCAGGCCTGCGCGTGGAACGTGGTCTGCAGCACGGACGGGACTGCGTGCCCTAGAGGGGGAGGACAAGGAGAAAGTATGATATCAAGTGAAAGATGGCGGTGAAATGAGAGCTAGGGAAAGATGAGTGGGAAGGAAAGACAAAACGGAAGGGAAAGAAACAAGCTAAATAAATACTGTACAAGGGTGGAGATATCAACTGAGAGGGTACGTGACATAACGAGGAGGGAAACTGCAAGAGGGGTACAACAAAGTAAATCAAATAGCGTTCAACAGAAGAAAAGTCCACAGTTCCTAGAAAAGGGCTTTCATGAGAAGACACTGGCCACTACACAGAAACCACAGGCCTTGAAAAAGCAACTCTTCACTTTGGAGACATTTTCCTTCCAATCAAGCCCTTAAAACCAGACATCTCAATCCACTATTCTGCAGACAGTGAGTGAGAGAACTACAGAGGGCTGGATATAATGAGGGAGTTTAAATGAAAGGCTCCATTCCACTGCTCTGAACAGGGCCATTTGGAATTCACAGAGGGTACAGAGACAGCGCAGGCATAAAGCCAGGAAACACCAGCAGCAAGGGGGTACTACTTTATTCTCTTTCATAAGATGGGACTCGTGAAACTGTATAATGAGCTGCTAGGGAGCGTCAGTAGTGATTTGACAGGTGAGAGAAGATTGCTAAGCACTCTTCACAGAACCATGGGCTTTCGGTTAACTTTGAAAAGTGAGTACATCTCAAAACTTTTTCAAAGACATCATACAGAATTGGTTGTGAGAATACGCATAGAAAACATTTTAAAAAATGTAGGCTATTTCATTTAAAAAGGCAAACGAGGGCGAGAAGACAAACTGCAAATAATTTATTCCTACATTTCTCGTGGCTTGAAAGAATTCATGCCTCAAGAAGGGGAAAATACATGTATTGAGGAGGTGTGACTCAGATCATTCTAAAGATACACTACCAATGTCCCCTAAAGATGTTGTTAGGAGAACAGACTATCAGGTAAAGAAGGATATTGGTTTGAGACTAGGCCAACTTTAAAGATGTATGAATATTTTTTTTTATTTCACCTTTATTTAACCAGGTAGGCAAGTTGAGAACAAGTTCTCATTTACAATTGCGACCTGGCCAAGATAAAGCAAAGCAGTTTGACACATACAACAACAGAGTTACACATGGAGTAAAACAAACATACAGTCAATAATACAGTAGAAAAATAAGTCTATATACAATGTGAGCAAATGAGGTGAGATAAGGGAGGTAAAGGCAAAAAAAGGCCATGGTGGCAAAGTAAATATACTGCTCAAAAAAATAAAGGGAACGCTTAAACAACACAATGTAACTCCAAGTCAATCACACTTCTGTGAAATCGAACTGACCACTTAGGAAGCAACACTGATTGACAATAAATTTCACATGCTGTTGTGCAAATGGAATAGACAACAGGTGAAAATTATAGGCAATAAGCAAAACACCCCCAATAAAAGAGTGGTTCTGCAGGTGGTGACCACAGACCACTTCTCAGTTCCTATGCTTCCTGGCTGATGTTTTGGTCACTTTTGAATGCTGGCGGTGCTTTCACTCAAGTGGTAGCATGAGACGGAGTCTACAACCCACACAAGTGGCTCAGGTAGTGCAGCTCATCCAGGATGGCACATCAATGCGAGCTGTGGCAAGAAGGTTTGCTGTGTCTGTCAGCATAGTGTCCAGAGCATGGAGGCGCTACCAGGAGACAGGCCAGTACATCAGGAGACGTGGAGGAGGCCGTAGGAGGGCAACAACCCAGCAGCAGGACCGCTACCTCCGCCTTTGTGCAAGGAGGAGCAGGAGAAGCACTGCCAGAGTCCTGCAAAATGACCTCCAGCAGGCCACAAATGTGCATGTGTCTGATCAAACGGTCAGAAACAGACTCCATGAGGGTGGTATGAGGGCCCGACGTCCACAGGTGGGGGTTGTGCTTACAGCCCAATACCGTGCAGGACGTTTGGCATTTGCCAGAGAACACCAAGATTGGCAAATTCGCCACTGGCGCCCTGTGCTCTTCACAGATGAAAGCAGGTTCACACTGAGCACATGTGACCGACGTGACAGTCTGGAGACGCCGTGGAGAACGTTCTGCTGCCTGCAACATCCTCAAGCATGACCGGTTTGGCGGTGGGTCAGTCATGGTGTAGGGTGGCATTTCTTTGGGGGGCCGCACAGCCCTCCATGTGCTCACCAGAGGTAGCCTGACTGCCATTAGGTACCGAGATGAGATCCTCAGACCCCTTGTGAGACCATATGCTGGTGCGGTTGGCCCTGGGTTCCTCCTAATGCAAGACAATGCTAGACCTCATGTGGCTGGAGTGTGTCAGCAGTTCCTGCAAGAGGAAGGCATTGATGCTATGGACTGGCCCGCCTGTTCCCCAGACCTGAATCCAATTGAGCACATCTGGGACATCATGTCTCGCTCGATCCACCAACGCCACGTTGCACCACAGACTGTCCAGGAGTTGGCGGATGCTTTAGTCCAGGTCTGGGAGGAGATCCCTCAGGAGACCATCCGCCACCTCATCAGGAGCATGCCCAGGCATTGTAAGAAGGTCATACAAGCACGTGGAGGCCACACACTACTGAGCCTCATTTTGACTTGTTTTAAGGACATTACATCAAAGTTGGGTCAGCCTGTAGTGTGGTTTTCCACTTTAATTTTGAGTGTGACTCCAAATCCAGACCTCCATGGGTTGATAAATTGGATTTCCATTTATTATTTTTGTGTGATTTTGTTGTCAGCACATTCAACTATGTAAAGAAAAAAGTATTTAATAAGATTATTTCATTCATTCAGATCTAGGATGTGTTGTTTAAGTGTTCCCTTTATTTTTTTGAGCAGTGTACAATAGAGCAAATAAAACACAGGCATGGTAGATTTGTAGTGGAAGAAAGTGCAAAGTAGAAATATAAATAATGGGGTGCAAAGGAGCAAAATAAATAAATACAGTAGGGGAAGAGGTAGTTGTTTAGGCTAAATTATAGATGGGCTATGTACAGGTGCAGTGATCTGTGAGCTGCTCTGACAGCTGGTGCTTAAAGCTAGTGAGGGAGATAATTGTTTCCAGTTTTAGAGATTTTTGTAGTTCGTTCCAGTCATTGGCAGCAGAAAACTGGAAGGAGAGACGGCCGAAGGAGGAATTGGCTTTGGGGGTGACCAGAGAGATATACCTGCTGGAGCGCGTGCTACAGGTGGATGCTGCTATGGTGACCAGTGAGCTGAGATAAGGGGAGACTTTACCTAGCAGGGTCTTGTAGATGACCTGGAGCCAGTGGGTTTGGCGACGAGTATGAAGCGAGGGCCAGCCAACGAGAGCGTATAGGTCGCAGTGGTGGGTAGTATATGGGCCTTTGGTGACAAAACGGATGGCACTTTGATAGACTGCATCCAGTCTATCGAGTAGGGTATTGGAGGCTATTTTGTAAATGACATCGCCGAAGTCGAGGATCGGTAGGATGGTCAGTTTTACGAGGGTATGTTTGGCAGCATGCGTGAAGGATGCTTTGTTGCGAAATAGGAAGCCAATTCTAGATTCAACTTTGGATTGGAGATGTTTGATGTGAGTCTGGAAGGAGAGTTTACAGTCTAACCAGACACCTAGGTATTTGTAGTTGTCCACATATTCTAAGTCAGAACCGTCCAGAGTAGTGATGCCGGACGGGCGGGCAGGAGCGGGCAGTGATCGGTTGAAGAGCATGCATTTAGTTTTACTTGTGTTTAAGAGCAGTTGGAGGCCACGGAAGGAGAGTTGTATGGCATTGAAGCTCGTCTGGAGGGTTGTTAACACAGTGTCCAAAGAAGGGCCAGAAGTATACAGAATGGTATCGTCTGCGTAGAGGTGGATCAGAGACTCAACAGCAGCAAGAGCGACATCATAGATGTGTACAGAGAAAAGAGTTGGCCCAAGAATTGAACCCTGTGGCACCCCCATAGAGACTGCCAGAGGTCCGGACAACAGGCCCTCCGATTTGACACACTGAACTCTATCAGAGAAGTAGTTGGAGAACCAGGCGAGGCAATCATTTGAGAAACCAAGGCTACTGAGTCTGCAGATGAGGATGTGGTGATTGACAGTGTCGAAAGCCTTGGCCAGGTCAATGAATTCGGCAGCACAGTATTGTTTCTTATCGATGGCGGTTACGATATCGTTGAGGACCTTGAGCGTGGCTGAGGTGCACCCATGACCAGCTCTGAAACCAGATTGCATAGCGGAGAAGGTGCGGTGGGATTCGAAATGGTCGGTAATGTTTGTTGACTTGGCTTTCGAAGACCTTAGAAAGGCAGGGTAGGATAGATATAGGTCTGTAGCAGTTTGGGTCTAGAGTGTCCCCCCCTTTGAAGAGGGGGATGAGCGCAGCTGCTTTCCAATCTTTGGGAATCTCAGACGACACGAAAGAGGTTGAACAGGCTAGTAATAGGGGTTGCAACAATTTCGGCAGATAATTTTAGAAAGGAAGGGTCCAGATTGTCAAGCCCGGCTGATTTGTAGGGGTCCAGATTTTGCAGCTCTTTCAGATCATCAGCTGACTAGATTTGGGAGAAGGAGAAATGGGGAAGGCTTGGGAGAGTAGCTGTGGGGGGTGCAGTGCTGTTGACCGCGGTAGGGGTAGCCAGGTGGAAAGCATGGCCAGCCGTAGTGAAATGCTTATTGAAATTCTCAATTATAGAGGATTTATCGGTGGTGACAGAGTTTCCTATCCTCAGTGCAGTGGGCAGCTGGGAGGAGGTGTTCTTATTCTCCATGGACTTTACATTGTCCCAGAACTTTTTTGAGTTAGTGTTGCAGGAAGCAAATTTCTGCTTGAAAAAGCTAGCCTTGGCTTTTCTAACTGCCTGTGTATATTGGTTTCTAACTTCCCTGAAAAGTTGCATATCACGGGGGCTGTTCGATATATGGGACACAGTCAGAAAAGTAGATCCCATCCCTGATACAGACCCTGTGGCCCTCCCTAGACATCTTACCGTTGTTAGAGTGCAGAAGGCTGAGGAGTGTGTCCAGCAGGTAGCGGATGATGGTTCTCAGCTGCTCGGTGGATGAGCTCTGGATGAGCTCCTGGGGGTCGTAGGGCTCAGGCAGGATCTTGCGCCCGGCTCCCAGGGACACGCGGAGCCTCTGGACGGCATGGTGGGCCAAGTTGAGTTGTAGCTGCAGCTGGATACAGTCCTGATAGGCAGAGAAGACGCGCGCGTCCTCCTCCACCGCCTTGTCGGGCTTCCGCAGGAAGTACTGGGCGTTGTTGGCACTGTTCAGAGGAGGCAGGTCGATGTTCTGGAGTAAGGTCTCCAGCCGGTGGCACCCCAGGTTGTACCTTAGGGAGAGGGCAAGCGCAAAAGAGACGTAGGAGTCAAATTTGCATCCTATATTCACAAAGCTTTAGTCCATCTCCATTGATGACAAAGCTTGTCTGTCTAGCAGATACTGCATAAACATACATCTCATAAAACTTAAATCAGAGTTAGCTAACTAGTAGAATAGTTTGGTATGCCTTCTGACCTGCACTGGATGTCCTCCTGCAAGGCCACCATCATGGCCAGGTGCTGGTCCAAGTCAGGTTGGCTGGCCGCGTCACTCTCTCCCCTCAGAGGGTCGTGCATCAGCTTCAGCTCGCTCTCCCAGGGCAGGATGTAGGTGTGGCCGTAGTAGAAGCCCAATGGGATCTTGGCCCGGGCATTGGTGCTGCCATAACGACCAATCACAGTGATCTGTTGGGTGAAGTGGGAGGGATGGAGAAGGGGATTAGGTTGTAGGAAAATAGCTGCTGTGGAACTTAGTAATTTGTATCACAGAATGCTCATTGAAGAAAAAAATGGATAACGGCACAAATTCTTCAGTGCCCACAGAGTTCAGATACTTATTCGAAACCCGTGAATTAGAAAAGAAGACAAATGGACAAAGATCTTGAGAGAAAATGCATCAATGCCACTGACTTTCATGAAGCGGCAGACAGGGGGCGGCAGAAGGTCGTGCAGGATGAGGGAGTGGGTGCTGATGTCCGTGGCAACCACTAGCCTGCGTCCGTCCACCTCCTCCCCCAGCGTCCAGATGTCGATGGACAGAGAGGCCAGGTCCCCACAGGTGGGGATCAGAGCGTCTGTCAGCAGCACGGGACGACCGAAGTCCAGTGTCACAAATCTCCGCGCTCCTGGGACAAGAGAGGAGGTATTTAGGTCACACAAGAGCTTACCAAAACAACATCTCAAATGAATCCCTATTTGCCATATAGGGCACAACTCATGAGACATACAGTACCAGTCAAAAGTTAAGACACACCTACTCATTCAAGGTTTTTTGTTTTTTTACAATTTTCTACATTGTTGATTTGTTTAACAGTTGTTTGGTTCCACATCTATTTTATATTTCAGATTTTTCAAAGTAGCCACCCTTTGCCTTGACAGTTTTGTACATTCTTGGCACTCTCAAGCAGCTTCACCTGGAATGCTTATCCAACAGTCTTGAAGGAATTCCCACATATGCTGACCACTTGTTGGCTGCTTTTCCTTCACTGTGGTCCAACTCATCCCAATTGGGTTGAGGTCAGGTGAATGTGGAGGCCAGGTCATCTGATGCAGCACTCCATCACTCCTCCTCCTTGGTCAATTGGCCCTTACACAGCCTGGAGGTGTCATTTAGAAGTGGTTTCTTAGCAGCAATTCGACCACGAAGGCCTGATTCACACATTCTCCTCTGAACAGTTGATGTTGAGATGTGTCTGTTACTTGAACTCTGTGAAGCATTTATTTGGGCTGCAAATTGAGGTGCAGTTAACTCTAATGAACTTATCCTCTGCAGCAGAAGTAACTCTGGGTCTTCCTTTCCTGTGGCGGTCCTCATGAGAGCCAGTTTCATCATAGCGCTTGATGGTTTTTGCGACTGCACTTGAAGAAACTTCTTAAGATGTTGCAGATTGACTGACCTTCATGTCTTAAAGTAATGATGGACTGTCGTTTCTCTTTGGGCTATTCTTGCCATAATATGGACTTGGTCTTTTACCAAATAGGGCAATCTGCTGTATACCACCCCTATTTTCTCACAACACAACTGATTGGCTCAAACGCATTCAGGAAAGAAATTCCACAAATTAACTTTCAACAAGGCACACCTGTTAATTTGCAATGCAAGTGACTATCTCATGAAGCTGGTTGAGAGAATGTCATGAGGGTGCAAAGCTGTCATCAAGGAAAAGGGTGACTACTTTTAACAATCTCAAATATAAAATATATTTTGATTTGTTTAACACTTTTTTTGGTTACTTCCTGATTCATGTGTGTTATTTCATTATTTTGACGTATTCACGATTATTCTAACATGAGGAAAATAGCAAAAATAAAGAAAAACCCTCGAATGACTCCAAACTTTTGACTGCTACTCTATGTACAGTGAAGTCGGAAGTTTACATACACCTTAGCTAAATACATTTAACTCAGTTTCACAATTCCCAACATTTAATCCTTGTAAAAACTCCCTGTCTTAGGTCAGTTAGGATCACCACTTTATTTTAAGAATGTGAAATGCCAGAATAATAGTAGAGAATTATTTCAGCTTTATTTTTTTCATCACATTCCCAGTGGGTCAGAAGTTTACATACCAAATACTAATTGAGTGTAGCATTGCCTTTAACTTGGGTCAAACGTTTTGGGTAGCCTTCCACAAGCTTCCCACAATAAGTTGGGTGAAATTTGGCCCATTCCTTCTGACAGAGCTGGTGTAACGGAGTCAGGTTTGTAGGCCTCTTTGCTCGCACACACTTTTTCAGTTCTGCCCACAATTTTTTTATAGGATTGAGGTCAGGGCTTTGTGATGTCCACTCCAATACCTTGACTTTGTTGTCCGTAAGCCATTTTGCCACAACTTTGGAAGTATGCTTGGGGTCATTGTCCATTTGGAATACCCATTTGCGACCAAGCTGTAACTTCCTGACTGATGTCTTGAGATGTTGCTTCAATATATCCACATAATTTTCCTCCCTCATGATGCCATCTATTTTGTGAAGTGCACCAGTCCCTCCTGCGGCTAAGCACCCCCACAACATGATACTGCCAACCCCGTACTTCCCGGCTGGGATGGTGGTTCTTCAGCTTGCAAGCCTCCCCCTTTTTCCTCCAAGCATAACGATGGTCATTATGGCCAAACAGTTATATTTTTGTTTCATCAGACCACAGGACATTTCTCCAAAAAGTACAATCTTTGTCCCCATGTGCAGTTGCAAACCGTAGTCTGGCTTTTTTAATGGCGATTTTGGAGCAGTGGCTTCTTCCTTGCTGAGTGGCCTTTCAGGTTATGTTGAAATATAGGACTCGTTTTACTGTGGATATAGATACTTTTGTACCCGTTTCCTCCAGCATCTTCACAAGGTCCTTTGCTGTTGTTCTGGGATTGATTTGCACTTTTCGCACCAAAGTACGTTCATCTCTAGGAGACAGAAAGCGTCTCCTTCCTGAGTGGCATGACGGCTGCGTGGTCTCATGGTGTTTATACTGGCATACTATTGTTGGTACAGATGAGCGTGGTACCTTCAGGCGTTTGGAAATTGCTCCCAAGGATGAACCAATAGTTTTTCTGGGGTCTTGGCTGATATCTTTTGATTTTCCCATTATGGCAAACAAAGAGGCACCGAGTTTGAAGGTAGGCCTTGAAATACATTCACAGGTACACCTCCAATTGACTCAAATGATGTCAATTATCCTGTCAGAAGCTTCAAAAGCCATGACATCATTTTCTGGAATTTTCCAAGCTGTTTAAAGGCACAGTCAGCTTAGTGTATGTAAACTTCTAACCCACTGGAATTGTAATATAGTGAATTACAAGTGAAATAATCTGTAAACAATTGTTGGGAAAATTACTTGCGTCATGCACAAAGTAGAAGTCCTAACCGACTTGCCAAAACTACAGTTTGTTAACCAGAAATTTGTGGAGTGGTTGAAAAACGAGTTAATGACTCCAACCTAAGTGTATGTAAACTTTCGACTTCAACTGTATGTATATATGTGTGTGCGCGTGCATATACACATACACAAAAGTATATGGACACCCCTTCAAATTAGTGGATTCGGCTATTTCAGCCACATCCGTTGCTGACAGGTCTATAAAAATCGAGCAAACAGCCATGCGATCTCCATAGACAAACATTGGGAGTAGAATGGCCTCACTGAAGAGCTCAGTGACTTTCAACATGGCACCATCGTAGGATAACAACAAGTCAGTTCGTCAAATTCCTAGCCCTGCTAGAGCTGCCCAGGTCAACTGTAAATGCTGTTATTGTGAAGTGGAAACGTCTAGGAGCAACAACGGCACAACCGTAAAGTGGTAGACCACACAAGCTCACAGAATGGGACCGGCGAGTGCTGATGCTTGTAGTGTGTAAAAATCTGTCCTCACTACTGAGTTCCAAGCTGCCTCTGGAAGCAATGGCAGCACAATAACTGTACGTCGGGAGCTTCATGAAATGGGTTTCCATGGCCAAGCAGCCACACAGAAGCCTAGAATCACCATGCGCAATGCCAAGCGTCGGCTGGAGTGGTGTAATCTAGTCGCCATTGAACTTTGGAGCAGTGGAAACTCGTTCTCTGGCGTGATGAATCATGCTTCACCATCTGGCAGTCCGACAGACGAATCTGGGTTTGGCGGATGCCAAGACAACACTACCAATGCATAGTGCCAACTGTAAAGTTTGGTGGAGGAGGAATAAAGGTTTGGGTTAGGCCCCTTAGTTCCAGTGAAGGGTAATCTTAGTGCTAAAGCATACAATGACATTCTAGAAGATTATCTGCTTCCAACTTTATGGCAACAGTTTGTGGAAGGCCCTTTCCTGTTTCAACTTGACAATGCCCCTGTGCACAAATTGAGGTCCACACAGAAAAGGTTTGTCGAGATCGTGTGGAAGAACTTGACTGGCCTGCACAGAGCCCTCACCTCAACCCCATTGAACACCTTTGGAATGAATTGGAACGCCTCCTGCGAGCCAGGCCTAATTGTCCAAAAACAGTGCCTGACCTCAATAACGCGCTTGGCTGAATGGAAGCAAGTTCCCGCAGCAATGTTCCAACATCTAGTGGAAAGCCTTCCCAGAAGAGTGGAGGCAAAGGGGGGGGACCAACTCCATAGTAATGACCAAGATTTTCGAGAGATGTCAAACGAGCAGGTGTCCACATACTTTTGGTCAAGTAGTGTATACGCTCTTGAGTTTCATTTACAACTGTTGACCCAGGTAAAAAGGCACAAAAAGGTAACTGTACTTACCAGAGTGCATGCGCTCAATGATGATGGACTGCTGTGGAGGAGGCTGGAGGAAGTGAGAGGCTTGAGAGAGGGCCAACGCCAGACCGCTGCCCATGGGGTTCTGCAACAAACAGATGCTTTTCAGTCAAAACATATACAATATAAAACTTCTTAATTTAAATATTTTATTCATTGACAAGATGCAACAAAAGTCCCTTGGTGTTCATGTGAAAGCACAAACCTAACTGCTGTGCTTCGAGCTATTGGCATTTTAGTAATTTAGCAGACGCAACCTTTCGGTTACTGGCCCACACTCTTAACCGCTTGGCTATCTGCCGTCGAAGAGTTGTTTGTGACTGACCGGCTTGGCTTTCTGGCTGTTCTTGTTGTGTGCGGCCAGGTTGACTGGCGGTGGGTCGATCATGGAGCCAGGGAAGAGCTGGGCCAGCTCCACACTGATGGCTGCCGACACCGCCTCGTTGGGAGGAGTGAGTGGTGGCGTCATGAACAGCGGGGTGGTCTTGGGCGTGGGGGGGATGACTTCAGAGGGATGGATGAAGAAGCCCGGGGCACTGGAAGGCACAGAGTTGTGAATGGGCCCCACGCCGGAGGCCACAGCTGCTGAAGTGGTCTGGTGCAACTTTGCCTCCAGCTTGGCCTTCTGTTCCGAACACAGACAGGATTACTACTCAGCTAAAACTGGCAAATATCACACTGATACATTGCATTCGGAAACTATTCAGACCGCTTCACTTTTTCCACATTTTATGTTACAGACTTATTCTAACGTTGATAAAATAAATAAAAATCCTCAATCTACACACAATAGCCCATAATGACAAAGTGAATAAAGTTAATTTTGTATGTTTTCTAACTCAAAAATAAAAACAGAAATATCTTATATACATAATTATTCAGACCCTTTGCTATGAGACTTGAAACTGAGCTCAGGTGGATCCTGTTCCCATTGATCATCCAATTTGATTGGAGTCCACCTGCAGTAAATTCAAATGATTGGACATGATTTGGAAAGGCACACATCGGTCTATATAAGGTCCCACAGTTGACAGTGCATGTCAGAGCAAAAACCAAGCCATGAGGATTGTGTCGAGTCACAGATCTGGGGAAGAGTACCAAAGCACTTCTGCAGCATTGAAGGTCCCCAAGAATACAGTGGACTCAATCATTCTTAAATGGAATAAGTTTGGAACCACCAAGACTCTTCCTAGAGCTGGCCGCCTGGCCAAACTGAGCAATCTGGGGAGAAGGGCCTTGGTCAGAGTGGGGACCGAGAATCCAATGGTCACTGACAGAGCTCCTCTGTGGAGATGGGAGAACCTTCCAGAAGGACAACCATCTCTGTAGCACTCCACCAATAAGGCCTTTATAGTAGAGTGGCCAGACGGAAGCCACTCCTCAGTATAAGGCACGACAGTCCGCTTGGAGTTTGCCAAAAAGCACCTTACGGACTCTCAGACCACGTGAAACAAGATTCTCTGGTTTGATGAAACCAAGATTGAACACTTTGGCCTGAATGCCAAGCGTCACGTCTGGAGGAAACCTGCCATCATCCCTACGTTGAAGCATGGTGGTGGCAGCATCATGATGTGGGGATGTTTTTCAGTGGCAGGGACTGGGAGACTTGTCAGGATCAAGGGAAAGATGAATGGAGCAAAGTACAGAGAGATCCTTGATGAAAACCTGCTCCAGAGCACTCAGGACCTCCGACTGGGGCAAAGGTTCACCTTCCAACAGGACAATGACCCTAAGCACACAGCCAGGATAACAAAAGAGTGGCTTCGGGACAAGTCTCAATGCCTTGTGTGGCCCAGCCAGAGCCTGGACTTGAACCCTATCAAACATCTCTGGAGAGACCTGAAAATAGCTGTGAAGCGACGCTCCTCATCCAACCTGAGAGCTTGAGAGGATCTGCAGAGAAGAATGGGAGAAAGTCCCCAAATACAGGTTTGCCAAGTTTGTTGCGTCATACCCAAGAAGACTCGAGGCTGTAATTGCTGCCAAAGGTGCTTAAACAAAGTACTGAGTAAAGGGTCTAAATACTTTTGTAAAATCCCATTTTTGCTTTTTACAACATTTCTACAAACCTGTTTTTGATTTGTTATTTTGGGGTATTGTGTATAGATTGAGGAGGGGGGGGGGGAGCCAAAGTAATCCATTTTAGAATAAGGCTGTAACGTAACAAAAAGTGGAAAAAGTCAAGGGGTCTGAATACTTTCCAAATGCACTGTACATGAAGTTTGACACATGATATTTGTGTTTGTGCATATAGTTACGGCTTGGATAAGAAGACGCTTGTATGTGCACCTGTCTGAGTACATGACATGCATGTCTGTGAATATGTGTGCAGGGACATGTCTGTATGTAAGTTTGCCTGTATGGGTGCTAGAGTCCCTGACCTGTTGCTGTAGTTTGAACAGCTGCTGTTGTTTCTCCTGGAGCACCTGCAGCTGCTGCTCTGCAGACACCATGGCGTGGGACAGCGACTGCAGAGCCACCTGGGCTGCTGAGCTCAGCGCCGTGGACGCCTCGCCCACCGTGCCTGCCGACAGGCCACCCACCGCCGGGGTCACACCGAATGTGCTCACTGGGAGAAGAGGGCAAAGGTCACGAGTATAAATCAAAATCCCTGAGTAGGAACAGTGAAGATGTTTAATGTTCCGTTTCACAAAGGGTCTGGATAAACCTTTACACAAGTAACAAGAAGCAGCTGAGGTAGGTACCTGTGAACATGCTTGCGTCGTCCCTCTCCACTCTGGTGCCGTCGCTGGTAGAGATACAGGTAAAGTGCAGCGGCTCCACCTCCAGGAGCCCAGTGAGGGCCGTGAAGCTGCCCTCAGCCGCCGCACAGCTGCTTACCTTGCCGTTCCCTGCAATAGACACACACACAGGTTAAGTCACACACACCAGAGTACAGCCCAGACCAAAATGAATCCATTGATGAAGGAATTGGATAGGTGTAAGCAATATGGTGGAATGTGGTGCAGACCTGAGAGAATTTCGGAAAGGTCAATCTCGTCTGACTGGACGCCGATGCTACTGTTGAAGGCATTCTTACAGGAGGAGCCGCTGACCTCCAGGTCAAAAAGCACTGGGTCAAATGGGGAGCTGTACAGGCCGTATCTGGGGAGGAGACACACGGTACAGAGCATTACAATACACAGAGTCAAGCTGGGTTCAAAACAAAACTCGTTTTTATGGTAGTCTTCTCGCAACATTAGAGTCTGTTATTTTTGGTTTCTTTAGGTCCTGAATGGGGTGTAAGGACACTAGAGGGTGAAAAGGCCCACCTGGTCTGTAGCAAAGCCTCCAGGGGCGTGAGGCGGTCCTGCAGTTGCCGGGAGACAGCAGTGAGCAGAGAGGCACAGGCAGTGCTGCAGCCCGACAGGTCCTCATCCTTCACATAGTTCAGCAGCACAAAGTACCAGAACACCGACCCTGAGAGAGAAAGAGAGACGTCGAACACATGCCACTGCCTAGCAAAACCATGCACTTCCATAACAATGCTGCTGACAACGCAGAAGCCTTCTACCCACGATTGTGTTATCATGAAAAACATTATTTCTACTTACCACCTGTTGCTGCTGCAGGCAAGTAAGGCATATTGTCCAGCAGAGCATTCAGGAGATTCATGCCAAAGCCCTGCTGACTGGGCTCCCCTTTCCCATTACTGATGACATAAGAGACAAAAACAAGTTACAAATGTGCACACCTACTACATCACACAAGCATCAACAAGGAGTATGACAGAGTATGGGTCACAACATCCATGAAAAGCCCAACTCACCTAATACAAAGTGCAAGAAAGCGGGCGCATTTGTGGGCTATACTCCGTCCAGCCTCAAAAAAACACACCCGTACAATGTCTGTCAGCCGTTTCCTTGTTTTCATCAGCAGAGCCTCCTTTCCTTCTCTCAGGCTGGAAGGAAAAGAACAAACATGCCCTATAACGTTTGTATCTTGTTTTGTGCTGGTACCATGTTGTGTTGCTACCATGCTGTGTTGTCGTCTTAGGTCTCTCTTTATGTAGTGTTGTCTCTTCTCGTGATGTGTGTTCTGTCCTATATTTTTATTTTATTTTGTATTTTTAATTCCGGATCCAACCCCGCAGGAGGCCTTTTGCGTTTTTGTAGGCAGTCATTGTAAATAAGACTTTATTCTACACTGAATTGCGTGGTTAAATAAAAATAAAATATTAATAAACACATTAATTAATAAACATTATGGGTGAACATTTAAACAAAATTGTGATCATTAACGTTAAGAAAAAATCCCTTGTCCCCCCCCCCCACATATTCTTTGCCGTTATAGCCTAACTAGAGAATAGGCTAAAAAGGCCTGGGAAAGTTGTGTAATTTAAAACCAGAGGGGAAGAGGCAAACTTTAGGCTACTCTGGTGAATTTGCGAAGAGGCATGCAATACAAGATATTGCAAGATACAGATTACCAAGACATATGCGCACAGTTCTGCCTGCCCCTCCTCGCTCTCCCCCTGCTCTTTGCTAATGATGAGTGGGTATTCAGTCTTCGGGCTGTTGCCTGTAGAATATCCTAGTTTATTCATGAGACCAATGTCGCCTGGATACGGAGGTGTCTTCGAGCCAGTCTTGCGAGCACAGGGTACTTGTCGTTGCTGAGTGGTTGGGGGTGTTTTTGTCTCATATGAAATTACAGCAGGCTACTGGCGCGCCTGCCCTTTCTCTTCGCTAATGATGCGAGTGCGTGTGTTCAGTGGAATATATCCTAGCCTGACCATTGATGATAGGCCCTAATTTACAGAAGTTGCGAGACATTGCAAACCAAGAAGTCGTGAGATACAGCTTTTGATTACCGATAGATAGGTCTAGTGCACGGTTCTGATCTGCCTATACTGTGCCCCTCTCTCCCGGTCCCGAGCTAGCTAGCTCGCTATGAAAGACGCAAGTGTTTGTGTTCTCAGAAGGTTGCAACTAATCAGTCTCCTCCATTCCAAAAATACCAACTTTTAGTAAGTTAGTTGAAGAATCAATTATTTTGGAGACGAATCTCCACCACTACAGCATCGTTGTTAACAGTTGGAAAACCGGAAGAGAAAGGCAAGCGACAGCAGCGAAGTCCAGTATGGCAATACTTTGAGAAGTTAAATGTGAAGGTGGTGAAATGCGAACTTTGCGAGGTGGAATTGAGGTACAGTAATGGTAGTGCAGGGGCAATACGCAACCATCTGAAAGGGACATAAACCGTTGCTGGCAACAGCTACATTGTGAATTCACATGGAATTTTATGTTTTTTTGGGGGGAGAGGGGGGACCAATAAAAAAATGGCTGTGTCACATCCCTAGTGAAAATGTTGATACATCATGTGACCAAAAACAGCACAGTAATAATATCTCATCTCAGAAACATATACATGCGGTAAAGTAACAATGGAACACAGACCATGGGGGATAGTGCAAGGATAACGTCATTGGCGGGCGTTCAAAAAATGTGGATATTTGTCAAATCCGACATGGTTTGTATGTTCTAACAGGCCTACAATGTTATTAAAATCCGATTTGGATATATTTAGCTGTTTCCCGCTGCATAATATTTAGAAGTTGTCCTTTTCGGGTTTAGAACTCCCATTCGTATAATCAAATTGTATTTGTCACATGCGCCAAATACAACAGGTACCTAAGTTAGCCACATAGAAAATCGGTGGTGGAAGTTGAAGCAGTTGATAAGTGTAATGCAGTTGATTGGTGACGACATGAACGATTGGGGTTGACATCCATTCAAGCATTATACTCCGACTTGTACCCTTACAGTGTAAAATACACATATAAACAGCCTAAATGTAGACTAATTGTGATGACTGTCTTGATTATCCCCCGAGTGGCATTTCCATTGTTTTGTTCTAATTCCATTGATCTCTTTACCGCATGTATAGAGCATCTCCGTATCCCTATGAATATCTCATCTCCTTCTCGCTTCCCACATTCATCCTCTTAGGCCCACCTGCAGGATCCGTTGGAGTACACTCCAGCCAGCCAGCAGAGGCAGTCCAGGATGAGGCTCTGGGAGTGCTCTGTGCCAGGGCCCTCGTCCGCCCCCTTACACAGCCCGTTCAACAGCTTCTCATGGAAATCTGGAAACTGCAGCATGGCACAGCGCTGGACTCTGAAAAAGACAGGAGCAACATACATACAATTCAGTTAGTTATGTTTTACTACTATGATATAACGAGTATTGAAGTAACAAGAGGCATGTCAGTTCTCAATAAACTGTGCAAGATAAGGAAATGACGCATTTTATTAGGGTGTTGGGATTTTACAATAGTTCAGTGTTTTTCGTGAAACAACGGTACTAAGGGCCACACCTTTCTTTGGGTATGGAGGTCTTCTTAAACCTTCGGATTGTGACGGACACCTCCTGGAGCAGGTCGCAGCCACGGAGGTTGTCAGGTTTCTTCGACTGAGCAGGAGAATCTGCTTTGGAAGTGGAGGCCTTTTCCTAAATGGGAGAGAGAGGCATTTTAAACACGGAAAACAGTACAGTGTTAGATCAGAGAGGTCCAAAGAGGGCGATTTTAAAATTGTAGAGCTGTAAACTAACAGAGAAAATGTCCTCCTTCAAGAATGGGATGTTGCTGGTATGAGGAAGCCACATCCAAGAAATTTGACACCTTCAACTTCTCACTGAGAATCTGGCAATAGCATTATTCTCCCACCAGATGGAGACAAAGGAGAAAGCTACAATCAAGGCCATCCATGTACTCAATTTACACAACTGTACAATCAGTCAAAAGTGCCTCGTGTGTGCAGCAGAGAATAACCACTGAAATAAACTGACGTAAAATTGCATTTGTTTTCCAATGCTTTGCCCTCTGTACCTTCGTGGCTTGTGCCCTCTGCAGCAGGGTGGAGAGGGAATGGCCCTTGCTGCTCTGAGGCTTGGCAGCGGGCATCCTCACCACCGGCATGGGGCTCTCCTCCATGCCCTTGTCGCTCACCGCCTTGATGTGCACCAGGAACGAGCGGTACTTGCCCCCAGCCATGCCTGCAGGGAGGGGGACAAACCAGCAGAAAACACACTGAAAACATCTAACGTACATTGCCAGGGGGGGAGGATTCAGATAGAGCAGCGGCATGCAGATCATCTTTCACTCTCCAAGAAAAAGTTGGATTGAGACATACTGGAGGGACAAAAATGGCCAAGGTAAGATTTCTTCAATGTGACTCAGTGTAAAAGTTTTCAGATATTGCTACCTTTGACCAGCTTGGGGCTGGTGAGGCTCAGCATCCCAGCATGGCCTGAGAGGTCAAGTCCACTGGCCAACCACACGGGACCACATAGGATATCCTCCTTATGGTCTTCTAGGAAGGTGCACAGCCTGGAGCCTGGAAGAGGAAGAGCAATGTTATGGAACCTCTGCTAAGCTGAGGAACCCCTCGGATTGCGGCTTCACCCTCAGAATGACTAGTAACACTAATCATCTACAATGTGGCAACCCAACACACAATAATCAAGTGTCAAACACTGACTGCGTCTATCAACCCTGGTTGCCTTTCCATGCAGCTTTCTACCTGATGTCTCTTCGATGTCCATGAACTGGATGCCGTCTGTAAAGTCGTGCAAAAGTGGCTGTCCATTCCTCTCCCCATTGGCATGGAGGACATGGGACAGGGGGAAGGAGATCTGTCTGTCAACTGCCGTCTCTGGAGAGAAAAGGAAAGAAAAAATCTAATTGAGACAGTAAGATTTGTTAAGCATGATCATAAATGAAACAATCAATATTTCCCTGCACAAAGGCTAGTTATCTATGGCAGCCAGTCTCTTCATTGCAGGTCTCCAGGCTGCGACCCCTTGACTTGACGAGTTAAAAACGTTATTGTCGCACTGGTGCGATCTGCACATTCTACCTGGTCACAATCAAAACGTCGTATTTTGGGGAGAATAAAACCATGAATCTGTCAAACAGCAAAGTGCATTATCCTCATGATTCCCGCAATAAAAAGTGCCTGCCGCTGTGCCGACTGCTCAAAACAAGATCGACGCTGCATCCAAGTTGCTTTTTAATATGAATCCACGTTTACGGTATTGTACTATTAATTTGTGTGTCTTGCTCTCTGCAAAACGCTAGCTAGTTGGTCTTAAGAAGCTGGAACATGCCTAAAATAACACTAATTCCTAATGCTTCCTATTCGCCAACTAGCTAGCTCTGCTAGCTAAATGCCATTTAGCTAGTGCACTGAGCTAGGGCAAAGCAAAAGTTAACTAATACAGGATGCTAGATCAGCATATTTTTAATTTAACTTGGCAAGTCAGTTAAGAATAAATTCTTATTTGCAATGAAGGCCTACCCCGGCCAAACCCGGACGATGCTGGGCCAATTGTGCGCCGCCCTATGGTACTCGCAATCACGGCAGGGTGCGATACAGCATGTTGTTTGTGCAACAGTATGCTGAATCAAGAGAGTCTATAGTATATTCTAAAATCTCTGTATACATGTATTAAAAAAAAAAAAAAAAGTACCTTTATTTAACTAGGCAAGTCAGTTAAGAACAAATGCTTATTTTCAATGGGTTAACTGCCTTGTTCAGGGGCAGAACGACAGATTTGTACCTTGTCAGCTCGGGGATTCGAACTTGCAACCTTTCAGTTACTAGTCCAACTCTCTAACCACTAGGCTACCCTGTGACATCTATTCTTATGTAATTAGGGTCCCCTGGAAAACACTGACCAACAATTTGGTTCCTACCAAATTTAAACTGATATCAATCGCAACTGTTCATCTTTTCCAGTGAGGAAGAAATGGATGTCTTATAGTATGGTGGAGTATGCAAAATTGGTCAACTTTGAGCATCTTTATCTCTTTAATGTCCTCAACTGGCAGCTTCATTAAATAGTACCAGCAAAACACCAGTCTCAACGTCAACAGTGAAGAGGCGACTCCGGGATGCTGGCAGAGTTGCAAAGAAAAAGCCATATCTCAGACTGGCCAATAGAAATAAAAGATTAAGATGGGCAAAAGAACAGACACTGGACAAAGGAACTCTGCCTAGAAGGCCAGCATCCCGGAGTCGCCTCTTCACTGTTGACGTTGAGACTGGTGTTTTGCGGGTACTATTTAATGAAGCTGCCAGTTGAGGACTTGTGAGGCATCTGTTTCTCAATCTAGACACGAATGTACTTGTCCTCATGCTCAATTGTGCAACGGGGCCTCCCACTCCTCTTTCTATTCTGGTTAGAGCCAGTTCGTGCTGTTCTGTGAAGGGAGTAGTACACAGCGCTGTACGAGATCTTCGGTTTCTTAGCAATTTCTCACATGAAATAGCCTTCATTTCTCAGAACAAGAACAGACTGACGAGTTTCAGAAGAAAGTTTTGTTTCTGGCCATTTTGAGAATGTAATCGAAGCCACAAATGATGATGCTCCAGATACTCAACTAGTCTAAAGAAGGCCAGTTTTATTGCTTCTTTAATCAGAACTACAGTTTTCAGCTGTGCTAACATAATTGCAAAAGGGTTTCTAATGATCAATTAGCCTTTTAAAATGATAAACTTGGATTAGCTAACACAACGTGCCATTGGAACACAGGAGTGATGGTTGCTGATAATGGGCTTCTGTACGCCGATGTAGATATTCCATAAAACAATTGCAGTTTCCAGCTACAATAGTCATTTACAGCATTAACAATGTCTACATTCTATTTCTGATCAATTTGATGTTATTTTAAATGGACCAAAAAAAATTGCTTTTCTTTCAAAAACAAGGACATTTCTAAGTGACCCTAAACTTTTAAACGGTAGTGTACATGCAGAAAGCTGACACCCACCTCTCTTTAATACCGGTAGCCCAGTGGTTAGAGCATTGGGCCAGTAACCGAAAGGTTGCTGAATCAATTCCCAGAGCTGACAAGGTAGAAATCTGTTGTTTTGCCCCTGAGCAAGGCAGTTAACCCACTGTTCCGCGGGCGCCAAAGACGTGTACCTCTCTGATTCAGTGGGGTTGGGTTAAATGCGGAAGACACACTTCAATTGAAGGTATTCAGTTGTACAACTGACTAGGTATCCCCCTTTCCCTTTATAGCGAGGGACAAAGAGGGAGGGGCACAGTATAGGCAGGTTAGCCACCAGGCAGACGAAGTCAGAACCGTACTATAGGCCTATCTAGCGGCAATCAAAAGCTGTATCTCCCAATAAAATGCTGTATCTGGCAATTTCTTTGCTTGCCATATCTCGTAACTTCAGTAAAGCATGGCCTATCATCAATGAATAGGCAAGGGTATTGAGATGAGCGAGATTAAACACTTGGCTCTCACCCAGTCATACACAGTATCTGCACGAGTTAGCAGTGTGGTAGACAGGGCAACAACACAGAGAAGTCGAGCTTTGCGCTTCAACACTCTTACTTGTTGCAGAAATTGACCCACTAGCATTTCGCTACACCCGCAATAACATCTGCTAAATACAGTGAGGGAAAAAACTTATTTGATCCCCTGCTGATTTTGTACGTTTGCCCACTGGTAAAGAAAGGATGGTAGGTTTATTTGAACAGTGAGACAGAATAACAAAGATATCCAGAAAAACACATGTCAAAAATGTTATGAATTGATTTGCATTTTAATGAGGGAAATAAGTATTTGACCCCCTCTCAATCAGAAAGATTTCTGGCTCCCAGGTGTCTTTTATACAGGTAACGAGCTGAGATTAGGAGCACACTCTTAAAGGGAGTGCTCCTAATCTCAGTTTGTTACCTGTATAAAAGACACCTGTCCACAGAAGCAATCAATCAGATTCCAAACTCTCCACCATGGCCAAGACCAAAGAGCTCTCCAAGGATGTCAGGGACAAGATTGTAGACCTACACAAGGCTGGAATGGGCTACAAGACAATTGCCAAGCAGCTTGGTGAGAAGGTGACAACATTTGGTGCGATTATTCGCAAATGGAAGAAACACAAAAGAACTGTCAATATCCCTCGGCCTGGGGCTCCATGCAAGATCTCACCTCGTGGAGTTGCAATGATCATGAGAATGGTGAGGAATCAGCCCAGAACTACTCGGGAGGATCTTGTCAATGATCTCAAGGCAGCTGGGACCATAGTCACCAAGAAAACAATTGGTAACACACTACGCCGTGAAAGACTGAAATCCTGCAGCGCCCGCAAGGTCCCCCTGCTCAAGAATACATATACATGCCCGTCTGAAGTTTGCCAATGAACATCTGAATGATTCAGAGGACAACTGGTGAAAGTGTTGTGGTCAGATAAGACAAAAATGGAGCTCTTTGGCATCAACTCAACTCGCCGTGTTTGGAGGAGGAGGAATGCTGCCTATGACCCCAAGAACACCATCTCCACCGTCAAACATGGAGGTGGAAACATTATGCTTTGGGGGTGTTTTTCTGCTAAGGGGACAGGACAACTTCACCGCATCAAAGGGACTGGGCCATGTACCGTCAAATCTTGGGTGAGAACATCCTTCCCTCAGCCAGGGCATTGAAAATGGGTCGTGGATGGGTATTCCAGCATGACAATGACCCAAAACACACGGCCAAGGCAACAAAGGAGTGGCTCAAGAAGAAGCACATTAAGGTCCTGGAGTGGCCAAACGTCAGCCTCGAAAACTTAATGACTTGGAGAAGATCTGCAAAGAGGAGTGGGACAAAAATCCCTCCTGAGATGTGTGCAAACCTGGTGGCCAACTACAAGAAACGTCTGACCTCTGTGATTGCCAACAAGGGTTTTGCCACCAAGTACTAAGTCATGTTTTGCAGAGGGGTCAAATACTTATTTCCCTCATTAAAATGCAAATCATTTTATAACATTTTTGACATGCGTTTTCTTGGATTTTTGTGTTGTTATTCTGTCTCTCACTGTTCAAATAAACCTACCATTAAAATTATAGACTGATCATTTCTTTGTAAGTGGGAAAAAGTACAAAATCAGCAGGGGATGAAATACTTTTTTGCCCCATTGTATGTGACCAATAACATTTGATTTGACTGTAAAGTTTACTTTCTGCATATAGCATTTTTTCCCCCTTCTTAATGTTAAGGATCCCAGTTTAACACCCCAAGTCTAAGGGGATAGGTCCATTCTATTTCTGATTGAAATGACACCCACCCTGTATTCAACAACATGGTGGGCACAACACAAAAACCTCAGATGGTGTAAAGTAGGGTCTAAGCTACAACATATACGAATATGAAAATCTGAGTTAACAAGTTAAGATAATATACCTTTTCCAAAGTGTTAATAAAAAGGGTCCCTAACAGTCATTTTGATTCCCATGTAAAATATCATTTTCAGTGACTAACATATCACCCATAATATTTTTGGGGGATAGAAAAATGACTCATGGCTAACTACCAGGAAGTTTGAGTGGGCAGGGAGCTTATAATCATGAGCTCACCTTGACTGACAGCTCTTTGAAAGGCCTATGTCAAGAAACTTTGATGCAGTGAGCAGTAAAATCAAGCATTTTAGGTGATACAATTTGATTGTTTGAGTTGCTTTGTATCAATGATGTCAAAAAGCGTTTTATACATCTCCCGTTTGGCAAGCCTCTTGTGATGCGTTTCACAGCAGCCCTGACGGATGTGTTGACATGACAAATGCGCCAGTTTTGAACGACCCCCCCTTTTGTTCCATGCCAGCTGAAGACCTAGCTAGCCAGTAACTAGCTACACCAGACAGATGAAAGGGGAAACATCTAAGTATCTTTAAAATGTAAAGTTTACACTATTCATACATGTTATTTGCTAACACCCTACAGTTCCATTTTTGCATCAGTAGATTAGCTACCGAGCTTTCTAATCCCAACTCCAGAACACAAGTGTGTGACATGGGGAGGGGACTAGTAACTTTATGATCAAACTATGCCAATGTAGAAGCAACATTCATTTTTAATACTTGGGTCATCATACTTTGATCTGGTTTAATTCAAATGACCATTAAACTTTTCAATAAATTATAAAATAGATAACCTTGTTTGTAAACTTTTAAATGACATCAAACTCATCTGTTTATCTTTTCCAGTGATGAAGCCATGGATGTCTCATTGTAGGGTGGGATATTTAAAATGGGTCAACTTTGAGCACCTTTATCTCGTGAATGTTTTAAACAACAAAAATTTTAAAAGAAAAATGTAAACAGACAAAATAATAGAAAAAAAAAAAAAATCGTCCCACTTCTTCTTTGGGCAAACGTATGGAAAGTTGTTTAAATCAAAAGGGATGCTGTCAAAAAGAGATTGAATTCAAATGGTTTTACCCTATATGTAATACTAGTGAAAATAAAGATGAAGGCAAATTCATCTCTACTGAACAAAAACAAATCTACAAACTCTGGAGTCTAGGGACCTATAAAATAGGCATGCAGAGGTAATCATGGAATCCAGACATTAATACTGAATTCAACAATATTCAATAATGTATTGAAGTTAGTAGGGAATTAACTAAACGTATTGAAAATTCATACTTTTGCCCAAATGTTTCATAAGACATGAACAGAATGCATCAGTGATTCGTATTTCCTGCAACTTTCTGAAGAGTATGAAAATCCCCCGTCTGTATGTGCGGTGCGCTTTGCGTAGCCGTTAGCGATGATGCTAATGAAAAGTATTCTGGTAGATGGAAAGGCTTTACCAAAAACCTTCTCAATTAAATGTTAACTACAAAGTAGCCTATGTTTGCCTTACAGAACGATATCATGATTATTTGTATCAATCCAGTAGGTATTTGTTTTGAAAATTGGCATCCCATGTGCGCCACAAAAAACTGCTAAACAGCTTCTTGCTAGGTGCACACTGGAATTACTTCACATTTTTCCCAGACCTCTCCTGGTGTTTTTTAAGCGTTGTTGTGGACTTCAAGCAACCATTTTTTTGTTTTTCTATTAAAGAAGTGTGATTGAGAGCAAAAACCTGAAAAAAACAAGGGAAAACAGAAACCTGGAAAAACAAAACTGAACAGAATTTGGGATAAAAAAAACAGAACCCCGGCAAAGAATAAAACTGATTTTATAGGGCCCTCGGAGCCCTATTTTGGAATATAACAAAAATAGCCTAATTGTCAACCCAAAATTCATGACAATCGCTGGATTAACTTCTTAATTGAATACCATCTCAGTAGTCTAACACACTTCTTAATAGATCACTTTGACTGACTTTATAAGATTATTACTCCTATTTTTTCTATTGTGTGACGCTGTGAAAAATATTTTTTCGGGTAAGACCAAATCATGGGCTGGTGCCACAAACTGAAAAGGTTTGTGGCACTAGCGCCACCAGGTGAAAATCTTCCTCTGGAGTCCTGCATAGTCAAGATACTATATTTAAAAAATTTGCCAAGGCAACATAGAGATAGCGGTGAGTGACCTCACCGTTGACCTTGCCCAGACCTGGGGCCTTGTTCTTCAGCAGGGTGATCTGGATCTGAGGAATGTTAATGATGTTGGCATTCATGACGAACTTGAAGTCCACGTGGCCCACCATGCAGGCCTTGGGAAGGACCAGTTCAAACACATGCTCGTCCCAGCTGGAGCTACAAACAACAAAGAAAGCATGGCCGCATTATTCACCTACTCAAAAACTTCCTAAAATCAAGACATCCTAGGCTTCTTTTTATAGGAGCATGTGAGATTGTTAACATACAAGTTAAAAAGGAACATGTAGGTGTGGTCCTCAATGAGGAATTTAGAATGTGTGTGTATATTCCAAATGTACAGCCATTGTGATTGTTTATTAATAGGGTGACGTTTGTGGATAGACTTACGAGAAATGACTCACTGACTACACACACACCCATAAGGATTCTACTCGCACCCATACCCACCCAGTCATACCCAACCGTCCGTACCTGTCACTCTGCAGCTTCCAGGTGCGTGTGTGCTGGGCGGCGTCCCCATGGTGCTGCTGGTGCAAGTGCTGGGGGTGGCGACGCTGCTGCTGCTCCTGCTGCACCTCCACCCAGCAGGGCGGCACTGTGGCTGAGAAGCGTGGCGTCAGTGTTTCGAAGCGCGTCAGCTCCACCAGCGATGTTAGACTCTCCACAGCCAACGCTTGGTCCACCAGGAGGTCAACTCCTTACCAGGAGAAGAGGTTGGCAGAGTGTAAAAAAAAAAAAAGGCCACAGGGATGTAAAGAACTTATGAAACCGGAAAATGTATTGTTGCTATTTCACAGTCTGTACAGTATAATGTTGTCAATCAGCATATTATTTCACTTGAAAGAGGGTTCCCAATAAGCAATGACTAGTCAGTCATCCGAGATCCATGAAATACAATTCATAGGTGTTCATAGTCAGCAAAGGTGAAATGAGGCAACAGGGCTGCACAGTTATTGAATGAGCGGAGAAGCAGCAGAGATGTGTAGTGTAAATAGGTCTGTGTCTCCTACCTGTGATCCCTGGGCTCGAGGGGTTGGAGGAGGGCTTCGTCCCCTCCAACAGCTGTTCAGCCCCTTTAGAAAGGGGGCCATCGACAAAAATGTCGCTGTCATCTATATCGTCACACACACCTCCAATTTGAAGGAAATGAAGTTCTCCACCTAGAAGGGGGTGGGGGTAAGATAACTGCAGTCAGACTTAACATTCTTAAAGTGAAATGGATCCACAAGGCTTCATAAATACATTTCTGCATTGTTGTCATTTTAACTCAATAAGTGCTCTACAAAATAAATGGATTTTCCCTTAAATTCACTCATCCCTGCTTGAAAGTATTTATATTTTATCATATGACAACAACTAGGATGTGCACGGTTCTTCAAATATTCGAACGGACTTTGGTATTAGAATACTTTTGGATATAATTTGTGAGAAAATTAAGCCTATTTTAACATTGAAAAAGCTTTTTCTAAATTAAAATATCCATGTGACATTGTTACAAGGGTACACAGTGCCTTCAGAAATGATTCACAACCCTTTACTTTATCCACATTGTTGTTAAAGCCTGAATTTACTATTGATTACATTTAGATTTCTCACTGGCCTACACAATACCCCATAAAGTCAAAGTGGAATTATGTATTTTTTCCTCCTTTTCTTTACAAATTAATAAAAAATGAAAGGCTGCAATGTCTTAAGTCATTAAATATTCAACCCCTTTGTCGAGTCATTAAATATTCAACCCCTTTGTCATGGCAAGCCTAAATAAATTAAAGAGTAAAAAAAACGTGCTTAGCAAGTCACATAATAAGTTGCATGGACTCACTGTGTGGAATAAGTGTTCAAACATGATTTTTGAATGACTACCTCATCTATGTCCCCGACATATACAGATAACTGTGAGGTCCCTTAGTTGAACAGTGCATTTTAAACACAGATTCAACCACAAAGACCAAGGAGGTTTTCCAATGCCTCACAAAGGGCACCTATTGGTAGATGGCAAAAAAAATGAAAAGCAGACATTGAATATCCCTTTGAACATGGTGAAGTTATTAATTACACTTTGGATGGTGTCTCAATACACCCAGTCACTACAAAGATACAGGCATCCTTCCTAACTCAGTTGCCGGAGAGGAAGGGACAGCTACAGAGTTTAATGGCTGTGAGAGGAGAAAACTGAGGATGGATCAACAATATAGTAGCAGCGCCACAACAGTAACCTAATTTACAGAGTCAAAAGGAAGCCTGTACTGAATAAGAAAATATTCTAAAACATGCATCCTGTTTGCAACAAGGCAACAAGCAATTGTCCTGAATACAAAGTGTTCTTAGATTTGCCCCCAGGAATATTACTGATTACCACCATATTTCCAAGCATAGTGATGCATCATGTTATAGGTATTTTTTTATTTTTTTATTATTTTAACTAGGCAAGTCAGTTAAGAACAAATTCTTATTTATAATGACGGCCTAGGAACAGTGGGTTAACTGCCTTGATCAGGTGCAGAATGACAGATTTTTACCTTGTCAGCTCGGGCATTCGATCTAGCAACCTTTCAGTTACTAGCACAACGCTCTAAACACTAGGCTACCTGGCGCCCCTCCCCAGCCCTTTGTAATAGTTAAGGACTGGGGAGTTTTTCAGGATAAAAAAGAAATGAAATGGAGCTAAGCACAGTCAAAATCAGAGAGAAAAACCTGGTTCACTCAGCTTTCCACCAGACACTGGGAGAGGAATTCATGTTTCAGCAGGAGAATAACCTAAAACACAGGGCCAAATCTACCATGAATTTTCCTGAGTGGCCTAGTTACAGTTGACTTAAATCTGCTTGAAAATCTATGGCAAGACCTGAACATGGTTGTCTAGCAATGATCAACAACCAATTGGACAGAGCTTGAAGAATTCTGAAAAAAAAAGAAGATGAATTTATTTAATAATTATTAAAAAAATAAAAATGGCCAAATGTCACACAATCCAGGTGTGGAAAGCTCTTAGAGACTTACACAGAAAGACTCACAGCTGTAATTGCTGCCAAAGGTGCTTCTGAAAAGTATTGAGTCATTGAATAATTATGTAAATTAGATATCTTTTTTATTTGTTTATAGATTTGCAAAGATAAGTGAGGAAAAAAATATTTTATCCATTTTGAATTCAGGCTGTAACAACAAAATGTGAAGTCAGTCAAGGGGTCTGAATACTTTCCATGACACTAAATGACTCATTACCTCGTACCACTGCACGTTCACTCTGTACTGGTACTCCTTGAATATAGCCTCATTTTTATTGTCACTATTTCCTTTATTATTTAGCCAATAATGGTCTTGCTTTTTAACTCTGCACTGTTAAGAATGGGCTCGTAAGTAAGCATTTCACTGTAAAGTCTACACCTGTTGTATTCAGCGCATGTGACTAATACATTTGATTTGGTAACTAGTGACGACCGGTAGCCTTCATGTAGCTTGTAGTTTATGTTAGCCAAACCAAGTGGCAAAGTGACTCAATGTGTGTAGCAAGTGGAGTGAGAGTTCAATAATGCAATGCAGTAAAAAAAAAAATGCTGAATGAGGAGTAGGCTATAAAGTGTCGCACAGTATACCGAAACGTCTATACTTTATCCATACCAGAACATGAAAAAACGTCTCTGTACTAGAATTTGTTACATTCAGTACTTCTGTCAAACAAGCCTCACGTGGTCTACTGATGGAAAGTGCAGCTGAAATCCCCTAGCTCAAGTGCACAGTGGCTGCTCCACTCTTTTCTAGCTCTAGCCCAGGGATCATCAACTAGATTCAGCCACTGGCCAATTTTTTTCTTGAGCAGATGGTCATAACTAAAATAATCTGTACACTGCAAATTGACAACAAGAAGCCCAAACAGATATATTTTTAACCAAAACATAATTTCAAACCTTGCTTACTTTTGTATACAATAACATACAGGTGAAGTCGGAAGTTTACATACACTTAGGTTGTAGTCATTAAATCCCGTTTTTCAACCTCTCCACAAATTTCTTGTTAACCGACTTGCCAAAACTATAGTTTGTTAGGACATCTACTTTGTGCATGACAAGTAATTTTTCCAACAATTGTTTACAGACAGATTATTTCACTGTATCACAATTCCAGTGGGTCAGAAGTTTACATACACTAAGCTGACTGTGCCTTTAAACAGCTTGGAAAATTCCAGAAAATATCATTGCTTTAGAAGCTTCTGATAGGCTAATTGACATAATTTGAGTCAATTGGAGGTGTACCTGTGGATGTATTTCAAGGCCTACCTTCAAACTCAGTGCCTCTTTGCTTGACATCATGGGAAAATCAAAAGAAATTAGCCAAGACCTCAGAAAAAATATTGGTTCATCCTTGGGAGCAATTTCCAAACGCCTGAAGGAACCACGTTCATCTGTACAAACAATAGTATGCCAGTATAAACACCACAGGACCACGCAGCTGTCATACCGCTCAGGAAGGAGATAACATTCTGTCTCCTAGAGATGAACGTACTTTGGTGCGAAAAGTGCAAATCAATCCCAGAACAACAGCAAAGGACCTTGTGAAGATGCTGGAGGAAACAGGTACAAAAGTATCTATATCCACAGTAAAACGAGTCCTATATCGACATAACCTGAAAGGCCGCTCAGCAAGGAAGAAGCCACTGCTCCAAAACCACCATAAAAAAGCCAGACTACGGTTTGCAACTGCACATGGGGACAAAGATCGTACTTTTTGGAGAAATGTCCTCTGGTCTGATGAAACAAAAATAGAACTGTTTGGCCATAATGACCATCTTTATGTTTGGAGGAAAAAGGGAGGCTTGCAAGCCCAAAGAACACCATCCCAACCGTGAAGCACGGGGGTGGCAGCATCATGTTGTGGGGGTGCTTGCTGCAGGAGGGACTGGTGCACTTCACAAAATAGATGGCGTCATAAGGCAGGAAAATTATGTGGATATATTGAAAATTATGCGGATATATTGAAAATTATGCGGAGATAGCGGAGTAGATAGATAGATAGATAGATAGATAGATAGATAGATAGATAGATAGATAGATAGGGGGGATAGATAGATAGTAGAGGGGGGGGGGGGGGGGGGGGGGGGGGGGGGGGGGCAAGACATCAGTCAGGAAGTTAAAGCTTGGTCAAAAATGGGTCTTCCAAATAGACAATGACCCCAAGCATACTTTAAGGACAACAAAGTCAAGGTATTGGAGTGGCCATCACAAAGCCCCGACCTCAATCCTATAGAAAATGTGTGAGCAGAACTGAAAAGGTGTGTGCGAGCAAAGAGGCCTACAAACCTGACTCAGTTACACCAGCTCTGTCAGAAGGAATGGGCCAAAATTCACCCAACTTATTGTGGGAAGCTTGAACGTTTGACCCAAGTTAAACAATTTAAAGGCAATGCTACCAAATACTAATTGAGTGTATGTAAACTTCTGACCCACTGGGAATGTGATGAAAGTAATAAAAGCTGAAATAAATCATTCTCTCTTCTATTATTGTGATATTTCACCTTCTTAAAATAAAGTGGTGATCCTAACTGACCTAAGACAGGGAATTTTTACTAGGATTAAATGTCAGGAACTGTGAAAAACTGAGTTTAAATGCATTTGGCTAAGGTGTATGTAAACTTCCGACTTCAACTGCATCTCTATTATGCTTGGGAATACTTTGGAACAGATTTTCAAAATTAAAATCATTTGGAGCTGATTTGCTGGGGTTTTTACAGTCTTATGTCCAAATTATTAGATTTTTTTAAAAATCCCCTGCAGGCCAAATTCATGCTTGCTCCGCACTCATGCTGCACAGTAGCTAAGATACTTGAATAATGCAACACGCCATGTAGAAATGTTGAAACTATTAATTACTGTTCGCAAAACATAACAGTAGCTTCCAGCTTTGTAGGCTAACTTCCTTGCTACCTTACAGCTGAAGCTAACATCAATTCACTACCCTAGTACTTGCAAACCATAACGCAAAGTTAGTTACAAGTTAGCTAGTCTTGGCTGTAGACAAGTTGCCTTGGCTACTGCATCTCTCTCTACCTTCCTCCGTCTGCAGACTTCAATCTCACACACACACCGGCTCCGCTGCAGCAATAGCGCACCAGCCTCTCTCCCGCGCGCAGCAGTGCTCAGGTTAAAAACGCAAGTAAAAACATAAAAATAATATTTATTAAGAATATACGGATATTCTAAAAAAATTCATGATACTACTCCAATAGTGAAATTATTTAAAACCCCCACTTGTTTATTTTTCTACTTTCGATAAAACAGCTGGTGGAACAGGCCACACAAATGTTCAAAGACAAACCTGACTCCCTAGAACACATTACCCCCTCCAGGCCTCGCTCACATGTCAGCCACACACACACACATACATAGCGTTGCAGGTCATCTTTTTTCATTGTTGTATCATATATCGTAATCACTTATCCAGGCGTTGGCAGATTATTACAATGACAGTACAACATCTGCACCATTAAAACCTGGGGAATCTAAGTAATTCCATTTCTGCCCTAGACTTTGAGTCAGTCCTCACCTTTAGTGCAAGCGCACAGGCGGTCAGTGCCGGAGCAGTAGGTGACAGAGACGAAAGGGTCAATCTCATCCACCGTCCCATCCGTCTTGGGCGGCTCCACTTTGGCCAGGACCTCCAAAGTGGAAAGGTCTAGGATCATGATGTACCCTGCCTGAGTGGTGACCACCAGGTGGCCCAGTCCGGCCACGTCCACCTGCTTCACCTTGGTGCTGCTGGTACCAGTCCCTGGCCCACACCCAGACCCATGGCCGCAGCCAGAGCCATTTTTTAGCCCACGCTCAGGTTTCTCCTCCGGGGCCTCCTCGCTGTCGTCCTCCCTCCCGTCCAGCACGTCTGGCGGAAGCAGGATGAGGGAGGTGACGGCGTCCCGGGGGTCTCTGATGTGCTGCACCTTGACAGGCTCCTCCTCCAGAGTGACAATGCGGGTGGAGTAGTTGAGCTTGAAGAGGGCCAGGTAGCCTCCACCCCCACAGCCTCCCAGGGCCCTGGATGGCTGTTGCTGCTGCTGGTCAGGGGGGGGCAGGATGAGTGGGGTCTGAGGGGGCGAGTCGGAGGGGGGGGCTTCGTGTCCATTGGCCAGTGTGGGCAGAGGCTGGAGCTCTCCCTTGCGGCGGCTGCAGAGGGCTGAGTGGAGGCGGTTGAGGTTGTTGAGGACCTCCACCTGGTTGATGGCACTGAGAGACTCCACAGAGCAGGGCTGTAGCCCCACCAGCAGGTGCACGCCGTCTGAGCAGGGCGTGATGGAGTCCACGTAGAGGTTCTCCTCCTCCAGCTGCTTGGGCAGCCGCAGACACTGCACCAGGGCTCCCGGCCGCGGCGCAAGCGAGCTCCACTTGTCCCCGTCCAGGGTGGCTAAGTTGGCGGCAGCGTCTGCAAACTGCTGGATGTAGGTGATGGGCGGGTCCTGGAGCAGCAGCTGCTCGTGGGTGTCGAACTCCATCTCGATGATCTGCGGAACGGAGAAGCCCTCCTCGTGCAGCCCCTTGCTCATCAGATTGTTCATCTGGGCAAACACCTTGCCCGACGACTTCTCCTCCGACTCCTTGAAGCTGTAGAGCAAGAGCACGGGCATAGTCCTGCGCACGGAGGGCGCGGCCGAGTTGGGCGAGCCCAGCTCCAAGGGAGGGAGGTTACAGGTCTCTATCTCCATGGGGCCCTGATCAGGCACGACATGGGGAGGCTCGGGGCCCTGAGTCCTGAGGGGGCCGTCCATGGAGCGGCGGGAGGAGGGGAGTGGGGCAGCAAGGTAACTGAGCAGGCCTCCAGCCAGCAGGCAGGGGAAAGGAATGTTGTGATGCTCCGGGGGCTTCTCCTTGGTCTTGTCGGCCTTGGCCTGGGCCAGGGAAGGGTTGGCACCCAGCTCCTCCAGGTCCTTGACTGTGTCCTCCAACACGCTGGCCACCACCTCCCACTGGAGCTTCTCTGGCTGCTGCAGGACGCTGAGCGCTGTCACGCCCAGGCTCACCTCCATGCTCTCCCTCTGGGACGGGTGGCCTGGGAACAGGAAAGACACAAATAAATGCGATAAGCCATCTTATGGATACCTAGAAAGTAGTCTACGGACCGAAAGAGTAAGAAGATTTGAAGAGTGGCTTCATACCCGTCACTGACTCTGATCTGGAATGCTCTTCACTGTCAGAGTCCTCTAACTGGTCATCACTGGCAGAGAGACAAAAAAAGAAAAAAAAAGAGGTCCTAACAGATTTCCTTTTTTTACACATACACTTAACACACAACTCCATTTAAACTTTCATTGACTAGGTGTGCATAGAGTAAGTGTGTCCAGTAGTACCTGTCCCCCTCTAGTTTTGGTATGTCTGAGCAGCTTGAGGAGTCCTCTAGCCAGGCTAAGGTGGGCCTCCTGGACTCCTGGGTCCCCAGGGCCTGCTCGCTCCCAGACAGAATCAGCTGTCGCAGGATCACCGGGTCGTAGGGGTTGATTTCAAATTTCAAGTGCACCTGAGGGGAAAGCAAAAAAAAAAAATCAGGAATCGTCAAATCAAACATTAGAAATAACAACAGGCACATAGAGATACATGTATTATTTATTCATGCCTTCATAAGTTTTATGTATGTCAATAAAGTCTGACATCCAGGACTCACGCTCATGCCACCCAGACAACCACCCACACAGACACCAAAAGCATAGCATGGAGGGAGACATCAGCAAAACTCCACTTCTTTACCCAATGACATTACTTTGAAATATTGGCTTCACCAGTTCACATAGGGCCAGATCAAACCTTCACGTTGTCATCACTGTATCATGTTTCCCACCATTGCCGTGCAGCCTTACCTTCATGAGCTTGGACACGTCCCAGATGCAGATTTTGCCTCGCTTCGTGGCGGCTGCCAGGAAGTGGGGGCAGCTGCCGAAGCCGTAGCAGGCGATCTTATCTGAGCCGTCGGGGGTGGGGAACTGGGCGGGGCTGGTGGCCAGCGTGACGGACAGGGGCACGTTCTGGGTGTGCTCACCCTTCACAAACGGACAGTTGGGGGAATGTCGCTCGTGCTCGGACCTGACGAGAAGGCGGAGGTCATGGTCATTATGTTGTTTAGAGGTAAATGAATGTGTGATCTGAATGTTCTGTGGTGTGTGTGTGTGTGTGTGTGTGTGTGTGTGAGAGAGAGTGCTGAGCGATTAGTAGTTTTTGTGGTTGGTTCCATTTCAGTTAGATGATTTAAAAGTAGTCACGGTTTGAGATTTTTTTTTAATACATTAAAAAGGCAGTATGAAACAATGACAATACAATGATTTTAGAGCTTTTTAAAAGTATCGGTCCAGAGATCTGTATATAATGACTAGATGCTCATGCCTCCGCCCTAAGAATGGGAGTAGTTGTCCCAAAGGCAGGCAACAAGGTTAGGTCCAAAATAAACCAATAGAAATGCATTGGGATTATTTTGGACAGATTTTGTTGAGAGTGTAACCTCTCGCTTCGCCTCTTCCTCTCTGACCCGTGTCCGAGACTGAAATAAAATGGTGCAATGGATTATGATGACTGTAGTTAATTACCACCTTTCTGCGCTGAACTAGGCTGAATATTTGTTTAATGAAAACTACAACGCCAGCATCTCACATAGCTCAACAGTTGATTTCTCTTGTGAATTATTGGATTTCTCTCCAGAGAAACGACTCGTTAGGACAACAAAAACAACCCCGAAATGAATGAATTCAAGTAATTGAACCGACGCCGGTCACTAAGTTCTTTTATAATCCCAAAAAGTAACGAAATGTTGGTTAATCGCTCAGCACTAATGAGTGACTCACCACGGTTCATCTGTGGGCTCCCAACACACTAGGCAGACACTGCATGTGAAACACATTGCCCTGTCATCACCGGTGGAGGCAGGCTGCAGAGAGAGAAAAGTAATTTCACAACAGGAAGGAACTCCAAGCCAAGCATCATGAGGCTCAACCATACACAATAAAAAAAAACAGCTAATCTTTTACACTTTATGTACAGAAATATTATGCCTCTTTATACTGCATCAGCAATAATGTGCCCTGCAGCAACTTGGGTCTCAAACGGCATGCAAACATGATAAACATGTAATTGGAGGATCAAATGTACATTTTTCTTCACTATGTAAGCATTAGAGGAAGAGATGATGGGAGAGGAGGTGTCCTTACACTGCCTACCTGGTGGTAAAACCCTGCTTGGGCCATGGGGTCAGGCTGTGCCCACCTGTACCCGGCATGGGGCCACGACATGAACGTTTCTCTCCTATTTGCCTCACTGTACATCAATGACCTGAAAGACAGACAGCAAGGGTCAACTTGTCAACAACACCTTTTCAATTAAGAAATACAGTCAAAACAAAAGGAACGAAATACATCTGATTGGTATTGGCGAGAAGAGGTTATTTGAGTCATTTTAACACCTCTGGTGCATTATGAGGTATGTCATGGTTTAAGGTCCTGCTCACCTATCTACAGAGCGCCCTGGGCCCACCCCCAGCTCAGGCCGTGCACTTGGTAAGAGGTAGGAGAGCCTGTCCATGATGGACGAGGCCACAGACAAGGCAGCGACGTTCTGGTTGATCTTCTTCAGCTCAGTCACGATGGCACTGGCGACCAACTTTAGCACATGGTGTGGAAGATGAAACGTCACTGTTGCCCACTGGAGAGAGAGTGACAGACAGTGTTAGGGGGAAAAAGGAGATAGCAGTGTCCAGCGAGCCTAGTGGAATTTTTGTAATACCGCGTCCCATCCCTGCTGGTACAAATAAAAATTAGTGGGCGCTAAATGAAATAGTGCAACAGCAAAGTGATCTTGATGTAACAGAGTGCTGGTTGGCGCTGATGGCCAGTGGAGCGGATTCTTCTGCCATGGTTCTCAGCAATGGAAGTTATGGAACCAGCGCTAAAAAAAAATGTGCTTGAGTAAACAGAGTCATGTCTGGGGTAGGGTTTAATAGTGGGAACCGAGTTACCGAGATTTCAGAGTTCCCTACCAAACCCACTCTCGTTTCCCGGGATAAATAAACCGGTAAATTATAATATATTATTTATATGAACAACATGATGTGAAAAGGAACTGTTATATACAATGTCTAAATCTGGCTTCCCACGGTAGGGTAGGCCTACCTAATTTTATTAATTCAGCTGCGTAAAACTAATGCCACCGACGAAGAAAGCTACATCTGCAAGGGCAAAATGAAATGGAGCCTACACCAGAGGGATCGACAACAAGTTTCATCCGGACCTAGATCCATGCAAGTGTTGCAATGCAAGTGTAGAGAGGGGGCTTCAGCAAGAGAACAGGGGGGTTTAGCAGCAAAACGTTCTAGAACGATGCAGTCTTACCTCAAGACGACGCAAGCACGAGATGAAATTCTAGCAGAAATTGCTGCGAGCAACGGGTTCTCCTACCATGCTATTGCAAACAGTATTGCGCTACACACATCTACCATATCTGCCAGACTGTTCCAAACGTGTGCTGCAGTCCAATTTGAACTTGAGCCCTTTCCCACTCTTCCTTCACGTTGCCTACCCCTGTAGCACGTGATCACTGACCTCTGACTCGCTAAAGTTATGAGCAATCTTCCTCACTTCCTCCACTGGGCTGCGCAGATCCCCTCTCAGCTCGTAGCCTACTGGGTGTCTTCTTCAGCGTCAACACAAAGTTTATGTTGCCATTTAAATGCATTTTATGCCGTGGCTATATTTGGATACGATGTATGCTAGCTTAAGTGTATTTGACCAACATTCTACTTTGTCAGGTGTTGATTTGCTTAACTATCATAAAACAAAACCTTGCAAGATTATCCATGACTATTGCTTTAGAATTACCATTATATTTTGTAAAAAAAATGATAAACGCAATAAGAAAAGAAAGTTGGATTTTATGTATAATACACCTTAGAATGGCACGATTCTGTCCGATGGTTTTATATGCTTTAGAACGACACTTCCTGTTTTGGCGGGAAATACTGGGTTACCCAGGAGAAAAGTTATTTGTTCTTGAAATGGAACATTTACCCTAGTGTGGGGTAACTCACTGGTTATAGAACAAGATTATCTTACAAAGACACACACATCCCTGTTAAATAAGACTGAACTAGTAGGTCACCCAGATCCTATATGAGTGAGAGCTTAATCTCTCTACATAGAGGTGTGTTTAAAAATCTCTGGAGCATAGCCAAAGGGCGGGTGTTGTGCTGCATGGCAGGAACACAACAATATACCAGGGTAAGGCAGAGGACAATGGTGAGGAGGAAGTGGATTTATAAACTAAGATATTTATAAAAAATTGTATAAGAACAAATATCCTTTTCTTGTGGGCGTTTTATGGCCGGCAGGACACATATATATTAGACATTCAGTGTGTCACACGTGGTGAGTCTTAAAGGCTAATGTTGAACTTGGACCAGCCTCACCATCCGCCAGTGACTAGCAGATTGGACTCCAATTGGAGTCAGTGTAATGGATGATGGTTTGCTGCAGAAGCACACTGGCAGGGAGGCCCACAGAGGCAGTGGTAAGGCAGCTTCCTCATCCCTTGGCAGCCCAGCACATACCAGGAGAGATACATCAAATTCTGGAGGAGGAAGTAAAGGGGTGAGTAAATGGGGAATTCCCAGTGCCTTGGCTTTCACATTACACACCGATAGCTTTCTGGCCAAACTCTATGCATCGAGGGAGGTGGGGGTGATGTTAAGATAGACATTCTGATTTGTTTTTGCCCAGGTTCAATTACACAGAGTGGAGAGCGGGCATTGGGACAGAAGCGGTGCTCGTCCCCCTGCTCTGGCTATTAATATGCCGATGAGGTCTGCAGTTTCTGCTCTTTGTCGCAGACTGCAGTCAGGTCTCAGGATCTCACCGGCACTGAAAGAGAGCGCATGTACGCATAATCAAAGAGACAAATGCAATGTCACACAACCACAGTTTTTCCCTCTTTGTTAGACCTGCACTGAACATAAAGGGAACTGGTTTGGGAGTGTGTGGGGGAATTATAAGCCGATTGATGAATCACTGTTTTTGCTAGAACCAAAACCGCACTTTATCCATCCACAGAGCAACACGATATCAAGGGAAGCAGAAGGCTACCAAATTACAAATCTCACGATTAGGGCTGGCACAATTACCGTATAACTTGTCACTGACAGTTATGGATAAAGACCATCATGAAAATAAAACGTCATGAACGTTTAAATGCTTTTTTTGTGTGTGGAACAAACAGAAGGATGGCCGGGCACCCGCGCAGTTGAGTCGCATAAAAATAGAATGAATAAAAAAGGCTAGGAACCTCTGACACTGGCAATTTGACTGGTAAACTCATGGGTACACTCTCAATGGCTGCCTGGTATTGTGATTCAATCATTTTCAGGGTAATGCATCATTTTCATTCAAATGATAACTGATGTTATCATGCAATGGGATTGATTTTTTGTAATGTCAGTTGAATCAACAAATCACAAAACATATTGATGGGTACTCTCAGTGCACTAAAGTGCGACCAAGTTGGTCACATATGCAAGAAAATATGTCTCTGCGACTAGTTTGATTTTGGGAGCACTGTGCGACTATGAACTAAATATCCCAGATAGTCGTTTCTAAGCGCCCTAGAGAAACAAGCGAGTGCAGATTTGTTAGGGTCCTGGCTGCACAACCGTTACAGCGTGCACGGCTTGCTTTTCAAGATCTGACCGATATCACCGGCGCAACATTTTGATCCAATGTCAGATTGCCGCTTTTTACATCCCTAAACCATCTCATTGGCCATTCTAAAACTACTCGTGCATCATTAACCGTTTGTTTACACTTTGTTCAGTCACGTTACCTCCTTGGCTAACTAGCTAACAACCTGGTAACTTTACCAGTATATCCAAACATTTGGGGGCACAGAAAGAAAGGAACAGGGATATCTTCTTCAGGAGATCAATGATCATAGCAATGAATGCATGTTGTCATCACAATCCTGATCATTATGATTTATTTATTTTTAAATTCAATGTAATTCACCAAAATAGTGATTGTACTCAATGTACAAACCTAATATTCCACAAATGCCTAATTTCAATGACAGGTAATTGTATCAACATTTTAGCTTTTATAATAAACGAATGCAGTTACAGTGTAACAAATGTGTTTCTCGGGCACAACAAAAAGTAGCTAGAATTCATATAGACCCCAATATAGGCTGTATCTCAATCAATTACATTTCATGTGCTGCTCCTCGCTTATTTTGTATGATTCTTTTTTTAATTGGGAGCGCCAGTGCTACCAACGAAACATGTCAATTTAGAGCCCTAGGTAAACTTCCTTATTTTACTTCCTACTTTGCTTCAAAAGCTACACTCGCAATGGCTGCCAGTCCACCCATTATACTATCATTGACTTGAACGGCGACGCCCGTTCTATTCATTATATTTATATGGCAGCATATGCAGTCAGGAGCAGATGCGAGGACAAAATGAGTAAAGGAAAAAGGAAAAAAGGTAACCAAATTGCTGTGACTCATTTGGTCAATAACCGTCATCCAAAATGTCATGACCGTCACAGCCCTAGACACCATATAATGTAATATAATATAATATAATATAATATTATATATATTATATATATTATATAATATAATATAATATAATATAATGTATATAGGCCTAGACTAAATACCTCAAATTAGCATTCCCATTTTTATCCCTCAGTACATTTTAATTAAAACCGCGTCCTCTTTAGTCTCCTTTGACTTTGCTACACACTGCTGAAGAACTGGCATTCCCTGGCGTTAGAGCTGTTATATCTGAGCAACACCTCAGCCACAGGAGATGACAGCTCTGGCCCAGCAGCAGACACTGCTCTATCAGTTCCCTAGCCTAGCATCGATTAGAATGTGTCAACGAGCTACACACACTATACATTAAACTTAATGCATTTTCGTGTAAGTCACTGACTGCTGCGAGCAGAATAACAGTAACTGACTGTCAGCCCGACTAATAAGAGCTGGCAAGTTTTGAATAATCAAAAGCAAATTTGTCTAATTTTGCACTGCTGCACAGTCAATGAACAAACTTGTTCAACCTCTGGCATGCTCTCTAACAGGTGATTGACGACTTGCGGTGTCACAGTACAAACAGAGATGTGTTATGTTAGACAACTGAAGCGAACTGCTACACCTGCTTCGTGCATTTGTCTAACACTATTATCTGTGACAATTTGAACAATCTGCAGTGGAAAGACATAACAGCAGCAGAAAACACCATAATAGCACAACATGAATATGGGTTAGTAGGCAAGTTGTGACATGGTTCGCCTCCTCCCAGAGCGCTGAGTGTGACTCACCTTGGCCACTTTGTGATTGGCTGCAGTCTCGTGTGAGGTATTCTTCAGTCCTTCTTTGAGTTGAGCGATGAAGATGTCGTAGCCCTCTGTGTTGGACACATCTACCTTCTCCAGGCAGGCAGAGAGCATCTGCTGAGCCTGCAGGGAACACACACAGAGATCCACACTCACACCATAGTACAAGGGGTAGAGACACAATAACGGGTTCACTGATGGAACCAAGACCTTTTTACCCAAGGTCGTATGCCAATTGTCGTTGAAGTTGTTGACTCATTAGAGTCTATGAGTCACCATTCAGATCTCAAATGACATAAACCATTCACAAATGTTACATTAAAAAACATTGTTCTCATTGTCCTGTAAAACTCACTAGGCTTGCTAGTAATATGATTGATTTTCCTGAATAACTTCTAATGCAGCATTATCCACTGCTAGCTGACATGGAGATGTGGTCAATACTCATTAGATAGAGCCTTGGAGAGATGGGCAGATCAGAGAGGACAAAGCAGGCAGGCAGGTTGGAGTCAACAGTAACAGACTGCTGCAGGAGAGGAGAAACAGCCTGGGCAGATCAATAATACTGGCAGCACAAAGTACACACAGCCATTCCCACAGAGGTTATCATTTCAACCAGTCTGACCATGCCATGTATCCACTGTCAAATTCATAGACTGAGCTACGAATGCAAGGACTGGGAAGGAGGGGGAAAAAAATACTCCACTCAGCAGGTGGGTCAACAAATGCAAATTAGCTGTGCAACTGGGTGGGAAAAAGGGCGTCTAAGAATAAAACGATTTTACTAAATATTATAACATCGGGGCACATGCACCGGCATGCAGCCAATATCAATATTGGGACACCTTCAGAGCATTTCAATGAGGAACAAAACATGGTCTTGGCTGTGAGGTGCAACTAATCCTGGGAAACAGGCTGTGTGTGCTCAGATCTACTAAGCGCCTGTGGTGTGATGATTAAAACATCATCAGTCTCTCAGAGGAATGACGAGGGGATATGTCTGAGTACATAGGCTTGCTGTCTGTGCGCAGCCTGTAATGATTTAGACATGGGGCATATATAAAACAGACGTCATAAAGTAAAGTAAGCCTTGCTTTGAAACCAACGAGTTCGCAACAGTCAAGGGTTACAACGATCTGGCTCATCTCGCTGTGAATTTTGATGGGCTGGTACGACAAGAAACTGTTTAAATAAATAAAGAATTAAAGAATGTCGGTCAGTGTTTATCAGGCAAAGGGAAACAGTTTCCAGTGCCTGGTCAAATTCATGGGTGTGAGCGTTTAAACGAAATTGAATCTTTAAGAAATGACCTCGCAACTCAAGTAAACCATGGCTCCGTATCAACTGCAATCATTTCTTTAATCTGCACTCATATCCGTGGCAAATAATTAGAACGATTCATATGGGTTCTTACTTATGTTACAGCATTGTTACGTTAGGTAGGACTACTTGTTCATTTTTCCCCCCTTAAATGAAAGGCTGCTAGTGCCATTTGAGCCCCACAGCTACTGAAACGTGTCTCAATAACACTTCACCGTTTACTCCCGTTTCAACAGGGTGTTATTAACTGTATAATGAGAGTTTAGACATATGGTTAACAGCATTAAAGTCAATTATTCCCTTTTTAACCAGTAGTTAGCCGCATTTGACGCGCGTTTTCTTTTGCCTTGTGTTTTGATTTGTAAGATTAAACTTGGTGGGCAGGCTTTTGTTAAACATGATACAAAGTAGGCCCCTAGAATAATGAATAGCCTATTGTAAATGGCAAAGTATAGCAGCTGGCAAAAAAGCCCAAAATAAACGAGACATGTCTATTATTCCAACACTAAAGCTCGTGGTTGAAACACATATATATATATATCCCTACTTTAAAATCACCAGTCCATTTACGGGCTGACGTGGTTACATGTGGTCTGCATTTGTGAGACCGGATGTAAACAAATTTGTGCACAAAATTTGAGAGAAATAAGCTTTTTGTGCGTATGGGAAATATCTAGAATCTTTTCTTTCAGCTCATGAAACATGGGAGAGTTGAGAGTTGCAAATGCACATAATTCACAACGTTAATGAATGTTTGTCTTCGGGACAAAATTTTCACCTGCCGTTCACCTCCCTAATAGTAGCCTACATGAATAAATTCTACAATTACAATGCATTGGCAACTCAGCAATAGAAACACCAAGGCTTTGAATTAAAGTATAAATTGTGGTCTGTGCATGCCTTTTCATGAAACGGTTGGACTACCACAATGGGTCCAATTGCACCTGTCTGTAGGCTATATAAACTAAACAGAGGGGGAAACGCTGTGTTCAGACAGTTCCATTTAGAAATGTTATGTAACCAGGTCCTACAGATACGACAGGCCAGAGATAAAGACAATGAAAAAAAGATGCACACCCTCATTAATTATTTTGGGGACATAATGATCGATTCCTAACTTTAGAGTCGCACTCGTAACTCCAATTTGTCTGCAAATCTCCTAACGAGATGCATGATTTACATGAAAGTCTGAGGTACTTGCACAGGCCAAGAATTGTCACACTCATTAAGACAAATTAACGGGAGTGGTGGATTCTCCACAGTTAGCATGTGCGCTCTCACAGTGGACCAGTTTTTCTACATTACTAAGCAGGCCTGTCGTCAGGTTTGTGTGATTTTAGAGCAAGGTAGACAATGCTAGCAGTAGTGGGACATATTCAAACGATCGATACCTGTGTCCTAACTTGCACTCACAACAGTAAAAAATAGATACATTAAAAACAAAGGTAAGATCACAATCAGCCAAAGTAGCACTAACTGTTTATGAGCATCAATAATTGTTGTTCATTGTGTGTTGTACTGTAATACCATTGTATGTAAACATATTCATGTCAGCGATTCTATGTCAATGGGTTTAAAAGCCAACTTTAGCGAGTGCTATGAGCACACTTCCATGTGGAAGTGGGTTTTGTGTCATGTGTCGGTGGCTGACTGGCTAGCTCTCTTACCTCTGTGACAGGTAGCTCTAGCTGGACCACGTCCTCTGGTTTGGCCACGGGGGCCTGCAGGGCTGTGTCCAGCAGCAGGATGCCGTTCAAGTCCTTTCTGCAGCCCACTGCATAGTCGTCCACGAAGAGGACCTTGTCTACCGCAGGGAAGTACTGACACCTAACACGGCCTCCAATTTTAGCTAGGAACACAAACATCAGGGTGTTAGAGTTGTTTAGCCACTAAGACATAGCATTGGCTGGACTTTTGCTGTCCGATCATGTAAATCAGATACTAAAATAGCCTAAATCTTTGAATTTAGTCTTTGAAATATTGACGAGCTAAACTGCAAGTTGCTAGTTAGTCACAATAATCTCATGGGCATCCTGACTGAAAACAAATGGATATGCGTCATTGTTTGGCATAATGCAGCATCAAGAAACAATCGAGGCTTACGAGGTGTTGTTGCACTTCGTAATAAAAAATTGTATATGCATGTAAAGCCTAAACAATTTACATAACCTGTGTTTATATTTCAATTACACAGTCTCCTCAAAAATGAATTTATTGCCCTATTGGATAATTTATTATTAAAACTAATGTTAGTTACAACGAAAATATTGTCCTCAGACACACCTATAGCCTTTAACTGTTTTATTACCACTTCATTCCGTGCTGTAATGTAAAACGCTCGTGTTAGGCAGGATAATTCAACTACATCACAATTAATCTGTCGATTATGGCAGATGAGCACACTTGTCTTGCGCAGAATCGCATTAGAAGAAAACAAGACTGTCCTCAGGGCAGGCTTGGTTGAATATTGATGTTAGAGCCACCTCTACGCAGACGACACCATTCTGTATACTTCTGGCCCCTCTTTGGACACTGTGTTAACTAACCTCCAAACGAGCTTCAATGCCATACAACTCTCCTTCCGTGGCCTCCAACTGCTCTTAAACGCAAGTAAAACTAAATGCATGCTATTCAATCGATCAGTGCCCGCACCTGCTCGCCCGTCCAGCATCACTACTCTGGACGGCTCTGACTTAGAATACGTGGACAACTACAAATACCTGGGTGTCTGGTTAGACTGTAAACTCTCCTTCCAGACTCACATTAAGCGTCTCCAATCCAAAATTAAATCTAGAATCGGCTTCCTATTTCGCAACAAAGCATCCTTCACTCATGCTGCCAAACATACCCTCGTAAAACTGACCATCCTACCGATCCTTGACTTCGGTGATGTCATCTATAAAATAGCCTCCAACACTACTCAACAAACTGGATGCAGTCAGTCTATCACAGTGCCATCCGTTTTGTCACCAAAGCCCCATACACTACCCACCATTGCGACCTGTACGCTCTCGTTGGTTGGCCCTCGCTTCATACTCGTCGCCAAACCCACTGGCTACAGGTTATCTACAAGTCTTTGCTAGGTAAAGCCCCGCCTTATCTCAGCTCACTGGTCACCATAGCAGCACCCACTCGTAGCACACACTCCAGCAGGTATATCTCACTGGTCACCCCCAAAGCCAATTCCTCCTTTGGTCGTCTTTCCTTCCAGTTCTCTGCTGCCAATGACTGGAACGAACTGCAAAAATCTCTGATGCTGGAGACTCATATCTCCCTCACTAGCTTTAAGCACCAGCTGTCAGAGCAGCTCACAGATCACTGCACCTGTACATAGCCCATCTGTAAAGAGCCCATCTATCTACCTACCTCATCCCCATACTGTATTTATTTTATTTATCTTGCTCCTTTGCACCCCAGTATCTCTACTTGCACATGCATCTTCTGCACATCTACCATTCCAGTGTTTAATTGCTATATTGTAATTACTTCGCCACCATGGCCTATTTATTGCCTTAACTTACCTCATTTGCACTCACTGTATATAGACTTTTTGTTTTCTTTTGTTCTACTGTACTATTGACTGTATGTTTTGTTTATTCCATGTGTAACTGTGTGTTGTTGTATGTGTCGAATTGTTATGCTTTATCTTGGCCAGGTCGCAATTGCAAATGAGAACTTGTTCTCAACTAGCCCACCTGGTTAAATAAAGGTGAAATAAAAAATAAAATAAATAAAAAGTCGCATCTGGGAAAATTTGCTAACCCTAAAACTTTTCCTAACCTTCACCTAATTCTAACCTGCCCCGTTAATTTACCTAACCTGCTGTGTAAGTTCTCCTAACCTGTTTACCAATTAACTTCTGCTAGTCAAAACCGATAGCTTGTCTTGCACCCAAGCCATATGACCCAAAGTCAAGACATCCATTTTCAGCCAGGGCTGTACGCTGACTTTTTTTTATTTTACAAGGAGCACGTGCGCCTAAGATGAAAAATGTAGGAGCGCACAAAGAAATTTAAGAGCACAATGAAAAATATTTCAGTTAACAAGCCATTTTCTTTGTAGCGATGGTGCAAGTTATGGTGCGGTTATGAATCTGTGCTCAGTGTATTCTCCATGGCACTCAGGGGCTGTGGTACAGTGAAGTAATCGTTGCATCAATTATAATGTGGGCAATTTTTTTTCTACGTGCTTTCTTGTTCCCAGGTTGCACAGAAAAATATTAGGCACATATGTGAGCAAAATGGTCGCACTTTGAGCCTTGTAGTTTGCTAGATAGGCTATATCTTTGGTCGTCATCCAATTCTGTCCTCTGCCAAGGAGCAGTCTACAGGACAAACATTATCAAATTGGAAAAGTGCATGTTGCCTACAACTCAAATTCACTTGTAGCATATCTCTGAACTGCTCTGTGTTGTCAGTCACATTATTTACTGTCAACAACCCAGTGTGTTAACAGATGCTGCATAGTTGGCATCTAAAGAGAACCGGCTGTCAAAGACTTGTACCAGGAAAAGGGCCTCCCTTGTCCCCCGAGTCTACTTGTTAGTTGAGCCAAATAGCAGTGCAAGGAATAATAATATAATGCCTCATTTCTAGAGAAGACAAATTTGTCACACCTACACTGCTGTGTCATTTTCTTTGATAATAAATGCTACTGGTGTCCGTCATCTCTGGGACCAATAGCGTGTAGTCTATTCATCAGATGAAATAAAAACAGACCGCTCTTTAGTTCTGATAGCAATGGACAAGTCTGAAGATTTGTCCATGCCAGTGGTGCATAACAGGCCAAAATATAGGCTACAGGCTAAATGCAATGTAATAACTATACTGGATGACGATATGACTTCTAAGGCCACCTAGATGAAAATTTGGCTGTTAAAGTTAGATTAAATTAACTTTCATAATGGAATTCATCATCACATACCAATTACCCTCAGTGCAAATTAGGGCTGACCCCATTTAGTCGACTGGTCGATTGTTTGGTCGATAAGATTAAAAACATACCAGTCCACCAACAGCCTAATAGTCACAAATATGTTATTCTTTGTTCTGCTATTTGGCTCAACTAACAAGTAGACTCAGGTACATGTCTTCGACAGCCGGTTAAATAAAGGTTAAATGTAAAAAGAAAATATATATATATATATTTAAATTAGGTAAGTCAGTTAATAACAAATTCTTATTTACAATGACCGCCTAGGAACAGTGGGTTAACTGCTTTGTTCAGGGTCAGAATGACAGATTTTTAACTTGTCAGCTCTGGGAATCAATCCAACAACCTTTCAGTTACTGGCCCAACGCTCTAACCGCCAGGCTACCTGCTGGCCCAACGCTCTAACTGCCAGGCTACCTGCTGGTTACTGGCCCAACGCTCTAACCGCCAGGCTACCTGCTGGTTACTGGCCCAACGCTCTAACCGCCAGGCTACCTGCTGGTTACGGCCCAACGCTCTAACCGCCAGGCTTCCCAGTGTTTACTGGCCCAACGCTCTAACCGCCAGGCTACCTGCTGGTTACTGGCCCAACGCTCTAACCGCCAGGCTACCTGCTGGTTAATGCCCCAACGCTCTAACCGCCAGGCTACCTGCTGGATACTGCCCCAACGCTCTAACTGCCAGGCTACCTGCTGGTTACTGGCCCAACACTAACCGCTAGGCTACCTGCTGGTTACTGGCCCAACGCTCTAACCACAAGGCTACCTGCCGCCCCACATGCTAGCATGTGTCCTTTTTTAACCTCCAGTAAAAGAGTCATAGAATAAAATGTAACTGTCCATCCAGGATGGAAACTTTCTTTGGCAACACCATATACATTAATTAACATCCCACACAATGTAAACAGTCAGTACAGCACACTGCATACCCAAACACATAAGAGGACATAAACACATCCACTCAGAACTGGGCGATGTCCCAACTGCAATGTTAAAATACATTCATAAATAAATAGCTATGTGCATATGCTAAGAGGGAAGTCATTGAGTGAAGTGATTTTACAGCACATTACACACTGAAGTGAACACAATGTCATGAAACGGAGAATAGCTTCAGTTCAGCAAATTGATTCAGTTTGTAGTTAACGATACTACAGTAGGCACTATAGACGAAAGGTATCAAAATACACCCAGGTGTTTTTGCTCATTGGATTCAATTTAGCTACAGATGGCGAGTCACGTTGTGGAACAAACACCAATAATTTCCATTGTTTGGCATCGTCAAATATAAACTGTCAAAATTAAATCCGAGTGTATTTAGGTTCACTATCTTCTACCATTTCCTTCCAAAATTGTACAGCTACTGTGAGCTACAACACTATTAACTAGCTAGATTGCCAAGAGCCATTGCATACTTTCTCGTTCTGCCTAGTACTAGTACGAATAGCAACAACACGTCATAACCAACTAGAGCTAGCTAGATAAACGTTCTGCAACTAACGAGTTATTGCTAACACGCTTGTTAAGAACATTTACTGCGACACCACATGCTCACGGCTGGGTGATCATCGATGAACTTGACAGCTTAGCTACTTGACTAACGTTATTAGCTACTAGTTACTCGTGTCATCACAATTAGTTCGCTAGCTACCACTGATTATCTAGTTTGCTAGTTAGCTAACTACATGTTACCCAAACATGGCGTAATGTTGTGATGGATATACAGTACGGAAGTTACTTGGCTAACGCAATAACGTCAATTAGTTAAATCGCACTACAATATGAGGTTTATTAATAAGGATTGATTGAATGTTGACATTGAATGTTAGATACTGTTAGCGGGTTCGCTAGCTTAGCCATCTAGCTGATGAGATGTTTTCCTAATACATCGTTAACACTGGCGTAAATTCAGTTAGCCAGTTAGATAACTAATTAACAAACTATGTATTTAACTGTCTTGCCAGCAATTGTCAAGACATGTAGCTATCTACTGTAGTTAACCACAGCTAGGAGCTAGTTTGCCACTGCCAGTATCTTTGATGTAACTCTAGTCTAATGTAGGTAGAAAGTAAGGTAGCTAGCTAGCTAGCTACTTGGTTATGCAAGTTATTGTTAGGAATCGGATCTAACAAATTGTTCTGTGAATCCGTACTTTAGCTAAACGTCAGAATTCATGTTCTAACGTTATTTAATTTGCTAACTACGGCTAGCTAACCAACCCCAGGTTAACTGATGTGATTGTCAAAATAATTAACGTTAAACATTAGCTAACTACCTAATGTTAGTTAAAACAGTTACTTAGCCCCTGGGCCGTGACTTACCATGCAAGGCCGAGGCTTGGAGAATGGCCCCTGATGTGCCGTCGATGACTTTGATACTCCCCCGGCTAGTAACCGCCAGGATAGCGTTAAGGGCCGGGTGGTAGGAAAGGCTTCGCAGGCCCTCCTCGTCGCAACGACGGCAACCGTCTCTCAGTACAATCCAGTCTGAAGAGGTGGACGAGCAGGAGCCCGGCGAGGCCGCGGCCGCCATCTTTCTTAAATTTCCCCTTCCCTTCTATGTGTTTTTAGGGAGCTCCGTTGATACGAGTAAGATTAATACGTGTAAAAGCTGAATTCCAAACTACCGCTCCTCTACTACTGCTGACTCTTCTGCGGCTTCTGCTCCTCCGCCCGTTACCACAGCAGTAGCTATTCACCATCAGTACTAAGAAAGCTACGAGCCGAGCGTCGCTCTCTGTCAGATGGACGTCAGGTAAACGGAACAAGCGTAGTGCTTGACCATCACGCGATACCAGAAAGGGCACTGCGATGTTCTTGAGTTGACTCCAGAATCCAGACAGATAATATCTTTGGATGACATCTGTTTATTAATGTTACTATTACCCCACTGTAAATTGTGTTTGTTGTGACTCCCACAGACAGAAAGACAGTATGTTTGCGCTCAGACTAGAATAGAGGCAGCCTTCTTCGTCTTCGGTGGGGTTTATCGGCATCCAACATTATGGTGCATTACCGCCACCTACTGTACTGTGGGCCTTCTTCTTCTATACAATGGCGGTTCGCAAACAAACGTGAAAGGTGCATGCTGCCACCTACTATGGTGGAGTGTGTGGTCAATCACGGTTTACATCATTTCCACATTTCTAAATCCTCCTTCCTAACTCAGTACTTCTGAGAAAATAAAATGTAAAATAAAAATAAATGTAAAATGTAAAATGTAAAATAAAAAGAGCCCTACTAACTTCTAATAGATGCTCCCCCATCCCGAGGGCTCATAGTCCAATCTCGTCTGCCACACATCTATCAAAACAGCTCTGATCTTACATTTGGCCTCACCTCTACACAGTGGAACATCAATATCAATTATATCTCATTCTACAGCACTTTTGGCTTACCTTACACGTTATGTTGCCTGAAGTTTGTTAGCTACACTATCCTTACGAACCACATTGCATATCATTACAGCGGTATGTTAGCTAGCTACCTAACTTTAGTTGGCTAATAATACATCAAACTTGTCAGTATATTAACTATATGCTATCTAACTACCCAATGTTTATTGACTTGATTATTCTTGTCATTCTTAGCTAAGTGGTATAGTGATTGTGCATTCTCAATGGACATTTGGGTGCTTTCGTAAATTCGCTCTGGCTATCTACTCCGATTTCAGAGCACTCTTGTCTGAGTAATAACTAATTCACTTACGAACTCTCAACACCTGTTGAATATGGCCGGTGTCAGTAAACATCAGCAAAAAAAATGATTGCCAGCATCACAGTTACAGTCACCAACGCTCAGGATAACATGAAAACTGCCTAACCAGCTCTGCTAGGGCGATTAAAATAGTCAGTGAGGTGTTCTCTCCTTTGTGTCTGGAAGTAGCTGGCAAGCTAGTCAACGATAGCCAGTTAGCGTGGGTGCTTGACTGCCGTTGTGAGGCCAGAATGCGCAGGTCAACCCTACTCCTCTGCCAGAAGGTCCAGTGTGCGCTCCGAGAGCGAAACGCTCTGAATTTACAAACAGACAATCTGAGATAGCTCTGAATTTACAAACGCCCAGAGCGCACTCTGGCACTCCAGATTGAATTTAAGAACACACCCGAAGTCGCAAAATATCTAGCTAGTAATTTGTTATTGAACAAGCTAGCAAGAGGTTGCATAGCAACAGCATCAACTTCCGGTAGACAGGCGAAGCTCGAGTACGCTCAACTGAAAGGATACCGTTCATTTACATTATACTAAAATGTACTTATAGTATTTAGTATATACTCATTAAGTATGTAGCATACAGTATGTTAGTATGGGTATTCGAACACAGCTATGGTTTCCATGTGTTTTCAATTTTTACTAACAACATGCCACTGACTTTGAGTAATGCCAGAGTGTCTATATATGCGGATGACTCAACATTATTCACGTCAGCTACTACAGCGACTGAAATGACTGCAACACTCAACAAAGAGCTCCAGTTAGTTTCAGAGTGGTTGGCAAGGAATAAGTTAGCCCTGAATATTTCTAAAACATTGTATTTGGAACAAAACACTCACTAAACCCTAAACCTCAACTAAATCTTGTAATAAATAATGTGGAAATTGAGCAAGTTGAGATTACTAAACTGTTTGGAGTAACCCTAAATTGTAAACTGTCATGGTCAAAACATATTGATGCAGTAGTAGCTAAAATGGGGAGAAGTCTGTCTATAATAAAGCGATGCTCTGCCTTCTTAACAACACTATCAACAAGGCAGGCCCTAGTTTTGTCGCACCTTGACTGCTGTTCAGTCGTGTGGTCAGGTGCCACAAAAAATTGCAATTGGCTCAGAACAGGGCAGCACGGCTGGCCCTTGGATGTACACAGAGAGCTAACATTAATAATATGCATGTCAATCTCTCCTGGCTCAAAGTGGAAGAAAGATTAACTACTTGTATTTGTGAGAGGTATTGACATGTTGAATGCACTGAGCTGTCTGTCTAAACTACTGGCACACAGCTCGGACACCCATGCATACCCCACAAGACATGCCACAAGAGGTCTCTTCACAGTCCCCAAGTGCAGAACAGGCTATGGGAGGCACACATGGACTACATGACTACATGGAACTCTATTCCACATCAAGTAACTGACACAAGCAGTAAAATGTGATTTTAAAAAACACATTAAAAAACGCCTTATGGAACAGCGGGGACTGTGAAGCAACACAAACACTGGCACAGACACATGCATACACCCACACAATAACATACGCACTATACATACACATGGATTTAGTACTGTAGATATGTGGTAGTGGTGGAGTAGGGGCCTGAGGGCACACAGTGTGTTGTGAAATCTGTGAATGTATTGTAATGATTTTAAAATTGTATAAACTTTCTTAATTTTGCTGGACCCCAGGAAGACTATAATAAATACAAATATCATTCCATTTGCTCCATTCCAGCCATTATTATGAACCGTCCTCCCCTCTGCAGCCTCCACTGATATCTGCACATCAAATTCAGGAACGTAAACGTCTCCTCCTGTGCGCCCACTATCTGGGTCCTTGGATCCATCTGTGAAAAGCATTAAAAAAGCATAAAAACTTCTACCAAGTAATTGTCAACCCGTTTTCTTATATCACTGACTTCTGACCAATCTTTTCTTTTATCTACCAAGGTTAGATCAACAACAGGATCTGTGAGTAACCACAGAGGAATACCACCACCACACAAGGGCCAACCTCCAACTCCCTCAAACTACTCTCATTGGCAAACTGTCCAACCAAAACCACTGCCTAATCTACTTGTATATTCCCAACAGTCATCTAGAACAGTAGCAGTGGGATGATCAACCTCACAACTGGAGTCTTTAAACTCATTTCCTGATACCCACTTCTCCCTCATACTGTAGCCTCTCTCTTTCCCTCTCATACTACCCATACTGTATCAGTACATGCTCCACTGTCTCTATTTCCTGCCGATAATCACACTTTCCTGTTGGATGCTTTCCTATCACATTTAAAGTCTTATTCAACGAGCAGTGTCCCACCCTTAGCCTCCTCTCTTCGGTCTCTTCCTCTTGTAGTACTTCATACAGCAGGTCTTGTCTGCTACGTGAACTAAAGGTGCACATGAGTCAGAGCAAATAACTACTCTGTCTGGCTTGACTTCCTCCACTCACTGCAAGGCCAACAGTACAGCCATCAGCTCCACCGTATATATATACAGCCAGCTGATCTGTAATACGTTTCCTGTCTGCCACCCCACATTCCTGCACTACAAATGCTGACCCAGTACGTCCTGTCCTTGGCTCTTTTGAAACGTGTATAAATGGCCATAAAATCCTGATATACAATACCCAGATGTCTATTAAACAAATCAGATGGATCAACCCCCTCCCTATCTTTCCATAGTCTCTCCAACACTTCTTGATCAACTACCGGAGGCGGGAGTAGCCATGATGGATTCACAGGAATAGCTACCATGGGGCTAAACTCCCTTACATATAGTCCCATCTCCCTCGCCTGGGTATTACCCACTCACCCAAAGCTTGTGATCGGTCCTCGCTCATGTTCACAGCATGCCTGTAGAATCCCTTTCGCAGGATGAGACACCCAATTTCCCTGTAGGTTGACCCAATAATTCATTGGCAACTGCTGTCTCCTAATCTGCAATGGCATATCCCCCATCTCCACCTGTAGTGCAGAGACTGGGGAGGTCCGAAACGCCCCTGTATGACATCTAGCCTTTCTAGTGAGGTCAGGTCTGCCGAACCATACGTTATACTGCCATAGTCTATTACAGATCGGATCAATGCAACATACATGGCCCTCGATGAGGAACGCCCAGCCTTACATACATGGGATGTTAAAGCTATTGCCCGATAGCTTGTTGGCCTCATTGGGTCCTTCCCTGGCTTCCGGATTGGTACAACTACTGCCTCCTTCTACAGTAGCTGCCTGGTAGTTTCCCCTCCTCCCACAATCGGTTGTACAACACCAGTACCTTATCCAGCCAACATGACATAGCACACCTCATCTTTCCCAGGTGAAGTTTATTAATATAAAAAAAAATGTTTACTCCATAATTTCGTGATATCCAATTGGTATTTACAGTCTTGTCTCATCGCTGCAACTCCCGTACGGACTCGGGAGAGGCAAAGGCCGAGAGCCGTGCGTCCTCCGAAACACAACCCAGCCAAGCCGCACTGCTTCTTGACACAATGCCCGCTTAACCCGGAAGCCAGCCGCACTAATGTGTCAGAGGAAACACCGTATACCTGGCGACCGTGTCAGCATGCATTGCGCCCAGCCCGCTACAGGAGTCGCTAGAACGCAATGGGACAAGAACATCTCTGCCGGCCAAACCCTCCTGAGCCCGGACAATGTGCGCCGCCCCATGGGTCTCCTGGTCAAGGCCAGCTACGACAGACTCGAACCAGGATCTCTAGTGGCAGAGCTAGCAGAGCCTTAGACCACTGTGCCACTCGAGACGCCCCCAGGTGAAGTTAACCCAGCCTTACCTATTGCCCTCTTCATCTCTGCCATGGTAAATTGTGCATTCAACACACCATTTACATTCTCCCTCTTATCCAGCACTCCAGGATGCTCTTCTCTCATTCTCTCTCTCCCCCTCCTCTGACAGATTAGGTGAGCTATGCACTTGGACAAATGGTTTGGCCATCATCTCTGCCTTCTCATCTGTTTCTGCCATATCCTCCCAACTCGTCAACACTGGATAATCCCACTCCCTTCTGACCCCACTCATCCTCTTAATCATCCTCCACACTTCTCACACAGGTCTCGCCCTTCCAATGGTGTCACAGAACCAACGTCAACATGACTTCTTTGCCTCACAGATAATTCTCCTCACCAGAGCCTATTATACTGAATCTGATGCTGGAAGTTATGTGTACTTTTCAGTACTCTAAATGCCCTGTTGATACTCCTCACTCCTGCTACACACTCCTCCATCCACCATGGGACTGCTTTCCTCCTCCCTGAACTCTTAGGTATAGCCTCAGTAGCTTCTCCCACTAATGCGGTTCTCTCCCAGTTATTCACACAATCCACATCCCCTCTCATATTCACCTGAGCCATCACCTGCTCACTCAGCTCCTGAAACAGGTCCCACCTGCCTACTTCATCTACTGACACCTCTTCCTCCCACTGGCCTACTGTGAATAATATGGGGTAATCATCACTCCCTACTGTCGACTCCTCCCATACCGCCCACTCACAGATTCCTGCCATCAAACTAGATACCAGAGTGAGGTCCAAGGCAGACTCATTCCCTGAGGCTACATCAATCCATCATTCAGGCACACCAGATCTTTCATTTCTATTCGATTTTCCATAACTTGGCCATTTCCATCCATCCGTCGCCCCTCCCCCAGAGCGTGTTGTGGGTATTCAAATCCCCACACCACATTACCTTACCTTGCAAGTCCTGTGTGGCTCAGTTGGTAGAGCATGGTGTTTGCAACGCCAAGGTTGTGGGTTTGATTCCCACTGGGGACCAGTACGGAGAAAAAAAATGTATGAAATGTATGCATTCACTACTGTAAGTCGCTCTGGATAAGCGTGTCTGCTAAATGACTAAAATGTAAATGTTACTTCCATCCTGGCCCTCGGCACTTCCAAGTCCAATATCTGATTAAAGTAGTTCACTACCACTAGCATCCCTCCTCTCAGCCACACATTCCTGTTCAATACCTTTGCCTAGCATCCTGTAAGAAGGTCCTTGCTTTATGAAGGTTGCACATTCTCCCCATACACCTACATATACGATAACCTCGGTTTGAGCCATGTTTCCTGTACACAAATCACATCAGGCTTAGCTGGCATATCCACAATGAACTGCTTGAACTCCTGCCCATTAGCCAACAGGCTTTGAGCAATCCATTGTAGCATTACCACCATAACTAAGATACAGTAATACATGACTCCAGCCTTTGCTGATTGAGGTAATCTCAAACCTCTTCGAATGTCAACCCTGTCATACTCAGATGTCTCCCAGCCACTTTCACTATTAGCTGAATCCTCTCTGTTTTAGACTCCACTTTAGCAGTGCTGTTGATAGTTCCTGCTATGAATGTCAACCAGCTTTCTCTTGTCTATGTATACCATGTCTCTACCCACCTGCCCCATAGTCCCCGATCTAGATGCTTCTACCCATCTCTCCCTTGAACCTGTATATCCCTGGACCTAGCCCACCCTTAATGCCTCAGCATATGACACCCTTCTCTCCATTCTCACTTGTTGCACTTCCACTACCTGTTTCATTGCCTGACACCCAAAATATGCCACACCAAGAGCACCCCCACAGCTGCAGCACTTTGGTTGTACACCGTCCCCACACTTCCCATACTCATGCACCCCTCCACACATGGCACACTTATTTTTCTCTTTACAGGCTGCTGCCAGATGCCCAAACCTCTGGCAGTTATAACATCTTAAAGGCTTCGGGTACATAAGCCCTCACATAATAACTCATATCCCATGGTTACTTTACTTGGCAGTACCCTGCCCTTGAAGTGAAAGAGAATTGACAGGCTATCTACCCTCACTCCATCCCTTGTTGCTTGCAATCTTTGAACATTCACTAGAACACCTTCTCTCAAGTTGTCGCTTGTCTCTTTAGTGCTGACACTCACAGGTACTCCTGTTGTCACCCCTTTAATCCACAGCTTCCCTGCTTGATCAGTCCAGCTGCTCGACACCACCTTACACTTTCCTATTTGCTTCACTATGAGAGCTTTTTCCCTCTGAGCCGTACAGAACACCAACAAGTTCCCATCTCTTAACACTTCAGCATTGACAATTTCCCAAATCAACTATTTTATCGCAGCTTTCAACCTTATCAGACTCATTGCCCCAACTCCCCCTTTCTCCCTAAACTTCAGAATCACTTTATGCTCCTCCTCACCTCCATGATCCCCTCGCAAATTAGCTTGTCCTTCGTCCTCGGGCACACTCTACCTACGAACTGCCACTGGTGTTGGAAACTATTCCGCCCTTTATTTGTACCGCTAAACTCCATACTTGCTTCTCTTTCTTTTCCATCACTATCTCCTACCATGTCTGACCCAGTCACAGCACAGCCATGCATGACAATCGTTACCCAAAATTCCATAATCGTCACAGCCCTACATCTGGTGAACATCGGGCGTTATGCCTTCGTCAGTGCTATCAACAGTATGCGCCTTAATTTTTTATAGCACCTTGCACTTTCACCCTTTGAATTCTTTTGAGCATGGATTAAATTAAGTGATATGAGTTTTATATGTAATTATAAACTGGGTGGTTCAAGCCCTGAATGCTGATTGGCTGACAGACATGGTATATCAGACCGTATACCACGGGTATGACGGAACATTTATTTTTACTACTCTAACTACGTTGGTAACCAGTTTTATAATAGTAATAAGGCACCTCTGGGTTTTGTGTTATATTGCTATACCATGGCTAAGGGCTGCATCCAGGCACTCAGCAAGGCTGGTGCCAAAGAACAGCCTTTAGCCATGGTATATTGACCACATACCACACCTCCTCATGCCTTATTGCTTAATTATATGATGACTCTTTTGTTGTTTTTTAATACAGCCCTTGCCTGATGTTGGGATATGGATCCCCATGCAAGATAAACCCTAAAACCCACCAGCAGGTGGTCGCTATAAAGGTGTTCCACAGATAGGTTTGGTTTGCTCCTAGCAGAACTCGGCAAAGCGAAGCAAACGTCTGTGCTTGCATACTCCCTAAAGACCTAAGCTTGAAAAATGAGTAAAACCCTAAACCCCACCAGCGGGTGGTCCCTATAAAGGTGTCCCATACATACAGTAGGTACAGTTTGCTCCAAGCAGAACTCGGCAAGGCGAACGTCTGTGCTCACATACCCCCTAAAGACCTTCGCTTGAAAAATGAGAGAAAAAGTGACAATATTATTGTTTGTTCCTCTTGAGCCATGCACTTTCTCAAAATATTCTGAATTAATCTAAGATAAATCAAGAAATCTGTAATTAATTTAGACGTTTTTGCTGAGATCTTTGCAGACCAGCTAGCTGTTGTGTTTTCAGACATTTTCTATCTCTCTTTAACTCAGGCTGTTTCCCCACCTGCTTCAAGATGTCCACTATCATGCCCAAGAACAGGAAAGGGAACTGAATGACTTGAAGTGCACCTCCTCCCCCCCTGACACACTAGCCCCTTTCCAATTCGCCTACCGCCCTGATAGATCCACAGATGACGCAGATGGCTGAAGAAATTCGGCCTGTCCCCAAGGGCCCTCAAGTGTTCTACAGGAGCACCATCGAGAGCATACTGTCAGGCTGCATCACAACCTTGTACGGCAACTCCACTGACGGATTATGGTACACTCAGGTGAACGCATTATTGGGTGCTTACTGACTGTCCTCCAAGACACCGACAACACCAGGTGTTGCAGGAAGGCCAAGAAGATCATCAAGGACCAAAGCCACCTGAACCACGGCCTGTTGTCCCCACTTCCATCACTCAGACGCGGGCAGTATAGGAGTATCATGGCAAAAACTGTCAGACTGATCAATAGCTTCTACCCCCAGACCATCAGGCTGCTGAGTAGCCACTAGGCAGCTACCTGATCCCCCCTCCCCCCATGGACATTTATCATTGTTACAGTTGTAAATGTGTATATATTCTTATTTGTATTGTCTCATTCACTTCTATTTTTTTACCTGCACTGTTGAATCTCACAGCATAAGAATTTCATTGTACCCTGCAACTACATCTATGATCCTGTGCATGTGACTAATAAAGTAATCTAAGTGCAGTACTTCTCAACTGAAGAAATGTGCATGAAAATGTAGTGCACTGCAGACAGTAGGGCCTAGCTGCTCCTCTCGTTAAATGACAGCAAACACTTAATTGAAGAATACTGTCCATAGTTCCCACCCCTACTGTTACCGAACTTTGACTTCCCTCAATAAAATAAAAAAGTCACTTATATTGAAGAAGCTATTTTCTTAAATACTGTTAGTCAAATGATACTCCAACATTAAGAGAATGGAAGAATCAAATGCTTTATTTAAATATATATTTTTTAAACTGTCTACAGACTGAAACAACACAATTTGAAGTCATATAGGGTAGTCTTACAAGTATTGGAAACAACATTGGGTGTGGGTACGGGGGGAACATGTGGGTCTGACCAAGTATGTAAATGTTAAGTTTATTGTTTTTGTCCATCTAGGTTTTTTGTTGTTGTGTACTAACACCAAAACAAACAAAACGCATACTCCCTTAAGACCTTCGCTTGAAAAAGGGCAATATTACCATTTGTCTCCCTTCAAACGCCGTAGCCACAACACAGCCAGTATACACTTCTTTAAAATAATCCAAGATAAAGCAAGACATCTGTAATACATTGACGTTTTTGCCGAAGTTTAGTCCTGCAATTTTACATCTAAGATATTTCTCAAGTGAATTAAAAAAAATTAAAACTACTCGTCTCTCGTTGAATGACAAACAATTTATTGAAGAATCCCGTCCATAGTTCCCACTCCTACTAGTAGTAGTACTGTTGGTCAATCACCGACAAAGGGGCATAAACTTAGGTTACTGAACTTCGTCTCGAGAAAAAAAAATTGTGCGTGAACAGCCGGAAAAAACCTGCCTAACAACAAAGTCACAAAATGCTGTCATTGTATATATGCGCAAACTGTTTAGACTGGGAAGCATGCAACAGGCTTTACACACTGCACCGACAGCAAGCAAACATCCCCCACTGTACAGACCAACAGTCGGTCCGGTGAGTTTAGGCCCACCCCACCAAGACACCTTTTATCATTTATAAAGCCCTTGAAGTCAGCCACCCCAATAACACCGAAATTGGCTTAGACTACATTAGCGTAAAACCAATGCAAATTTCCGTTCATCCTCTACCCCTAGAAACCATATGCATACTTTAATTTACTTTTCAGATATCCAATTTCAGATGTACTTTGAGACAAAGACTTAGGTCAAATTTGAGTTCAAATTGGCTAATTTCAACAACTGAGCATTTGCTATATTGTTCTAAAAGCGAATTATATACAATGTGTAAGCACATAACAGAATCTCAAAAATGGTTTCAATGCGTTTTTTCAGCTAATAATTCATAATTTTTCACTGTAAATTCCATATTACTAAATTAACCCCCCTGACAATAGTCTTTAATTGCTATAGTACATTCAACATTTCCTACATAAAGCTTGGGTGTGAAATTAAGTTTTTGCATGCAGATTAATGATATAACACATTACATACTGTTTGAGAATGTTGTTTAAAATATTTAGTACAGTACAACAGTTATACAGACAATTATGTTGATATATTTTATGCCGCCTTAATGTGAATTAATGAGTGTTTTATAACTCTCAATTGTTCCAGGTCTAGTAATTGTTCAAAATTGTATAACATGTTCTGAATACATACAATAGATACAAGCAAGTTGTCTGAAAATATACATCCGTTCAATAAAATATTTTTAAACAACTGTATAAAACAACTAATGAAAGGCACCAAACTTTAGTAGACTTTGTTTTATTTCACTCAAACTGCCCATCTACTTGTCTACCCAGGCTGAAATGACCACTAAATAATGCATAACAATGCATGACAGTATGCTTAGCCCACTCCCTTACACAATAAACCGTGGGGCAGACTTCTTTCTTAACCCCTTGGTTCAAATTGAACAAATTTGCACTGTATTTGGCACCACCTTCCTCTATGGAATAAAAGCATTAACAAAATCAATGACTGGTATGTTGTGACCCTCCCATGATTACCAAAACCAGATTTGACGCCTTAATTAAATAATTACAGTCCTTTTATATGATTCCAACGCGAACCTGCGATCTAATTACAATTCAATCTGAACACTGAGCTTAGACCATAAGCTACCACTTTTTACTGAGCACAGAGGTAAGGGGTACATTTAAATACACTGATGTAACATACACCCTTATATCCCCACAGTCTAGGATTGTAAACAGGGTTAAAGAGGGAGAAAATGACCTTTCAAAAATCCATGCTCCTTATTTTCATTGTGTAATTAATCCTTGTGTCTTTTCACGGTGCTTTGTGTCATTCTCCAACCAAAGTTCCACTGCCGCCATTTGTCCAATCAGACACCAGTATATAGTGACAGGAAGTAGATGTACAAAAGGAAAATAGGGTATATGAGCAGAGGCTTCTTGGTTTTGAATTCATCCCCAACGAGCAGCGAAGCAGCACTGTAAGCAGCCCAGAATACTCCAGAAAGCTGAAAAATGAAAAGTCCATTTGTATTATCTAAAAAAAAATCTAATCAAATACAGATGTAAAAATAGCTTTGAACAGGTTAGTGTATGTTAAATCACACGTGCAATGGTGAATTACAGAGATTCATTTGTGAGAAAAATCTGATAGAATAAAGGTTGATTATCTTTGCTCACCTTTATTAGTGTAGAAACAACATCAAAACCCCCAATGACCAAAAGCAATGGGGCTATAACGATGAGCGGGAGTAGAGAATATCCAATCACTCCAAGAACTTGTCCATAAGACACCTATCCGAAACAGAACAATGCAAGTCAGTGTTTCACAGCACGCCACATCATTCATGTTGTAATAGGAAGCAAATGTACATCCAAAGATGAATGTACAGTATCAAGTAAGAGAAATGTATTCCTCATCGAGACTAGGAATATGACTTATTTCAGCTAAATGTAAACTTTGGTGGATCTTACCTCACCACCAAGAACACGAGCCAGCAAAAAGATAGTTAAAGAGCCGAATATCCAAATGGTAATTATCCAAGACACGACCTTAGGAAAATAAAATAAAGCGACAAATAACTAAAACACAACAACAACAAAAATAATACACACCCTGAAAATTGTGACATTGTATCAAAGTCTCTAGAGGACAAAATATTTTGGTGTGGTAAGTTATTTTCTGAACATTCTTCCATCGTTAAATATATCAATGTAGGCTGCCTCCCACTTCATTCAATTCAGTAAGTGAAGAGAACCAGTGAATCAAGCACTGTTTGTGTGAGCAGCATGTGCATCTAATGTTGTTTCAAATCTCAACCCTACAATCGAAGTTCACCATTTACTTTTTCAGAGTAATCTAACTTAGTTGAACCAACAGCCCTCTCTGGGGGGCCAAGGGCCAGATGTAAGGTATGTTCTGAGATCAAAAGAATTCACAGCTTGAACTGCCGCCTCACCCTGAACTGTCCGTAGATGGAGATCATGGAGAAAAGGAGTACTATAGCCAGCGGGCCCCAGAAGTCAGGGTTGTCCCTCACAACCTGCCGGTTGAAGCCCAAGGAGGGCATTGGCATGAGCACACAGCGGATCTTGTAGTAGATGTCTTTCAGGTCGATGTCCAGCTCCTCCCTAATCATATAAGCGTATGAGATTGTACAGGAGCATCGTGCGATATCAGCACATTTAATTTGTAGTGATGGCCAAATCAAGTGTCATTTTAATATCAATGTAAATGGATAAAGAATGGGTTTCTTGAAGAAGGTACTCACAGAAGAGGTTTGTTGTCTTCGGGGTCATCCTCTTCTACTTCCAGGAGCCAGCCATAGCCTCGTTTCCTCAGGAACGTGGTTGCATATGGGTCTTTTGCATTGTCACTGCCCATGTTCAATTTAACATCTGGGGCATCAATAGTACCGCTTAGATCTGTAGGGAATTTAATGTATATGATTATTGCACATTTTGTCTCTCTGCCCCATAGCTAAATGAGTAGAATTGCATGAAAGTTGTTATACAATATCTAAATGTTCTCTCTGCCCCAAGGCAAAATGTCTAGTACTGCAAGAAATTCACTTTAAAAATGTTCTCTCCGCCTCAAGATGGGGGGCACTTAAATGTTTTTCCGCGAGGTGGGGGGCCCCCAAAAGGCTAGGACGGGTCCTGCAAGGTTTCCAAAACCTATCACAATCAAGGATCAATTGTTCCTAATCTAGATAGTGTTTCACACTTGACCAAATCACCTCAGCTAATCAAAAGGTATGTGGAATGCAGAAGGGCAAGACATGTCCCCCAGTGGTTGTCACACTGTCTAAATTACTTAAAGGCCCAGTGCAGTCAAAAATGTGATATCCCTGTTTTTTTATATATTTCCACACTATGAGGTTGGAATAATACAAATTGTGAAAATGATGATAATGCCCTTTTAGTGGATAAGCCTGTTTTTGTGGGACAGAATTTAGGCTTGGCTGATGACATCACAAGGCAGTAAATTAGTTAACAGACCAATAAGAAAAGAGTTCCAAACCTCTGCCATTAAAACCCATCAGAGTCTAAACCCCGTCTAAGCCGGGGAGTGGGGAGTGTTCTACTAAGCTATTTGATTATTTTTTTTAAGGTCATACCAAGGATCATTTAGCTATTTGATTTTGAATTTTAAGATGCCTTGAAGTATCCCAAAAATATGTAAAAAAAAATATTTGATGAAAAAATGTGTTTTGGTCTTACTGTTATTAGCCCATACATTGAATAACAGAGAATCCCCCAAAAAATGTAAAGGAAGTTTGCTCTGATGTGTCTGTCCTATTACTGAGAGATATAAGAATGATCAGGAAATATATTTTTTACATGTATTTCACCCCACATTTTTGGCATTAAACAGTCCACATATAATTCTATTCGTTTTTTCAACTGGTACCGGGGATCTTCAAACGAGTCTTGCAAAACAACCGACATGTACATGTTCGTGAGAGTCTCACCTTTGTACAGAGGGGTAATATATGTGTGAAGCCCAAACAGTTTGGACGCTACAGACAGAAATTGGCAGATCGGCTCAGAAGAGTCTTGCGGAGGTCATAGAGCAAAACGGAGAACATTGTGTTCGTGAGCGTCTCGTCTTTCCATAGAGGGGTCATTATAGTTTGTAGGCCAAACCGTTCGGACGCTACAGCCGATTTTGTGAGAAGACAAATTTGGGGGATTTCTCATGGTATGACAAACACCGCTCTAGCTCTGACACCTTTTACCAGCAGATGCGTTATGGCGACATAAGAGGATGAGACGTATCTGATGCAAAAAAAAACATTTCTGTAGCTTAAACGGAGAGATTATGTGGATTTTTTTATTATTATGCTAATTAAATTTCAGCGCAGGCGCAGCCATCAACCTTAGGGGGTTCGTTTTCAGTTTTCCCCACTGAGGTATACTAAGAACTGGAGACTGCGTCCATGATATCCGCCCGTTGTTTTCAAGGTAATCTACTCGTGTTCGTATATGCCGATTCATGGAACATCTATATCTGGGTTGGATCTGTTTTATATGGGCCAACATCACATGCGCTTGCACTTATAGGCTGACCACACCGCTCGAGCAAAATAAATGTAGGAATATATGTTATTCAATTATAGCATCCACACTGCTCGCACACGCCACCGAGCGTCTGCGTTGCCAAGGGCTAAAATAGAAGTCATTCCTATTTCTGATGCAGATCGCGCTGCAAGTCCTGCCTCTACCATCTCCTCATTGGTTTATAGAAGCAGGTACCCACATGCCATCTCCTCATTGGTTATACCCATGTGGGTGATTGAAAGATGAACTGTTTTGCTGGTTGTCGTGGTAACACTATGAAAGTGTAGATGCCAATCACCATATAAATTCAAAGATGAAAAAGCCTGGAAGGAGGAGAGATGACTAGAAACGATTCGGTTGACCGTTTTATGTGTGAATTAATTGTCGGAGTAGAGGACCTTGTGCATTTCAGGTAAAATAACTCAATGTTTATATGCCAGGACAAATTAGCTTGCAACAGCAAGCTAGCTAAATAGGACAAATTAGCTAGCAAGTGCAAGCTAACTAGCGAAATTGCCATACATGTTTAATGCTTTTCGACCTGTCCCCAAATTACTGTCATTGGTTCAGAGTTTTTGATATTTTAACCTGCGTGTCGTGATCGCGTTTGGTGTGGGGGGACAAAATACATTTATGCACGATAGCGCACTCGCATAGCCGGTTTGGGTTCCGTTCACACAGGGAGCAGTGCGAGCAGCGACATCACATTATCCAAAACATGGCAGACATTGGATGAATATACATAAAAAATGTTATCTTCAGATGCTGAGTTTTATTTTATTTTATTTTTTTAAATCAGCCTCAGCAACAATTATTTGAATAAGTCAATGTGTGTTTTATGCACAATGGTGATGACTAAAGTATCTTATTAGGAATTTTAATATATGACTTCTCTATGTGACCTGTGGTGGCTAATTTCTGCATTACCAAATGAGGAGAGTTACAAACACACCAGTCTGAGTTAAACTACATATTTAATAATTAAGATACTTTTGCAAAAGTACTTTGACCTTCAATAGTGCACTCTCTCGAATGAACCAGGAAGGTCACTATACAACAATACAAAGAGCTTTTCATACCCATGAATCCACCCCTTCAACGTACATTGACGAACCACAAATCTTACGAACAGTTCACAAAGGTTAAGTTTTGTATGAAAAGATATATAAAACACAGCAGACAGCAACTGCTATCTCAACAGTGTTCATTATATAGACCGGTGTCTGGTCTCCCTAGAACCATCCCTCCCTGGTACGGTATAGAACAAAACCATTAGCTCATGTCCTCTGGAATGCTTTTTAGACATTCTTATCAAAATACATCATAAATCTCCTCTGTCAGTTTTATCTCAGAGGCCCATCCTCAGTAAGACACCTCTTGTTCCCACTCCTGGACAAGCTCACTGAGGGGAGTGACTTGCGCACAGACATTGTGGAGACAAATAATTGGTTCCCCATTAATCACACCATCCCTTCACATGGTTTAAGAATAGGTAAAGACATTCACATATGAAGACAATGTTTCATTCAGTCCTCCTCTCTTGCTGATATTCTGCATAGCAACAGAGACATGTAAAAAACAAGTCTGACCTCTCCCATCTGGGCCCCAAGTGACTGAGCCCCAGCTAAGGGAAACGTGCAACTGAAAGACACCAGAGACCAAAGGACACTTTCTAATGACAAGTATCTCACATAAGCATATTATACTAATAAAACATCTTAATTATCTATGTTACCCAACTAATTCTGATTCATCCACCACAGACCTCTATGGAAATTTTCTTCCTGGGCAATATGTGAAAACCACACCTCCATTTCCTGGTTGCTAAAATTCTAATAGTTTGCCTAATTTCAGTTAATGTGATAGTACAATGATTCTCTACACTGCATGTTTTATCTAAACTGCTGTGAAATATATTTTCAATAACCAAAAATATTGTATTTTCAGCTGGTGTACAAAATCTAAAGTAAAAGACGCAAAAAATAAACTAAAGAACAGGATGCATAGACATAGCGCACATAAAACAGACACTGCTTCTTCGACTTGCTTTCAATGAGAACAGATCTATAATGTACATTTCTATGTGAATTTGGTCGGTGCCCTAGAAAGTTACATATTGCAGATTTAAACTGCAGTACCGAAGAAAAACTCTAGGAGCAGTCAAAACTGTGCCTGGCCCCCTTGGTTTTCACCTCCCTACTCAGACCACTCGCAGACAGCCCTAGCAATTTGTCTTTACTAGGAAGTTATTCGTCTCTTTTTGACCATTTTAATTGAAAACAATCACAGTAAGGTACTTGTTACCCAGAAATGATTTGATATTAAGATAAACGGCTGCATTGGAACTTAAAACTATTTACTCAATGGGAAACACACTAAACTATTCCAAACAGATTATAGAGTTTTGTATTAAACGTATCTTCAATAGAATAATATTTGTTAGGTGGATTTCCTTCAGTTATATAGTTAACGTTACCTAGCTTGCTAACGTTAGCCTAGCCGTACAGTAGCAGCAGAAAGTTGTCAAATCTCTCCGAACCACGGTAACTTGACAAAAACGACAACACTTTACTCAAGCTAGTTACCCAATGAATGAATGTCAAGTTAGCAGAATGACGTGTTGACAAATACGGTAGGTAACTAAAAATAATGAAACACATGACAGTATTCACGGCCTGCTAACATTACCCTCGGCTTCAGTTGATGAGACGAAAGTAAAATCTCCGTTGGTGGGAGAGAGATGCATTGTTGATGTTTTGCCAACAACCTTCAAGTCCTAATAACTGACATTTAAATAAAGGGTTTAATTGAATAGATTGCCACAAGTAAATACAACGTTGTCATTGACTGGATTTCACAATATTTTCCCAACTATTCCATCTTGTTGTTGAGGTATCGTTTGCTCAAACACACAGGCAGCTACCGAAGCAGGAAGTGCAATGGAGGCTGGGAAAGACGACACGTCAAAAAATCCTAACACGGCAGCAGACAAGCTCGCCATCTAGTGGGGGGGAAAGGTGACGCTGGACTCCCAAAATCAATACGCAGCATGACACCAAAAAAAGAGATCCGGTTACTCCCTTCTCCTTTTGTCGACCAAAGACCCTCCCCCACATATGGTTGGTCAGAATAGACTGACCAATAGTATCAGCTCGTTGTGAACTCCTACTTTTGCCGCTAAAACCGAACTCCTGTGAGATAATAAGGTGTCCCGGTACCGTTCAGTTCTTACTATTTGTCATTGTTAACTCTTTCAATTCGCGGGTAAATATCTTGGTAGCTTGCTAATGGTGTCTTATATTCTTGTATTTATTTCAAAATAACATATTCAAATGTATTAATTTAGCTATGCGCTAGCCAGAGTTTCCTAGAAAATTTCGCTAGCCCACTTCATTCCCATTGTTCGAACTGCTAACTAACGTTAGCTAGCTACAACTTGCGTTTGTTTTTTACAGCACCAACAATGTATTTATAGCTATATTGGTTAGGTAGTTGGTTAGCTAACTAACGTTAGTGGCCGTGCTAGGTGGCTAGCTAACTTTAGCCAACTTGCTACATGTGTTTGTCATCACTGACAGTCACTGGTGAGTGGCGAAAGGTTTTTGAAGATCCACGAACGTTAGAATGAATTAACGTTAGTTACGATCGGTTTCTAGCTAGAATTCATAATCATTTACTCTGCTATGTCCAGGTAAATGAGCAGGTATATGCAGATTACGATTAACTAGCTAGTCTAGTCGTTAACACTTTGCAAAGTTACATGAATGCTCCCTAACAAGTTAACGTTAACTAGGTAAAGTATTATTTTATTTTAATAAGTCTAGTTTAATTATAATGTTTTGTCAAATGGTCTCCCTGTCCATGAATATAGCAAGCAACTGTCCTGAATGTTAGTGGCATCTTCAGATTAAAAAATGGGGATCCAGGGGCTGTTGCAGTTCCTCAAAGATGCCTCGGAGCCCATCAGCGTGAGGAAGTACAAGGGACAGACGGTGGCCGTAGACACATATTGCTGGCTTCATAAAGGGGCATTTTCTTGTGCAGAGAAACTTGCCAAAGGGGAGCCAACTGACCAGTAAGCTGTTTTATAGCTATCTCAGTATGCATTAACTACCTAACCCTATTAATATAACTATTTAACCCTATGCATTTTCTTTCACATAGGTATGTGACATACTGCATGAAGTTTGTGGACATGCTGTTGTCTTTTGGTGTGAAGCCCATCTTGGTGTTTGATGGCTGCAATCTGCCTTCAAAACAGGAGGTGGACAAAGCTCGCAGAGAGTAAGTGTGTGTGTGGACCTTTTAATTTTCTTTAAAGCTAAGATGGTGATGAGTGAGTTAATGTTAGGCCTAGATGGTATTTGCTGTAATGTCTCCTTTTAATGAAAGAAAATCTTTCCATGTACTTGACTAGGTAGTTTCTTGAATAGAACGGAGTAAATATTTTTACCCAAAAAAGTAAGACCTGACGTCTGTCTTCCAGGCGTCGTCAGGCAAATCTGCAGAAAGGTAAGCAGCTCCTACGCGAGGGAAAGATTTCAGAGGCCAGAGACTGCTTTACTCGCTGTGTTACCGTCACCCCTTCCATGGCCCATGATGTCATCAAGGTAAATGTTTCCAATACTGCTAAAACTGTTAAGATTAAAAAATGCTTTCTAGTGATCAGTATTTTTAACTGAAACCTATGATGCATATCTTGAATGAAGTGCGTCTATTTGCTGGTTTTGTGCAGTGGTTTAATCTGTCTTAACCGGTTAAACTCGTCATCTGTTTTGTGATGCACTGCTTAATGTTTGATTGTAAATTGGTTGCTTAAAATTGTTTATTCAGCTGAAATAATGTTCTCTCTAGGCTGCAAGGACCAGAGGAGTGGACTGTGTGGTGGCCCCGTATGAAGCTGATGCCCAGCTGGCCTTCCTTAACAAGGCTGGCATTGCACAGGCTATCATCACTGAAGACTCTGACTTATTGGCGTTTGGCTGCAAAAAAGTACAGAATTAGGTCCTTTAAGATGCTGCTCTCTGTGGAATTTCTGTAATGCATTTGTCACAATCATCATCTGGCTTTAAAGTAACTGTCTGGTTTTTCCAGATTTCTATGTAATATATGGCCAATAATTAATTAAAATGAGTGAAATAAGTTTCCTTCCAAAAAAATTGTAATTAAGTATGTTACAAAGCAGCTTTTCTGTGTTAGAATGGTGTGGTCATTAATAACATTCATGCGAGTAGATCTCTGGTTGGCCATCTCATCCGCAGGAGATGGCAACCATTTTTAAAATGTCTGTTTGAGATATCATTTTGAGGTGTTTTTTTTCTCTTTTCAATTTATTATTTGGCAACATGCGCGTATAGGATGAGTGAGTCAACATTATTTGGGTATGGGTTAACAGAATATGAACTTTTAAATGTGAGATTTTAACTGGACAGTTACTTTAATGGAAACTTAGATTATGGTAATGACCATAATGGGTTCTGCTGGTCATCTCTCTCAGGTGATCCTAAAGATGGACAAACAGGGGAACGGTCTAGAGATTGACCAGAACCACCTGGGGCGGTGCCGCTCTCTGGGTGACGTCTTCACGGAAGAGAAGTTCCGCCACATGTGTATTCTCTCTGGCTGTGACTATCTGTCCTCACTCTATGGGATTGGCTTGGGCAAAGCCTGTAAACTGCTGAGGATGGCAAACAACCCTGACATCATTAAGGTAAGTTTGAATGGGAATTGGTAGTAGAACTAGCACATAGGTAGAAATTAAACTATAATGAAAATGGCCCCTCTAACTTGTTTATGTACTTTCAGGTGATAAGGAAGATGGGCCAGTACCTGAAGATGAATGTGGTTGTGCCAGACGAGTACGTTGACGGCTTTGTTAAGGCCAATAACACCTTCCTCTACCAGCTGGTGTTTGATCCCATCAAGAGGAAGGTGGTGCCTCTCAACCCCTATCCAGAGCACATGGACCCTGCCACCCTCAGCTACGCTGGCCGGTATCCTTTCACTCAGTGGCAGGCCTAACTCCTGCTCTATACATGTTGATTAGTAGCAAAATGGAAAATAAGACACTAGTGCTTTCCCATTTACTACCAGTACAATATGTTGTCCTTAATGTTTAATCCAGTAATTTAGGAGATTGCAAAGGTTTACAGGTGGCCCTGGGTAACCTGGATATAAACACCATGGAGAGGATTGATGACTTCAACCCAGATGCTACAAATGTCAAGGTACTGGCACTAGGTAGAATGATTAATATAAGTCATTTCTATACAAACACTACTCATTCATCATCACAAGTTGTACTGCTAGGTTGTTGTTTTGCTTGTGTCCTTAGTGTTGTATACATGGGGTACTTAGCTATTTGTAGTCAATCAGTACAATTGTATTAATATTTAACTTACAAATGTGTTTGTCGCTAGAGTGCTTAATCTAGCCTTACCCCAGATCTGTATGCTGTACATGTATGGCATGACAACCATAGAGGAGTTGGCTAAAGTGCACGTAATTTACACTAACGTATCTAAATCCTTCCTCCCTTTGTGTTTCTTAGCCAGTGAAACCACGCAGTCGTGGCTGGAATGACAGCCAGGTGACTCGGGCCTCCACACACCCTAGCATCTGGAGCAGAGGTTACATACCAGGCACCCTCTCTGCCTCCCAGCCTGTGGGCTCTCCACAGAGGCCTCCCTCAACTAGGGGGAAGGAGAGGGTCATCAGTGTGCAGGGGCTGAGGCTTCCTCACAAGAACACACAGGTTAAGAGACCCAGAGAAGGTGAGATTAGTCTGCTATCTCGTTGTTGCACTGTCATGTTTGAGAGGTGTTCTTTCTGTCACCGTAGGAAGGAAGATTATTTGATTAATCCAGTTCTGTTTAAATAGGTGTGAGAGGATTTGGGATTATTCAGGGGAAACACATTTTATTGCCATAACATCCCAGTTCATCTTGTGAAGTTTTATCAGTCATTCTATGGTAAAGCTTATACTTATATAACATTGGGTGGACCTTCAAAATGTAATGTTCAAATAGAACAGGAAAAATCTTCTTGGTCATTATACAAAAGTTTATCAATGTATTTGATTAATGTAAACCGCAACATTCTTTCCAAGTGGTGTTGATGAATATTTTTATTATAGACCCGACACAAACTTCTGATTTCCTTTATCTCCCAAAGACTCTGGTGTTTCAGACCAGGATGTGCTGCAGCAGTACTCTCCCTCCGGTCAGAAGCGGTCCAGAGGGGAGGAGGACCCTGGACCCACAGAGAGCCATCACATCTCCACATGCCCCCGGCCCAGTGCCACTGCTGCCGCTACCCATCCCAGACCACACAACCGCTTCGCCACCCTGCTACAGAGGAGAAACCAGGAAGGAGGTGGAGACGGGCAGGGAATGCAAAGCAGGTATGGTCTTATAATACACACTTTAAGTCATTGCAACAGCTATTTAATTATATAAGAAATCTTTCAAACTCGTCTTGTCTTTTACATTACTAAAAATGACCTACCTAAAACCACTGGTTCTTCCAATTGTTTTCTTGATCGCATTGTTTGGCCCACATTTGACCAGTTTTTGTTTTATTTTGAATGTTTTGTGATACTGACTAAATGGTTGATGTATTCCCCTATAGGTTCTTCTGTAGTGGCAGCAGCTCCAGTGAGGTGGCCAGCCAGAATCCGGAGTCTTTTGTCAAAGGGGAGGTGTCTCAGGATGAGGTCACAGAGGACCCCAGGGAGGACTATTGTATCGGAGGATATGCTGAGACAGAGGAAAATGACTCTGTTGACCCTCATAGCCCACCCCCCTCCCCTCTGTCTGCCAGTCAAGGGTTAGGGGTATTCCGCTGGTCAGGCAGCTCCTCAGAGAGATCCAGGACCCCGACACCCACATCCGGCCTCTCGGCACTGCAGCAGTTCCAGCGCAAGAAGGAAAGCTTCTCCTGGAGCCAGGAAGGCCAGAGGACTCGGAAGACCCCCGGAGCCCCATCCCCAATTCTGGGCAAAGAAGACAAGGATTCACCACCAAACTCTCCACCGTCTCAGGACAGTGCCTACTTCTCTCAGCATAACCACACTTCCTGCAATGTAGTGGAAGTGTCCCCACCCACTCGGCTGGAGGATGCCACCAGGCCTGTACGTCACCGTTTCCTCTGCTAATTAGTCATGCGTAGGCTTCATAACATTTGCATGTGCATCATTGCAAGCTAGTTGAGGGTGCATATGCATGGCTTTTTTTATGTTGTGGTTTGAATGAGTGGAGGCAGTGGCTTTATTAATTTACTGCCTGTTCTGTTTTCTAAGAAAATTTACTCCAGTAAGGATTCAGACTCTGTCAAAAGCCCCAGTTCCTCTCCAACAGCAGATGTAAAGAAATCCAGCACAATGAGACCGAAGGTAGCTTACTTTATGTGGGACCATTTTGTATCATGTTGGTTCAACAGAGATTTGGCAGCTAGAACACTTTTGGGATGAACATGCTATATATCCCCACAGTGAAGAATTTTCCTTCCCATCTCTCTCACCAGGTTGCAGGTCTCCCGCGGATGAAACCCGGTGACCAAGGGAAAGGGACAAAGATCCGACCCTCTGCCCCTGCCAGGGCCAGCGGCCTCCGTAAAAAGCCTGCAGGTCCTGGACAGAAACTCACCACCAACAATGAGAACAACCCTGGCCTCCAGGCCACCATCAGTGGCCTCTGGAAAAACTTTGGTTTTAAGAAGTAAGTGAGGGTAATCATAACCTGCGTAGTCCTCAACCCTGTAGCTGGATTACACCTTTCAATTGTCTTTGCTTTTGTATAAGATTATATGTGATGCCTAATACCAACCTTCAACAGTAGTTCCCATACTTGCATATTTCCCCCTTTTTTGAACACAACCAATTTATATTCAAAGGACCTGTCACAAACTTGTCTCAAATTTCTATACTGAACAAAAATATAAACTCAACATGCAACAATATCAAAGATTTTACTGAGACAGTTGTGAAGAGGGCACGACAAAGCCTATTCCCCCTCAGGAGACTGAAAAGATTTGGCATGGGTCCTCAGATCTTCAAAAGGTTCTACAGCTCCCAGTACATCACTGGCATCAAGCTTCCTGCCATCCATGACCTCTATAGCAGAAAAATGGTCAGACTCCAGCCACCCTAGTCATAGACTGTTCTCTCTGCTACCACACGGCAAGCGGTACCGGAGCACCAGGTGTAGGCCCAAAAGGCTTCTTAACAATTTCTACCCCCAAGCCTTAAGACTCCTGAACAGCTAATCAAAGAGCCCAATTTTACACTGCTGCTACTCTGTTTATTATCGATGCATAATCACTTTAATAACTCTACCTACGGGTACATATTACCTTGATTAACCAGTGCCCAGCACATTGATTCTGTACTACTACCCCCTGTATATAGCCTCGCTGTTGTTATTTTACTGCTGCTATTTAATTATTTGTTTCTTCTGGGTTTTTTAAAAACTTTTTTTCCTTTTTTTAAAATCATTGTTAAGGGCTTGTAAGTAAGCATTTCACTGTAAGGTCTACACCTGTTGTATTCGGCGCATGTGACAACCCTTAAAAAAATGGGCCTCAGGATCTCATCACGGTATTTCTGTGCATTGAAATTGCCATCGATAAAATGCAATGGTGTTAGTTGTCCGTAGCTTATGCCTGCCCACACCATAACCCCACTGCCACCATGGGGCACTCTGTTCACAATGTTGACATCAGCAAACTGCTCACCCACATTAAGCGATACACGTGGTCTGCGGTTGTGAGGCCGGTTGGACATACTGACAAATTCTCTAAAACGACAGAGGTGTCTTATGGAAGAGAAATTCACGTTTAATTCTCTGGCAACCGTTCTGGTGGACATTCCTGCAGTCAGCATGCCAATTGCACGCTCCCTCAACTTGAGACATCTTTGGCATTGTGTTGTGTGGCAAAACTGCTCATTTCTGTTGGCTATATAGAGTACTGAATATGTTTTGTTTCAGATTCCACTAGTCTTCACTTGAGTGAATGATTGCTACACTGAACAACAATTATAAATGCAATGTGTAACGTGTTGGTTTCATGAGCTGAAAAAAAGATTCCAGAAATTGTCTATATGCACAAAAATCTTATTTCTCTCAAATTTTGTGCACACATTTGTTTACATCCCTGTTAGTGAGCATTTCTCCTTTACCAAAATAATCCATCCACCTCAGGTGTGGCATATCAAGAAGCTAAAAAAAAACAGCATGATCTTTGCACAGGTGCACCTTGTGCTGGGGACAATAAAAAGCCACTCTAAAATGTGCAGAATTGTCACAGATGTCTCACGTTTTGGCGGGGGGGTGTGTGTAATTGGCATGCTGACTGCAGGAATGTCCACCAGAGCTGTTGACAGAGAATTTAATGTTAATTTCTCTACTATAAGCCACCTCTGTCGTTTTTTGAGAATTTGTCAGTATGTCCAACCGGCCTCACAACCGCAGACCACGTATATGGCGTCGTGTGGGCGAGCGGTTCGCTGATGTCAACCGAGTGCCCTGTGGTCGTGAGGGTATGGGCAGGCATAAGCTGCGAACACAATTGCATTTTATCGATGGCAATTTGCATATACAGACATACCGTGACGAGATCCTGAAGCCTGTTGTTGTGCCATTCATCAGCCACCATCTCATGTTTCAGCATGATAATGCACGGCCCCATGTCACAAGGATCTGTACACAAGTCCTGGAAGCTGACAATGTCTCGGTTCTTCCACGGCCTGCATTCTCACCAGACATGTCACCCATTGAGCATGTTTGGGATTCTTTGGATCGACGTGTACGAGTGGGACTACATTCCACAGGCCACAATCAACAGCCTGATCAACTCTGCGAAGATGTCACGATGCATGAGGCAAATGGTGGTCACCAGATACTGTCAAATCTTCTGGTCTACGCCCCTACTTTAAAAAACAAAATGTTTTTTTTTCAGTTATCTTTGAACAACTGATGGATATCTGTATTCCCAGTTGTGAAATCCATAGATTAGGGCCAAATGAATTTATTTCAATTGACATATTTACTTGAACTAACTCATATGAACTAACTCAGTAAACTCTTTGAAATTGTTGCATTTATATTTTTCAGTGTTGATCACAGCTTTTACAAGCTAGATTACAGCTTTACCAATTATATGATAACCATCTCTTTCTTGTGACCTACTTTTCATCGGAACTACGTTGATTGTGTTTTTCTGTGTTGCAGAGAAAATCCGAAGATCAACCCCTGTAAGAAAGGAGAGCCCATGTCACCAGTGAAGGACAACGTGCTAGCCCTCACACCTGAAACGGACAAGGATATTTACTTAATCTCCAGTGTTCAGAAAACCGTATGCCTCTGATGCCGCGTTTTATAAAACATTTTCACAGGCCGAACACCCTGTGAAAGCCTTCGCTTTACAACATACTGTGTATGTTAATACGTGGTGGATTTTTATGGACTAGATGTAATTGATTTCAGTTTAAATAAATGCAACTTTCTTAAAGGTTTAGGCTGTTATTAAAAATATATTATTTGTAGGTTGTTGAAGTAATCTTATTTCATAGCCGTAGTCTTACTTCATGGCCGAAAGTATGTGAACTCCTGCTCGGCGAACATCTCATTCTTAAATCATGGGCATTAATGTGGAATTGCCCCCTTTTTGCTGCTACAACAGCCTCCCCTCTCTGGGAAGGATTTCCACTAGATGTTGTAACATTGCTGTGGGGACTTGCTTCCATTCAGCCACAAGAGCATTAGTAAAGTTGGGCACTGATGTTGGGTGATTTGGCCTGGCTCGCAGTCGGTGTTCCAATTCATCCCAAGGTGTTCGATGGGGTTGATGTCAGGGCTCTGTTCAGGCCAGTGAAGTTCTTCCACACCAATCTCTACAAACCATTTCTGTGTGGACTTCGCTTTGTACATGGGGGCATTGTCATGCTGAAACAGGAAAGGGCCTTCCCCTATCTGTTGCCATAAAGTTGGATGCACAGAATAGTCTAGAATGTCGTGTGCTGTAGTGTTAAGATTTTCCTTCACTGGAAATAAGGGGCCTAACCCGAAATATGAAAAACAGTCCCAGACCATTATTCCTCCTCCACCAAACTTTACAGTTGTCACTATCTATTGGGGCAGGTAGCGTTCTCCTGGCATCTGCCAAACCAAGATTCGTCTGTTGGACTGCCAGATGGAGAAGCGCGATTTTGTAAAAAAAGAAAAAAAATGTTTAGCCCTTTTTCTCCCTAATTTTGTGGTATCCAATTGGTAGTTAGTCTTGTCCCATCGCTGCAACTCCCGTACGGACTTGAGAGGTGAAGGTCGAGAGCCGTGCGTCCTCCAAAACGCAACCCACACTAATTCTTGACACCACGCCCGCTTAACCCGGAAGCCAGATGCACCAATGTGTCGGAGGAAACACTATACCTGGCGACCGTGTCAGCGTGCATTGCGCCCGGCCCGCCACAGGAGTCGCTAGTGCGCAGTGGTACAGGAACATCCCTGCCGACCAAACCCTCCCCTAACCTGGGTCGCGGCCAGCTGCGACAGAGCCTGGACTCAAACCAGGATCTCTAGTGACACAGCTAGCACTGCGATGCAGTGCCTTAGACCACTGCGCCACTCTGGAGCCCGAGAATGCGTTTCCACCTTTTTCTGGAGTCTAATGGTGGTGAGCTTTACACCAGTCCTGCTGATGCTTGGCATTGTGCATGGTGATCTTAGTGTGTGTGCGGCTGCTTGGCCATGGAAACCCATTTCATGAAGCTCCCGACGAACCGTTATTGTGCTGACGTTGCTTCTAGTTGCAGTTTAAAACACGGTAGTGAGTGTTGCAACTGAGGACAGATGATTTTTACAAGCTTCAACGCTCAGCGGTCCCGTTCTGAGCTTTTGTGGCCTACCACTTCACGGCTGAGCCGTTGTTGATCTTCAATGTTTCCACTTCACAATAACATCCGTTACAGTTGACGGGGGCAGCTCTAGCAGGGCAGAAATTTGACGAACTGACTTGTTGGAAAGGCTTTTCAGTAAAGCCATTCTACTGCCAATGTTTCTCTATGGAGATTGCATGGCCGTGTGCTCGATTTTATACATCTATCAGTGACAGGTGTGGCTGAAATACCTGACCACTAAATTGAAAGGGTGTCCACATACTTTTGCCCATGTAGTAAATAAATGATTACACAATCTGAGTTCATGGTCATAGAATGTTTGGTTCTCATAAGAAATATCAACAGAGTAGGTATGTGTGAAGTGAACCCTTAAGATGGTTGAAGAATGAACAATGCATGTTTACTTAAAATGGCCTACCACCATGCTAACCCTGGAATGTTGAGTTAGCACAGGTGGCTCTGTGCCTGAGAATGATAATTTTTCTTATGTTTACAGTAGGCCTACTTTATAGTCACTTGAGGGCTCCCGAGTGATGCAGTGGTCTAAGGCACTGCATCTCAGTGCTAGAGGCGTCACTACAGACCCTGGTTCGATTCCAGGCTGTATCACAACCGGCCGTGATTGGGAGTCCCATAGGGCGGTGCGCAATTTGCCCAGTGTTGTTAGGGTTTGGCCGGGGTAGGCTGTCATCGTAAATAAGAACTTGTTCTTTACTGACTTGCCTTGTTAAAGGTTAAATAAATAAAAAATATTGAGTTTATGGTTAATAACTGGATTTGATCAATTTTAAATGAGGCATATGGAAAAACATCCCAGAAAGCAAACACTATTGGAGGGTGGTACACTTGATCATTCAGTAGCTTTTTGTAACTGAACTCATTCCTATGTAACTTTCATTTTATTAAAATGTATTTGAAAAACAATTCCCTTTTTGTGCAGTAATATTTATGTATATCCTGGTAACACTTTATAATAACCTTTTCTATAATATTTCTACATGTTTTGTTTTAAATACCTATGAAGGGTAAGGTCTAGAATGCTTATACATGTTTAGAAATAGTTGGGGTACTTATAAATCATTTATAAATGCTTATTTATTAAGGTTATAAAAGTAAAACATTAAAGGCCGTGGCTATCAGGTGTAGTGTTTTGCAGACTGCCTGGCCTATTCAATCAAAATCTGAATTTTCATGATCACATTTAAACATTGTAAGGAAAGCGTGATTGAACTGATATGTTGTTCACGATTCTTGCTAATCAAAAATAATGATTTTTTCTTTTCTCACTTGATTACTGTGTTATATTCCTTGTATATAGCCTCATAGTTATTTTATTGTGTTGCTATTTTTAGTTTATTTAGCACACTTTAATTACTTTTTAAAAACTGCATTGTTGCTTAAGGGCTCGTAAGTAAAGCATTTCACGGTAAGGTCTACTGTTGTATTCGGCGCATGTGACAATGTTATTTTATTATATTGAGTAGGGTTTTGGTAGCTTTATGTTGACGCAGTTGACTGCAGTATTTAAATACCATGAAGACAGGACCAAATGTCTTTCTAATCAAAAGATGCATGTCGAAAATAAAACTGGCATATTAACATTGTGAAACTAGCGTATTGTTGTCTGTTAACAGATGCCTATCAGATGAATTATTACACTCATTCCATCATTGGGCCACAAAGCAAAATACCTCAGCTCTCCCAGATGCCTGGCGTGCTTGAGTCTCAATTTACCCCACATATTGCACAACTGACAGTGACCTCACCTCCTGAAGACGGAGGATGGGTAAGTGTTACATTTATTTCCCGTTAAGCAACTAATTTTCACAGTCCAACTAAGGGCACTATTAAATCAAAACCGATTTCTGGGATAAGACGAAAACAACAGCCCTTTTGCATTGCAAGGTTTTCCATATGACATCGTTGCATAGCTGAACAACTACACTCCCCCCTGTATTTATTTGTACAGTAATGCACAACTTTTAATTTGGCTCTACGCTCCAGCATTTTGGATTGGAGATCAAATGTTTCCTATGAGGCTACAGTACAGAATGTCATATTTTATTTGAGGGTATTTTCATGCATATATATTTTACCGTTTAGAAATTAAATATATTATGTATATATTTCAGTTGAAGGTGTTGTAAGTATTTGGGCAAATTCACTTATAGTGTATTAAAGTAGTCGAGTTGGTAATGTTTTTTAATTTCTATTTATTTTTTTATTTTTTGTGAAGAGTTGGTAGTTGGTCCCATATTCCTTGCACGCAATGACATTTGCTATTTGTTTTGGTTGTGTTTTGGATTGCGCTGTATAGAAATGAATGGTACATCATATATTGTGTCATTTTGGAGTCTGAATAGAATGTGTTTCTGAACACTTCTACATTAATGCTACGTGTGCCTTTTACATGTTTTTTTTTAATGTAGTTCTGTCCTTAAGCTGTTCTTGTCTATTGATGTTCTGTATTATGTCATTCTGTATTATGTTTCATGTATTGTGTGGATCCCAGGATGAGTATGTGCTGCTTTTGCAACAGCTAATGGGGATCCTAATAAAAATACCAAATGCGGATGCTAACATGATTACGGAAAATCATGAATGAATCGTGAATAATGAGTAGTGAGAAAGAGGCATAAATATCATACCTCCCCCCAAAATTAGAAGCGCCCGTTTTTGGTAATGGTGAGAGGTTACATTTGAGGGGTATGATATGTATGCCTCTTTCTTACTCATAATTATTCACAATTATCCGTAATCATGGTAGCATCCACATGATTGTAGAAGTGAATACACTATAAGTGAATTTATCCAAATACTTATGCCACCTTCAAATGGGTGGGACTAGATACATAAAGTGCTTTTATTTCTAAACATTAAAACAGACATTTGATCTCAAAATTGCTGGAGTATAAAGCCAAATGAAACGTTTTAGCTTCACTGTCCAAATAAATACAGAGGGGAGTGTATATCTTTGACATACCCTGGAACTCTGGTTACCAGGTTTGATTGAGGTGTAGCACACTGTAGCGCAAGGTACCTTTTTCAAAGAGACAAGGTTTGTTATTCGTAGTGATGGTGTTGCTACAATTTCTTCACACCTCACCAAGCTTTGTTTCATGCCGTTAAAAAGACAAATAAACCATTTATAGTTTCAAATAAAGACTAGCTTTTATTATTTTATCACATGACATTGTACATCTATCTACTATAGAGGGTTTCAGTAGTATAGATATTCACTTTTTGAAAGTGTAAAACCTCTAGCCTACTTACATATTTTTCTCTTGGCTGCTTAAGAATGCAGCCTGACTGCATTCCTTCTTGCTATGTTGGTCATGACCAGAGACTGTATCAAACCTTGCTAAGTGGAGAGAGGAGACAATGTAGTTAATGTAACAGGTGTGAGTATCTGACACAGTAACAATATAATAAAACTAGTGAGGATCTTCCCATTATGTTAACACATGTAATGTAATATCACTTTTTTTAAGTACCAGACTATCCCTTACGAAAAAGCACTAGCATTCCTATAAGAAACTGTACTGTTTTGTTTATACCCTATAGTTAGCTTGTCACCTAAAACACTCACAAACCTTTACAGATGCACAATCGAGAGCATCCTGTCGGGCTGTATCACCGCCTTGTACGGCAACTGCACCACCCTCAACTGCAAGGCTCTCCAGAGGGTAGTGTGGTCTGCACAACGCATCACCAGGGGAAAACTACCCGCCCTCCAGGACACCTACAGCACCCGATGTCACAGGAAGGCCAAAAAGATCATCAAGGACATCAACCACCCGAGAGACTGCCTGTTCACCCCACTATCATCCAAAAGGCGAGGTCAGTACAGGTGCGTCAAAGCTGGGACCGAGAGACTGAAAAACAGCTTCTATCTCAAGGCCATCAGACTGTTAAACAGCCATCACTAACATAGAGAGGCTGCTGCCAACATACAGACTCAAATCTCTGGCCACTTTAATAAATGGACTTGATATAGGTATCACTAGTCACTTTAAATAACGCCACTTTAATAATGTTTACATATCCTACATTACTCATCTCATATGTATACAGAACAATGATTGAATAAAACAGAAGAAAAGCACAACACACCGATGCTTTCCAAAATGTTCTTATATGCAGTGATCGCGGTATTCTTGTGATTTCCTTTGGTGGCTTGAGATTTAGCAGTCGAGTCTAATTCTGTAATTTGTCGACCTATGTACCATGGATTCAAACAGTTGCACGTCTCCAACCAAAGAGACAGAAGTTGTCGAGTTATGCCGAGGAGAACAGAATGCATGTAGTCAGGCACAAAACCGAACACAATGTTGAACAATGGAAGCAAAAACAGCGTTGACAACTCCTTTATAGCATTTTGCGGAATGTCAGTGCGAGCAGCGTGAAATGCATTATCCTTAAATTGATTGTGTGATCTTTGAATTTGCAGTTGTTGACTGTAAGGATAGGATCTTTGTCACGAGAACTTTCAATCCCAATGATAATAACTAACAATCAATAAGCTTTGACTAATCCCCAAGGTTTGTAAGACACTGGGTTAATAATAATTAGGCAAAGACTCAGTTTATGCAAAAGGTTCGTACAGTTTATTCACGAGAACGTTCTGAAGTCCATAATGCAGAGACATTCATTTTATAACTCGCTTCTTCCTTACACACATACATACACACAAACAGTAGGTATCCTACGCACATACACACGAACAGTAGGTGAGTTGTATCCCTCCCCGGAGTTCTCACCACTGTTAATCACTACCCAGTGCTGTCTGTTCCATTCCCCCGAGATTAGAGAAACCTTGAGAGGTCCTATCATAGGTGTCTCAAAGTTCTAGCTAGGTCGGGTCAAACACAGTGTAATTGTTCTCTGTATTTTCTTAGGCACACACATACACACATACATTTCTCTTCCTCATGGGTCTCTACTAAACCTTCTGGGACTTACGTTTAGTACTTTAATTATTCATTATACATGCTACATAAACTACTAATTAGTTACGTTTCACAAAATCTCCTGCTGTTTTTCGCCCAGAGACAGGAGAGACGTCATTCCACTTTCTGGCGCCTTCTGAGAGCCAATGGAAGCCTTAGAAAATGTCACGTTACAGCAGAGATGCTGTATTTTCGATAGAGATGCCACAGAAGGAGAACAAATTGTCAGACAGGGCACTTCCTGTATGGAATCTTCTCAGGTTTTGGCCTGCCATATGAGTTCTGTTATACTCACAGACACCATTCAAACAGTTTTAGAAACTTTAGAGTGTTTTCTATCCAAATCTAATTATATGCATATTCTCATTTCTGGGCAAGAGTAGTAACCAGTTTAAATCGGGTACGTTTTTTATCCGGCTGTGAAAATACTGCCCCATAGCCCAGACAGGTTAAAACAGCTAAAATCTCATAATTCCATTTTCTCAAACAATCAACTATTTTACACCATTTTAAAGATAAACTTCTCGTTAATCTAACCACATTGTCCGATTTCAAAAAGGCTTTACGGCGAAAGCATAAAATTAGATTATGTTAGGACATAAACTTCACAAGAAACACCACACAGCCATTTTCCATGCAACTAGATGCATCACAAAAACCCAAAACACAGCTAAATGAGGCACTACTCTTTGACGATCTTCATCAGATGACACTCCTAGGACATTATGTTACACAATACATGTATGTTTTGCTCGATAAAGTTCATATTTATATCCAAAAACAGCATTTTACATTGGCGTGTAATGTTGAGAAATGTTTTCCCTCCAACCCTTACGGTGAATGAGCACAATGAGCACACACAGTACGTAAATTCTCATGAAACATTGATCAATATAGAAGTGTTATGCACAGAATTATAGATACACTTCTCCTAAATGTAACCGCTTTGTCAGATTTCAAAAAAGGTTCACGGCGAAAGCACAATTTGCAATAATCTGAGTACAGCCCAGATGACACTAACAACTAGCAAACAGAAACCCGCCATCTTGGAGTCAATAAAACTAAGAAATTACATTATAAATATTCACTTACCTTTGATTATCTTCATCAGAAGGCACTCCCAGGAATCCCAGCTCCACAATAAATGTTCGATAAAGTTCATATTTATTTCCAAATAATCCATTTTGTTCGCGCATTAGGTTCACTATCCAAATCCACTACGCGCTTGCTTACTTAGTCCAGACGAAAAGTCAAAAAAGTTATACTACAGTTTGTAGAAACATGTCAAACAATGTATAGAATCAATCTTTAGGTTGTTTTTATCATATACCTTGAATAAAATTCCAACCGGACCTATCCGTTCTCTTTAGGAGTGAATATGAACGTGACTTGAGCCCATGCCTTATAATGGGACACCAGTTTACCACAGCTGGTATTCCCTTCAAATTCACCATAGAATCTTCAAACACCGTTCTAAAGACTGCTGACATCTAGTGGAAGCTTTAGGAAGTGCAAAATGAACCCTACGTCACTGTATACAGTCAAGGCAATCACTTGAAAGGACTACAAGCACCAGACTTCCCACTTCCTGCTTGACTTTTTCTCAGGTTTTTGCCTGCCATATGAGTTCTGTTATACTCACAGACACCATTCTAGCAGTTTTAGAAACTTCAGAGTGTTTTCTATCCAAATCTACTAATAATATGCATATTCTAGTTTCTGCGACAGAGTAGTAACCTGTTTAAATTGGGTACGTTTTTCATCCGGCCGTGAAAATACTGCCCCCTAGCCCTAAGAGGTTTTAATCATTACCTTTAAACATATAAATCCCTTATCAATCTTACATATCCTCTGCCTTTGGGGACAACTTTACCGGGGTGCAAGCACCAGTCACATCCATATTTACCATTGAATTGCTTACAGTAACAAAGGATTGGCCTGGCAATTGCATCTGAGGAACAAATCAAGGAGAAGACCTTTGTCCTCTTCAGAATCCCACTGTTATCTCTCCAAAGTAATCGGTTTTGGGCTAAATCGCAACATTCATCAATAAAAGGTTTTAAAAGGGTATCGATTCTTGGTTTTTCTGGGCCAAACCAAAGTCCTGCAACTATCACATTTTCTTTCCGATGTATGTAAGGCAGTTCATTTACGGTAAATTGAAGAGGCCAAACGGAGTAATTTGAGGAGTTAAAAATGGGTACTCATCACAGTTCCAGGTTAATGTTAACTCATCAGCAGATAGCCTATTTTCTTTCAGTAATGTCTGGTACATCTTTCCATCCATGACAACCTCGATTTCATATTCTTCTTCCTTCACCATTTTCCTCAAAATATCTATTCCATGGTTCTCCAGTGTATCTCGCAGAAGGTCCCTCAAAAAGTATTGACAAAAAGAAAAGTTTTGTTTCTCTGATGGACGTTCCACAATGTGAGCAATTTGTGTCTTCGGGTTGCTTTCCTAAGTAATTTTGGCATTCATCACAAAATAAATGAGAGACAGCTGTCAGGGCTGGATTACCCCAAAACTTTTTGAAGAGGTATTTAGATGTTGGGGACAAACAAATTCAGCAAGGCAAGTAGGTCTATCAGGGCAATTCCAGTCAGGTGATGATGCAGAACAAAGGACATTATTGCCATAAGGCATTGCCCCTTTGTTACTGATGCCCCAGGGTAAATCATGTATTCGTTCTGAAAAGAGTTAGATGCAAGGTATATTTAGACATTTGTTTAAACCAGAAGGAAACGTATAATAAATCTGCAAAGGTAGAACAGATTGCTAAGGCCTGAGAGTTGTTTGTGTTTGTGCACTTGACACTTACCATCTCAGGGGCATCATCACAGTCTAAATCATCAGAGCCAGGTTAATTGGGGTGTGTCAGGGGGTCCTAAATTAGGAAAACATTTTTTTTTTATTTAACCTTTATTTAACTAGGCAAGTCAGTTAAGAACAAATTCTTATTTACAATGACGGCCTACGAACAGTGGCTTGTTCAGGGGCAGAACGACAGATTTTTACCTTTTACCGTCAGCTCGGGGAGTCAATCTAGTAACCTTTCGGTTACTGGTCCGACACTCTAACCACTAGGCTACCTGCCACCCATACATGGAGAAAACCAAGACAGAACATTATCTAACTAAAATATTTGATAGAACACTGACTTCACAAGGGTGAGGCTAAGAAACTGAATGTCTGTGTATGTGTGTTTGTGCACCTGACACGAACCATCTCAGGGGCATCATCACGGTCTAAATCATCAGAGCCAGGTTGATTGGGGTGTGTTAGAGGGTCCCAAAAAATGTACAGAGAAAACCAACACAGAACATTATCTAATGAAAATATTAGCTAGAATACATGACACTGACTTCAATTTGAGGCTAAGAAACTGAATCTCTGTCTGTCTGTCTGGCTGTCTGTGTGTGTGTACCTGACACACGACTAAATCCTCATTAAGCTCTAAATAATCAGAGGCATGTTGATTGAGGTTTGTAAGTAGCTAGCTAGAAACTAGATACTGAATACAAACACTGACACTGTACCACCTAGCTAGCAAGTAAACTAGCTACTGTATCTAGCTAGCAGATATAATGTTACAGCTAGTGTATTCATACCAGTAACAGCATAGCATAAGAAATTGAACACCCCAAGCAGTAATATGGTTGTAGCCCCATTAAAAAATAAATCTGTTTTTCTAGAGCTCACACCTAGCTACGGCAATATAACAATAATACCTTAATATTCCTGCTTGACCTGGTCTGTCTAGGAAAAGGGAAGTTTTCATCACACATCCATTTTTTATATGGTCCCCTTATCACTCAAGACTGAAGGCATTTTTATAAGGGTAAGCAAAATAGCTAATTGTTGAAAACGTGCGACAATGTGAAATAATGTATTGTTAATTTGCAGCACACTGGGAAGAGATATCCCACCTATGTCATGGCTCTGGATGGTAAGCTAACTAACGTTAGCTAGCTAACGTTACCCAGCTAATGACACAGTATAAGAAGATGTGGTTAATGTTATCAATCGTTAAACTTAGTTATACACAATCAATAGAGCCAAGACATTGGCTATAACAATAACAACTAATGTAGCTAACGTTATATAGCTAAGGAGCTAGTTATATCACTTAAGTTCACTAGTATGTGTAGGTAGCATGCCACTGGCTAGGTATGCTTAGTTGTGAAATTGACTAGCTAATTATATCTTTGCACAAAACTTGTAATTTCCTGAATGTAGCTATGTTACTCTACCAGAGTGTATCACAGAAAAAGAATTGAGCCGAGTCTTTAAAAAAACATCAGGCAGACATAATGACCAGTGTATCACCTCAAGTAAGTTTCTAACACTTTGTAGCATTAGTTGTGCAATTTAAGTTGATGCATTAAAGGTGAATTAAACCCTGTCTCACCTACTTAATGTAGTAATCACTAATATTAGCATAAAACTTTGTCATAGAAATCAGATTTCTCCTCAACACACCAAATACATTTAAAAATAGTTCTGTGTTTAATAATTATGTCTGAAACACCTCCAATCATTGAGACAAAAAAAAAACCACAAATAGTGTCAATTGGTAGATTTTGTCCCTATTCATGTCTAGATTTGTAAATTGTACAAATAATCTTTGTCCTTCCAGGCCAGACCTCAAAGTGACAGAGTGAGGAGGACCTCACCTTAGTGTCAAAACAGGAAATGCAACTGCAGCAACCACTGCAAACTTTAAGATAAGGGAGCTCAAAAGAGAAAATGCAGCACTCAGACAATCTCTTTCTGTGATTGAAGGTAAGCGTTCCTGTTTGTGGATGTTCCCACTGAATATTCTCACCCTGCATGCAAGTCCAGGTTTAGTTGTGTATATACCCATATATACTGTGATTAGGTTCAGTTGTAGGTGTATCTGTGAGTAGGTGCAGTTGTATAGTGTCTACCAATCTATTAGTTGAATAAATATTGCATGCAAATGTAATGATAGCACATTATGTTCTATATTTTCAGAGTTGCCAGGTTTGCTCCAGGAGGTGAAAAACCTAAAGAGGGAGCAAATGAGACACACAACTTTAAAGGGTGTCTGTGTGTTTGGTTTAAGCATGATGACCAGAATATGAGGAGTAGAGATTGAGAGTAGGAAAGATGATTAGAAGTTGGAAGGAGGTGGTTGAGTGAATCTGTATTCACTTTCTCTAACTGTGTCATTATATGTGTTCCCAAACATCATGACTAGTGGATCCACACCAATCTCCAAAACTCACAATGGTAGGAGAGGAAACATAGTTTCTAACGGTGTGTGTGTTTGGTTTAAGCATGATGACCAGAATATGAGGAGTAGAGATTGAGAGTAAGTTAAATGATTAGAACTTGGAAGGAGGTAGTTGAATGAATCTGTATTCACTTTCTCTAACTGTCTGTCATACTGTGTGTTCCCAGACATGGCTGGTGGTTTGAGACCCATCCCCAAATCTCACAATGGTGAGATAGGAAAACAGTTCTTACTGTGTGTTATAGATTGTTGTTGGTTGATGATCAGAATATGAGTAGATTGAGAGTTGGAGGGATGATTAGAAGTTGTAAGGAGGTGGTTGAATGAATCTGTATTAAATCTTTTTAACTGTTTATCATACTGTGTGTTCCCAGACATCATGGCTGGTGGATCCACACCCTTCCTCCAACCCCCAAAAGCAGCACTCCAAGACATAGCCGTCACAACCCTCCCAGACAGAATGATAGGGTGACTTCAAACCTTGGAGCTGGAAAGCGGGGATGCAAACTAGTGACAATTTGAATACAAAAGCAGGTGTATTAACATTGTAACAATACAGCAAGCAGAAAAATACTGTATGCATGTACAGTTTTGCTTAATTTAACGTAAATGTTTAATGCATATTGTAGTACAATGATCATTTGTCTTATAAGTGTTTTAACTTATAGAGCGCCATATAGGATTATGCTAAACATATTCACAAAACAATTTCTCGTTAACAACTAAAACTAGCTAACGAAGTACATCAAGCAAACAACTTGAGTCATGGCAGAAAGGACTACGAGAATGGTTTTATAATTAAAATTCATTTATTTACAGGGGGGGGTTCTGTTTTGCTTTAAAACATGTTACAACAATCAACCTACCAGAGCTTATGTTTTCTTCAGTTTGTCATCTGATTGATACTCTTCCTCTTGGTTCAAAGATTTGTAAGTAAGTTCTGACTCTGACCCAAGTCGCGCCTCGGCGCGGATTAATCGAAAATGACTTCCTGGATTTTAATGAAAAAATGACCGATATCATTCGGAAATATTAGGCTAGGTCAATATTTTAGCAAAGTAATCTTATCGAGATTTTAACTACAAGGACTATTGCAGTGATTGGAGGCACAAGTGGTGTCTTTTGAAGGTATTTATGATAAACTTTGACATTAAATGGGGTTTCTTTGGGAGAGGGAGAAGTAGAATTCGCTGATGAGCTAAACTAAATACTGATCCAACCAACCTAAAAACTGTACTTAGAAAGGGGGGAGAAAGATAGAAGGGGAGAGTGACAAAGCGAGAGACAGAAAGAAAGAGATAAGAGTTGTATAGTTACCACTAGTGCTGGGGGATAGGACTACATCCATCATCAATGGCGACGACGTGACAATATCAAAAACAATGTTTTGTTAGCCGACTCGAGAAATTCTGTTTTCAGCAACTTTTTAGAATCACGGATAATGATGTTAATAATCTATTCATATGTGTTCTGCAAAGTCCTAATATCGGTAACAATAATGGTTTTGTCCGAATACTCGGCACACCCATATTAAAGACATACTGGGGATGATTGCGCTAACAAGGCAAGGGTTTTTTAGAACAGGTGCACACAAACTGCAAGTCAGAGCAAATCCTAATATTAAAATACTGTATTGATTTCGGATGTAATTTAAAAAAAATATTCTAATATCATGCAAAAAACAAAGTTTCTGTCCATAACAATGGAAGGTTTGAATACATTGTTGATAACTACTACAGTACTGTAAAAAGACCACATTTTGACCACAGCTTCTAAAGGCCCAAAATCATGTGTAACTGGTTAGTATTAGTTATTTTCTGATGTTTTCATGGTGGAACTGGCAGAAGGTGTTAAACTCCATGCGAACATTATCACTCGACTGAGCAAAGAACCACCAAAGTGCATTTCTGAGCTCATGACAGCTCTGTTTCCCAGAGAGGTGATCGTCGGCTCTTTGTTGACGGGAAAAAAATTGAATGCATTCTGGGACCAGGAGGCAAAGAAACCGCTGTGCCCAACCAAAGTGTCTGCCATTTTGTAATGGTCGTCGCAGTGAATGGACCAAGGCGCAGCGGGTACGTGAATGCTCATGTTTATTTACAAAATAAAACACGAAAAAACAATGAACGGACGACAAACAGTCTTGTAGGCTCACACAGCAGTACAAAGAACAACCTCCCACAATTCCCAAAACAAACATACTCCTAATTATAGGACCTTCAATCAGAGGCAACGATAAACAGCTGCCTCCAATTGAAGGCCCCAACCCCAAATACCTAAACATAGAAATAAACACCCTAGAACAGACATAGAAATATACAAACATAGAACATAGACCAAAACCCCGGAAATCATAAATCAAACACCCCTCTACATACACACACACCCCGAACCATATAAAACAAATACCCCCTGCCACGTCCTGACCAAACTATAATAACAAATAACCCCTTTACTGGTCAGAACGTGACACATTTGCAGTAAGTTGCTTAGTCATTTTTTACTATAAATACTGTACAATAACATGTAGAATTAGGAAAGATACGACTTTTACTTCAAAATACAGCAGAACTACTAGTACTGTAAATGGCCAAAAGGGGGTTTTGTAATTTATTTTATTATTTATTTATTTATTACAAGAGTGTGAATGTGTGTGTGTGTAACCTGATCTCAGGTCTATTAGTTTGTGCCAAGACTGTTGATTAATTTGGGGTAGGCAGGCCATTCTGTACTCATTCTGTAAACCCCTCTTTTCTTTTTCTCAACAGCGTTTTTAATTATGCGAAACCAGATGGAGGAGAAGGATGTCTTAAAACGAATTATATCGAAGCTTAACAATGAGTCGAAATTGCTTAAGAAGTCCAAGATTTAGGTTTAAAACGGCTTATTTTTTTTACTCAAAGGGAGTAACTTGGAGGCTAAGGCCTAACTTTTTGATTTGTTAACTCGGTGAAAAAGTATTAAAATTGATCATTTTTTAAATATGATGTCCTCGTATCGGTCAACTTCTTAATGTACACTGAACAAAAAATGTGAAAGTCTACTATAGTTATTGCTGTTGTATCACTATAAGATTGCTATAATATTACCATAAGATATACCATTAGTACAGTTGAAGTTGGAAAATTACATAGACTTAGGTTGGAGTCATTAAAACTCGTTTTTCAACCACTCCACAAATTTCTTGTTAACAAACTATAGTTTTGGCAAGTCGGTTAGGGCGTCTACTTTGTGCATGACACAAGTAATTTTTCCAACAATTGTTTACAGACAGATTATTTCACTTATAATTTACTGTATTACAATTCCAGTGGTTATTTGTCACGTGCGCCGAATACAACAGGTGTAGACCTTACAGTGAAATGCTTACTTACAGGCTCTAAAAAAGATGTTAGGTGAACAATAGGTAAGTAAAGAAATAAAACAACAGTAAAAAGACAGGCTATATATAGTAGTGAGGTTACATACAGACACCGGTTAGTCAGGCTGATTGGGTTAGTATGTACATGACTGCAATATGATGAACAGAGAGTAGCAGTAGTGTAAAAGAGTGGGGGGTGGGTGGCGGGACACCATGCAGATAGCCCGGTTAGCCAATGTGCGGGAGCCCAAATGAGGTAGTATGTACATGAATGTATAGTTAAAGTGACTATGCATATATGATAAACAGAGAGTAGCTGCAGCGTAAAAAGAGGGTTTGGGGGGGGGGGGGCGCACAGTGCAAATAGTCCGGGTAGCCATTGGAGGTGTACCTGTGGATGTATTTCAAGGCCTACCTTCAAACTCAGTGCCTCTTTGCTTGACATCATGGGAAAATCAAAAGAAATCAGCCAAGACCTCAGAAAAAATATTGGTTCTTCTTTGGGAGCAATTTCCAAATGCCTGAAGGTACCACGTTCATCTGTACAAACAATAGTACGTAAGTATAAACACCATGGGACCATGCAGCCGTCATACCGCTCAGGAAGGAGATGCGTTCTGTCTCCTAGAGATGAACGTACTTTGGTGCGAAAGTGCAAATCAATCCCAGAACAACAGCAAAGGACCTTGTGACGATGCTGGAGGAAACGGGTACAAAAGTATCTATATCCACAGTAAAACGAGTCCTATATCTACATAACCTGAAAGGCCGCTCAGTAAGGAAGAAGCCACTGCTCCAAAACAGCCATAAAAAAGCCAGACTACGGTTTGCAACTGCACATGGGGACAAAGATCGTACTTTTTGGAGAAATGTCCTCTAGTCTGATGAAACAGAAATTATGAGGAAGGAAAATTATGTGGATATATTGAAGCAACATCTCAAGACATCAGTCAGGAAGTTAATGCTTGGTCGCAAATGGGTCTTCCAAATGGACAATGACCCCAAGCATACTTACAAAGTTGTGGCAAAATGGCTTAAGGACAACAAAGTCAAGGTATTGGAGTGGCCATCACAAAGCCCTGACCTCAATCCTATAGAAAATTTGTGGGCAGAACTGAAAAGGTGTGTGTGCAAGGAGGCCTAGAAACCTGACTCAGTTACACCAGCTCTGTCAAGAGGAATGGGCCAAAATTCACCCAACTTATTGTGGGTAGCTTGTGGAAGGCTACCCAAAACGTTTGACCCAAGTTAAACAATTTAAAGGCAACGCTACCAAATACTAATTGAGTGTATGTAAACTTCTGACCCACTGGAAATGTGATGAAAGAAATAAAATCTGAAATAAATCATTCTCTCTACTATTATTCTGACATTTCACATTCTTAAAATAAAGTGGTGATCCTAACTGACCTAAGACAGGGAATTTTCACTAGGATTAAATGTCAGAAATGGTGAAAAACTGAGTTAAATGTATTTGGCTAAGGTGTATGTAAACTTCCGACTTCAACTGTATGTCTTTTTTTTGTTGTTGCCTATTTTGGCATTAATACGTGTCACATATTAGTTTGCAAACAATGTAAACAAATAATAATAATTGAGTTAATAAAGCCGCATACAAACATGTTCTCTTTTTTGCTTTCTTGAGTAAGGCAGCTCCAAAATGCAGGTGTTTCAGCCTAGCTCAGTGCTTTCTGTGGTGGTGGGGCAGCCAGCAGACAATATGTAGCGTAGGGGTTGGTAATGTTCTTTAGTTGCACTGTGATTGGCCCAGTATTCTGTATCTCATGGGGACACTACGTCACCGCAAAATCTACGGGAAGAGCTCGAAAATTCATGCCCCTTGGGGGCTGCCATAGAGTTACATTAGAAGGGCCCATCCAAGAAGACTCAAGGTCATTGGCCACAGATTAAATGACGTCAAATCACGTTATGTCTACAGTAGCTTTGATTGGACTGATCATGTCAATCATACTTTGAAAATCTTTTTTTCCCTCTGAAATCTACACACAATACCCCATAATGGACAAAGCGAAAACAGGTTTTTAAATATTTTTTGCTCATGTATAAATAAATAAAATAAAAATTATCTTATTTACATAAGTATTCAGACCCTTTGCTATGGGACTCGAAATTGAGCTCAGGTGCATCCTGTTTCCATTGATCATCCTTGAGATGTTTCTATGACTTGATTGGAGTCCACTTGTGGTCAATTCAATTGATTTGACATGATTTGGAAAGGCACACACCTGTCTATATAAGGTCCCACAGTTGACAGTGCATGTCAGAGCAAAAACCAAGCTATGAGATCGAAGGAATTGTCTGTAGAGCTCCGAGACATGATTGTGTCAAGGCACAGATCTGGAGAAGGATACCAAAAAATGTCTGCAGCATTGAAGGTCCCCAAGAACACAGTGGCCTCCGTCATTCTTAAATGGAAGAATTTTGGAACTACCAAGACTCTTCCTAGAACTGGCCGCCAGGCCAAACTGAGCAATCAGGGGAGAAGCGCCTTGGCCAGGGAGGTGACCAAGAACCCGATGGTCACTCTGACGGAGCTCCAGAGTTCCTCTGTGGAGATGGGAGAACCTTCCAGAAGGACAACCATCTCTACAGCACTCCACCAATCAGGCCTTTATGGTAAAGGGGCCAGATGGAAGCTACTCCTCAGTAAAAGGCACATGACAGCCTGCTTGTAGTTTGCCAAAAGGCACCTAAAGACTCTCACACCATGAGAAACAAGGTTCCCTGGTCTGATGAAACCAAGATTGAACACTTTGGCCTGAATGCCAAGCATCACGTCTGGAGGAAACCTGGCACCATCCCTACGGTGAAGCATGGTGGTGGCAGCATCATGCTGTGGAGATGTTATTCAGGGCCAGAGACTGGGCGACTAGTCAGGATCAAGGGAAAGATGAACGGAGCAAAGTACAGAAAGTTCCTTGATGAAAACATGCTCCAGAGCACTCAGGACCCCAGACTGGGGGCGAAGATTCATCTTCCATTAGCACAACAACCCTAAGCACACAGCCAAGACAACGCAGGAGTGGCTTCGGGACAAGTATCTGAATGTCCTTGAGTGGCCCAGCCAGAGCCCGGACTTGAACCCAATTGAACATCTTTGGAGGGACCTGAAAATAGCTGTGCAGCGTCGCTCCCCATCCAACCTGACAGAGCTTGAGAGGATCTGCAGAGAAGAATGGGACAAACTTCCCAAATACAGGTGTGCCAAGCTTGTAGTGTCATACCTAAGAAGACTCAAGGCTGTAATCACTGCCAAAAGTGCTTCTACAAAGTAAAGAGTAAAGGGTCTGAATACTTATGTAAATGTGATATTTCCGTTTATTTATTTTTTAAATAAATGTGCTAATATTTCAAATAATCTGTTTTTGCTCTGTCATTATGGGGTATTGTGTGTAGATTGATGAGGTTTCCTCCAATTTAATCAATTTTAGAATAAGGCTGTAACGTAACAAAATGTGGAAAAGGTCAATGGGTCTGAATACTTTCCAAATGCACTGTTTGTATACTGTAGCTAAGAAAGTATTACTAAGTGTATGTTGTGTAGTAAGGTGTTATTAGCCCATGTGCCTCGCCATAATAATTTGGTCCCTTTTCCCCTCATTTAACCTACAGTTCTGACTTGGTTGTGCACATGTAGCCTTTTTGAGAAATGTCATCATTGAATATTGTAAGAGGTTTCATTGTCTGCTTATATGCCCCCATTATTTATCCTACAGTGCTGACTTGGTGTACAGGGAGAATACTGTAAGATTGGCCCATGTTCTGAATTCCGTTGTAGTACATTTCAAAAGTTCTGAACAAATAGTTATATTATCTACCTCTGTCCTAGCTCACTCATTAATGTCTTAATCGAAATTATGATTGCCTCTTATCCTCTTGTCTTCCCCTTATGCCATAGTTTGTACATCTCAATTGTAAGTAGAAACCACTTTTGTTTAAGCACGTCAGCCATATCAACTATGTTTTTTTTTAAGGCAGTAAATGAGGTTGAATTAAATGTTTTGCTGCCAAACAAGGCTCTGCTGATAGCCATGTGTAGCGGTGGTAAGGTGTTGGGACAGCGTTATGTAGGCCCTAACAGTTTGTGAGCACTGTTTGTAACTGTTATAGTCAAATTAATGTATTGTTTAATGTTGTGTACTGGCTTTGCTGGCATGCATCATTTTGTTGTTGTTGAGTTTTCCCCAGCAAGATTTACATGCTAAAATCGCCACTGCATACAGTACACACATTTATTTTTTGTTGGCCTAGGCTACCTAGGCTACGTTGCACTTGCAAAAGCCTTCCTCAGACCACTCGTAGAACAGCTAAGTGCGTCGTTAGATGCTTTTTTGCCCTCCTGCATCACATAATGGGGTGGCAGGGTAGCCGAGTGGTTAGAGCGTTGGGCTAGTAACTGAAAGGTTGCAAGTTCGAATCCCCGAGCTGACAAGGTACAAATCTGTCGTTCTGCCCCTGAACAAGGCAGTTAACTCACTGTTCCTAGGCCGTCATTGAAAATAAGAATTTGTTCTTAACTGACTTGCCTAGTTAAATAACGGTAAATAATACACAGAAGATCTCCGCTGAAATGGTCTTGTGATAATTGTTTGTGTTTCTGCTGGTCAGAGGGAGCAGGCGCTTCGCCCCAAACAAATGGGGAAAAGAGATGTGACTTGTTGTCCGGCGCGCGACGTCGCCCACAGGTCATGAAACTTCGTGATCCGGTGATTGTCAAGCAAATAACAGTCGGTCTGACGGTAATTGACTGTTAATTAACATAAACACATTTAGCATCTCCTGGCTTCCACACAAGCCACTTGGAACATCTACATTTTAAAAAGTCTAATAAATCCATGTAACATAGCCAAAACCTTCACAATAAATCCATTATTTATTGTAGACAGGTCTAAAGAAGCATGATATGAAGAAAATGTCTATTTCAGAAGAAAATAATAGCATACTCTGAGTTGTCCTTATGTTAGGTCCTGATGTGGTTATGCCAAATGGCTGTGGGCTACACTAGTTCATTTAGCAGACAAGATTTGCTTAGAATTTCATGGCATTATTTTATAGTATGAAGAATTCAATTGAACGAAGCTGAATAAAATATACATATTTTCTCCAAATGATTTGAGGGAGTGTGCACGTGGCTATTCTGTGTTGAGCGGTTAACAATGAAATAGGCACTCCTATATTCTTAATGTTTTGGTGTGTAATACATTGTAAGGCTGCATGATGAGACTAATGATTTGAAAATCCTGCGCTGGCCGCCAGTGTGGGATAGAACAACAGGGCCCTGATCGATCACTACCGGTGCAGTCTGCGCGAGGACGTCCGTCGGGAGTTGGCCTGCAGGGACACCACTCTTACGTTTGACCAGCTGGTGGACCTGTCCATCCGGCTGGATAACGTGCCGGCTACCCGCGGACGTCCGGATCGGGGCCTGTCAGTTCCATCCCCCAGCACCACCGCTCCGACGCCCATGGAGCTGGGAGGTGCTGCGCTTAGGGCGACCGGAGGAAGGGCCGTTCCCTGTACCATCTGTGGCCGCAGAGGGTACACTGCTGGTCGGTGCTGGGGAGGTTCTTCTGGGAGTCGAGACAGCAGGCAGGGCACTCTCGTGTCACCCCAGGTGAGTCGGCACCAGGCTCACTCAGAGCCCCCTGTTGCTCACATGTTTTTGTTTACACATTTTCCTGAGTTTTCCCCGCAATCCCAGCATAAGGCGCTTGTAGATTCAGGCGCAGCTGGGAATTTTATTGACAGAGCATTTGCCCATAGTTTAGGGATCCCCATTGTTCCTGTGGATATGCCCTTCCCTGTGCACGCCCTAGATAGTTGACCATTAGGGTCAGGGCTAATTAGGGAGGCCACCGCTCCACTGGGCATGGTTACACAGGAGGGTCACAAGGAGAGAATTAGTCTTTCCCTTATTGATTCTCCTGCGTTTCCTGTGGTGCTGGGCCTACCCTGGTTGGCCTGTCATGACCCCACTATTTCGTGGCAACAGAGGGCTCTCAAGGGGTGGTCACAAAAGTGCTCGGGGAGGTGTTTAGGGGTTCCCATCGGTGCTACTACGGTGGAAAGTCCAGACCAGGTCTCCACTGTGCGCGTCCCCTCTGAATATGCCGATTTGGCTCTCGCCTTCTGTAAGAAGAAGGTGACTCAATTACCACCTCATCGACGGGGGGATTGTGCGATAGATCTCCTGGTAGACGCAGCACTTCCCAGGAGTCATGTGTATCCCCTGTCTAAGGAGGAGACGGCGGCTATGGAAACATATGTCTCCGAATCCCTGGGGCAGGGGTACATTTGGCCTTCTACTTCACCTGCCTCCTCAAGTTTCTTTTTTGTGAAGAAGAAGGATGGAGGTCTGCGCCCGTGCATTGACTATCGAGGTATCAACCAAATCACTGTGAGGTTCAGCTACCCGCTGCCTCTCATAGCCAGTGCGATAGAGTCAATGCACAATTTCTTCACAAAATTGGATCTCAGGAGCGCTTACAACCTGGTGTGTATCTGGGAGGGGGACGAGTGGAAGACGGCATTTAGTACCACCTCAGGGCACTATGAGTACCTCGTCATGCCGTACGGGTTGATGAATGCTCCATCAGTCTTCCAGGCATTTGTAGACAAGATTTTCTGGGACCTGCACGGGCAGGGTGTAGGGGTGTATATCGATGACATTCTGATATACTCCGCTACACGCGCCGAGCATGTGTCCCTGGTGCACAGGGTGCTTGGTCGACTGTTGGAGCATGACCTGTACGTCAAGGCTGAGAAATTTTTGTTCTTCCAACAGCCCATCTCCTTCCTAGGGTACCGCATTTCCACTTCAGGGGTGGAGATGGAGAGTGACCGCATTTCAGCCGTGCGTAATTGGTCGACTCCCACTACGGTAAAGGAAGTGCAGCGGTTTCTAGGGTTTGCCAACTACTACCGGAGGTTTATCCGGGGCTTTGGTCAGGTAGCGGCTCCCATTACCTCACTGCTGAAGGGGGGACCGGTGCGACTGCAGTGGTCGGCTGAGGCGGACAGGGCTTTTGGTCACCTGAAGGCTCTGTTTACCTCGGCTCCCGTGCTGGCTCATCCGGATCCCTCTTTGGCGTTCATAGTGGAGGTGGACGCGTCCGAGGCTGGGATAGGCGCCGTGCTCTCTCAGGGCTCGGGTACGCCACCAAAGCTCCGCCCCTGTGCATTCTTTTCGAAGAAGCTCAGCCCGGCGGAGCGAAACTATGATGTGCGGGACCGGGAGCTGTTGGCTGTTGTCAAGGCTCTGAAGGTGTGGAGACATTGGCTTGAGGGGGCTAAACACCCTTTTCTCATCTGGACTGACCACCGCAATCTGGAGTACATCTGGGCGGCAAGGAGACTGAACCCTCGCCAGGCAAGGTGGGCCATGTTCTTTACCCATTTTGTTTTCACCCTGTCCTACAGACCAGGTTCCCAGAACGCTAAGGCAGATGCACTGTCCCGGATGTATGACACAGAGGAGCGGTCCATGGATCACACTCCCATACTTCCGGCCTCTTGCCTGGTGGCACCGGTGGTGTGGGAGCTGGACGCGGACATCGAGCGGGCGTTACGTACAGAGCCCGCTCCCCCCCAGTGTCCAGCTGGGCGTTTGTACGTTCCGTCTGCTGTCCACGACCGTTTGATCTATTGGGCCCACATGTCACCCTCCTCTGGTCATCCTGGCATCGGTCTGACGGTGCGCTGTCTTAGTGGGAAGTACTGGTGGTCCACCTTGGCCAAGGATGTGAGGGTTTATGTTTCCTCCTGCTCGGTGTGCACCCATTGCAAGGCCCCTAGGCACCTTCCCAGAAGGAAGTTACAGCCCTTACCCGTTCCACAACGGCCGTGGTTGCACCTATCGGTGGATTTCCTCACGGATCTTCCTCCCTCACAGTGTAACACCACGATCCTGGTCGTTGTGGATCGGTTCTCTAAGTCCTGCCGTCTCCTTCCTTTGCCCGGTCTCCCTACAGCCCTACAGGCCCTGTTTACACACGTGTTCCGGCACTATGGGGTGCCTGAGGATATAGTGTCTGATCGAGTTCCCCAGTTCACGTCAAGGGTCTGGAGGGCGCTCATGGAATGTCTGGGGGTTTCGGTCAGCCTTACCTCAGGCTTTCACCCCGAGAGTAACGGGCAGGTGGAGAGAGTAAACCAGGATGTGGGTAGGTTTCTGCGGTCTTATTGCCAGGACCGGCCGGGGGAGTGGGCGGCGTTCATCCCCTGGGCAGAGATGGCCCAAAACTCGCTCCGCCACTCCTCCACTAACCTCTCCCCCTTCCAGTGTGTACTGGGGTATCAGCCGGTTCTGGCACCTTGGCATCAGAGCCAGATTGAGGCTCCTGCGGTGGACGAAGGGTTTAAGCGCTCGGAGGAGACCTGGGACGCCGCTCATGTGCACCTGCAACGGGCCGTGAGGCGTCAGAAGGCGAGCGCCGATCACCGCCGCAGTGAGGGACCGGGTCTGGCTCTCGACCCGAAACCTGCCCCTCCGCCTGCCCTGCTGGAAGCTGGGTCCGCGGTTTGTGGGGCCATTCAAAGTCCTGAGGAGACTGATTGAGGTTTGCTATAGGTTACAGCTTCCCCCAGATTACCGTATTAACCCCTCGTTCAATGTGTCTCTCCTCAGGCCGGTGGTGGCTGGTCCACTCCAGGAGTCTGAGGTGCGGGAGGTTCCTCCGCCCCCTCTGTACATCGAGGGGGCCCCGGCGTATACTGTTTGAGCCATACTGGACTCGGGCGAGGGGCCTTCAGTACCTCGTGGAGTGGGAGTTGTACGGTCCGGAGGAGAGATGCTGGGTGCCAGGGGAGGACGTTTTGGACCCTTCGTTGTTGCGGGAGTTCCACCGTCTCCATCCGGATCGCCCTGCGCCTCGTTTTCCGGGTCGTCCCCGAGGTCGGTGTCGACGCACTGTTGGAGCCGCGCGTCAAGGGGGGGGGGGGGGGGGGGGGGTACTGTCACGAATTCCGTCGACGTCGGTCCCTCTTCTTGTTCAAGGCGGCGTTCGGCGGTCCACTTTTCATTTTCCATTTGTTTTGTCTTTGTTTTACACACCTGGTTTCAATTCCCCAATTACATGTTCATTATTTAACCCTCTGTTTTCCCCATGGGGTTTGTGAGTGATTGTTTTATTGTAAGTTCAGTCCGATGTTTGTGGGCGTGGTATTACTTCATGTATTTGGACATTTTGAGTAAAGTTAATTGTGTTACTCATCTCTGCTGTCCTGTGCCTGACTCCTCTGCACCAGCTACACCCAGAACCTTACAGACGGTGCCACGTTGAAAGCCACTGACCTCTTCAGTAAGGCCATTCTACTGCCAATGTTTGTCTATGGAGATTGCATGGCTGTGTGCTCAATTTTATACACTTGTCAGCAACGGGTGTGGCTGAAATAGCCAAATCCCCTAATTTGAAGGGGTGTCCACATCCTTTTGGCCATGTAAGTCACAGAAAATAGAGTTTGTGGTGGCAGCTGCAGAGAAGTATTTGGGTGTATGAGATTGGATGTCAGAAGAGTTACAGGGTATGTTGAGTGGGGGTGTCCTGTCCTTTCAGTCTGTTGGCTTGAGGTAGGACTAGATAGATTTAAATAGTGGAGTAAGGTGGTGGATTGTTAATGAGTGTAGGGTTAGATGGTAGGGTACTTGTTGATTTTTTTTCTCCCTTTTTCCAAGCAAGGTATGAGGGAGTTATACTCCAGTCTAGTCAGTGGCGGTAATGCAACATTAATTGGATGCCAAGCGCTGTTGAACCTCATCACAGAAGAAGACGTTTTAGGCGGCAACCCACAGAAGTGAGGCAGTCCGGAGGCATTGTGGATCCCTGTTGGCAGAAAGCATAGACTGGTTAGCTAAGAACGCCACGAAAACGATGCACCCGCTTCAATGGGGCAGAACGCTGTGTGTTGTGTTTATGGATGGCCAGATAACAATGACAAACTGCCATGTGGGGAATCGGAAGTGGATTGTTTCAGTTAGTTTTATTTTGTTCTTGATACCATGTCTTGTTTAGAGTTTTTTTTACTGCAGATGCAAATGAGAACTTGTTCTCAACTAGCCTACCTGGTTAAATAAAGGTGAAATAATACATGTTATGTCTATGTTAATATGGCTAACTGTTATAATGTTTTTGAGACAACTTTATTTATGTTTTCAATATACATTGGAGACTAAATATACTGTAGTTTACATGTTGTTAACAATGTAAGCCAACCCCGTCTGTTTTGCTTCATAGTTGGGCACGCGTCAGTTTTGTTGCTAGACAACCAACCCATCTATGTAGCAAGCATTAGGTGAGAACACATGGCTACTGAAGGTTATAGAAAATGGAGGCCTGCTTCCTGTGCTCCACAGCTTCCTCTACTTTTTTTATTTTATTCATTAGGGTATGTTTTTGTTTTAATCTTTGCATGGTTTTTAAAGTAACTTATTGATATTAAGTAAGAGCTAAATCAAGCATAATATGTTAATAGAATGTGTTGAGACTTGATTGCAAAGTTATGGACAGAACTATGCCATAAAATTTGTTTGAAACTTCCCCTTTGTGTTTGGTCTCTACTTCACTCTGCCTGCATAACCCAGATTTTAAAGAACATGTCACTTTTCCACCTCTTGTCATAACAGCATATGACCATTATGCTAAACTCATTACAGATGATTGTCCTTGATTCCAAATTGAAGGTGTGTAACCCTTGATACAATGTTGTGTGGATTGGACATCAGTGTCATTACAAATGGAGCAGGTAGGCTACAAAAAGCAGCCTGGCGCATTCTCAGAATTCTTTCCCTTACAATAGGTACCACTTACAAGATAACGTATAGTCCCAATATCCAGATTGACAGCGTCTAACTATTCACCTATCAGAGCCAGTCACATCGGGAAGAAAAAAAGACCCCCTCCCCTCAACATTCCACAATGAAGAGCTGCATAGGAGGACTTACAAATGCAAGACATGGCTCGAGCAGCATTATTTTTCAAGATGTATTAGCCGTATGTACTGGATACGCATGGTATACATTGTCCAATGAAGTGCTTACTTACAGGTTTCTTCTCGATAATGTAACAACAATAATAAATAATACAAGATAACAATACGAACGTAAAGTAAATGGCTCAGTAGGATAGAATAAACATTTTAGCAAGTATAATACAGGAAGGCACAATTTATAGTCTTAATATTTACACGTGTATTGGGGATGGGGGCAGTGTATTAATTGAGCAATATGAGTCTGGTAGGAGCAGTTGTGATGTGTGTAACATGAATGTACACTACCGTTCAAAAGTTTGGGGTCACTTAGAAATGTCCTTGTTTTTTTTTTTAAAGGAAATTTTCTTTCACATGTCCTCAACTGGCAGCATCATTAAATAGTACCCGCAAAACACCAGTCTCAACAGTGAAGAGGCGACTCTGAGATGCTGGCCTTCTAGGCAGAGTTCCTCTGTCCAGTGTCTGTGTTCTTTTGCCCATCTTAATCTTTTCTTTTTATTGGCCAGTCTGAGATATGGCTTTTTCTTTGCAACTCTGCCAGCATCCCGGAGTCGCCTCTTGACTGTTGACGTTGAGACTGGTGTTTTGCGGGTACTATTTAGTGAAGCTGCCAGTTGAGGACTTGTGAGGTGTCTGTTTCTCAAACTAGACACTCTAATGTACTTGACCTCTTGCTCAGTTGTGCACCGGGGCCTCCCACTTTGCGCTGTTCTGTGAAGGGAGTAGTATACAGCGTTGTACAAGATATTCCGTTTCTTGGCAATTTCTCGCATGGAATAGCACAAGAATAGAAATAGAATAGACTGACGAGTTTCAGAAGAAAGGTCTTTGTTTCTGGTCATTTTGAGCCTGTAATCGAACCCACAAATGCTGATGCTCCAGATACTCAACTAGTCTAAAGAAGGTCAGTTTTATTGCTTCTTTAATTAGAACAACAGTTTTCAGCTGTGCTAACATAATTGCAAAAGGGTTTTCTAATGATCAATTAGCCATTTAAAATCATAAACTTGGATTAGCTAACACAACGGGCCGTTGGAACACAGGAGTGATGGTTGCTGATAATGGGCCTCTGTACGCCTATGTAGATATTCCATAAAAAATCTGCCATTTCCAGCTACAATAGTCATTTACAACATTAACAATGTCTACACTGTATTTCTGATTAATTTGATGTTATTTTAATGGACCAAAACGTTTATTTTCTTTCAAAAACAAGGACATTTCTAAGTGACCCCAAACTTTTGAGCGGTAGTGTATGTGTGTGCTTAGGTGCAGAGAATCAGAGCAGGTGGTCAGTCCAGTTCAGCAGTCTGATGGCTTGTAGATAGACACTGTCTCTGAGCCTGTTGGTATTAGACCTCATGTTCCGATTCAGTCTGCCCGACGGTAAAGGAGAGAACAGCTCATGGCTGGGGTGTATTAAATAAAATTGTATTGTCACATGCTTCGTAGACAACAAGTGTAGACTAACAGTGAAATACTTACTTTCGGTTCCTTTTCAAACAATGCCGAGTTAAGGATGAGATAAAAATAGAAAAAGTGGAACAGTGAATAACAAAGAAAAATAACGAGTTAAAAATGGGGTCCTTGATGATGCTGTGTGCCTTCCTCGGGCACCGTTTCAAGTAGATGTCCTGGATGGGTAGAAGCACGGTCCCAGTGATGTACTGGGCCCTCTTCATCACCTGCTGGAGGGCCTTGCTGTCATGGATTGTTAAATGAAGAATCTCTTTGAACTTAAAGGAGACAAAGTATGTGAAGAATGTTGTTGTCGATGAAGGTTAGTGGTATGAAACAAAGACTTGTAACATTTTCAACATGGCTGCTTTTTCTGACTTAGTGTTGTAGTTTACTATATTTGAAGCACAAACGATTCAATTATGTGCACAGTGTGGTGCTCAGGGCTGTGCAAACAGAGGGGGAGGGTTTCTTTGTTTTAGAGAACTCCTCACCTGACATTTCAGAGACTTTCATTAAAGAGAAGTCTAGCTATGAGAGTACTACATGTTTAGACCTGAAGCTGAGACAGTAAGTGAAACATGAATCAAGAAGCCTTTCTTTTTTCTCTTCTGATTCCAGAATCCTACCTTCAGGCGAAACCATTTGACTTGGTTGCAGACATGTCGGAACAAATTCACAACCTCCCTGTGCAATTTTCATTCATTATGAGAACATCTGGTATTTTCCTTGCAGTGCATGCCTTTGTCTTCCTGACGGGTCGTCACCCAGGTGGTGAAGGTAGGCAACATTACCTCCTCCACACTGATCCTCAACACGGGGCCCCACAAAGGTGCGTCCTCAGTCCCCTCCTATGCTCCCTGTATATCCATGACTGCGTGGCCTCACACAGTTCCAACTCCATTATCAAGTTTGCTTACGACACGACAGTCGTAGGCCTGATTACCAACAACGACGAGACAGCCTATAGAGAGGAGGTAGACACTTTGATGGAGTGGTGCCAGGTAAACAACCTCTCCCTCAACATCAGCAAAACAAAGGAGCTGATTATGAACTTCAGGAGGAACCAGGCTGGGCAGTTCCTCAACAGGCAGTACTCAACAGGGCCGCCGTGGAGACCGTCAAAAACTTCATGTTCCTCCGCGTACACATCTCAGAGGAGCTGAAATGGTCAAACCAAACAGACACAGTGGTGAAGAAGGTACGACAGCAACTCTTCACCCTCAGGAGGCTGAAAAAATGTGGGCTGTGAGATCCCTCACTTCCAAGGCAGTTATAGTCAATGAACTAATCACTGATAATAATCTTGATGTGATTGGCCTGACTGAAACATGGCTTAAGCCTGATGAATTTACTGTGTTAAATGAGGCCTCACCCCCTGGTTACATTAGTGACCATACCCCCCGTGCATCCGGCAAAGGCGGAGGTGTTGCTAACATTTACGATAGCAAATTTCAATTTACAAAAAAAAAAAACAACAATGACGTTTTCGTCTTTTGAGCTTCTAGTCATGAAATCTATGCAGCCTACTCACTCACTTTTTATAGCTACTGTTTATAGGCCTCCTGGGCCATATGCAGTGTTCCTCAATGAGTTCCCTGAATTCCTATCGGATCTTGTAGTCATAGCAGATAATATTCTAATTTTTGGTGACTTTAACATTCACATGGAAAAGTCCACAGACCCACTCCAAAAGGCTTTCGGAGCCATCATCGACTCAGTGGGTTTTGTCCAACATGTCTCTGGACCTACTCACTGCCACAGTCATACTCTGGACCTAGTTTTGTCCCATGGAATAAATGTTGTGGATCTAAATGTTTTTCCTCATAATCCTGGACTATCGGACCACCATTTTATTACGTTTGCAATTGCAACAAATAATCTGCTCAGACCCCAACCAAGGAGCATTAAAAGTCGTGCTATAAATTCTCAGACAACCCAAAGATTCCTTGATGCCCTTCCAGACTGCCTCTGCCTACCCAAGGACGTCAGAGGACAAAAATCAGTTAACCACCTAACAGAGGAACTCAATTTAACCTTGCGCAATACCCTAGATGCAGTTGCACCCCTAAAAACTAAAAACATCTGTCATAAGAAACTAGCTCCCTGGTATACAGAAAATACACGAGCTCTGAAGCAAGCTTCCAGAAAATTGGAACGGAAATGGCGCCACACCAAACAGGAAGTCTTCCGACTAGCTTGGAAAGACAGTACCGTGCAGTATCGAAGAGCCCTTACTGCTGCTCGATCATCCTATTTTTCCAACTTAATTGAGGAAAATAAGAACAATCCGAAATTTCTTTTTGATACTGTCGCAAAGCTAACTAAAAAGCAGCCTTCGCAAATGGAGGATGGCTTTCACTTCAGCAGTAATAAATTTATGAACTTCTTTGAGGAAAAGATCATGATCATTAGAAAGCAAATTACAGACTCCTCTTTAAATCTGGGTATTCCTCCAAAGCTCCATTGTCCTGAGTCTGCACAACTCTGCCAGGACCTAGGATCAAGGGAGATACTAAAGTGTTTTAGTACTATATCTCTTGACGCAATGATGAAAATAATCATGGCCTCCAAACCCTCAAGCTGCATACTGGACCCTATTCCAACTAAACTACTGAAAGAGCTGCTTCCTGTGCTTGGCCCTCCTATGTTGAACATAATAAACGGCTCTCTATCTACCGGATGTGTACCAAGCTCACTAAAAGTGGCAGTAATAAAGCCTCTCTTGAAAAAGCCGAATCTTGATCCAGAAATTATAAAAAACTATCGGCCTATATCGAATCTTCCATTCCTCTCAAAAAATTTTGAAAAAGCTGTTGCACAGCAACTCACTGCCTTCCTGAAGACAAACAATGTATACGAAACGCTTCAGTCTGGTTTTAGACCCCATCATAGCACTGAGACTGCACTTGTGAAGGTGGTAAATGACCTTTTAATGACGTCAGACCGAGGCTCTGCATCTGTCCTCGTGCTCCTAGATCTTAGTGCCGCTTTTGATACCATCGATCACCACATTCTTTTGGAGAGATTGGAAACCCAAATTGGTCTACATGGACAAGTTCTGGCCTGGTTTAGATCTTATCTGTTGGAAAGATATCAGTTTGTCTCTGTGAATGGTTTGTCCTCTGACAAATCAATTGTAAATTTCGGTGTTCCTCAAGGTTCCGTTTTAGGACCACTATTGTTTTCACTATATATTTTACCTCTTGGGGATGTCATTCGAAAACATAATGTTAAATTTCACTGCTATGCGGACGACACACAGCTGTACATTTCAATGAAACATGGTGAAGCCCCAAAATTGCCCTCGCTAGAAGCCTGTGTTTCAGACATAAAGAAGTGGATGGCTGCAAACTTTCTACTTTTAAACTCGGACAAAACAGAGATGCTTGTTCTAGGTCCCAAGAAACAAAGAGATCTTCTGTTGAATCTGACAATTAATCTGGATGGTTGTACAGTCGTCTCAAATAAAACTGTGAAGGACCTCAGCGTTACTCTGGACCCTGATCTCTCTTTTGAAGAACATATCAAGAATGTTTCAAGGACAGCTTTTTTCCATCTACGTAACATTGCAAAAATCAGAAATTTTCTGTCCAAAAATGACGCAGAAAAATTAATCCATGCTTTTGTTACTTCTAGGCTGGACTACTGCAATGCTCTACTTTCCGGCTACCCGGATAAAGCACTAAATAAACTTCAGTTAGTGCTAAATACGGCTGCTAGAATCCTGACTAGAACCAAAAAATTTGATCATATTACTCCAGTGCTAGCCTCCCTACACTGGCTTCCTGTTAAGGCAAGGGCTGATTTCAAGGTTTTACTGCTAACCTACAAAGCATTACATGGGCTTGCTCCTACCTATCTTTCCGATTTGGTCCTGCCGTACATACCTACACGTACGCTACGGTCACAAGACGCAGGCCTCCTAATTGTCCCTAGAATTTCTAAGCAAACGGCTGGAGGTAGGGCTTTCTCCTATAGAGCTCCATTTTTATGGAATGGTCTGCCTACCAATGTGAGAGACGCAGACTCAGTCTCAACCTTTAAGTCTTTACTGAAGACTTATCTCTTCAGTAGGTCCTATGATTAAGTATAGTCTGGCCCAGGAGTGTGAAGGTGAACGGAAAGGCTGGAGCAACGAACCGCCCTTGCTGTCTCTGCCTTGCCGGTTCCCCTCTTTCCACTGGGATTCTCTGCGTCTAACCCTTTTACAGGGGCTGAGTCACTGGCCTACTGGTGTTCTTCCATGCCGTCCATGGGAGGGGTCCGTCACTTGAGTGGGTTGAGTCACTGACGTGGTCTTCCTGTCTGGGTTGGCTTTCCTTCCTCACTGTACCCTGCACCTTGCGACCTTGGGCAGATGTAACTCATCTAATCCGTTCTACTTCTGTAAAACCAGCTCTTCACTGTTTATTCCCCTACCTACATGGTCATTTCACATCCAACACCTCCTGTGTAAGGCCAAAGCCAAATATCTACTGTAGTATTACTTCAGAAGTATTACATAGCAAGGGTTAAAGATAGCTTATAATTCAGTTACTGAGTACTATATGCTTTTTTTCAAGAGGCCTACTGGCGTACAATTTGGTGTTAGCAGATTTGAGAACAGGATTGGTGTAAGCAATATAGCAGCTTCTCTGTGCCGATACCCTATAAAAGTCCCACCTACTTCCTGGTGCAAGTCCCGTACTATTTTTGAATGGGCTTCAAGCTTACATTGTATCATCAAATTCATGAAAACGTGGTCATTTTAAGATGCATGTAAAATAATATTTGTGTTCATGGATTGAACAATTGCATAACCGATAACCTTCATAAAAGGTATAGGTCAATTAATCTATGAATAACTTTACATACAGTACCAGTCAAAAGTTTGGACACACCTACTAATTCAAGGGTTTTTCTTTATTTTTACTATTTTCTACATTGTAGAATAATAGTGAAAGACATCAAAACTATGAAATAACATAAGGAATCATGTAGTAACCAAAAAAGTGTTGGAATATATTTTATATTTGAGATTCTTCAAAGTAGCCAGCCTTTGCCCTGATGACAGCTTTGCACACTCTTGGCATTCTCTCAACCAGCTTCGTGAGGTAGTCACCTGGAATGCACGTGATTGTGGAGGCCATGTCATCTGATGCAGCACTCCATCACTCTCCTTCTTGGTCAAATAGCCCTTACACAGCCTGGAGGTGTGTTAGGTCATTGTCCTGTTGAAAAACAAATGATAGTCCCATTAAGTGCAAACCAGATAGGATGGCGTATTGCTGCAGAATGCTATGGTAGCCATGCTGGTTAAGTGTGCCTTGAATTCTGAATAAATCACTGACAATGTCACCAGCAAAGCACCCCCACACCATCACACCTCCTCCTCTATGCTTCACGGTGGGAACCACACATGCGGAGATCATCCGTTCACCAACTCTGCGTCTCACAAAGAAACGGCTGTTGGAACCAAAAATCTAAAATTTGGACTCATCAGAACAAGGACAGATTTCCACCGGTCTAATGTCCATTGCTCGTATTTCTTGGCTTAAGCAGGTCTCTTCTTATTGGTGTCCTTTAGTAGTGGTTTCTTTGCAGCAATTCGACCATGAAGGCCAGATTCACACAGTCTCCTCTGAACAGTTGATGTTGAGATGTGTCTGTTACTTGAATTCTGTGAAGCATTTATTTGGGCTGCAATTTCTGAGGCTGGTAACTCTATGGAACTTATCCTCTGCAGCAGAGGTAACTCTGGGTCTTCTTTTCCTGTGGTGGTCCCCATGAGAGCCAGTTTCATCATAGCGCTGTGTCACACCCTGATCTGTTTCACCTGTCTTTGTGCTTCTCCAGGTGTCACCCATCTTCCTCATTATCCCCAGTGTATTTATACCTGTGTTCTCTGTTTGTCTGTTGCCAGTTCGTCTTGTCTTGTCAGGTCTTACCAGCGTATTTTCCCGTCTCCCTGCTTTCTCAAGTTCTGTTTCCCTGCACTTGAAGAAACTTAATGATGTAATGATGGACTGTCATTTATCTTTGCTTATTTGAGCTGTTTTTTCCATAATATGGACTTGGTCTTTTACCAAATAGGGCTATCTTCTGTATACCACCCCTACCTTGTTACAACATAATGCTCAATGCTCCTATCCTGAGTTCTGATAGTACGAACTGGCCATGACTGACCCAGCAGACTCAGACCAGCTCCACAATGTTGTCTCCCTGCAAGGAGCAACCATTGGAAGACACAAGGAGTTACTGCAATGTCTTATGGAGGGACTCCATACCCTGGCAGAACACCATGACCAGGCGTTCGATACATTGCTGGAGCAATTCTGCGGATTCCCCACTGGGCAGCGGGTCACATCCATAATCTCGCAGCCTACCCCAGTGTCCCGAGAACCCCTCTTACCTCCTCCGGAGCACTACGCTGGATATTCCGGAACCTGCCTGGCTTTTATCTTCCAGTGCTCCCTCATTTTCGAGCTGCAGCCTTCTTCGTTCCCCACGGGCCGCTCGAGGATAGCGTACATCATAACACTGATGTCCGGGAGGGCACTCGCCTGGGCCACGGCTGTGTGGGAGCAACAGTCCTCCGTCTGCCTCAGTCTGGAGGAGTTTGTGGTGGAAGTTCGGAAGGTGATTGATTCTCTGTTGTCTGTAAGAGAGGCTGCTCGTAAGCTGCTCCAGCTACGCCAAGACTCCCGTAGTGTGGCAGACTACGCGGTGGATTTTTGCACATTGGCAGCTGAGACTGCCTGGAACCCAGAAGCATTGTTCGACATGTTCCTTCACGGATTATCGGAGGTGATCAAAGATGAGCTCTCACCCTGGGAGCTGCCCATGTACCTTGACTCCCTCATAGCCTTGACCATCTGGATCAATGGGCAGCTTCAAGAACGTAGGAGGGAGAGGGAATTTGTGCCCTGTCGCCCTCGTTCGACCTCGATTCCCACCTCGCCTCCGAAGAATCCCGAAGTCTACATGTCCGAGTGACCCCGACACCACCCGAGTTCTCTCGGGAATCACTGAGGGCTGTCGACTCGCCTCCTTCGGAGTCCATGCACCTGGGTAGGGTTAGATTGACTCCGACTGAGCACTTATGAAAGTGCAAATCAATCCCAGAACAACAGCAAAGGACCTTGTGAAGATGCTGGAGGAAACAGTTACAAAGTATCTAATTCCACAGTAAAATGAGTCCTATATTTACATAACCTGAAAGGCCGCTCAGCAAGGGAGAAGCCACTGCTCCAAAACCACCATAAAAAAGCCAGACTATGGTTTGCAACTGAACATGGGGACAAAGATCGTACTTTTTGGAGAAATGTCCCTTGATCTGATGAAACAAAAATATAACTGTTTGGCCATAATGATCATCGTTATGTTTGGATGAAAAAGAGGGAGGCTTGCAAGCCGAAAAACACCATCCCAACCGTGAAGCACGGAGGTGGCAGCATCATGTTGTGGGGGTGCTTTGCTGCAGGAGGGACCGGTGCACTTCACAAAATAGATGGCATCATGAGACAGGAAAATTATGTGGATATATTGAAGCAACATCTCAAGACATCAGTCAGGAAGTTAAAGCTTGGTCGCAAATGGGTCTTCCAAATGGACACTGACCCCAAGCATACTTCCAAAGTTGTGGCAAAATGGCTTAAGGACAACAAAGTCAAGGTATTGCCGTGGCCATCACAAAGCCCTGACCTCAATCCTATAGAAAATTTGTGGGCAGAACTGAAAAGGCGTGTGCGAGCAAGGAGGCCTAGAAACCTGACTGAGTTACACCAGCTCTGTCAGGAGGAATGGGCCAAAATTCACCCAACTTATTGTGGGAAGCTTGCGGAAGGCTACCTGAAACGTTTGACCCAAGTTAAAGGCAATGCTACCAAATACTAATTGAGTGTATGTAAACATCTGACCCACTGGGAATGTGATGAAAGAAATAAAAGCTTAAATAAATAATTCTCTCTACTATTATTCTGACATTTCACATTCTTAAAATAAAGTGGTGATCCTAACTGACAGGGAATTGTTACTAGGAGTAAATGTCTGGAATTGTGAAAAACTGAGTTTAAATGTATTTGGCTAATGTGTATGGAAACTTCCACTTCAACTGTACCTGCCCATTAAAAATCCAGGCTCATCAAGAAGGGGAAAACACTCTGGTGGGCCATACAGATAGCTTTTCAGCTCCCCTTACTCGCAGCCCTTTCCATGCCATCCTGCTGTGGGGGAACCAGTCAAAATCTCTCCGGGTACTCATTGACTCTGGGGCTGATGAGAGATTTTTGGACGCTACCCTGGTGTCCAAGCTGAGCATCCCCACTCAGCCCCTAATAATCCAAGATGGAGTAGCAGTCAGACGTCTTTGTCTTTGCCCTGTCGTGTCCCTTGTATATATCTTTTTACATATTTTTCTTCGCATATCTTTTAAAAATATTTTCCTAAACCTGAACTTCTAAACACTCTCCTGCAACCCGCCTCACCCAATGTGGCATGGATCTGTTTTTTTTCTAAAGTATTTCTAATTACTTCGGATCTGGAATCCCTCAACTGAAGCTAGCCAGCTGACTACCTACCAGCTATCAGTCAGCAAACCATTGCTAGCGGTCATCAGCTAACCTTTAGCTCGGAAAGCTCTCGCCAGTTCTAACAACGTGACTCAAACCAAAGCATAACGGACCTATTATTATACCACAAACTCTGAACATTTTCATCTGGATCTTCGCAATTAGCTAACCGCAATCCCGGGTGACTACTCCTGGCTAGCGTTTCCATCCCGGAGCAAGCACCAATTAGCCTGAAGCTAGCCCGGCCAGGGCTCCTGTGCTACCACCGAAGCCCACTCCTGGGCTACAATACCTTCTACTGCCAGTACGGGGCACGGAACCCCACCGATCCTCTATGACTGGAATACCGACATAATCTGCCCGAGGATTCCAACAGGCCCCTCAGGCGCAACGTCCGCTGAAGGCCCATTCTGCTAACCGCGGCCTACTAGCTACCTAGAGCTACTTGGAACCCGACTAATTCTACGACTGGTCTATTGACGTCACCGCACGAAGAGGCAAAAACAGACTTACCCCGATCGCGACGTCCTCCAAAGGCTAACTTGCTAGCACCGGTCTGTTAACTGCTAGCTTGCCTGCCCCGGTCTGCTAACTGCTAGCCCAGGTCTGCCAACTGCTTGCTTGCTTACCCGGTCTGATAACTGCTAACTTGCCAGCCCCAGTCTGCTAACTGCTAGCTTGTTTAGCCCTGGCCTACGAACTGTTAGCTTGTTAGCATCGGCCTGTTAACTGTCTGAATCGCCGTGGCCCCAGGCAGCCCAACCACTCACTGGACCCATATGTTCCCTTGGCTACACATGCCTCTCTCTAATATCAATATGCCTCGTCCATTACTGTCCTGGTTAGTGATTACTGTCTTATTTCACTGTAGAGCCTCTAGCCCTGCTCAATATGCCTTAACCAACCATGTTGTTCCACCTCATACATATGCGATGACATCACCTGGTTTAAACGTCTCTAGAGACTATATCTCTCTCATCATTACTCAATGCCTAGGTTTACCTCCAATGTACTCTCATCCTACCTTACCTTTGTCTGTACACTATGCCTTGAATCTATGCTATCGTGCCCAGAAACCTGCTCCTTTTACACTCTGTTCTGAACGTGCTAGACGGCCAGTTCGTATAGCCTTTAGCCGTACCCTTATCCTACTTCTCCTCTGTTCCTCTGGTGATGTGGAGATTAATCCAGGTCCTGCAGTGCCTAGCTCCACTCCCACTCCCCAGGTGCTCTCATTTGTTGACTTCTGTAACCGTAAAAGCCTTGGTTTCATGCATGTTAACATTAGATGCCTACTCCCTAAGTTTGTTTTACTCACTGCTTTAGCACACTCTGCCAACCCGTGTCTGAAACCTGTTTTAGGAAAACCACCAAAAACCCTGAAATCTCCATTGCTAACTATAACATTTTCCGACAAGATAGAACTGCCAAAGGGGGCGGTGTTGCAATCTACTGCAAAGATAACCTGCAGAGTTCTGTCTTACTATCCAGGTCTGTACCCAAACAAATTGAGCTCCTACTTCTAAAAATTAACCTTTCCAGAAACAAGTCTCTCAACGTTGCCGCTTGCTATAGACCACCCTCTCACAACCAGCTGTGCCCTCGACACCATATGTGATTTGATTGCCCCCGATCTATCTTCTGAGCTCGTGCTGCTAGGTGACCTAAACTGGGACATGCTTAACACCCCGGCCATCCTACAATCTAAGCTTGATGCCCTCAACCTCACACAACTTATCAATTAACCTACCAGATATAACCCCAAATCCGTAAACACGGGCACCCTCATAGATCTCATCCTAACTAACTCGCCCTCCAAATACACCTCTGCTGTTTTCAATCCAGATCTCAGCGATCACTGCCTCATTGCCTGAATCTGTAATGGGTCTGCGACCAAACGACCACCCCTCATCACTGTCAAACGCTCCCTAAAACACTTCTGCGAGCAGGCCTTTCTAATTGACCTGGCCGGGGTATCCTGGAATGACATTGACCTCATCCGTCAGTAGATGATGCCTGGCTATTCTTTAAAAGTGCTTTCCTCACCATCTTAAATAAGCATGCCCCACTCAAAAAATGTAGAACTAGGAATAGATATAGTCCTTGGTTCACTCCAGACCTGTCTGCCCTTGACCAGCACAAAAACATCCCGTGGCGTTCTGCATTAGCATCGAATAGCCCCCGTGATATGCAACTTTTCAGGGAAGTTAGTAAAAAATATACACAGGCAGTTAGAAAAGCTAAGGCTAGATTTTTCAAACAGAAATTTGCATCCTGTAGTACTAACTCAAAAAACTTCTGGGACACTGTAAAGTCCATGGAGAATAAGAGCACCTCCTCCCAGCTGCCCACTGCTCTGAGGCTAGGAAACACTGTTACCACCGATAAATCCACTATAATTGAGAATTTCAATAAGCATTTCTCTACGGCTGGCCATGCTTTCCACCTGGCTACCCCTACCCTGGTCAACTGCCCGGCACCCTCCACAGCAACCCGCCAATGCCCCCACCATTTCTCCTTCACCAATATCCAGATAGCTGATGTTCTGAAAGAGCTGCAAAATCTGGACCCATACAAATCGGCCGGGCTAGACAATCTGGACCCTCTCTTTCTAAAATGATCTGCCGAAATTGTTGCAACCCCTATTACTTGCCTGTTCAACCTCTCTTTCATATCGTCTGAGATTCCCAAAGATTGGAAAGCTGCCGCGGTCATCCCCCTCTTCAAAGGGGGTGACACTCTAGGCCCAAACTGCTACAGACCTATATCTATCCTACCCTGTCTTTCTAAGGTCTTCGAAAGCCAAGTTAACCTGTTAGGGCTAGGGGGCAGTATTGACACGGCTGGATAAAAAACGTACCCGATTTAATCTGGTTACTACTCCTGCCCAGTAACTAGAATATGCATATAATTATTGGCTTTGGATAGAAAACACCCTAAAGTTTCTAAAACTGTTTGAATGGTGTCTGTGAGTATAACAGAACTCAAATGGCAGGCAAAAACCTGAGAAGATTTCATGCAGGAAGTGGCCTGTCTGACAAGGTGTCGTTCTTCTTGTCTCTGTTTATTGAAGAGTGAGGATCTTAGCTGTAACGTGACACTTCCTACGGCTGCCATAGGCTCTCAGAAGGCGGCAAAAAGCTGAATCGTGGCTTTGCAGGCTCTGGCTGAAACAAAGTAGCGCGTTTGGGTAGTGGCTGGTTACAGTACTGTGAGACTCAGGCTCGTGCCCGCGTCGACCGAAAGCTTTGTTTTCTTTCCTCTGTTTACCTAAAAGGAGATTCCCGGTCGGAATATTATCGCTTTTTTACGAGAAAAATGGCATAAAAATGGATTTTAAACAGCTTCATGCTTCGAAGTACGGTAATGGAATATTTAGATTTTTTTGTCACGAATTGCGCCATGCTCGCGACCCTGATTTACCATTTCGGATAGTGTCTGGAACGCACGAACAAAACGCCGCTATTTGGATATAACGATGGATTATTTTGGACCAAACCAACATTTGTTATTGAAGTAGCAGTCCTGGGAGTGCATTCTGACGAAGACAACAAAGGTAATCAAACTTTTGTAATAGTAAATCTGATTTTGGTGAAGGCTAAACTTGCTGGGTGTCTAAATAGCTAGCCCGTGATGGCTGGGCTATGTACTTAGAATATTGCAAAATGTGCTTTCACCAAAAAGCTATTTTAAAATCGGACATATCGAGTGCATAGAGGAGTTCTGTATCTATAATTCTTAAAATAATTGTTATGCTTTTTGTGAACGTTTATCGTGAGTAATTTAGTAAATTGTTAGTAAATTCCCCGGAAGTTTGCGGGGGGTATGCTAGTTCTGAACGTCACATGCTAATGTAAAAAGCTGTTTTTTGATATAAATATGAACTTGATTGAACAAAACATGCATGTATTGTATAACATAATGTCCTAGGGTTGTCATCTGATGAAGATCATCAAAGGTTAGTGCTGCATTTAGCTGTGGTTTGGGTTTTTGTGACATTATATGCTAGCTTGAAAAATGGATGTCTGATTATTTCTGGCTGGGTACTCTGCTGACATAATCTAATGTTTTGCTTTCGTTGTAAAGCCTTTTTGAAATCGGACAGTGTGGTTAGAGAGTCTTGTCTTTAAAATGGTGTAAAATAGTCATATGTTTGAGAAATTGAAGTAATAGTATTTCTAAGGTATTTGAAAATCGCGCCACGGGATTCAACTGGCTGTTGCGTAGGTGGGAGGAATTCGTCCCGCCTAGCCCAGAGAGGTTAACAAACAGATTACCGACCATTTCGAATCCCACCGTACCTTCTCCGCAATGCAATCTGGTTTCAGAGACATTACTGTGCAGCCGTCTTCATTGACCTGGTCAAGGCTTTCGACTCTGTCAATCACCACATTCTTATTGGCAGACTCGAGAGCCTTGGTTTCTCAAATGATTGCCTCGCCTGGTTTACCAACTTCTTCTCTGATAGAGTTCAGTGTGTCAAATCGGAGGGCCTGTTGTCCGGACCTCTGGCAGTCTCTATGGGTGTGCCACAGGGTTCAATTCTTGGGCCGACTCTCTTCTCTGTATACATCAATGATGTTGCTCTTGCTGCTGGTGATTTTCTGATCCACCTCTACGCAGACGACACCATTCTGTATACTTCTGGCCCCTCTTTGGACACTGTGTTAACTAACCTCCAGACGAGCTTCAGTGCCATACAACTCTCCTTCCGTGGCCTCCAACTGCTCTTAAAAGCAAGTAAAACTAAATGCATGCTATTCAATCGATCACTGCCCGCACCTGCTCGCCCGTCCAGCATCACTACTCTGGACGGATCTGACTTAGAATACGTGGACAACTACAAATACCTGGGTGTCTGGTTAGACTGTAAACTCTCCTTCCAGACTCACATTAAGCATCTCCAATCCAAAATTAAATGTAGAATCGGCTTCCTATATTGCAACAAAGCATCCTTCACTCATGCTGCCAAACATACCCTCGTAAAACTGACCATCCTACCGATCCTCGACTTCGGTGATGTCATCTATAAAATAGCCTCCAACACTCTACTCAACAAACTGGATGCAGTCAGTCTATCACAGTGCCATCCGTTTTGTCACCAAAGCCCCATACACTACCCACCATTGCGACCTGTACGCTCTCGTTGGTTGGCCCTCGCTTCATACTCGTCGCCAAACCCACTGGCTACAGGTTATCTACAAGTCTCTGCTAGGTAAAGCCCCGCCTTATCTCAGCTCACTGGTCACCATAGTAGCACGCGCTCCAGCAGGTATATCTCACTGGTCACCCCCAAAGCCAATTCCTCCTTTGGTCGTCTTTCCTTCCAGTTTTCTGCTGCCAATGACTGGAATGAACTGCAAAAATCTCTGAAGCTGGAGACTCATATCTCCCTCACTAGCTTTAAGCAGCAGCTGTCAGAGCAGCTCACAGATCAATGCACCTGTACATAGCCCATCTGTAAACAGCCCATCTACCTACCTACCTCATCCCCATACTACATTTATTTTATTTATCTTGCTCCTTTGCACCCCAGTATCTCTACTTGCACATTCATCTTCTGCACATCTACCATTCCAGTGTTTAATTGCTATATTGTAATTACTTCGCCACCATGGCCTATTTATTGCCTTAACTTACCTAATTTTGTTTTCTTTTGTTCAACTGTATTATTGACTGTATGTTTTGTTTATTCCATGTGTAACTCTGTGTTGTTGTATGTGTCGAATTGCTATGCTTTATCTTGGCCAGGTCGCAGTTGCAAATGAGAACTTGTTCTCAACTAGCCTACTTGGTTAAATAAAGGTGAAATAAATAAATAAATAAATAAATAAAAGCCCCTCTCCTTTCCCATGGATGTTATAGCGCTGGATGGGCGCTCTATATGCCAGGTCATTCACAATACCACTCCCATCAACCTACGGGTGTCAGGGAACCACAGCTAGGCAATACAATTTATGCTGATTTAGTCTCCTCAGGTTCCTGTGGTATTGGGATTCTCTTGGCTCCAGCGACACAATCCCATCATAGACTGGACGGCTGGTGCCATTATGGGCTGGAGCTTGTTCTGCCACGGCCATTGTCTGAAGTCAGCACAGTCTACCCCGGGACCTCTCCACCATTCCCGTGGAGTACCAGGACCTCCGGGAGGTTTTCAGTAAGGCCCGGGCCACTCCACTTCCTCCGCACCGACCCTATGACTGCGGGATTGACCATCTCTCAGGCACCACACCACCCTGGGGACGACTGTACTCTCTGTCGGGTCCGGAGACCAAGGCTATGGAGACCTTCATCGAGGACTCCCTAGCTACAGGGTGTTATCTGTCCTTCTGCCTCCCCCGCCGTGCATCAACCGGGGCCTCATTGACATCATGGTGAAGAACCGCTACCTGCTACCACTCATCGCCTCGGCCTTCGAGCCGCTCCAGGGGGCCATCATTTTCTCCAAGTTGGACCTGCGGAACGCCTACCATCTGGTGCGGATACGGGAAGGGGACGAGTGGAAGACTGCCTTCAACACGTTCAGCGGCCACTACGAATACCTGGTCATGCCATTTGGACTTACCAACGCCCTGCTGTGTTCCAGGCCCTCTGTAATGACGTTCTCCGCGAATTGTTGAACCCGTTAATTTCTCCCAGTCAGCCCAAGAACACCTGCTCCATGTCCAACAGGTCCTCCAGCGCCCCCTGGAGAACCAGCTTTTTGTGAAAGTGGACAAATGCAAATTCCATCGCTCCACCATCCTCTTCCTTGGTTACATCATCGCTGCAGGGAATGTACAGATGGATCCCGGGAAGGTGAGAGCGGTGGTGGATTTGCCCCAGCCTACGTCCAGAGTGCAGCTGCAACATTTCCTGGGATTTTCCAACTTCTATCGCCGCTTTATCCGGGGTTACAGCACCCTGGCTTCCCACCTGTCTGCACTCACCTCTCCCAAGGTTCCGTTCACATGGTCCCCAGCTGCTGACCGGGTGTTCTGGGACCTCAAGCACCTCTTCACCACTGCTTCCATATTGGTTCATCCTGACCCATCCCGTCAGTTCGTGGTGAAGGCCGATGCTTCGGATGTCGGAGTGGTGGCTGTCCTGTTCCAGCATTCTGCCCTAGACCTCAAGTTACATCCCTGCGTCTTCTTCTCCCATCGCCTCAATGCCATGGAGAGGAACTACGATGTGGGGAATCGTGAGCTTCTTGTGGTGAAGATGGTGTTGGAGGAGTGGAGACACTGGTTGGAGGCGGCGGAACATCCGTTCATTGTGTGGACGGACCACAAGAACTTGGAATATCTCCACATCGCCAAGCATCTCAATTCCAGGAAAGCGAGGTGGGCCCTGCTTTTCACCCGGGTTTAACTTCTCCCTCTCCTACTGACCAGGGGGGCCCAGGAGACGTCCGGGCCCAGCTCCTTGTTCCTCCAGGCTTGCCTGCCACCCGGGCTCCCGTCGGACCCTGGCCTTTGTGCGACAATGCTTTTGGTGGCCTACCATGGTCCCGGACGTCTCCTCATTCGTTTCCGCCTGCACAGTCTGTGCGCAGAACAAGACACCTTGGCAAGCTCCGGCTGGTTTTCTTCAACCACTGCTTGTCCCTCACCGTCCCTGGTCTCACATATCCCGTCACGGGTCTTCCCCCATCTGATGGCAACACCACCATCCTGACAGTAGTGGACCGGTTTTCCAAAGCCAGCCACTTCATTCCTTTCCCAAAGCTACCCTCTGCCAAAGAGACGACCCAGCTCATGGTGCAGTACGTCTTCCGGATCCATGGACTGCCGGTGGACATGGTCTCCAACCGGGGCCCTCAGTTCTCGTCCCTGTTCTGCAAGGCGTTCTGTACACTCATTGGGTCATCGGCCAACCTGTCCTCCGGGTTCCACCCGCAGTCCAAGCGGACCACCACCGGACCCCGGCTCCCCAGTATCATCTCGGGCAGAGGGTATGGCTGTCCACTCGTGACCTGCCCCTCCGGGTGGAGTCCCACAAACTTTCCCCCCGCTTTATCGTCCCTTTCCCCATCTCCAAGATCATTAGCCCCTCTGCTCTTCATTTTCTGTTGCCCCATACCCTCTGTATTCATCCCACTTTCTTGTGTCTAGGATTAAACCTATGTCTCACAGCCCTTTGTCTCCTGTTTCCAGACCCACCCCTCTCCCCCTTCTCATCGACGGCCAACCGGCGTACACGGTGAGGTGCCTCCTGAAGGTTCGACTGCGGGGCAGGGGATTCCAGTACTTGGTTGACTGGGAGGGTTATGGCCCGGAGGAGAGATGCTAGGTCCCCACTAGGGACATCCTGGACCCAGGTCTCATCGCTGAGTTCCAATGCCAGCAGCCCGGTCAACCAGGTATGCGCACAGGTAGGACGCCAGGTGGCGCCCCTGGGGGGGGGGGTACTGTCACACCCTGATCTGTTTCACCTGTCTTTGTGCTTGTCTCCACCCCCCTCCAGGTGTTGCCCATCTTCCTCTGTCACGCCCTTATCTGTTTCACCTGTTCCTGTGATTGTCTCCACCCCTTCCAGGTGTCGCTTATTTTCCCCAGTGTATTTATCCCTGTGTTTCCTGTCTCTCTGTGCCAGTTCGTCTTGTATGTTTAGTCAAGTCAACCACCGTGTTTTTCCCCATACTCCTTTTCTATTCGCCTTCCCGGTTTTGACCACTGCCTGACTCTGGACTATTTTCCCGCCTGCCTGATCATTCTGCCTGCCCTGACCTTGAATCTGCCTGCCCTTCGGTACCTATTGGACTCTGAACTGGTTTTGACCTTTTGCCTGTACACGACCACTCTCTTGCCTAACCCTTTTTGGATTAATAAACATTGTAAGACACCAACCATCTGCCTCCTGTGTCTGTATCTGTATCACCTTGTGCCTTGATATCCTCATTATCCCCAGTGTATTTATACCTGTGTTCTCTGTTTGTCTGTTGCCTGTTTGTCTTGTCTTGCCAGGTCTTACCAGCGTGTTTTCCCGTCTCCCTGCTTTCTCAAGTTCTGTTTCCTAATTTCTCCATTCTGCCTGCCATTCTGCCTGCCGGGCTGTACCTGATTGACTCTGACCCGTTTACGAATCTCTGCCTGTCCTGACCCCAAGCCCGCCTGCTGTTCTGTACCTTATTGGATTACAGACCTCTGCCTGCATTTGACCTGTCTTTTGGGTCAATAAATGTCTGTGACTCATATCCGAGTTCTGATAGCTTGATGGTTTTTGCAACTGCCCTTGAAGAAACTTTCAAAGTTCTTGACATTTTCTGGATAGACTGACCTTCATGTCTTAAAGTAATGATGGCCTGTCGGTTCTATTTGCTTATTTTAACTGTTTTTGCCATAATATGGACTTGGTCTTTTACCAAATAAGGCTATCTTCTGTATACCACCCCTACCTTGTCACAACATAATGCTCAATGCTCAACTTAATGCTCAAACACACTAAGAAGGAAAGAAATTCCACAAATTAACTTTTAACAAGACACACCTGTTAATTGAAATGCATTCCAGGTGACTACCTCATGAAGCTGGTTGAGAGAATGCCAAGAGTGTGCAAAGTTGTCATCAAGGCAAAGGGTGGCTACTTTGAAGAATCTCAAATGTAAAAAATATTTTAATCTATTTTACACTTTTTTGGTTACTGCATGATTCCATATGTGTTATTTCATAGTTTTGATGTCTTCACTATTATTCTATAATGTAGAAAATTGTAAAAATAAAGACGAACCCTTGAATGAGTAGGTGTGTGAAAACGTTTGACTGGTACTGTATATCTTAAGTGGTTCCATTTTCATGAATTTGATGGTAAGCTTGACCCCCATTCAAAAACAATACGGGACTTGCACCAGGAAGTAGGCGGGACTTTCATAGGGTATTGGAAGGCTTGGTGAAGCTGTTACCATGCTTCACCTATCCAGTCCCTTCAGATATGCAATTGTTTTCAGTCTGACTATAAATCATATTATTGACAGATGTTATGTTGATTGTCTCTGAATGAAAATATTCAGGAAAGTATCGATCTGCATGTTACCCACGTATCAATTGTTCACCACTCTGTTTTTCGATATCTTCAATGCAAGTAGGTTTTAGTCTCATCCTGAGATATCATGTTCACTTGCCAACACCCAATCAGGAAATTAAACCTTGAGTTCAGAGGCATTTTTTATAGCACTTACCACTGTAGAGAACAACTGTTTTCCTGGAGCTGAGCCCTACTCTTGTGATGCACTGTTCTAAAATGTTATTCATCGACAGAGTGGGTAGGGCAATGACTCACTATGCTATGCCTGGTTTTGGTATGGTGCACATAGTAAGCATAACTCAGTAATTTCATAGTCTATGGCCTTATGTCCCACCTGGGACGAAGTGGAATCAGTAAGTAAAGTAAATCACAGTATACAGTATGATGATAATGATGTAGAGGAGGGGTTTGATGGGTAGAGGTAAGATGCCTGCCATGTACCAACTGTATGGACACACAAAGCCCCAAAGTTGAAATAACAAACATACACAGACTTTTCATTAAATTAAAGATAATTAATCAACTCTTTGAGAGATCACAATAAAGTTCAAGGCTTTAAAAACAAGAACACCTAAGTCCCCCTTCAATACACAGGTTAGTTGGATACAGTAGGAGATGGCAAATACTGATGAATGGTTGATGGTCAGAAATCTTTTGATTCCATTCATTTTTCCAGAGCTCTCTCTGTGTGTGTGTGTGTGTGTGTGTGTGTGTGTGTGTGTGTGTGTGTGTGTGTGTGTGTGTGTGTGTGTGTGTGTGTGTGTGTGTGTGTGTGGGGGAACGCATATATTTGTTGATGAGTGTAAGTGCATGTTTTGCAACTATTGCAGGCCTCTTTTCTCTTTGTAAACCTGGTTCAGCCTGTTAAGGAGGAGTGGTGTGTACTTCTCTTATTCATGACCTCTCACTCTCTTCGCAAGTTTCGGTTGTCACCAGCCGAAAATGTGTATGACATGTCCCTCTCCCTGTGAAAGGGTTCAGGGTGGGGGTTGGGGTGGCACTGAGGAGCAGGTCTAGGTGTAGCCTAACCTGTTCTCCAGCTCAGGTGGTGGTCAGAGAAGGCATTTAACTGACAGATCCTCTTACATTGACAGAACAGCTGAGGTACAGAGGAGACAACATTGCCTGGGCTTTTGGAGGACACATCTCTAAGACGTTGACAAGGTGAGTCCTTCCCATCCTATGCCCTAATCCGAGCCCAGCGAAGCCCCAGCATACAAAGATGAGCTTTATAAGCCTTTTGTTGCCATTAGAATGTGATATTTAACATTGTCATTCGTGCTGATGGTACAATGGGAACTTTAATCAGTTTAGTGATCTTGTATGTAAAGTACAGAGGCCTAACAGTTGTTCATCGTGTTGTGTTGAAACTAGTAATGGATTTATAGTTTCTGCAATTTTATGAAATTCTTTTAGTTTTATATTTTAAATGTTTTGCTAAACAGATTAAATAGTCCCTCATGAAATTGCCTTGACTTAAATGTAAATGAGCAGGTGAAGGTAGTAAATAATTTGATTTGTGTGCCCCTACGACTTGATTTGTGTTATATCGACATTTGTGGGTGGATGTAGGGTTATATTTCAGTCATGTATTTTGCCACATGGGTTATTGTTGTTGGCTGATTGTGAATGAACTAGGCACTTGGCGTCATCCTGAAAGATAGTTTGTCAAAATACCTTGCCCAGAACTGTAGATTGATCAATGATTGGTGAAGTGGATTTTGCTAGTGTGGTACTATTCATCAACCATATAGGGCTGGTTTTCCAGACTCAGATTAAGCTTGGACTAAAAAGCGTGCTCAACTGGAGAATCTCAATGGAGAATTCTATTCCAGGACTAGGCTTAATGTATGTCACGGAAACATGTGTATTGTGTCTTTTATAGTACCCTTGTTACTTAATTTCTCTGAGGTGTTGCTGTTGCATTATGTTCTTCATAGTGGTCAGATGAGAATGAAGCCACCATAACATGATGAAATGGTATACAGCATTTCAATCATTGTCTCATAGAACTCCTTTTACATATTTAATGTGTTGCATACCAAGCCAAGCCATTCATGCTGTATTTTTGCTGGCCTATGAAGCCACAATTATAAACCCACAACTATTGACTTGCTTCAACTGTCTTATATGTTCTTTTACATCTAATATTTATCCTCAGAGATTGAAAAATAACTTTTTTCCTTTTCATGAAACAGAGAGACCGGTTAAAGTTGTAAGCAAACTTATGTGGCTTCATGTTTTACATTTTCACAGAATGCATTTGTGGTGGTGTAATAATGTATTGTTTTGAAGCCAAAATCATGACCCTCATAATTCCACTTACACCATTTCTTCTTTCTGACATGCTGCCCACCCAAACCCTCAGTATCACAATGCAGGTGAATGTATTGACATTCATTGAGAGTAGTGTGTGTGGCAGTGTGCAGCTGTGGTAGTAGGTATGGCATGTAAGCTAGCATGTGTCTCAACCAACTGGTTTGCAATACATTCCCCTGAGCATCCTGGCACGGGGCCATGCCTTGGATTCCTGAGTGTGAGGCTGTTTGTGGGTGTCGCTGTCACTGTCTGTCAGTCTGGCAGCAGTAAATTAAAGGCAGAGAGCTTTGACAAGCTTTAGCATGGATATTAAGAATTATTGTCATTTTAAACATTAAGAACACCTTCCTAATATTGTGTTACACCCCCCCTTGCCCTCAGAACAGCATCAATTTGTCAGGGCATGGACTTTACAAGGTGTCTAAAGCGCTCCACAGGGATGCTGGCCCATGTTCACCCCAATGCTTCTTACAGTTGGTTCAAGTAGTCTGGATGTCCTTTGGGTGGTGTACCATTCTTGATACACACAGTAAACTGTTGAGCATGAAAAACCCAGCAGTGCTGCAGTTCTTCACACAAGCTGGTGCGCCTGGCACCTACTACCATGCCCCGTTCAACGGCACTTAAATGTTGTCTTGCACACATACATAATCCATGTCTCAATTGTCTCAAGGCTTAAAAATCATTCTTTAGCCGGTCTCCTCCCCTTCATCTACACTGACTGAAGTGGATTTAACAAGTGACATCAATAAGGGATCATAGCTTTCACCTGGTTAGTCTGTCATGGTAAGAGCAGGTGTTCATAATATTTTGTAAACATAGTGTATAGTATAGTCCGGCTATTCCCAAACTGGGGTATGCGTACAATGCCGTTGGGGGTACTGCCCCCTTACCCGGGAAAGCACCGAACAACAGACAGGGATGTTGGACCATCGAAGAGGCGCAAATATGATGAGAACTACATTGATTTGGGGTTCACTTATATTGGGAGTAGTGCCTTTCCTCAGCCACAGTGTGTTATATGTGCCAAAGTACTATCTCACAACTCGATGAATCCTTCACTCTTGTGCAGACATTTAGAAACGAAACATGACAATTTGAAAAATAAGCCATGGGAGTTTTTTGAGCGAGAATTAAGAGTAGTAAGACATGTATAAAAGCAACAGATACCATTAATAAGAAGGGGCTAGAAGCGTCTTATATGGTGAGCAACTGAGTGGCTTGGACAGGCACTATTAAGTCCTCCACTATTGTGGAGGACTTAATTCTTCCTGCTGCCACGGATATGGCTACAGTGAAAATGGTTAACTTTGTTAAAGCAAGCCCCTGAACTCTTGTGTGTTTTCTGCATTGTGCAATGATATGGGCAGCGACCATGTAACGCTTTTTCAACATACAGAAGTGCGCTGGTTATCAAGGGGCAAAGTATTGACACGTTTTTTTTAAATTGAGAGACGAGGTTAAAGTTTTCTTTACTGACCATCATTTTCACTTGTCTGACCGCTTACATGATGACGAGTTTCTCACACAACTGGCCTATGTTTTTACTCGCCTGAATGATCTGAATCTAGGATTAGAGGGACTCTTCGCAACTATATTCAATGTTCGGGACAAAATTGTGGCTATGATTAAGAAGTTGGAGCTCTTCTCTGTCTGCATTAACAAGGACAACACAGGTCTTTCCATCATTGTATGATTTTCTGTGTGCTAATGATCAAGCTTACAGACAATGTCAAATGTGATATTGTGAAGCACCTGAGTTAGTTGGGTGCGCAATTACGCAGATACATTCTCGAAATGGACGACACAAACAACTGGATTCGTTATCCCTTTCATGGCCTGCCTCCAGTCCACTTACCGATATCTGAACAAGAGAGCCTCATCGAAATTGCAACAAGCGGTTTGGTGAAAATTGAATTTAACCAGATAGCCACTGCCAGATTTCTTGATAGGGCTGCTCTCAGAGTATCCTGCCTTGTCATATCGAGCTATTAAGACACTGATGCCCTTTGCAACCACATACCTATGTGAGAGTGGATTCTCGGCCCTCACGAGCATGAAAACTAAGTACATGTACAGACTGTGTGTGGAAAATGATTTAAGTCTGAGACTCTCTCCAATACAATCCAACATTGCAGAGGTATGTGCATCCTTTCAAGCACACCCTTCTCATTAACCTGTGGTGAGTTATTCACAATTGTTGATGAACAAATAAGGTTTTATATGTAAGATGGCTAAATAAAGAGCCACATTATTGATTATTATTATATTATTATTTGTGCCCTGGTCCTATATGAGCTCTTTGTCACCTCCCATGAGCCGGGTTGTGACAAAAACTCACAATAGTTCTTATGTTTAATAAATGTATCATATAGTGTGTGTGTGGCAGGCTTACAATGATGGCAAAAAACAACATTTTAGAGTGTGCTGACCCTGGTGCTAGAGGTGGAGGTTGAATGTTTGAAGGGGTACGGGACTATAAAAAGTTTGGGAACCACTGTTTTAGAGAATTTGGCCGTACATCCAACCGGCCTCACAACCTCAGATCACGTGTTCCCACGCCAGCCCAGGATCTCCACATCCGGTGTCTTCACCTACGGGATCTGGAGGTTGAATGTTTGAAGGGGTACGGGACGATAACAAGTTTGGGAACCACTGGTAGAGTCCAATTTCTGTTTTGGTTGGTTGTTGCGTGTTATGATATGATAACTCCGGTATTGATGCGAGAATGTAGTAAGAATGTAATATGTAGTTTTGTTTAGAATGATAGTTGTCTTCCCCTTTATTTAAATGAGTGGCATTCCTAGGCCATAACGCATCTTTTGTGTGATGAATTGTTTATCATTTTGTATGAGTGGGGTTAGGGCGTCTTGAGACGTAGCAAAAGTCTAGGAAAGACTATTCAGGTGTAAGTCTGACCAGAGAGATGCATTAACTCTGTTCTAAAGTGTTGTCACCTGCATAAAAAGTAGTTTTTACTTCCAAGAAGTGGTATGCGTTTGTGTGTGTGCGCGCATGTACATGCATGTGTGGATGTTTCACCCACTGGGCTCACCCAGAGGATGTGGTTTCCTGCTAGCTACACCTCTAAAGTGTTACCGGTTATATCAACACATACAGATATTATTAGAATGTGAGGAAGTTTTGTAATTATACTGAACAAAAAATAAATTAAAAGGCCACTAAAATGTGCACAGATATCTCAAGTTTTGAGGGATCGTGCAATTGGCATGTTGACTGCAGGAATGTCCACCGGAGCTGTTGGTAGATCATTTAATGTTCATTTCTCTACGATAAGCCACCTCCGACGTCATTTTAGAGAATTTGGCAGTACGTCCAACAGGTCTCACAATAGCAGACCACATGTAACCACCCCAGCTCAGGACCTCCACATCTGGCTTCTTCACCTGTGGGATCATCTGAGACCAGCCACCCAGACAGCTAATGAAACTGTGCATTTGCACAACCGAATAACTGCTGCACAAACTGTCAGAAACCGCCTCAGGGAAGCTCATCTGCATGTTCGTTGTCCTCACCAGGGTCTTGACCTGACTGCAGTTTGACGTCGTAATCGACTTCAGTGGGCAAATTCTCACCTTCGATGACCACTGGCATGCTAGGGAAGTGTGCTCTTCACAGATGAATCCCGGTTTCAACACTCCCGGGCAGATGGCAGATAGCGTGTGGGCGAGTGGTTTGCTGATGTCAACATTGTGAACAGAGTACCCAGTGGTGGTGGTGGGGTTATGGTATGGGCAGCCATAATCAACAGCCTGATCAACTCTATGCGAAGGAGCTGTGTCGCGCTGCATGAGGCAAATGGTGGTCACACCAGATACTGACTGGTTTTCTGATCCAAAATCTTTGAAACTAATGCATGTTGCGTTTATATATTTGTTCAGTGTAGTAACTGCAATAATTTCACATTTTGATTGTAGAACGGTACCCTACAATAAAAACAGTTGAAAATATTACGTTGAAATTGATTTTTCATTAGGTTGTCACAAAATGATAGGAGAAAATTGTCCTTGAAGATGTTTCAATGTCCATTTTATTGTGGTGCAAGGTAAAACCCTGTAAGATGAATTGTTTTATTGTTTATATCTGCTTCTTAAAACACATTATTAACTGCACCTCACTACTTTTTTGTTTTTACAGGTTATAGTGAACATTTGTCTTGATATGCTGCTGTAAATATACTTCAGAAATCATGGTGAGTGAAATACTTTATTTATACCATTTCCTGTCATTTCATAACCTTTTATGCTTCCCATTAAAGAGGCAATCTACGATTGGTACATCCATTTTTTTTTACTTTTAAATTAATTATACCCATTGATTCATGAAGAATCTAACTTATAAAAGCTTCATTAGCTTAGTTCCACTGTCATACTCCATCAGAACCCAAAATATATCCATTTATTTTGCTCCATTGTTAGTAAACTATGGAATTGTAAACCAACACTAGCTTCAAAACATGTTAAAACTATACTTTTTATATAATGGTTGGTCAGTCCTTGCATCCATTGCTCTGTCTATGAATTTGAGAGTGGTTTCATTTCTCCAGTCTCACCCCTCAACTTTTTACGAAAACAGTGTTTGAAATGCAGATTTTCCCTTTAAAGAACAGAAGCATTGAGGAAGTATGTTCTTCTAAAAACAAGCTATCTATCCTGTTGGAAATCAGATCCTAAAACCATGCAAATATTTTGTCTTACCAGAGTCTTTGAATACTGCTCACATGCTAATGTAACTGTTACAAACAGTTGATGCTTAAACTTCATGATAGTGACTACAATTGATTTGATTTAATTGTATTTCATTGTTGACCTCTTAGAATGGGAAAAGTCAGCTAAGACGTTATTCCGAAAACTTGGTCCTGGAGGATTCAGAAAGAGGAGGAGTTGTCATCACTGGAATCACAGACCCTAGAGTCACTAATAAGAGTGGCTTGAAAGAAGGTAAAATGTCACAGATCAGTTCATTTCTGCAACAACAAAAAAACATTCCTAATTATAAAATGTAAAGAATATGTACGTTTTGTTATTGGTTGTACATATAAGAAAACAACAGAGCTATTTTTTCAACCCTCCATTTTTTATACTGTTTTAGGCGATGAGATTGTAGCTGCCACCATACATCTTAACCACCTCAATAAAGATGACCTGATGAAAATACTTAAGATCATGGAGCCTTACGAAGACAACATGAGTTTTGTGACAAAGCCGGATCTGAATGCCAGTGTCAGTCTCGGCTCATTGGACAATGGTCTCAAAAGTCCCGGGGATGTACGTTTCAGAATAAAATTTACTTAATGATTTATGCCAGCAGTCATTACACTATGCTCAAGGTTCTTTTTCATTTCTGAACAATTATATTAATAATGTATTATGAATCAATACCTTAGTATTTGTCCATTGACTACCACTTAATTGCTATTTGATTGTCTACAGATGCTCAAAGATACCTACAGCAGAATGCAGCGAGCAGTTGAGGCACCACCTATTGAGGTTAATGGCCTCAATGGACAATTAAATGCAGAAGGCTGGTTGAAGAATGAAATCAATGGTCCCACTTTGAATGGGGAATTGCCCAATGTGACATTGGACACACCTGGACCTGATGGAGGTGCAAAGTTCCCCATTGGAATATCTGGGCCAGTAATGAAAGGAGCAGATCAGGAGGGCACCCTCACACACCCTAAAGTCAGTCTATCAACACCAGAGTTCAGCACTCCAGATGCTTCACTTGACTTGGAGAAACCTGAGGTTAAGACGACTGGATCGAAGTACAAGCATCCAAAATTCAAAATGCCTCACTTCAAACTACCACACATAAATGCCAAAGCGCCAAAGGGAGATGTGAATGTATCAGCAGATTTAGAAGGCCCTGGTTTCAGTGGAGAGCTAGAGACACAAGACCTGAACCTCTCAGCCCCTGATGTGGAAATCAAACGCCCAGATTTGAATGGGCCAAATGCTGTCTTGAAAGCTCCAGATGTTGACATAGAGGCTCCTTCTGGCAAATTCAAATGGTTTACTCTCACAAAGCCCAAGTCTGGATTATCTGGACCAAAAATGAAGGGACATGAAGTGGACATAGATGCTGACCTGTCTGCACCTGACATGAATCTCTCCACTCCCAACATTGATGGAGAGATAAGCGCATCAGATGTAGACGACTTGAGTATACCAAAAGCTGAGGTAGATCTGCAAGCTCCAGATATCGACATTGAGGCTCCCTCAAGTAAATTCAAATGGCCTCATTTAAATAACCACAAATTTGGTCTTCATGGGCCCAAAGTCAACTCCCCTGGTGTGGATGTTAAGGCAGATCTGGAGAAACCAACCGTTGATCTTTCTGTCCCAAAGATTGAGGCTGAGATGAGCAAACTAGATTTAGAATTGAATTTACCCAAAGCAGACCTCAGCGGCCCTGAGGTAGATATGAAAGCCCCTGTTGTTGATATTCATCCTCCCACTGGGAAACTTAAGTTCCCAACACTCAAAAAGCCCAATTTCAGGCTCTCTGGACCAAATATAAAAGCTCCAGACATTGATGTTGATGCAGATCTGAAGGCACCTGACCTCGGTCTCTCTGTCCCTGAAGTTGAGGCAGGACTTAACATGCCTGATTTGCGCACCAATTTGCCAAATGCAGATATCAAAGGCCCTGAAGTAGACCTGAACACATCAGAAGTGGACATTGAGCCCTTTTCTGGGAAATTTAAATGGCTTACTCTAAAAAAGCCAAAGTTTGGTCTCTCTGGACCCAAGGTTAAGAGTCCCGAAGTATTGAATCTCGCCACTCCAAACGTTGGAGAAATAAATGCACCAGATGTAGATCTTACTTTACCCAAAGCTGACCTTGAAGGCCCAGAGGTAGATGTTGACACTGATGCTCATTCTGGAAAATTCAAGTGGTTCAACCTAAAGAAGCCCACAGCTGATTTGAAAGGTCCAGATGTAGATCTTCAGGCACCAGAGGTCGACATTAAGACACCCTCTGGAAAGCAAAGATTTCCAACTTTAAAAATGCCCACAATTAACTGGACTGGACAGAAGGTGAAGGGACCAAAGCTTGATGGTGATCTGAAGAGAGCAGATTTGGACCTATCAGCTCCCAAGGTTGATGTGAATTTACCAGGAGCAGATCTCCAAGGCCTTGATCTTAACCTCTCCACACCATCAATTACAGCAGACATTGCTGTTCCAGATGTAGATCTTCAGGCACCAGAAGTCAACATTGAGGCACCCACTGAAAAGAAACGATTTCCAACTTTAAAAATGCCCAAAATTAACTGGTCTGGACATAAGGTGAAGGGACCAAACCTTGATATTGATGCTGATCTAAAGAAAGCAGATTTGGACCTCTCAGCTCCGGAGGTTGATGTGAATTTACCAGAAGCAGATCTCCAAGGCTCTGATCTCAACCTCTCAGCACCAGCAATTGAAGGAAACATCGCTGTTCCAGATATCAATGTCAGTTTGCCTGAAGCTGACCTCAAAGGATCAGATGTAGATTTAGACCTTGATGCTCCCTCTGGAAAATTCAAGTTGCCGAAACTAAAATGGCCAAAAATAAGAAAAGTAAAAGGACCGGAACTTGATGTAGATGCTGATCTTAAGACCCCAGAATTAGCTGTTGATGTTAATTCACCTGAAGCAGATCTGAAAGGGCCTTGTCTCAACTTGAAAACAACAGATCTCAACCTCTCAGCACCAGCAATTGAGGAAGACATTGCTGTTCCAGATTTCAATATCAGTTTGCCTGAAGTTGACCCTGATGCTCCTTCTGGAACATTCAAGTTGCCAAAATACGAACTCCCAAAATTCAGTTTAACTGGGCGAAGAGTTAAAGGACCAAACCTTGATGCTGAGCTAAAGGCCCCAAAATTGGATGTCTCTGTTCCTGATGTGGATGTCAGTTTGCCGACTGCTGACCTCCTAACCCCTGTAGTAGAGCTGAAAACACCAGACCTTTCTGCCCCCAAAATCAAGGGATCTATGGCTGCTCCAGATTTGAGTACCAGTTTGCCTGAAGCTGGCATTAAAGGTCGAGCGATAGATCTTAAAGCCCCAGAAGTTGACCTTGATGCCCCATCTGGAACCTTGAAGTTGCCCAAATTCAAACTCCCCAAATCCAGTTTAACAGGACCAAGAGTTAAAGGACCAAACCTTGAAGCTGAGCTAAAGGCCCCAAAATTGGATGTCTCTGTTCCTGATGTGGATGTCAGTTTGCAGACAGCTGACCTCTTAACCCCTGTAGTAGAGCTGAAAAAACCAGACCTTTCTGCCCCCAAAATCAAGGGATCTATGGCTGCTCCAGATTTGAGTACCAGTTTGCCTGAAGCTGGCATTAAAGGTCGAGCGATAGATCTTAAAGCCCCAGAAGTTGACCTTGATGCCCCATCTGGAACCTTGAAGTTGCCCAAATTCAAACTCCCCAAATCCAGTTTAACAGGACCAAGAGTTAAAGGACCAAACCTTGATGCTGAGCTAAAGGCCCCAAAATTGGATGTCTCTGTTCCTGATGTGGATGTCAGTTTGCAGACAGCTGACCTCTTAACCCCTGCAGTAGAGCTGAAAACACCAGACCTTTCTGCCCCCAAAATCAAGGGATCTATGGCTGCTCCAGATTTGAGTACCAGTTTGCCTGAAGCTGGCATTAAAGGTCGAGCGATAGATCTTAAAGCCCCAGAAGTTGACCTTGATGCCCCATCTGGAACCTTGAAGTTGCCCAAATTCAAACTCCCCAAATCCGGTTTAACAGGACCAATAGTTAAAGGACCAAACCTTGATGCTCAGCTAAAGGCCCCAAAATTGGATATCTCTGTTCCTGATGTGGATGTCAATTTACCGACAGCTGACCTCCAAGCCTCTGTAGTAGAGCTGAAAACACCAGATCTCAACCGTTCTGCCCCCAAACTTGATGGTGACGTGAATGTACCAGAGATTAGAATGAATGTACCCAAAACTGATCTCAAAGGACCTGGACTAGATCTAAAAGCTCCAGATGTAGACACTGATGCCCCTTCAGGCAAATTCAAATTGCCCCATTTTAAGCTCCCCACATTTGGCCTTTCAGGTTCTGAACTGGAGGGACAAAACCTTGACGTTGAGACACCTGACATTGTTTCAGTTCCCAGAGTTGAGAATCGGCTTGAAGACGCAAAGGTAGATTTAGCTCTACCTCAAGCATACCTCAAGCGATCTGATCCTAATGTTAAAAGAGATATCAGTGCTCCAGATGTAAATCTAAGTTTACCAAAAATGGACCGCTCTGGCCCTGAGGTAGAGTTGAATGGTCCTGATCTAAGTCTCTCTACCCCAGGAATTGAAGTAAGTGTCCCAGACATTAAAGGCCCTGAGGTCAAGTTTAAAGCTCCAGATGTTGACATTGAGGCTCCCTCTGAAAAACTGCCTCATTTTAAGATGCCAAAGTTTGGTCTCTCGGGACCTAGAATAAAGGGCACAGAATATAATGCTAGTGCAGATGTAAATACACCTGATGTGGAAGTTTCAGTCCCCAAAATTGAGGGAGAGATTAGTACCCCTGAACTGAGTCTCTCTGCTCCTGGACTTGAGGCCAGTGCTGACATGCCAGATTTGGATGTAAATGTACCAGAAGCTGACCTCAAAGTAGATGTTGAGGAAGAGGGAGACACTCACAAAAGTACATTCAAATGGCCATTCAAGTGGCCAAGCTTTAACTCCTCTGGCTTAAAAGGTAAAGATTCTGACATGGACGATGAGGAAAAACATAGTGGGGATGAATCAAAGCGTGATCAGGTGGAGGTGCCAATGTTTACATTTCACAGACTACCACAGAACAACAAGATTGAGAGTGCATTCCAAGATGCTGCCAAGGCCCTTGGTGAGGCGATGGACACGCCAAAGCTTGAAGGAGGCCTTGAAACAGCTGGCGTAGAGGTCAGTTTGCCTAAAGTGAAAGAAGGACAGAAGGTGACATCATCTTCAGGATTTATTAACATCATGGAGCGGTTGAATAGATTTAAAGCAAAAACACCCACAGCTAATGTCTCCCTACCAGAAGTGAAAGGTGAGCTCCGTACCCCTAGCCTTGATGTCAGCTCCACCTCAGACGTAGATAGTTCCACTAAGCTAAAAAGAGGGACTTTCAAAGATACAAAACCTGAATCTGGGATAGGCCTGGAATACCCTGTAGTGGACTCATCGGAGGGAAACGATAGCATGTCAATAAGCCTCTCCAATATGCTTGGTCTGAATATCAAAGAGCCCGATGCAGATTATTGATAGTTTCCAGTCATGTGAACCTTACACTTGGGATAAACCAACATGATTGTAACTACTTTGTAAATACATCAATTTGTTCATGAGTTGACGCCATTTTAAGGATGTGGTTTGTCTCTATGTACAAACAAAACAGAAACATGTAATTATTTGTATGTCGATTCTCTGATATCTTTGTTAATCCATATGCTACATCTATATTCAGTATAACAGTTGACAGCAAAATGATGGAAAATGTGCTCATTGGCTCTATGTGTACTCAAACATATTTAAATTATGGTAATGTTTCCCAAATGCTGTTCACTTGGAAGTTTACTTATTTTTTACAAATGCCTCAGTATTGTATCTGTCACAATTCAGACATGTTTCACCCATAAAGGAGACAATCTTTATGGAAGCTGTCATCTTCACATTTTAAGCTAAAACAATTGTTGAACAGTGAAATGTAATTATACTATTAATTTGTTATTTCCTTCTCCAATAAACTACTATAGCAATTTGTCTATATGACTCAATAATTTATTGATGATTGACTATAAATTATACTGTAATTGACTACAACAATATGTAACAGTATTATAATTCATGGCAGGTTTGAATTCCTGTTTGATTGGATATTCATCACTGAAATTAAAACAAGTAAACATGAACCAAGTTGATATAATCATCACACACACACAGAAAGCTCAAACTTTCATGGAAGACTTCCTATAGTAAACCTTTTTTTCGTCACTGTATTTTCAATGCTTTCGTACCTGTAGATTTCCAGTCATTGCGCTAACACTAGTTAGCATTGGTTCGCGAAACTACCGCTAACTTCCTTCATACTGCACGCAGACATAAAAAAGGGTATCCAAGAGTTCATCTGATGCCAGAATCTCACAGTATCCCTTAAATAGTATTTTAATTGACATGATTAAAGTAAATGATGATATGAGGATATGATTATTTTTTTAAACGTGTTATTGAGGGAAAGTTAATAAGATTAGCAAGAATACAGAAAACATCTAGCTTTTATTTGCTTCAAGTGGGGTTGGGGAGAGGAATTGGAACCACATTCAGGATAAAGCGTAAGGGCAAATTCCTAATTAGAATTCAAACTGTAGTGAAATTGAAAAACACAATCTCAGCTTCATCAAACTATCCCAAAATAATCAAGACTCATTAACTATGAATACAAACAATACATTATTTGGAGATTATTCCTATTTTTATGAGAATATAAAGACCAAAACGCAACACTGTCATCTTTACCATATGATATATAGTACATTGATTGTTATTATGGTCACTGTTCTAAAAAGTTACAATTGATGAACAATTCACCCTTTTAATCTCGTTCCCTTTTTCCCACCTCACCTTCTTTACGTGCCATGTTGGTTAATACAGCTCTACTTTTTATGTTCTAGCCGCCTGGTTATTTTTGTGGGTACACCAACACTTGAACACACAACAATTCAGAGAATGAGGAACTTTTTGAAAAAGAAAAGAATGTGCCGGTTGAGATAATCAGAACTACAGTATCGGTAACAAGTACAAAACGACAATCAATCCCATTAAGTCCTCAACTCCGCAGGAGTCATAACATGTGATCCAGTTGTCTTTTGCACACCAAATCATCTAAAATCCGGGAACCACTGGTTGTTAAATAAATAGGCTTCTGATAACAAATGGTCCAAGTCCCTGTTGTCATTGCTAATTCAATAAAGTGGATAGCAAAATGTAAAAAGTAATATGTATAATTTAGGGGGGTTGGGGATATGTGGTTAATGAGCATTTTGCCAGCGTGAGGGCCAGTCGTTCTCCATCCAGCGTTGCAGAAGCCGCAGCACATCAATGCGCTGGTAGACCCGGCAAAGTTCGGTGAGCTCAGTGACGGTCTTGTGGTTGTTGCGCAGCAGGAACTCTTGTGTGGGGCTGTGGCACATTGAGCCCTGGGTCCGGTGCTCCAGCAGAGTCAGCTCATCATAGCTCATACCCCAACGGCTCGCAAAGTTCTTCCAGTTCTTGACAGTGCAATGATTTGGGTCCAGTTTAAGACGCAGTAAGTCAAGCAAGTCGTTGTCATCCATTAGGTCACTGATCTTTGGAGGTGGAGCTGAGCAGCAGCACTTCTCATATTGGTTGTTCAAGAACTGCAGCTCCTTGGGGAAGTCTAAGGTGTAGGGATTGGGGCAAGGGAGAATGGAATTACCAACAGCCTTGGAAATATACAGTGCACATGAAAATCATTAGTCTACTATTTTGGTACATGTACTGTATGCAAATGTAATGCATCTGTCTTGAAAGATGTGTTGCTATAATCTATCTACAACATGTGCTTGGAAATGTTGTTCAGGGGTATAGTATATATCATGATAAAATGAAAATTACCTGGTGAGATGGAGCCTGTGCAGATGCACTCTACACCATCTTCCACTGGCTGTACGAGGTTGGGTAAAACAAAACATTACATTCAGTTCTAATTATAGAGAGGAATTAGCTACCGATATGATTCAGAATACCTTACAGCAGTGGTTCCCAAACTTTTTATAGTCCTGTACCCCTTCAAACATTCAACCTCCAGCTGCGTACCCCCTCTAGCACCAGGGTCAACACACACTCAAATGTTGTTTTTTGCCATCATATAAATAATAATAATCAATAATTTAGCTCTTTATTTAACGATCTTACATATTAAACCTTATTTGTTCATCAACAATTGTGAATAACTCAACACAGGTTAATGAGAAGGGTGTGCTTGAAAGGATACACATAACTCTGCAATGTTGGGTTGTATTGGAGAGAGTCTGTCTTAAATAATTTTCCACACACACATACTAGTGAGGGCCGAGAATCCACTCTCACATAGCTCACTCGGGTGCTTCGCTATATCACATTTGACATTGTTCTGTAAGCTTGAGATCATTTGCACACAAAAAATCATACAATGATGGAAAGACCTGTGTGTTGTCCTTGTTAATGCAGACAGAGAAGAGCTCCAACTTCTTAATCATAGCCACAATTTTGTCCCGAACATTGAATATAGTTGCGAAGAGTCCCTATAATCCTAGATGCAGATCATTCAGGCGAGAAAAAACATCACCCAGATAGGCCAGTCGTGTGAGAAAATGGTCAGTAAAGAAAACTTTAAGCTCGTCTCACTATTTAATTTTTTTTTGTCAATACTTTGCCCCTTGATAACCAGCGCACTTCTGTATGTTGTAAAAGCGTTACATGGTCGCTGCCCATATAGTGCAGAAAATACACAAGAGTTCAGGGGCCTTGCTTTAAAGTTAACCATTTTCACTGTAGTGTCCAAAACGTCTTTCAAGCTGTCAGGCATTCCCTTGGCAGCAAGAGCCTCTCAGTGGATGCTGCAGTGTACCCAAGTGGCGTCGGGAGCAACTGCTTGCACGCTCGTTACCACTCCACTATGTCTCCCTGTCATGGCTTTTTGCCATCAGTACAGATACCAACATGAGCAGTAGCTACGTTTGGCTACATACGGGCCGTTAGTGGAATTCCTGCGAGAGAGTAACGGTTAATGTGATTGGATGTTCATTATTTGACTAGGCTACCTGTATTTGACATTGTGTTGTTATTTCGCTGAACACTAGATGGTTAATTACATTTTTGGCAGTGAAACGAGGCTACACAGGCGAGAAAAAAAACTCCTGTTGGAAAAAATATACACGGACTGTTTGAAAATGTGAAGATTTTTTTTTTTTTAAACAAACAAACAAACAAATATATATATATATATTTATATATATATAAAATGTGAATCACATTTTTATTTGGAATACCTGCCTTACAGTATTCTAATTGATACCATTAAAATAACACAACCTTTTTAAACCAACTCACAAACCTTTTCCTATACGGAAACAAGCGATCATTCTCACTCATTAAAACGGTCTTGTGGTTTTGACACCAACCACTAGTTCCAGTTACAAAGGCTCAAACATTACAGACCAGGTCATGACATTCTCAGATGCTGGCTTAGCGGTTGGAGTCATCTTTAGTAATCTACAGTTTACAGGAGCATCCTGTCAAGGCTCATCACCACATTTTCACATTAATATGAAACTAACACAAAGAAACTACACTTTATCTCAGTGTAAGTGAGCCCATCACCCACCTGTCTTATTCTGTCTGAGAGAGGTGTGAGGTAGCCAGGTGGCATGGACCTCAGCTGCAGTGTCACTGTATCTGAAAAGGACAGATCGACAGTATAGATGAATATTGTACTTTCTCATTAGAGGCCCCAGCAAGGCACATCAGTTGTGTGAACAGATGTACTGAGCTTAGAGCACCTACCTTGAGGATCTGTGACTTGGACTGGATAGTTGGACTTCAAGGACTAAGAGACACAAACACACATGTTCAGCTTTGCTACAAAATTACACTGATGGATTCTGATCTTTATAGTGATAGAAATATTTGAAGACAGAGAGATAGCAATTAAAACACATAAACTGTGGAGAAAAATTATACTCTGTGTTGGATAGCAAAAAGTGGCTTGTTGCAACTTGCTTCTATATTAGTCCCTGGGCGTAAGAAATCCCAGTATAATGTACTCAACTATGGTTAAACTTTACATGGCTATTTACATGGCTATTTTCTGAAAACATGGCTTTTCTCGGTCTACTCGGACCGAAGAGTTAGCACTCATTTTGTTCTACTCTTTTGAAATAAGAAAAACATTCAATTAAATTGAGATTGTACATTTCTTAACACTAGTTTGTTTCTGATGATATTAGACAGCCATACCATTTCTGCCATGAAGCTACTGGTATCTGTGTCCTCCACTGGTTCAGAGATGATTCTATCTGTCGAGACAAGACAGGGATATTACATGAAGAGAACAATGCATAAAGGAACATATTGCAGATGTTATATATAATGATGGCTGATGGAAATGATGGAATGCAGTTTTTCAACAAAGCAAATATCAGAATGAAGAGGATACATTAAATCTGAAATGATTGATTGTCCTGGGTCCTGATATAGTGGACATGGACACACATGGATGAGTTGCAGATGTACAAAGCCCTCAATTATGGCTCTAAACAGTCTAACTGACAAAATATAGGAAACGCCATCATAAAGTGTCTTAATAGGGCGTTGGGCCATCACGAGCCAGAACAGCTTCAATGGACCTTAGCATAGATTCTACAAGTGTCTGGAACTCTATTGGAGGGATGCGACACCATTCTTCCGCAAGAAATTCCATTATTTGGTGTTTTGTTGATAGTGGTGGAAAACGCTGTCTCAGGCGCCGCTCCAGAATCTCTCATCAGTGTTCAATTAGGTTAAGAACTGGTGACTGAGACGGCCATGGTTTACATTGTTTTCATGCTCATTAAACCATTCAGTGACCACTTGTGCCCTGTGGATGGGGGCATAGTCATCCTATGGGGGCATAGCCATTGTAGCCAAAATAATGGCCTACTCAGTATTTTTATACACAACCCTAAGCATGATTGGATGTTAATTGCTTAATTAACTCAGGAACAACACCTGTGTGGAAGCACCTGCTTTCAATTTACTTTTTATTCCTCATTTGCTCATCTTTACATTATTTTGGCACTTACCTGTACCTCTACAAGGCCATTCAGGCTTCTATCAGTCTGCATCATTGTAAAGCTATTGTATGAGACCCGAGGGCTCCAAATAAAGAGCTGCTCTGACTTTTCTGACCTTTCTTCGGTTACATTCCATGAAGCTGACACTCACTTCAGCTTTGATGGGAACCTTGGGTTTGTAAACCCATTCAATTGAACTAAAGACAATTTCCTATTAGAGGTCGACCGATTAATCGGAATGGCCGATGAATTAGGGCCGATTTCAAGTTTTCATAACAATCGGTATTTTTGGCCACCGATTTGCCGATTTTTAAAAACAATATATATATATTTTTTTAATTAGGCAAGTCAGATTAAGAACACGTTCTTATTTTCAATGACGGCCTAGGAACAGGGGTTAACTGCCTTGTTCAGGGGGGATTCGGGGATTCGTTTTTGCAACCTTCCGGTGACTAGTCCAACGCTCTAACCACCTGCCTTACATTGCACTCCACGAGGAGCCTGCATGGCAGGCTGACTACCTGTTACGCGAGGGCAGCAAGAAGCCAAGGTAAGTTGCTAGCTAGCATTAAACTTATCTTATAAAAAAACTATCAATCTTAACATAATCACTAGTTAACTACACGGTTGATGATATTACTAGTTTATCTAACGTGTCCTGCGTTGCATATAATCGATGCGGTGCCTGTTAATTTCTCATCGAATCACAGCCTACTTCGACAAATGGGTGATGATTTAACAAGCGCATTTGCTAAAAAAGCACTGTCGTTGCACCAATGTACCTAACCATAAACATCAATGCCTTTATTTAAAATCAATACACAAGTATATATTAAAAAAAAGTATATAAAAATTTGTGTCACTTCTCTAGCGTTCCGTGCAAGCAGTCAGGGTATATACAGCAGTTTGGGCCGCCTGGCTCATTGCGGACTGTGTGAAGTCCATTTATTCCTAACAAAGGCCGTAATTAATTTGCCAGAATTGTACATAATTGGTTGTGCAATGTAACAGGAATATTTAGACTTAGGGATGCCACCCGTTAGATAAAATACGGAACGGTTCCGTATTTCACTGAAATAATAAACGTTTCGTTTTCGAAATTATAGTTTACGGATTCGACTATATTAATGACCAAAGGCTCGTATTTCTGTGTGTTATTATGTTATAATTAAGTCTATGATTTGATATTTGATAGAGCAGTCCGACTGAGCGATGGTAGGCAGCAGGTTCGTAAGCATTCATTCAAACAGCACTTTCGTGCGTTTTGCCAGCAGCTCTTCGCAATTCTTCAAGCATTGCGCTGTTTATGACTTCAAGCCTATCAACTCCCGAGATTAGGCTGGTGTAACCGATGTGAAATGGCTAGCTAGTTAGCGGGTGCGCGCTAATAGCGTTTCAAACGTCACTCGCTCTGAGACTTGGAGTAGTTGTTCCCCTTGCTCTGCATGGGTAACGCTGCTTCGAGGGTGGCTGTTGTCGATGTGTTCCTGGTTTGAGCCCAGGTAGGAGTGAGGAGAGGGACGGAAGCTATATTGTTACATTGGCAATACTAAAGTGCCTATAAGAACATAGAATAGTCAAAGGTATATGAAATACAAATTGTATAGAGAGAAATAGTCCTATAATTCCTATAATAACTACAACCTAAAACTTCTTACCTGGGAATATTGAAGACTCAAGTTAAAAGGAACCACCAGCTTTCATATGTTCTCATGTTCTGAGCAAGGAACTTAAACGTTAGCTTTTTTACATGGCACATATTGTACTTTTACTTCATTCTCCAACACTTTGTTTTTGCATTATTTAAACCAAATTGAACATGTTTCATTATTTATTTGAGGCTAAATTGATAGTATTTATGTATTAAATAAGTGTTCATTCAGTATTGTTGTAATTGTCATTATTACAAATAAATAAATAAATACATTGCAAAAAAAATATAAAATTATCGGCCGATTAACCGGCATCGGCTTTTTTTGGCCCCCCCCAATAAAATAGGTATCGGCGTTGAAAAAGTCATAATCGGTCGACCTCTATTTCCTATAGCTACATTAATTAAGTTAGTGACACAGTTGAAATTACAGAGTAAGCCAGGCAAAGATCTCAAACGAAAACACGTGGGTGGGCTCACTTCCTCGAACAAGAGACAACATTTTCAGGGTTTTCTCACATTGGTGACGTGAGTAAACATATACACACAAACACACACACTGACACACCGTATCCAATTTTACCACAGCAAATGTTATTATAATGGAGCTGTAAGGTCACTCGCACCAGGGACCTGTCAGTCTGTCATTGATTGAACATATCACCAACAAGAGGGGAAATTTTGTCAAGATGTCAAATAACTACTAAAAACACCCTCACGAGTTTTGATTGAACAAGATTATTTTAACATATTCTAGTCCAGAAGCTGTGATCATTTCTGTGGAGGCTACACACAACTCACTTGGCACACACTGGTTCAATTAACGTTGAATTAAATGACATTGAATCAACGTGGAATAGACGTTAAATTGACATCTGTGCCACGTGGGAAAAGACTACATCTTGCAGTATTTTCTGCATTTTGTCATATTGCAGTATTTTCTCCACTGTTTCCTACATGATGATGATGACAGTGATACAAGAGAGGACCTGCCAGTTACCTCTCCGTATGCCAAGCTCTCAGTAAGATCAATAACAGCAGAACAGTTACAGTGATGTTTTATGCAGTGTCACTGTAATAACCATGTAATTGCTGTTGCATACATAGAAACAGAGTCTCATTCTAGGCCTGTGGTTTCACAGAGTTATGTACAGATCCTTTGGTAATGCATACTCATTCTACCTTGCTCCTTATTAGTGCATGCAATGCTGAGACACATCAGCCCCACATCCCCTACTCATCAACTATAAGCAGAAACCCAGCTCATCTCAGTATTGTTTCTGCTGCACAGGGAATGCAGAGACATGTACCTACTCGCTCAGGAAACAGTTCAAGAGATGAAATATAAGCCACATCATAATATCGTTAGATCCCTCGAGGCCATGATTCCACAGAGATGAACCCAGATTTTCTCCTTTTTGACCACCCATGCCTTTGCTGCTAAGATAAGTCAAGTTTTAAAACATTTAATCAGATCGTGTAACGGTGCATTTGCTCGGCAGTGACAAAGGCCCACAAATGGCTTGAGATGAATGGCGTGCTAATACCTAACTCAATCCATGCAGTTTCTATATCTAACACAAAGATGGACAAATGCCTCGTTGCCTCGTCTATGCACGGTGGATGATTGAGGATTGTGTGCGTGTGTCTGTGCTGGAAAACTCAAGTTCCACCATGCTCAGCATGAAAATGTGATTTGTTGAGTGAGATGAGGTGTACTTTGCTGGCGTAAAGCCCTCAGCTGCTGTAAAGGCTTCGGCTACTGTAAAGGCCTTGGCTGCTATATTAAAATTGACAACGCAATAGTAAGAAATAATATAGATCTTGTTCTTCAAGACATGCTGATGAGGACAATGTTTCAGTATTAAGAAAAGCAGCCATTTTTATGAAAGAACCAGAGCATTGTGCAACAGTGGGGTATTATTGTTCTGCTCATTCAAGTGAAAAGGCATCCTCAAGACCCAACAGGTATCTGTTCAAACAGATCACGGAGTAAATGTCATTCATTTGCATGAGCTCAAGGGGTCAGCTCACATTTTCACACCCACCCACACCAAAACAGCCATTTACATTTGCAAATATTATTGATTAACCATTTAAAATCATTATAGATTCACAGTGAAAACCAAAACATAGAAAATGTGGGGTTATATTCTTTACAACATTGACATTTAAAAAACACAGTAGCATAGCTTGCCATTTAGTTTTGATTCATCAGGGTGTCCAATGTACATGCCTCAAATTTGAGATAACAGTTTTATGCTATGTTTAATCAAGTTAGTACAGTTTGGCATAGCCTAGGCCTACCCTACTCACTTTTATCACTGACGACAAAATTTTATATTTTCCAACTCCCACACATCTTATACATCCACTGAGAGCAGTGGAGGCTCCTCAGATTAGGAAGAGGAGGACCATCTTCTTCAGTGAATTTCATAAAAATACAAATAGTGAAACATTAAAAAAGTTAGCCTTTTTAGATAAAACTATACTAAATATATTCACGTCTCCAAATAATTGATTAAAACACTGTTTTGCAATGAAGGTCTAGAGTAGCCTTAACAGCAGGTGGCTTCCGTCCTCCTCTGGGCACATTGACTTCAATACAAAACGTAGGAAGCTCATGGTTCTCACCCCCTTCCATAGACTTACACAATAATTATGACAACTTCCAGAGGACGTCCTCCAACCTATCAGAGCTCTTGCAACATGAATAGACAAGGACAAGTCCTCCCAATCAAAATATCAGAGAATGAATCTAGTACTGAAAGCATAAGCTACAGCTAGCTAGCACTGCTATGCATAAAATGTGGTGAGTAGTTGACTCAAAGAGAGAGAAGGACAATTGTTGAACAGTTTTGAACAAATAAGAAGCGAGAGAAAGAGCTACGTAGGTATATTTGGTTGTATTTTGTCTTACTTTCACTTAGCTAGAGAATGCAGTGAATTGTGTTTGACTGTTATTAGGGGCATATTCATTCCGCCGACTCTGTTCAAAAACATTTCTTAAACGGAACGAAACTGGGATAAAAGTACCTGAATTTGTCCAATAGAAATTCACATTTGCAACTGTTGGACTAATGATTTCTCCCTAGATCAGCTAGATGCAGGCAAGAGTGTGCAAGGCAGTATTGAATGTGTCACTGTCTGTCACCTTGATTACTCAAAATTCTCTGTTTCATAGGCTAAACTTTCATTCATAGGCTATGTAGTAGCAACCTCGTGATGGGTACAGATAAAATTTAAGTGTCATGTAGAAGCCTAGACCTATCAATTTTACATTGAGCTGGGTGACAGGGTCTATAGACAATCATGGACGACAAAGGGAAAACCACCTATGTCTTGCTTCCGGACATTTGTTTCAAGATGTCCACCATTGTTCCTGTACCCAAGAAAGCAAAGGTAACTGAACTAAATGACTATCGCCATGTAGCACTCACTTCTGTCATCATGAAGTGCTTTGAGAGGCTAGTTAAAGATATATATCCCCTCTACCTTACCTGACACCCTAGACCCATTTAAATTCGCTTACCGCCCCAATAGATCCACAGACGATGCAATCGCCATCGCACTGCACACTGCCCTATCCCATCTGGACAAGAGGAATACCTATGTAAGAATACTGTGACGATAGCTCGGGAACCTGGGTCTGAACCCTGCCCTGTGCAACTGGCACCTGGACTTCCTGATGGGCCGCCCCCAGGTGGTGAAGGTAGGAAACAACACCTCCACTTCGCTGATCCTCAACACACGGGCCCCACAAGTGTGCGTGCTCAGCCCCCTCCTGTACTTCCTGTTAACCTATGACTGCATGGCCACGCACGCCACCAACTCAATCATCAAGTTGGCAGACAACACAACAGATTACCAACAACGATGAGACAGCCAACAGGGAGGAGGTGAGGGCCCTGGAAGAGTGGCACTAGGAAAATAACCTCTCACTCAACGTCAACAAAACAAAGGAGCTGATTGTGGATTTCAGGAAACAGCAGAGGGAGCACGCCCCTATCTATATCGACAGTGAAAAGGTGGAAAGTTTAAGGCCAAAAAGATCATCAAGGAAATCACAGCTTCTATCTCAAGGCCATTAGACTGTTAAATAGCCATCACAAGCCAGCTTCCACCTGGTTACGCAACCCTGCACCTTAGAGGCTGCTGCCCTACATACATAGACTTGGAATCACTGGCCACTTTAATAATGGAACACTTGTCACTTTAGTAAATGTTTAAATAATGTTTACATACTGCTTTAATCATCTCATATGCATATACTGTATTCTATTGTACTGTATTTTAGTCAATGCCATTCCAACATTGCTCAATCTAATATTTATATATCTTTTAACTCCATTATTTTACTTTTAGATGTGTGTATTGTTAGATACTACTGCACTATTGGGGCTAGGAACACAAGCATTTTGCTACACCCGCAATAACATCTGCTAAATATGTGTATGTGACCAATAAAATGTGATTTGAATGGATTATGAATGACAGCCATCCAACATGCTGTAATAGAAATAAGGCCATGCTCATACATTTTTTTTTATCATCCTCCCTCATCTTAAACTGCACCGACCGCCACTGATTGAGAATAAGGTGCAAGTCCCTTACTGTCATTGATACAGGAAGGGGAATTTTATGTTTGGGGAAATGCCAGTTGTGATCAGAGAACATTGAAATGGAACCAATAAAATGCAAGTTCTCTGTTATGTCAATACATTCTTACAACTAAGATGTGGAAATATGTATTAAATAAAAAAGTTCTGATAGCCTACATTTAAAAAAAAACAAATCAAAAGGACATTCCAATATTACAGTTGGACTGTCCGTTTGTAAATTAGTAGGTTGTTCAAAAAGCACACAACCCACTGGGCACAGACGTCATTCAACGTATTTTTTTAACCCCCAGTTCCCCGGTAGGCGGTCATTGGAAATATGAATTTGTCCATAACTGACTTGCCTAATAAAGTAATATGTTGGGTGAAAAACTACGTTTATGTCTTTATACAAATTAAATCAGTTTTCCACGTTGAATTGTTTGTTGTTGAAATGACGTGAAAACAACGTTGATTCAACCAGTTTTCGCCCAGTGGGAAGATGTGGATTCAAACATGCATTAAGGATGACCTTCATCCACAACCAGTAAGTAGCCTATATATATCATACAAGAGGGCCATAAACGACATATCTATATCATTTAAACATTTTAAATAAAAGTGCAGACTTACCGAATGGCTCCTTAAACGCCTTCAAGCTATTCATCTTGACACAAATAGACGTACACATAAGAGAAAAGTCCGTTGCACCTAATGGTAAAATGACAACGTCTGATAACAAAATTGATGCGGAGAGTGGCGATAACACTTCGGCGACTGAGTACCCGAGACTGAGCTGAGGGGGCGGGAGGTGAAGATGATGTAATGATGATGATCCTCAATAGTGGAACAAGTTCTGACTTCAATCATATATGACTCTTCTCTGATCACAAGTGTCTCATGTCGAGCAACTTCCCGTACACAATGGAAGACATGTCATGGAGGCCGACAGATCTGTCTGGAGATTAACCATTTAAATCCCGCCATTACTACATGGCCCAATAACTTTCCTTAGCCAAGGCGATGCTATTGTAAACTATATAGCCAAGGAATTATATACAGTCGTGGCCAAAAGTTTTGAGAATGACACAAATATTAATTTCCACAAAGTTTGCTGCTTCAGTGTCTTTAGATATTTTTGTCAGATGTTACTATGGAACACTGAAGTATAATTACAAGCATTTCATAAGTGTCAAAGGCTTTTATTGACAATTACATGAAGTTGATGCAAAGAGTCAATATTGGCAGTGTTGACCCTTCTTTTTCAAGACCTCTGCAATCCGCCCTGGCATACTGTCAATTAACTTCTGGGCCACATCCTGACTGATGGCAGCTCATTCTTGCATAATCAATGCTTGGAGTTTGTCAGAATATGTGGGTTTTTGTTTGTCCACCCGCCTCTTGAGGATTGACCACAAGTTCTCAATGGGATTAAGTTCTGGGGAGATTCCTGGCCATGGACCCAAAATATCGATGTTTTGTCCCCCGAGCCACTTAGTTATCACTTTTGCCTTATGGCAAGGTGCTCCATCATGCTGGAAAAGGCATTGTTCGTCACCAAACTGTTCCTGGATGGTTGGGAGAAGTTGCTCTCGGAGGATGTGTTGGTAACATTCTTTATTCATGGCTGTGTTCTTAGGCAAAATGTGAGTGAGCCCACTCCCTTGGCTGAGAAGCACCTCCACACATGAATGGTCTCAGGATGCTTTACTGTTGGCATGACACAGGACTGATGGTAGCGCTCACCTTGTCTTCTCCGGACAAGCTTTTTTCCAGATGCCCCAAACAATCGGAAAGGGGATTCATCAGAGAAAATGACTACCCCAGTCCTCATCAGTCCAATCCCTGTACCTTTTGCAGAATATCAGTCTGTCCCTGATCTTTTTCCTGAAGAGAAGTGGCTTCTTTGCTGCCCTTCTTGACACCAGGCCATCTTCCAAAAGTCTTCGCTTCACTGTGCGTGCAGATGCACTCACACCTGCCTGCTGCCATTCCTGAGCAAGCTCTGTACTGGTGGGGCCCCGATCCTGCAGCTGAATCAACTTTAGGAGACGGTCCTGGCGCTTGCTGGACTTTCTTGGGCGCCCTGAAACCTTCTTCACAACAATTGAACCGCTCTCCTTGAAGTTCTTGATTATCCGATAAATGGTTGATTTAGGTGCAATCTTACTGGCAGCAATATCCTTGCCTGTGAAGCCCTTTGTGTGCAAAGCAATGATAACGGCACGTGTTTCCTTGCAGGTAACCATGATTGACAGAGGAAGAACAATGATTCCAAGCACCATCCTCCTTTTGAAGCTTCCAGTCTGTTATTCGAACTCAATCAGCATGATAGAGTGATCTCCAGCCTTGTCCTCGTCAACACTCACACCTGTGTTAACGAGAGAATCACTGACATGATGTCAGCTGGTTTTTTTGTGGCAGGGCTGAAATGCAGTGGAAATGTTTTGTGGGGATTCAGTTCATTTGCATGGCAAAGAGGGACTTTGCAATTAATTGCAATTCATCTGATCGCTCTTCATAACATTGTGGAGTATATGCAAATTGCCATCATACAAACTGAGGCAGCAAACAGAAAATGTATATTTGTGTCATTCTCAAAACTTTTGGCCACGACTGTATACAGTACCAGTCAAAATTTTGGACACACCTACTCATTCTCGAGTTTTTCTTTATTTAGACTATTTTCTACATTGTAGAATAAGTGGATGCTTGAAGTTAGTGAGGGAGATATAAGTCTCCAGCTTCAGTGATTTTTGCAATTCGTTCCAGTCATTGGCAGCAGAGAACTGGAAGGAAAGGTGGCGAAAGGAGGAGTTGGCATTGGGGATGACCAGTGAAATATACCTGCTGGAGTGCGTGCTACGGGTGGGTGTTGCTATGGTAACCAGTGAGTTGAGATAAGGCGGGGCTTTACCTGGCAAAGACTTATAGATGACCTGGAGCCAGTGGGTTTGGCGACGAATATGAAGCGAGGGCCAGCCAACGAGAGCATAAAGGTTGCAGTGGTGGGTAGTATATGGGGCTTTGATGACAAAACAGATGGCACTATGGTAGACTACATCTAATTTGCTGAGTAGAGTGTTGGAGGCTAGTTTGTAAATGACATCGCCGAAGTCAAGGATCAGTAAGGATAGTCAGTTTTACGAGGGTATGTTTAGCAGCATGAGTGAAGGAGGCTTTGTTGTGAAATAGGAAGCCGATTCTAGATTTAATTTTGGATTGGAGATTCTTAATGTGAGTAAGGAAGGAGAGTTTACAGTCTAACCAGACACCTAGGTATTTGTAGTTGTCCACATATTCTAAGTCGGAACCATCCAAAGTAGTGATGCTAGTCGGGCGGGCGGGTGCGGGCGGCGATCGGTTGAAGAGCATGCACTTCGTTTTACTAGCCTTTAAGAGCAGTTGGAGGCCACAGAAGGAGTGTTGTATGGCATTGAAGCTCAACTGGAGGTTAGCTAACACAGTGTCCAAAGAAGGGCCAGAAGTATACAGAATGGTGTTGTCTGCGTAGAGGTGGATCAGAGAATCACCAACAGCAAGAGCGACATCATTGATATATACAGAGAAAAGAGTCGGCCCGAGAATTGAACCCTGTGGCACCCCCATAGAGACTGCCAGGGGTGGACAACAGGCCCTCCGATTTGACACCCTGATCTCTGTCTGAGAAGTAGTTGGTGAACCAGGCGAGGCAGTCATTTGAGAAACCAAGGCTGTTGAGTTTGCCGATAAGATTGCAGTAATTGACAGAGTCAAATGCCTTGGCCAGGTCGATGAAGACGGCTGCACAGTACTGTCTCTTATCGATGGCGGTTATGATATTGTTTAGGACCTTGAGCGTGGCTGAGGTGCACCTATGGCCAGCTCGGAAACCAGATTGCATAGCGGAGAAGGTACAGTGGGATTCGAAATGGTCGGTGATCTGTTTGTTTACTTGGCTTTTGAAGACTTTACAAAGGCAGGGCAGGATGGATATAGGTCTATAACAGTTTGGGTCTAGAGTGTCTCCCCCTTTGAAGAGGGGGATGACCGCAGAAGCTTTCCAATCTTTAGGGATCTCAGACGATACGAAAGGGAGGTTGAACAGACTAATAATAGGTGTTTCAACAATTGCGGCGGATCATTTTAGAAAGAGAGGGTCCAGATTGTCTAGTCCAGCTGATTTGTAGGGGTCCAGAAATTGCAGCTCTTTCAGAACACCAGCTACCTGGATTTGGGTGAAGGAGAAGCGGTCGGGTGGTCGTTTGACAGTGGACCCATTACGGACGCAGGGAATGAGGCAGTGATCGCTGGGATCCTGGTTAAAGACAGCAGAGGTGTATTTAGAGGACAGGTTGGTCAGGATGATATCAATGAGGGTGCCCGTGTTTACGGATTTAGGGTTGTACCTGGTAGGTTCCTTGACAATTTGTGTGAGATTGAGGGTATCTAGCTTAGATTGTAGGACGGACGGGGTGTTATTAAGCATATCCCAGTTTAGGTCACCTAACAGTACGAACTCTGAAGATAGATGGGGGGCAATCAATTCACATGTGGAGTCCAGGGCACAGGTAGAGGTGGTATACAGAAGATAGCCATATTTGTTAAAAGCCCAAGTCCATATTATGGACTGCTGCAGAAGATAAGTTCATTAGAGTTACCAGCCTCAGAAATTACAACCCAAATAAATGCTTCAGAGTTCAAGTCACAGACACATCTCAACATCAACTGTTCAGAGGAGACTACGTGAATCAGGCCTACATGGTCGAATTGCTGCAAAGAAACCACTACTAAAGGACACCAATAAGAAGAAGAAACTTCTTTGGGCCAAGAAACACGAGCAATGGACATTAGACCGGGGGAAATCTGTCCTTTGGACTGAGTCAAAATGTGATATTTTTGGTTCCAATCTTTGTGTCTTTGTGAGACGCAGAGTCTGTGAACGGATGATGTCTGCATGTGTGGTTCCCACAGTGAAGCATGGAGGAGGAGGTGTGATGGTGTGGGGGTGCTTTGCTGGTGACACTGTCTGTGATTTATTTAGAATTCAAGGCACACTTAACCAGCATGGCTACCACAGCATTCTGCAGCGATACCCCATCCCATCTGGTTTGCGCATAGTGGGACTATAATTTGTTTTTCAACAGGACAATGATCCAACACACCTCCAGGCTGTGTAAGGGCTATTTGACCAAAAAGGAGCGTGATGGAGTACTGCATCAGATGACCTAGGGATGACCTGGCCTCCACAATCACCCAACCTCAACCCAATTGAGATGGTTTGGGATGATTTGGACCGCAGAGTGAAGGAAAAGCAGCCAACAAGTGCTCAGCATATGTGGGAACTCCTTCAAGACTGTTGGAAAAGCATTCCAGGTGAAGCTTGTTGAGAGAATGCCAAGAGTGTGCAAGCTGTCATCAAGGCAGATGGTGGCTACTTTGAAGAATCTCAAATCTAAAATATATTTTGATTTGTTTAACACTTTTTTGATTACTACATGATTCCTTATGTGTTATTTCAAGGTTTGGTGTCTTCACTATTATTCTTCAATATAGAACACAAGAAAAATAAAGAAAAACCCTTGAGTGAGTAGGTGTGTCCAAACTTTTGACTGGTACTGTAGGTCTCATAACACTGTTGTCGAAAATAGCCTAAAAACAGTAATCATGCTTCAGCCAAAGGCAGCCATGCCGCTTGGTGTTTAGAAGAGATTTAGCCTAATCTTGATGCATCCATGATGCATTTATAAGTTATATTGTTCACGAATCAATGCATATCAGTAGCTTTAGCTACAGTATTGAAATGTGAACATTGAACAGTAGGAAACATCCCAGAATGAAATATATTGCAGCTGATCCAATAGGCTTGATACATTGTCTACTCTAGAGTCTAGTAGAAACTAATGTTGAAATACATGTTGGTGGTGTCCGCTATGTGAAAAAGAACACACATTGTGCTATGGGAAATAATAAACAGATACTTTCTTAAACACTGCCTTGACTGTTAAAGCTGTGATACAATGTAACAAGGTTGCATTGCATCATTGTATAATTGAATAGCTTACTTGCAATGCACTATTGAGTTTTCACTGCGCAAGAGATTCTTCCTTTCTAAAAAGTGTTTTTTGCAGATTCAAATGTTAAGGTGCTGCCATCTGCTGTCATGTATGGGTACGTCATGTATGGGTACGAACACAGGTTCTCTTCGAAATGCAATGCAACACCTACTTTTAGGCCTATGCATTTATTACGACTTAATTTCAGTCTATAGTCTAGGCCTGAATCAATGCGCAATATTATGTTCTTTACGCATAAATTATTTTGGAGCCTAGCCTGTTTACTGTTTAAAGAAATGTTGTTTAGGCAAGCAGATGTTCTTGTGGAAAGATGAAATATGCCCTGTATTTGGCATTATTCTTCACGAGGCATGAATCACTGCGTAAAAGTGGTAGGTGACTTTGAAAGAGCCAATCATTTGGCTTCAGTTTTCCTGGGGTGTAATCATTAATCAAAACATTTGCTAAAGGTTCAATTTTGCAACGAAAACGAGATTTTCTATTGGAGAAATTCAGGTATGCATCTCCCCGTTTCGTTCCGTTTGCTTCCGTTTGGTTTCTTGTGAATACACCCCTGGGCTCGTGCGTTTTGTAGCCTAACGTACACTTTTGTGAACTCCGTCATTACGCACAACTACGTAAAACGTTCGCCCAATCAGATGAGGAGCTTGAACCCAGGAAAGAATTCGTGTCACGGCAGCAGCACCAGCTGGATCCTATCCACATTAAGACTTCCGGTTTTTGAATTTGGACTTCAACATAAAAGTCAGCGGTAAAAACGCTTTGCGTATGATGCTAAATCTATATTTTTTTTGCAGCTTTGTATAGTGCATAATGTGAAAAGCCAGCAGCAAGCTGTGCAACACAGTCCCCCTTGAAAAACTAAGAATATTTGGTTTCTAGAGACCCTAATGAGTATTTTGGGGTGGGAAATACTCAGTAGGGTCTCCACTAACCAAATATGATTAATTTTGGAGGGGGACTGTGTTGCACGGCCTGTTGCTGGTATTTCACTCCGCCCCCTCCATAGCCCCCAATGCAATACACTCTAATACACTGTGCAAGAGATATGTATTAGTTTGTACAGCAGTAGCAGTGTGTGGGTAAAATCCCTGGGGAAGCCAAGCCAGGAAAATAATGCCATATTACAACCTGTATTGTGATATCTGCATTATTTCCTCAATAACCTGTTAGTTCATATGCCTTGCCACTGTGATATATAGGCCTAAGGCCGAGACAATAAGAAGACACAGTGGCAGAATATATTCAACCACACCTTTGTTTCATCACAAAACCGGAGCGCAACATCTGTCTAGTGGAGTCCACAAGGCATATTGCATGTAACATAACTTACAGCATGGTCAATCAAGTTAATGTTTCCGTCATTTTCGGACTACTAAACGAACACCGGAAAGTTACCACAAGTAGCAAAAAAAAAAACAGGAGCTGCTTCCACTATTCCAGCACCATTTCAACATCATCATATCACCTATGCTAATAGGTGTCTAATATAGTGACAACTAAAAGATTCCCAAAACAATTTAGTCCAATAAATGTAAGCTAAATATCACGTGGCTGTCTATTGGTACTGATTTGTGTGTGTGTGCATAAATAGAAAAACATGTTGACTCATCTTACTTGTAGAGAAACACCAATGCCATCCTCCTTTCTTTCATGTTGCCGAAACAATCTATGACTGTCATACAGTACACGCCTTTAGTTTTTGTTGTCCTAGGCTACCTGGCTAAAATGCTTGCTCGCTAGCCTAACTTCCTTTCATGAGCAATGATTAGCCAGCTAGTTAACATTAGCTTACTAGCTACATATTGAACTTCCATCCTCTCAGGCCAGAGGCACAATGTATGAATTTATGGTTGGGTCAGAATCACCGTTATAATCATTGGCCAGTACTGAGAATTAAGTAAACCACAAGTCCAAATCCCTATCTCCATCAATGGCTAATTTAGGATAGGGCCAATTTTAGCTAGATAGCTCGCCACTGGAGGACAACAACACAACGACATGCAACAATTCAAGTTTTTTTCTGTCAATGACGTTTGGCTTTTGATGTAAAATGATTGGTGTGAAGCCAAATCCAACCTGGCTTCCCTTTACACTTTTTTTTGGTTCGCCAGTACCATTCACAGTTGAGTTCATTCAATTTAGCTCAATACTGAATGGCTATTAGTGTATAAATCTTTTTTTTTATCAAGGGAGGCCAAATGCTTACCGGCTTCCCTTGCACACAACCATTCAGTGACAACAATATCATACATACTCTTGTTGACCAGACAACATCAGATAGATGGACTACACATACAGAGACAGAGGGGTGTTGTTTCGCTCGATCGGATGCTTTCTCCAGTGAGATACATTCAGCCTTTTGCTGAATGTATCTTGAAGGTTAATTATGAAACACAAAGAGACGAAAGATAAAATAAGTTATGTTTTTTTATTTTTGCTTGGTCAATTTTTTGGGAAATATATATAAAATTATATTCTATATATAGAATATACAGACCCTATGGAGTACTCCACACCCCACTTTTACATCTGCACAATTCTATTTTCCCTGTACCACTTTAGTTGGATGATCTAGTGTCCAGGCACCTTGATCCTGGAACATGTTTTAAAACCCAGATTTAATGCAAATGCAACTTAAATATGAACACATATTAATCATTGTTAATGTTTAGACAGTTATTTTTCATACTTCATGAATACATATAGGTTAATGATGCTTTCCTACTATTATGTGGGGACTTTCATTTTGAACGTTTCCGAAATTCCGTGACCCGGAAGTACTTTTTTAGTGTTGCTCACGAGCCGCTAATCAGGAAAGAGGCAGATGATATGGCAGCTTTGTGAGCGACCAGGTGGAACTTGCATTGTTAAGACGGTTAAACGTCGGAATATGAAAACATTTTAACGCGGAAACAGGGAGAGGGACACTGCTCGAAATGATTTACTTGATAGTCATATCCGCATTGTCTGGAGCATTCATTACATTGGTATTACAGTTCTTACTGCTTTACCGGAGAAGCCCCGAGCCTATAGCCAGGACAGTGCAATATGTCAAAGCAGTGCCTGATCCCGCATTGAAGGATTACTTTAATAACCAACATGCAGAATCAGGCCAGCAGCAACAAGACAACACATCATCCGCTACACCCAAACAGCAAGAGGCCATCACTCCCAGGCATCAGGAAGCGGCTGCCACCAGCAGTAGCCCTAAACAACAACCGCCACCGCCTTGTCTAAGTGAGCCCCTCCACACCTCCAAACCGGAGACGTGCAATTTTCTAAATGCTATCTTTTTGTTCCTATTCAGAGAACTCCGCGACACTCCCGTCGTTAGGCACTGGCTCACCAAAAAGTTCAAGGTGGAGTTCGAGGAGCTATTACAAACCAAGACAGCTGGTCGGCTGTTGGAGGGACTCAGTCTCAGGGATATCTCCCTTGGTAATTCTTTGCCCGTGTTTAAAACGGCCAAACTTATGAAGCCAGTGAGTTTAAATGAAGACGGCATGCCCGAGGAACTCAATTTCGAGGTGGACCTTGAATATAATGGCGGGTTCCATCTAGCAATTGATGTAGATCTTGTTTTTGGGAAGTCAGCATACCTGTTCGTAAAAATGACGCGTGTGGTTGGAAGACTGAAGCTGCAGTTCACACGCATGCCTTTTACGCACTGGTCCTTCGCGTTCCTTGAGGACCCACTGATAGACTTCGAGGTGAAGTCACAGTTCGAGGGAAGGCCCTTGCCCCAGCTCACCTCAATCATTGTCAACCAGCTGAAAAGAATCATCAAGAAGAAACACACCTTGCCAAATTACAAAATCAGGTAAAAAAAACTTGCACTGAGTCTACTACCACTTTTATATTTATTTAGGTCTATGCAAGTCAGTAGGCCTACCAAGAGGTGGTCAGAGATGTGCATCAACATTTCAAGCTGATTTAAGGACAAGGGAAAGTGGCCCAACTAACAGCCCAGCTATTATTTTGATAGTTTCCAAGATCTGTAAGATGCACATTTGGACTCCAAATGGGTGATAACGCATAGCCATATTGCTTTCTATTTGGCTAAATTGAAGGCTCTGCTCAATGCAACCTTTTTAGATATTTTTTTTAGGTTGAAATTGTCCACCACGTTATTGAACAGCCTGGCCTCAGACTAGATGTAACAGAGTATATGTTAATCTGTGAAACTGAAATGAGTATGATATGTTATGTTTGCTATGGTTACATAAAAGAAGGTTACTTAGCCAAAACGAAAGGACAGAGTTTGTTCGGGGAGGATGGGTGGGTGTATAACGTGTGTCCAGCATCCCAAAGGTTGTTTGAGTCACATCATGGACAACTTTAGCATTGTAGATAATTAGCAACTTTGTTAAGTCCAGGTTGCAGCGAAAGGTTAAATGATGACAAACATGTAGTCTTAAATAAAAATTTAACTGTCAGGGCATAGGCATACCGACTGTCAGTAGGCAGTGTGGTAGTATACAGTGTTTAGACATGGGACGGAACCTGTTGCAAAGGAAGCCATTGAGGGACATCATGGTTGCGAACCTATGAAATTATATAGGATAGTGTTGATCCTTCTGAGACAGAGGAGTGCCCCCTGTCATTACATTGAGAACATTTTGAAATGACCACAACCTGGTGTGAAATAGTCAGTTAAACACTTTGCCAACACTAAAACTGAAAGACAGAAAGCTTTCTAGTACTTCCCTGTTAGTAACATGAATGCATGTGCAGCATTTTGTCGCCTCTTATTTCTTTTAGACTGTCACATTAGTCAGGTACTCTTTTGCAGATGGATTATTTGCCGGAAGTGTTCACCATCACTTTTGTATTTGGTTGCACTCGCTCAAGGCAAAAAACACGAATGTAGATTTAACTAGGCCTGAAAGTATATTTCTTTTCTATGGATGTATTAACACAGACCTGATGTCACACAGCCTAGATTTAACAATTTAACTAATAATATATGTCCTTGCTAATATGTTACTGTAGTACATTCTAACTTCTCAGTTATAAGAGCAACTTAATGTTAAAGACATGCTCTCGAACTTTGGTGACTACTAAGTATATTTAACTTCATATGGAACAGTGGGACGCTAGCCACCTCGACAACTTCTGGTGAAATTGCAGAGCGTCAAATTCGAATTAAATTACTATAAATATTTAACTTTCATGAAATCACAAGTGCAATACATCAAAATAAAGCTTAACTTGTTGTTAATCCAGCCGCCGTGTCAGATTTCAAAAAGTCTTTACGGCGAAAGGAAACCATGCGATTATCTGAGGACAGCGCTCAGCACACAAACCATTAAACAGTTAGCAGCCAAGTAGATTAGTCACGAAAGTCAGAAATAGCAATAAAATGAATCACTTACCTTTGATCTTCGTATGGTTACACTCACAAGACTCCCGGTTACACAAATGTTCGTTTTGTTCGATAAAGTCCCTCTTTATATCCAAAAGAGCGCGTTTTGTTCAGTAATCCAATGGCTCATTTGCAGTCACAAGAGGCAGACGAAAATTCCAAATAGTATCCGTAAAGTTCGTAGAAACATGTCAAACGATGTTTATAATCAATCCTCAGGTTGTTTTTAGCCTAAATAATCGATAATATTTCAACCGGAAAATAACATCGTCAATATAAAAGAAAAACAAGAAAGGTGCGCTCTCGGGCGTGCGCCGTAACCTGCTCTGAGGACATCCCAGGGTCCACTCACTCAATGTTGTCATTCTCCCTAATTTTTCAGAATAAAGGCCTGAAACAATGTCTAAAGACTATTCACAACTAGTGGAAGCCATAGGGAATGCAATCTGGGTCATAACCATTTATATGGTGGATAGGCTTTCAATGGAAAAACACCCATTTCAAAATAATGGCACTTCCTGGATGGATTTTCCTCAGGTTTCCTTCTGCCATATCAGTTCTGTTTACACAGACATTATTTTAATGGTTTTGGAAACTTTAGAGTGTTTTCTATCTAAATCTACCAATTATATGCATATCCTAGCTTCTGGGCCTGAGTAGCAGGCAGTTTACTTTGGGCACGCTTTTCATCCAAAAGTCCGAATGCTGCCCCCTATCCTAGTGAGGTCAAACCTCCCGCTTTGGGCTATATGTGTCAATGTGTAATTCATACATGCATAATCTATTAGCAGAAATACTGCTAATTCCTCAATTATCCACAAAATCCCTAGTTTGAAAGCGACTGTTTTTCTGGAAGCTGCGCTGTGCAATTTTGCTTACATTCCCCCCCACGTTGGCCGGCCCCCTAGCAATTCGAGTTCTAGCCAATGAGCTTCAGCACCTTTCCATTTGAGTGACAGTTTGCAAGATGAACATACAGCAGAGCGAGCGAGAGAGCAATGATGTGGTACACATACTGTATCTGCACATATGTACGCAATTTTCGGGGACCACTTTTAGCTTGTGAGTGCTACTTTAAGAACTACTGGTTAAAAAGTATACAAAAGTACCAGGAAATCTCTAAGTGTTACCTTTCAACATGTCTAGGCCTGAATGTTAAATGAATCTAGGCTATTGTGGAAAACAAATCTATTTAATTATGCTGAAAGGGTAAGCCTTAGCGTATCACCTATAGAAGTTGCTATCGTTGAGGTTCTTGTTAGTGCTTCTATTGGCCCAGTCAGCTTGTCACAAATGTTGTGACAGCACTTACTGGGCTCAGCATTTGTGGCCTCAATTACATGGCAAACTAACCCATGCAGCTGGTTCGTCTGTGTCATGTCTGGAAGGGTCACGCTGGTGTGCTGGAACTGCAGCGATAGCCGCATTGGAACGCCAAAACTTCTCTATACAGCCTTCTGTACAGCATAATTACTCCTGTCACATTCCTTTGCTTTGATTGTTAGAATATCACAATTCCAGCAAAATGTTATATTGTTGCCTGTTCTGTCCTTTGAAGTGAAATGCACTTCAAACATCCTGGGTTGGTTGTTTTCAGGTGTGTTTGAGAATCGCTACAACGCAGCATGCCAAAATCACTTTTTTGTTTGCTAATATTGTTTTTAGCGTTCTGTGATTTATTCCAAGATGTGGTGTTTAATTGTGGGGAAAAGTTGTTTTCTTTTTAGAAGGTGTAGTTGTGATTATTGGGCTGTGAAATAAGCTACTGTAATATGTTCTGGTCCATGACATACATCTGTATAATTGTAATGTAGATATATACAGTACCAGTTAGAAGTTTAGACACGCCTACTCATTCAAGGGTTTTTCTTTATTTTTACAATTTTCTACATTGGAGAATAATAGTGAATGCATTAAAACTATGAAATAACACACATGAAATCATGTAGGAACCAAAAAAGTGTTAAACAAATCAAAATATATATTAAATGTTTTCTTAAAATAGCCACCCTTTGCCTTGATGACAGCTTTGCACACTCTTGGCATTCTCTCAACCAATTTCACCTGGAATGTTTTTCCAGCAGTCTTCAAGGAGTTCCCACATATGCTGAGCACTTGTTGGCTGCTTTTCCTTCACTCTGCGGTCCAACTCATCCCAAACATCTCAATTGGGTTGAGATCGAGTGATTGTGGAGGCCAGGTCATCTGATGCAGCACTCAATCACTTTCCTTCTTGGTCAAATAGCCCTTACACAGCCTGGAGGTGTGTTTTGGGTCATTGTCCTGTTGAAAAACAAATGATAGTCCCACTAAGCACAAACCAGATGGGACGGCGTATCGCTGCAGAATGCTGTGGTAGCCATGCAGGTTAAGTGTGCCTTGAATTCTAAATAAATCACCAACAGTGTCACCAGCAAAGCACCATCACACCTCCTCCTCCATCCTTCACTGTGGGAACCACACATGCGGAGATCATCAGTTCACCTACTAGGCATCTCACAAAGACACAGTGGTTGGAACCAAAAATAAGAAATTTGCACTCATCAGACCAAAGGACAGAATTCCAACAGTCTAATGTCCATTGCTCGTGACTCTTGGCCCTAGCAAGTCTCTTCTTCTTATTGGTGTCCTTTTTAGTAGTGGTTTCTTAGCAGCAATTCGACCATGAAAGTCTGACTCACGCAGTCTCCTCTGAACAGATGACATTGAGATGTGTCTGTTACTTGAACTCCATGAAGCATTTATTTGGGTTGCTATTTCTGAGGCTGGTAACTCTAATGAACTTATCCTCTGCAGCAGAGGTAACTCTGGGTGTTCCTTTCATGTGGTGGTCCTCATGAGAGCCAGTTTCATCATAGCGCTTGATGGTTTTTGCGACTGCACTTGAAGAAACTTTCAAAGTTCTTGACATTTTCCGGATTGACTGACCTTCATGTCTTAAAGTAATGATGGACTGTCATTTCTCTTTGCTTATTTGATCTGTTTCTGCCATAATATGGACTTGGTCTTTTACCAAATAGGGCTATCTTCTGTATACTACCCCTACCTTGTCACAACACAACTGATTGGCTCAAACACATTAAGAAGGAAAGAGATTCCACAAATTAACGTTTAACAAGGCACAACTGTTAATTGAAATGCATTCCTCATGAAGCTGGTTGAGAGAAGGCCAAGAGTGTGCAAAGCTGTCAAGGTAAAGGGTGTGCACCCATCTTTTCTTGGTTACTACATGATTTCATATTTGTTATTTCAAAGTTTTGATGTCTTCAATATTATTTGTAAAAATAAAGAGAAACCCTTGAATGAGTAGGTGTCCAAACTTTTGACATGTATAATAAATAAACAACCTGGCTGTTGCCATTTACAATTTTTATTTAATATGAAGACATTTTATATAGTAATGCTGCAAATGGTCCATACAAAACCTGCATTTCTCATTGATTTAGGTTGTATATAATTAGGTAGGATTAATCAGGCGGTTATTGTTGTTGAAATGCCAGACTATGTGAGAAGGCACATTGTTTCACTTGAAAATCAATGAAACGCTGTCTTGTGCCTGACAAAATGAACAGACTTTCCTTTTGTCCACCATATTTACTATGTGGGCTGCGGAGCAGGCAAACAATGGTTTGGTTGTTTTGTGAGAACAACAACTAAATGTAACTATTTTATGTCCCTCTGTGCAGCCACAGGCCTCTACTGGCATGGCATGTGAAAGATCTGGTTTAGATCATGTGTGGGAGCTAAATGTTAACGGTAGGCTAAATGCAACAATCTGGAGGATTGACCTAAAATGGTGCATGTTTGTGAGGTGCCCGTGATAATGACTCTGTCTGAGCGAGATTTGTGTGGCAATGTCATCTAAAACAGCCTTTAAGGACGGAGCAGTGGACATTAGGATTAGCTGAATGTCACAGATGGCAGGACTCTGGAGGGGAGGGAGGGCTGGAGGTAATCCAGGCATAACAACACCCATCTTGAGTCAGAACAAAAGCAATATGGATACTGTGCAGTGGGGAATGAGATACTACAGCAATCCTCTGTAGCATAGAATAAAGCTTTATCTCTGCAGTAAGTTTCAGGGAGGGTAACATTCTTTGTTTCCAGATTTACGGTGCGAGTTGACAGAGTTATGACCTCCCTCTCTACTCTACAAACCTGACAGGTTTGTGAGTCTTGACAGTGAGTCTGTCTGGTTTCTGAATGGAATGTTCAGGAGATAGGAGATGATGCAGTTAAAAAGCATGAGATGAATGGCTGATTAAGTACTGGAATCAACCTTTCACCTGCTCCTATCTTCACTAAGGCAATGCTGATAGCCCTGCAATCTCAGCAAACCCACATGGTGTGGATTGGCGAGTTCTTGTTTACATGCATTGCAAATACACTCATGTTACGTTCAGGCGGTAGGTATTCTTAGCATAATAGATGGGGGTGGTGAACAGATCATTGCAGAATTTTCTGGCTACGCTCTCAAATGGTATTAAGCCTTTTGAGATTTTTTGGGGGGGGTCAGAGAATTTAAACCTGTAAGAGAAGAATTCTCAGACACTGGACCAGTGTTAAACTTGAGCACATCATTAACCACATTCCAGGTGTGCAAAGTAGGGGGCCAATCACTTGGCATATTAGATCACAGTAAAATGCACTGAGCCATTCACCCCTGTCCCCATCCTTATCTGGACAGGACATACTAGATTGGCATCATTTCTTCGTAAGCTTGGGCTTACCGTGTGCCATTCCTTTGTCATTTTCATGACTTTGGGTGGTTGTTGGACTGGCTTGTCCTCTATGATTCTAATATCCTGTGAAATTCTGAATGTCTTACATTTGATTTGTCCTGGACCATCAGTAATGTGTACCAATATGTACTGAACCCATTACCCCCCCCATCCCTCCCTTATCCACTGTCAGCTGGGCTGTTTCTTACGGGCAATTCCATTATAACAGAGTGATGCTGAGATCCACTTTAAAATGAATGCCAAGCCAAAATCATTGACTGCAAAGTTTAACAAACCATACACCTATATGCAGAAGTCTAGTTTTGACAATTTCCACAGAATATTTTACTGAAACACATTTACTTGAGGAACAGTGCAGATGCAAAGTTTGATAAATGTTTTTTGTGACCATGTGCTCTGCCATTTCCTGGTTGCTAAAATTGTAATAGTTTGCTTAATTTTAGTTTATGTGACAAAAGAAAACAAGTATAGTGTAGAGAATCATTGTATCATCTAAACCGCTGTGAAATATATTTTCCATAACCCAAAACATTGTATTTTCTGCTGTTTTGAAGCTGGTGTACAAAACCGAAAGTAAAAGATGCAAAAACTAAACTTAAGAACGGGAAGCATGAAAATAGGGCACATAGAACATATCTACAACTTCTTAGACTTGCTTTCATTGAGAAATGACACATCTATAACTCACATTTCTATGTGAATTTGGTCGTGTCGACCAAAAGGTTTCAGCTATGTCATGACACCTTGAGTTTGAAAATATCAATTTTGGTTATTGAACTACAGTAAGTGAAGTGTATCAGCACCTGTTAACAGACTGACTGTAACAGAATGACATGCGTCCTTGGTCTGTACTTTACAGAAATGCATAATTATTAATGTCGTTCTTTTCATCGTGATGTATCCTGAATAGGTACACAAAGGTAGAAAAATGTAATATCCTTCTTCGGTGTTTCGATATTATTCTATCCACTAGCTATTATTCTAATGAGCTCCGCCCTCCAAACAAGACCAAATTTGGACAGAGTTTGGGGAAACCCTGCTGTGCTGTGCTGTGCTCTGCTGTACTGTGCTGTACTGCACTCTATTGCGACTGGTATTTGACTACTATGATTTCCCATTGTGGCCAATTAAATTGCAATCATACTGTTACTGATTTTTCCGGCACTCTGTAACCGATTTGATAACAGATTGACTCGTTTTAATCATTTAATATTTCATAAACAAAATGATCAGTAAAAACAGGAACTACGCTGAACCAAAAAAATAATAAATGCCACATGTAAAGTGTTGGTTCCATGTTTCATGAGCTGCGGCATTTGCACGCAGCGGTAGCGTGCGGAGGTTGCTTGCGCGGCGCGCAGCAAGGAAACAAAACATGAAGAGGATTACATTTCCTGAGGATAACAGTTCTAATGTTGGAAACAAGCAGCCTTATGTTGTCACCCAGAATCACTTTTCTATTCCAAGCTATATAACCATTTTACATACTGTAGGTTTTTGAAAGGACCAAAGAGTTTTAAGTCTGCTTCGTATTTTCCTTTTTGCCATGGAACATCAGGTATCGTAGTATCGCGATACTGGTATCGTGACAACCCTACTTCATACCCTTCATTGATTGAGCTGTCATTGTTGTTTAGCTGTTCTATTGGATCCCAGAGATGGAGAAAATAGGTTAATAAGACAATGAAGCTGGAAGTAATACTAGCCAGAAAGCCACCATTTTGGTGCAATAATGCACTTCATACAGTTGCATATCGGGATATTATTTTGGACGATGTGTCATTTTGACAATATCACAATATTATTTTTGTGCTAGTTGGCTGTACCTGCGCTAAAACCCCAGTATTTTCCCTTCATAGCTTGTTCTAAATCTTTTTAAATAGCGAGACCATTTCTTTTTCAGCACTTATCTTTCCTTGACGGATCAAAACAAATTTTCTCATGGCTCTCTTGTCTCTCTGCAGCAGACATATGGTGAGCAATATGTCTGGAACATCGAAATAAAATCACAGTATCAAATCATAATATTGTGAGAATCGCAATACATATACTGTAGTATCGGCACCTAAGTATCGTGATAATATCATATCGTGAGGTCCCTTGCAATTGCCAGACCTATTTTTACGTCATAGTGAACAAATAGTGTGGGAGGGCAATGTCCATCTGTTAAATCTCCCCTTACAGTATGTCCGACCTCTTTCAATAGAACGACATATTGCATACTCTTGCATTAGTGTGTGTTAATGACTGGTGTTCAGGGTTCTAATCAATAATACTTTTGAAAGCTTTGATTGCTAATGTGTTGAAAAATAGCCCTGTAGTTATACACAAAGTCCACCGCAGTACATGTTCATGACATCCTGATAGAGAATAACTTCTTTGCTTGAAATTTGGAGCAAAGCTTCTATGTTGTTTTTTTGGGGGGGGCCTGGCCAAATGCTTTACTTTCTAAAGTGACATGATAACTCACTGTCTATTAAATATGGATCTGCACAACCCGTTTCAACTCCAAGGTTCTCAAGATTTCTGTTTGTAATGTAACATCTTATGATCTTACTGTTGCTTGGGAACTGAGCATAAGCAATGGGGATACTAGAATTTAGTCGTAGCTGAGGGAAGGAGATACAGCAGGAAAAAGTACATTTTGTCTGAGAGTACAGTAATAACTTAAAGCATACATGTGAATATTCAGTTCAATTTCTAGTTAAGTTGCAGCAAATGCTATGCTACACTCTTTCACACACATGCTACAAGCTTATGATTGCACACACGTGCTCCCTGATTTTGTTAGGGCGTTGGAGTGTTGCACAGTTGGTGTTGAGTCCATTTTCATAACATAAATAATTGAGGTTACCCCATTTTCCAGACATGCTTCTTCTCATATTGAGACTTGATCCCTTTACAGAAAATGCACCTTAAGTAGAGTAGGGATTTTTTTTTGTCTGCTTTGCTGTGTAATGTAGTTTACATACATTATTTAGGAGAATCACAATGCGTTTGACTATTCCATCAGAGTTCTGCATTTTACCGCATTTAACCTCTGTGTATCATGCCCTCTCACGTTCATCCCTCATGGTAATTTTAGGATTATTGCCTGGAACTTTGGTCTGGCTACGTTTTGTGCCAATCCCCCCCCAAAATAGACTTTAATGCTCACCGATACATCAGGACGATTAAGCTTTTGAATTTGCAGATCTTTAGTAGGCAACCCAGGCAGTTGGTACATAATCGCAAATCAAATTTGCTGACACGGAACACCTGGGCTGTCTCAATCAGGTTTTGGGGATTGCTTACCAAAGCCCGGCCTGGTTTGACATCAGGATTTGTGGTATCTAAATCAGACAGTTAATCTGTGGTTTCATAGCAGGAAGAGGCCATATTCTCATGTAGCCTTTTTAAATGCTTTGAGCCCAACAGAGAGCTATTTCTTACTGTTTTATTACTGCCGTCAGCATTTATTTAGACTACCCTTTTCATTTTGATGTTACATGTTTATTAGTTTGTACAAATATTCATCTTTTGAGAGTTACTGTGTTAGCTTGTAAGCACTTGAATGAATAAGATACCAATACTATTCCATCCAGTTGTTCCTTACCAATATAGGAGCCTACAAGTACATTCCTCTTGTCCTTGTGTGTGCACAAACCGTTTTCACAGAAAAAAAATCTACGCCTTGGCTAATCTTTTAAGAGCTTTCTGATTAAAGAATCAAGTTTCCTTACTAAAAGGAATGTCTGGCCGGAACATTGTTCAGAAAGCTTTTGCCTTCTCATTAGCTGAGCAATTCGCAAAAATGTTGGTTATTTTTCGTTTTTTAAATGGTTAAATTATTTGAATTCCATTTATTGTTTATTTTTTTATGTGAGCTCAATGCGCACGTTGCACAGTTTCTCATGAGATAAATCAGATTCAGCCTGAACTGTGCGATGTAGTATGGCGTTGTTGTTTCCAACAGACCAATATTCTATATAGTGTAGAGTGGAAAACGTGATAATTAACTACAATGACCATAATCGATTGCGCACCTACTTGTCAGGTCTGTTTGTTTTTATGCTTGCTACAGAAGAGACCGCAGAATGTATGCTTAATTTACTTTGAAGAATTACAAAATAGTGACTTTGCCAGACAACATATGCAGCAGCTCTATAGAGATGAGATGACTTGGAACAGAATGATAGTCATCAAATTAAACAAATGTAATAAAGTATACACAACTGAAAAATTGTATTCAAGTAAAGTCATGTGAATAAATTATGGTTAATAAGTAGTAATGGGAAGTCACCACCATCATGGGAGTTTTATTAATAGTTTTATTCTGTGTTACAGGGTTCAACCCACATAATGCATAGTGCATTTAATGTTTACAAAAAATGATTTAATCAAAAAGTGTGATTTTATTTTTTAATAATCTAAAGGAATCCGAACTGACTTGAAAAATACTAATCGCTCAGCACTACTGAGCTGCCATAACGGACCGGGTCTATGGGAGATGCCAAGCACAGAATACAAGGAATAATTTGGCCAAACTTATTCAAGGACTGTATTGTGTGTCCATCTCAGAACGAGATATTCACTTTCTACTGTAACCCCCATGGTTGTTGTGGTTGAGACTTGCTTTGGTCCTACTTAATTATTAAAGGCCCAACCACTAGAAATAAGGCAATCTTTAGATCCCTTGATACAAGAAACAATTATTGATAATATTTTAATAAGAGACTAGGCCTATAGCAACAATCATGTTTGGTTTACATTGTTATATGCATGTTTTCTTTTCAGCAATTCGGTGGCAGGGTACGGTATTTGTGACGGCCTAAACTAATGGATAATAGTAAAGAGGCTAAATGCAAGATGCAGGTAGGCCAAAGGGATAGGGATGTGCCCTATGCATTTTTAATAGAGGCTTTTTGATGAGGCTAATGGTGTCTGTGGAACGTGATAGGCCACGTCTGCCCGCTTGTACTTGCACCGAGACAAAATGCAGACGTGTTTTCCAATTAAGATGACTTTGTCGTGGAATGGTGCTGTCAAGCCCTCATGCCTAATAATCTGCTATGTTCTCCTAATCATTGCCCATCTAATGTTACTGAGCTGAGCTTCCTCTTCCACTCTGACCTGCACTGTCTGCGCAATAGAGGGAATATTAACTGTGATTTAAGAATGTAGGCCTGTGTGGCCTCTGTGCGATAAGTGGTTTTGGAACTGGGTTCATTCATGACCACAGAGGCGCACTACAGTGTCAACTGCTGATGTGAACATTTGGTTGTACAAAGCACAGTATAATTAGCCACTCACCAAACATCTGACAGGCTTTGATTTTAAAGTGTACTGTCCCTTTAGGGAGTTAGCCTACCTTTTGTAGATCATAGCCAACTACTCATCATAATAAGGACTAATAAAGTGTTGTTTAGCCATTCTCACATGCTAAGACATTGTTCATCTTGGAGTTTAGCATGCGATGAATGTTGCTGATTTAAAGACTGCCCTGGAGTTAGCCAGCCAAGTCCTTCAGAATGTCTCCCCTGTCACATTCTTCTGCCCCTTTTCTGGATTTCTATTTTCTCCCTGTGGAAATGTATTGGAGACAGTGTGCTGACAACCACAAAGGAGCCTGAAGGAACTGAGCCCTGAACAATGGTTCTGCTTTTGTTCAGTACCCGAAGAACCTGGCGGGTACAGCCAGGGCTGGGACGCTGCATGCTGATTGTGGTAGTGGTACCATTCTCTTCCACCTTGTTATTTGACCTCTCTGGACAACCTGTTGAAGCATGACAGAGAAGCTGCTATGTATGTCAACATAGAGAATTAATGGGAATTCAAGATGCTGGATTTGAAAAACGCTAGGAAAAAAAGAATCAGTGGGAGCTATTGTAGAGGCATTGATATAAAACACTTCATCTTGAAAACAAATATCCTTTGGAGGTAGGTTAGGCTCACAACTAGGATAAGTTATTTATATTTATTTTGTTTCTATGGTTAGGCTGTCTCATATCTAGCATTTTATATTAATGAACAGTTACACAAAATCCTCTCTGGTATAGAATGCCAGGGGCTTCAGGCTAGACATGGCACCAGGGGCCAAAAATAGTAGAGGCAGGCGTGTAGTCCAAAACAACATGATGTTCATAATTACAATGAGGATTTTCATTACTGTTTAATCATTGTCCTTAATTTTGCTTTTAGCCAATGACCACAGCCAATAGAGGAAGTCACAGTGCTGGGACCAAATGTTTTGGAGGACATCATGTTGTATGAGTGGGTCAGTGTGTGTGAACTAGGGTGAGATGGAGAGCCAGGCTGTGTGTCTCACCCCACTCTGGTTAAGGTCAGTCCTCCTGCTGTGGAGCGAGAGCAGGAAACACCCAGGGTCTGTTAGGAAATCCCTGCCCTGCTGGGATCAGATTATCTATCTGCCCATATGCCCAATTGAACCGTGGGCCTCCAGTAGATGCTCCTGTAGCATCTCCATTTCGCATCTACAGTGCCATCAGAAAGTATTCACACCCCTTGACATTTTCAGGCTGAATTTAAGATGGATTAAATATAGATTTGTTGTCACTGGCCTACTCACAATACCCGGTAATGTCAAAGTGGAATTATGTTTTTTGAAATTTTTACAAATGTAAAGCTGAAATGTCTTGAGTCAATAAGAATTCAACCCCTTTGTTATGACAAGCCTAAATAAGTTCAGGAGTAAACATTTGCCTAACAAGTCACATAAGTTGTATGCACTCACTCTGTGTGCAATAAGTGTTTAACATGATTTTTGAATGACTACCTCATAGGGCTGGGTGATATGGCCAAATATCATTATATATATATATGATGGCAACACATATATTCAAAATTATTTCAATGGGTCTTTCTCCATTCTGATTGTTTTATATTGTTCAATTCAACTTCAACCTAAAGTTATTTCCATCAATTTCTGCATTTCCTGCGCTCATTTGAGATCATTTCCACACTGCCACGATGTGGGCAAAAATACTAGGCCTTATTTTTAACCAAATGTTGCAATTGTAATTTAGATCAAAACAGTTGGGTGAACTTTTGGAATCATGGAAATAGAATGTTTATTATAATTCTGTAGTTAGAATATAAATAATAGTGGGCACTTTGAATACAGTGTTTGACATGACAACGAATGAAAATGCTATGGACGAGTTATTGTGACAGGGTAGGAACCAAAGTGATGTTGAGTGTTTCCTAGGGGACCCTATAATCTTTGGCTACATTAAATCTTTTTTCCTATAGCCAACATGCTTTGCCTATTCCTGTTTGATTTAGAAGATACTGTTGCACAAACAACATGCTGATTTAAGCCTCCACCAGTACTGGTACCAGGTAGTATTAGCTAGCTACGTTTGCTCTGACTAAGTACTTTTATTAGCTAGTTAGCTAGCCATCGATATAAAACTAGTGATTAGCATTAGTGTCTAACACGATTTAGCGTAACTTGCTAAGAAAATACAAACTAGCTGTTTGCAGATGTAATAAACAAATTAATATTGTAATTATAGAACGCTTGTGGATTTATATTAAGATCATAGTGCAAACAACATGGTTGTCATCCAACTTGTTGCATGTGCTGCAGACTGAATGAAAGTGTCTCGTGGTCAAGCAACAACAAATGTCCTACTTGAGTGACGGGGTGGGACTAGGTCTGTGTGGAAAGCGGCATGGAGAGAGCGGAGAGGGATGACTCAAGTAGCGGAGTAAACTATAAAAATGGACGTTACACACGGATTATCACATTTAACAAACTAAACATTCAAACACCATTATAGAAGGTAGTAAAAACCCAAACCGGTCCGTGCATAAATACCGGTGTATATAGTAAAATACAGTATACTGCCTAGCCCTACTACCTCATTTACCCAACACATATCTGTAAGGTCCCTCATTCGAGCAGTGAATTTCTAACAGATTCAACCATGAAGACCAAGAAGAATTTCCAATGCCTCGCAAAGAAGGACACCTATTGGTGTATTAAAAAGCACACATTGAATATCCCTTTGATCATGGTGAAGTTATTAGTTACACTTTGGATGGTGTATAAATATATCTAGTCTCTACAAAGATACAGGCGTCATTCCTAACTCAGTTGCTGGAGAGGAAAGAAACCCCCTCAGGGATTTCACCATGAGGCCAATGGTGACTTTAAGACAGTTGCAGAGTTGAATAGCTGGGATAGGAGAGCTGAAGATGGATCAACAATATTGTAGTTGCTCCACAATACTAAACGAACTGACACAGTGAAAAGAAGGAAGCCTGTGCAGAATAAAAATATTCCAAAACATGCAAAACAAGTGTGGCAAAGTAATTCACTTTTTGTCCTGAATAAGTGTTATGTTTGGGGCTAATCCAATACAACACATTACTGAGTAACACACTCCATATTCTCAAGCATAGTTGTGGCTGTATCATGTTATAGGTATGCTTGTAATCGTTAAGGACTGGGGAGTTTTTCAGGATGAAAAAGAAATGGAAAGGAACTTAACACAGGCAAAATCGTAGAGGAAAACCTGGTTGTCTGCTTTCCACTAGACACTTGGAAATTAATTCACCTTTCAGCAGGACAATAACCAAAAACAGAAGGCCACATTTACACTGTAGTTGCATATCAAGAAGACAGTGATGGTTCCTGAGTAGCTGAGTTACAGTTTTGACTTAAATCTACTTGAAAATCTATGGCAAGACCTGGAAATGGTTGCCTAGCAATGATCAATGGCCTAGCAACGCCACCATGGCCTATTTATTGCCTTAACTCCCTTATCTTACCTCATCTGCACAGACTTTTTGTTTTATTTTTTCTACTGTATTATTGACTGTATGTTTTGTTTATTCCATGTGTAACTCTGTGTTGTATGTGTCGAATTGCTATGTTTTATCTTGGCCAGGTCGCAGTTGCAAATGAGAACTTGTTCTCAACTAGCCCACCTGGTTAAATAAATAAATAAAAAAATAACCAATTTGACAGCTTGGAGAATTCTGAAAAGAATAATGGGCAAATGTTGCACAATCCAGTTGTGGAAAGCTCTTAGGGCCAGATTCCAATTTAGTAAATTACGCCTTTCTTACGCCTTTCCAATGCACTTCTCAGTAGTTGGTATTCAAACGTACCTTTTTTTGTCGTGGATTTTTAATTAAATAGGGTTTTCAGTACATTTATCTTAAGACATCCCTTTCAATACGGTGTACCTTTGCTTGAATTTTGTCGACAGACTCAATAGAGCATATCGACAGAACGGGTTCAGAATATTAGGGATCAATAAAAGTAAGCCATCTTTCAGCACCAATTTGCTAGATTTAAAAAGGTTAGGAAAGTATTTATGAATCATAAACAGGTTTGGAGAGCCTTTACGCACTAAAGAAAAAACGGTTTGATTCATTCTAAAAATTGCCACATTCAGTTCTTTAACACATGGTGATGTTAGAAGATTAGTGTACATAGAATTATAATGGGGAGACTAGTGTACACTAGTAGGCTATACCCTTGTCTATTGCCTGCACAAACCATGGAGCTGTGTGATGACACAGCCAAGTATTGCGCTATGCTGTGGGTTCAAACTGTTACGGCTTGGTCTGCGCTCTGCTTCATAATGATTTAAATGGCCTACATGTCTTTTTAAAAAATAAAATCAACTGTTAGTAATGATCCTTAGCACAACCACCTGGCCGTGATCGCGTTTACAGGGGAAGCAAATTTAAGGTAAACGAAACAATGGAATGATATCTAGGCTATACCAGCTGAAGGGAGCTAACAGTAAATTGGCAGTTGAATATGTGTGGCTATTAGGCCTACTGACGGTCGATACTGATGGTGGGTAAAATTTTACATGATTCAAATAAGAAAGCGAAAGTTGGGGTAGCCTATAAGAGATTTGAGAATGCCCATCCCTGCAAGTTAAAAGGCCATATAATTTGAGTTATGCTTTGTGGCACAGCATTTCATAAACTTCACTGTGGGAAAGTTGATATGCTTCAGTTTTCTGCCTTATGACTGGTTTCACATTTGTCTCCAGCGATTATAAGATAAAATATACACTATAAATAAAAGTATGTGGACACCCCTTCAAATGTAGCAAAGGGGGGACCAACTCCATATTAATGTCCATGATTTTAATATGAAATGTTCGATGAGCAGGTGTCCACATACTTTTGGCCATGTAGTGCATACTTCCATACATTTTTCCGACTGGTACCAGGGGACCGCATACTTTTGTTCATGTAGTTTATCTAAAGCAAGTGTCATTTATATTTACAATTCCCTTATTCAAACGGATTACTCATTACCTAGCTCTTATCAAGTTGTTAATGGAGAATGGTGTTATTTCTACTTGGAACCGGTAGGTTCGCTAGACCTTATTCATGCTTTTCTTGCTCATAAAGGTGGTGGAATTATTTGGGAATTCAGTCAAGGTCAGAATACAGCGTATTTGTAGACGCACCCAAAATTAATAGCAGGTAAATAGCATGCTATTCTCATGCTTAAGTTCAAGGTCATAATATGCATAGAGGGAAAAGTGCATTAAAAGGGAATTGTGTCCCATTTGCATGGCTTAATCGGGCCCTTAATCGGAATCGGGCCCTTAGAGACTTACCCAGAAAGACTGACAGCTGTATTCGCTGCCAAAGGTGCTTCTACAAGGCATTGACTCAGGCGTGTGAATACTTATGTAAGTGATATTTCTGAATTTTCAATAATTTGCCAACATTTCTAAATCATATTTTCACTTTGTCATTATGGGGTATTGTGTGTAGATGGGTGAGAATTGTATTTATTTAATCCATTTTGAATTCAGGCTGTAACACAACAAAATGTGGAATAAGTCAAGGGGTATGAATACTTTCTGAAGACACTAGCTCTTCTCCATCTCTCCCCCACTTTTCCTCATCTCACCATCCTCCTCCTCATCTCTCCATCATCCATCCCTCTTTCATTTTTCAACTCCAAGTCTTCTCAATCTCAACTTTATTTGTACTCCATTTTCTCAATTTCTACTTATCTCATTTGCTTTTCCATTCCTCTTTCCAACCCATTTGTCCTCTGAGCAAGGAGATGTGTATCTTACACTTTGTATTACAGTGACCTTATTACTTTGTAATTATTCCTGTAATTACAGTGTAACAGTTTATTATTATTATTATTATTCCACATGTAATTATTAGACAGCCTGCTGTGTGCCTATGCTGATGTGTAGTGATGAAGCAGTCAATAGCAGCTTTAGCATACGTTTTAGTCAGTTGGTTAACTCCTTATCACTGAGCCCGTGTTTCAGTCACTCAAGAGAAACAATCCTGAGCATGATGACAAAGCAGAGATGCTAACCGGTTCTGTGTCTGTTAAACTATTGCCGTGGGCTAACAGCACATCATCTGAAACGTAGACAGTAGCGAATTAGCACTGGATGTCCTCAGGGCTTTGCTACTCAACTTCTCCAACAGTATGATGGTTAGAAAAGCAGAACTAAGCAGAAATGTTTTAAGCAATGCTTAATCGCTGAATCAAATTGCTGATACAGTAGTATTTGTGTTTGGGATTTGAGGGAAGTGATCACAAGTTCTCTGTTATTTTCTTCCCACAGTGGAAAAGCCATAGGCCTATGCATAGATTGTCAAACACTGCTCAATGAAGTGTTGAATCTCTCAGTCGTTATGTTCACACTGAAATCACTAGCAGTATACAACGAATGGACAACCATTTTCTAATTGAATCATTGTCTTTTATTTGTGTTTTTTTTTACAGATACAAACCCTTTTTCCCGTTCCAAGTGCAACCTCCTATCGGGTCTTCCGCCTGTGACTTGGACCTCTCCGTTCAGGAATCAGGATTGGTGGAGGGCCGGCTTAGGGTCACCCTTGTTGAATGTAGCAGGTAGGATGTCTCATGCCCTGTTTACATTGTGACATATTTCATTTCGCCTTACGTCATCTTCACGGAATCTTGCCCCGCTACATAACGGACAAGTGTAGTGTTTGTAACGCAAGATGTTGGAGACCCTGTCTGTTGTCAGAGATGGCATTTATTTTATTCAAAACAGGATAAATATTGTTTTAAGTGATAATAAAACATGTTTTGTTTAGTTCGTTTTTCTTCAACTTGTTTCTCTACATTTATAGCAAGTCAAGCGCACTTTCATTGCAGCTAGCTAGCTAGATGCTAGGCTAGGTTGAAGATACCACTGTAGCTTGCGATGTCCACCTAATAATTATCATCAAAACAAAGGTCATTACCATCACAATAAACTTAAACGGGAAGCAACTGTCATATAATATAATTGGCTCACAGCCAATGTGTATTATTTAACATGACTATTAAATTTGTACTCGCTTATAGGCATGAGTCATTGTTTACAAGTTGCTAGCGATCCCATAAAGCCCTCAATATTTTAATCTTCTGTAGTTTGCCAACTTCCTCTCGCAACGGAGCCTTCAACCGCAAGGGGGAGTGCTTATGGGTAATGTGAACAAGGATTCTGTCTTGGGAACACGGGGGGGGGCGGTATTTCCCAATGCATCACAGCAAGACCCCGCTTTTTCAGAGATGATATGAGAATATAATTATACACGCACTGTGCCAACAATGTTACAGTCCTAAGAGGCCTATTGGAACTAAGAGCAGGAAACGCTATTGATCATTATTAGTAGTTCTACAGTACTTGCAATTTGTCTGCAGTCTCCACAGCTTTTCTGCACAGGGATACAATATACAGTGTAACTTATACAGTTGCGGCCAATTAGTGCCTTCGGAAAGTATTCAGACCCATTGACTTTCTGCATTTTACGTTACAGCCTTATTCTAAAATGTATTAAATAAAAAGAATCCTCAGCAATCTACACAATACCCCATAATGACAAAACGAAAACAGGTTTTTTGAATTTTTTGAAAATGTATTAAAAATTTTAAACATAATACTTATCTAAATAAGTTAAGACCCTTTGCTATGAGACTCGAAATTGAGCTCAGGTGCATCCTGTTTCCATTGATCATTCTTGAGATGTTTCAATAACTTGATTGGAGTCAACCTGTGGTCAATTCAATTGATTTGACATGATTTGGAAAGGCACACCGGTCTATATAAGGTCTCACAGTTGACAGTGCATGTCAGAGCAAAAACCAAGCCATGAGGTCAAATTAATTGTCTGTAGAGCTCCGTGACAGGATTGTGTCTGCACAGATCTGGGGAAGGGTACCAAAAAATTTCTGCATCATTGAAGGTCCCCATGAACACAGTGCCCGCCTCCATTATTCTTAAATGGAAGAAGTTTGGAACCACCAAGACTCTTCCTAGAGCTGGCCGTCCGGTCAAACTGAGCAATCGGGGGAGAAGGGCCTTGGTCAGGGAGGTGACCAAGAACCCGATGGTCACTCTGACAGAGCTCCAGGGTTCCTCTGTGGAGATGGAGAACCTTCCAGAAGGACAACCATCTCTGCAGCACTCTACCAACCAGGCCTTTTATGGTAGAGTGGCAAGATGGAAGCCACTCCACTTTGAGTTTGCCAAACGGCACCTAAAGACTCTCAGACCATGAGAAACAAGGTTCTCTGGTCTGATGAAACCAAGATTGAACTATTTGACACATGCACCTTACAGTGAAATGCTTACTTACAGGAACTTACCAACAATGCATTTTTAAGAAAGTACCCCCCCCAAAAAGTAAGAGAAGAATAACAAATAATTAAAGAGCAGCAGTAAATAACAATAGCAGGGCTATATACAGGGTGTACCAGTACAAAGTCAATGTGCGGGGGCACCGGTGTTGAGGTATTTGAGGTAATATGTACATGTAGGTAGAGTTATTAAAGTGACTACGCATAGATAATAACAGAGTAGCAGCAGCATGGGGGGGGGGGGGGCAGCAATGCAAATAGTCTGGGTAGCTATTTGATTAGATGTTCAGGAGTCTTACGGCTTGGGGGTAGAAGCTGTGTAGAAGCCTCTTGGACCTAGACTTGGCGCTCCGGTATCGCTTACCGTGTGGTAGCAGAGAGAACAGTCTATGACAAGGGTGGCTGGAGTCTTTGACAATTTTTAAGGCCTTCCTCTGACACCACCTGGTATAGAGGTCCTGGATGGCAGGAAGCTTGGCCCCAGTGATGTACCGGGCCGTACGCACTACACTTTGTAGTGCCTTATGGTCGGATGCAGAGCAGTTGCCATACCAGGCAGTGATGCAACCCGTCAGGATGCTCTCGATGGTGTAGCTGTAGAACTTTTTGAGGATCTGAGGACCCATGCCATTTCTTTTCAGTCTCCTGAGGGGAATAGGTTTTGTCGTGCACTCTTCACGACTGTCTTGGTGTGCTTGGACCATGTTAGTTTGTTGGGGCAGTGGGCGCCGAGGAACTTGAAGCTCTCAACCTGCTCCACTACGGCCCCGGCCCCGTCGATGAGAATGGGGGCGTGCTGGGTCTTCTTTTTCCTGTAGTCCACAAACATCTCCTTTGTCTTGATCACGTTGAGGGAGAGGTTGTTGTCCTTGCACCACACGGTCAGGTCTCTGACCTCCTCCCTGTAAGCTGTCTCATTGTCGGTGATCAGGCCTACCACTGTTGTCATTGACAATTTTTATATATTTGTTACCCTTTTTTCTCTCCAATTTCGTGGTATCCAATTGGGAGTTAGTCTTGCCTCATCGCTGCAACTCCCGTACGGACTCGGGAGAGACGAAGGTCGAGAGCCGTGCGTCCTCCGAAACACAACCAAGCCGCACTGCTTCTTGACACAACCCGGAAGCTTGCCGCACCAATGTGTCGGAGGAAATACCGTACACTTGGTGACCGTGTCAGCGTGTACTGCGCCCGGCCTGCCACAGAAGTCGCTAGTGTGCGATGGGACAAGGACATCCCTGCTGGCCAAACCCTCCCATAACACGGACGACGCTGGGCCAATTGTATGTCGCCCCATTTGGTCTCCCGGTCGCGACTGGCTGGGATTGAACCCCAGGCTGTAGTGACGCCGCAACACTGCGATGCAGTGTCTTAGATTGCTGCGCCACCCAGAAGAACCTTGCTGTACCTTTTCTACTGGCAATTTGGCCCACTCTTCAGCAGCAAACTGCTCTAATTCTTCTATGTATGGGTGGTGCCCTCTACCAGCTGCTGTTTTCAGATCTTGCCATATTTTTGGATGTGATTCAGATATGGACCCTTCGCTGGCCACTCCAGAACAGTCCAGCGTTTCTTCTTGAACCATTCCTGGGTGCATTTTGATGCATGTTTGGGGCCTTGTCCTGCTGGAAGATCCACAGCCTTCAATGGAAACCCAGTTTTTGGACACAAGGTTGAACTTTGGACTCTAAAACACCTTGATAATCTGCTGATTTCATGATGCCTTGCACACGTTCAAAGCCACTAGTACCAGAGGCAGAAAAGCAACCCCACTATATTATCAAACGTCGCCATGTTTGATTGTAGAGAAGGTGTTCTTTTTCATTGAATGTTTAATTTGGTTTTCGGTAAACACAGCGCTGATCTGAGCTAGCTCTATTTGTTTCAATGGTCCACAGCAGTTTCCCCAGGATTTAAGCTTGTTTTTAGGTGGGTTTTTGAGAAGTTCAATTAGGCTTTCTTGTCTCTTTCAGTAGTGGGGTCTTCCTATGTTTACCAACGACCACATGAAACATTCAAAGAAAATCATACCCTCCCTAAAATCAAACATGGGGGAGGTTCAGTAATGCTGTGCTAAGCTGCTTCTGGTACTGGGGGCCTTGAACGTGTGCAAGACATCATGAAAACAGCAGATTGTCAAGATGTTTTGTCATGCAATGTTCAACCTTGTGTCCAAAAACCTGGATCTCTGTTAAAGGTTGTGGGTTTTCTAGCTGGACAACCACCCCAAACACACATCAAAAGCACCTTGGAATGGTTCAAGAACAAGCGCTGGACTGTTCTGGAGTTGCCAGCAAAGAGTCCAGATCTGAATCACATCTATAACCTATGGTGAGAGCTGAAAACAGCAGTTGGAGGACACTCAAACATTGAGAAATTAGAGCAGTTGAAAAGTGTGCCAACTTGTCAGTAGAAAGGTGCAGCAAGCTCAGTGATGGCTACAAGAAGCATTTGTTGGCAGTTCTCTTAGCCAATGGCTCTGCAACCAAGTACTAGCTTCAGGGTGGCAATTGTTTTGTTCAAGCCATTTTATCTTAACTTTATTTTGTAAATGAAAATTGTAAACTTAACAAAAAATAAAACGTAATATAACTGGTAACGTAGTGTCTGTCAACAGACTGGAACGAGACGACAAATGAGGAACTTTGGTCCGGGCGCAGATTGTTCATCACTAATCATTTGGAAAAATCACGACTTTTCAGGTGTTCGCATCTTTCGAATTTTGGAAAGTCTGTCTTGGCAGTTGCAAAGAGAGGAGGGGTGGAGCTACAGCTCTGTGTCTGCTTCTCGTTCGTTATAGTATATTTTCTAACATGTTTCCCTCAGAATTGAATCAAGCATGTTACGCAAGATTTTAGTTCTGTGTTTCCGAGATTAAATCTGCGTTAAAAGGGGCTAAAACAGTCTGGACTATATCTAGACCTTGCATTTTTCACCACTATATGTGCTAGGTGTCCAATCCTGCTCTAGTTAAAGGCTCTGGCCACACCCATGAAGGAAATACATCATGAATAAACTTAACCAGCAAGGCTACACATTTACCAATTTAGTTACCTCCTGCTAAAAGTAGCCTAATCCATTTGGGTGACAATGCCTTGCACAGTTAAAAAGCAGTCTGTCTTTAGGTAGGTCATATATCTCTTCTCTAGTCTCCCATCCCTTCCTAAAACACAGCCACATCTCCTCTGGGCCAATGACAACTTAAACATGTCAGCTCTGGGCCTGAGAAGTGTCTCCTCCACCCTGTCCTGATGGCGGTGTAAGTCTTTGTGTTGCTTGGGTCTAGTATAGTAGTGGAGTGGCCGCAAGACTGTAGGACACCAGAAAAGCTCCTCATTAATAATACACAGTTCTTGCCCATTATGAGGCCAGGCCCAAGCTATGGCTGGCACTTCTATCCTTACAGCTGCTGCAAATTGATACCCTCTTACTTCACTGGGCGCAGCCAGATATGTCTGACAATGACGCCCATCCACTTCAATTTACACAGGCTCTACCGTGCCTAATATTGCGTTTTGTCTCTGTAGGATTCCATTGGGAGGGAGCCAAATGAAACCGAACTGCGAGAAAGTCTTAGTTTTTTTGAATAGGCAATGCATTTTTAAGAGGAGGAATAAAAGGTTGTTGATATTCAGAGGAACATCCTTATATTCTAAATAGACCTGAAATTATCAGTGAATTGGTTCAAATGAATATTTTATACATTGCAAATAGCAACAAGATCATTTTAAACGGCCTGTCATTTTTTTTATTTTTTATGTTCTCCTCTTAGTTTTGATTGGTTACTTTCTGTCTGTTGGTTGCTGCTAACTGACAGTGAAAAACCTCAATGTAATGATAGCATGCTTGCTTTCTCTTGCCTACCATGCATCCAACATATACTGTATACAGTTGAAGTCGGAAGTTTAGATACACCTTAGCCAAATACATTTAAAATCAGTTTTTCACAATTCCTGACATTTAATCCTAGTGAAAATTCCCTGTCTTAGGTCAGTTAGGATCACCACTTTATTTTAAGAATATGAAATGTCATAATAATAGTAGAGAATGATATATTTCAGCTTTCATTTCTCTCATCACATTCCCAGTGGGTCAGAAGTTTACATACACTCAATTAGTATTTGTTAGCATTGCCTATAAATTGTTTAACTTGGGTCAAATGTTTCGGGTAGCCTTCCACAAGCTTCCTACAATAAGTTGGGTGAATATTGGCCAATTCCTCCTGACAGAGCTGGTGTAACTGATTCAGGTTTGTAGGCCTCCTTGCTCGCATACGCTTTTTCAGTTCTGCCCACAAATGTTCTATAGGATTGAGGTCAGGGCTTTATGATGGCCACTCCAATACCTTGACTTTGTTGTCCTTAAGCCATTTTGCCACAACTTTGGAAGTATGCTTGGGGTCATTGTCCATTTGGAAGACCCATTTGCGGCCAAGCTTTAACTTCCTGACTGATGTCTTGAGATGTTGCTTCAATATATCCACATAATTTTCCTCCCTCATGATGCCATCTATTTTGTGAAGTGCACCAGTCCCTCCTGCAGCAAAGCACCCCCACAACATGATGTTGCCACCCCCGTGCGTCACGGTTGGGATGGTGTTCTTCGGCTTGCAAGCGTTTCCCTTTTTCCTCCAAACATAACGATGGTCATTATGGCCAAACAGTTCTATTTTTGTTTCATCAGACCAGAGGACATTTCTCCAAAAAGTACAATCTTTGTCCCCATGTGCAATTGCAAACCATAGTCTTTTTTTTATGGTGGTTTTGGAGTAGTGGCTTCTTCCTTGCTGCTCAAATGATGTAAATTTGCATATCAGAAGCTTCTAAAGCCATGACATCATTTTATGGAATTTTCCAAGCTGTTTAAAGGCGCAGTCAACTTAGTGTATGTAAACTTCTGACCAACTGGAATTGTGATACAGTGAATTATAAGTGAAATAATCTGTCTGTAAACAATTGTTGGAAAAATGACTTGTCATGTACAAAGTAGATGTCCTAACCGACTTGCCAAAACTATAGTTTGTTAACAAGAAATTTGTGGAGTGGCTGAAAAACGAGTTTTAATGACTCCAACCTAAGTGTATGTGAACTTCCAGCTTCAACTGTGTGTATATAATACATGAATTGAAAACATTTAAGTGTGTTTTGGTAACTGATTTTAAAGCCAGGCACTGGGTAGTGAACTAGTTAAGACACTGGTCAAGACAGAAGGGTGTCCAAAGTTAGTGGCCAGATTTGACCTCAATTTTGAAAGGAGTTTGACAAAATTATAATCAGTCAGTGACTGGCAGGATTAGGTTGTCAAGTCTGTGTAAATTGTATTGTCTGCCACCAGCAGATGGAGACACAGTCAGCATATTGTTCATCCAGAATCCAGTATGTCATCTGCACATCCTGTAAACAGATAGAGCTTGTTGTATACAGATGGAGCTTGTTGTATACGGTAATTGGGGACTCAGTTGAGTTAATGGGACAAGACCATACATATCCAGTGGTGTAATTGAGGCAAATAAAAATAGTTACTACTGTTTCTTTGTTTACTTTTTTAACACTTGTCAATTGTATTTTTATGACTTTAAAATAAGTTGAAACTATCAATTTCAAATAGGTCTACCTACTGTATATTGTAGAAAGTAATCCTGCAATATAAATATTTACACACTTCAAATGCGCGTCTACTACTGCTTTACCTTAGTATTTTACTATTTTCTGGTATATTTTCATCACTTCACAAGGGGGCAGCAATAGCCTTGACAGTGTTTGCTTCAGTATACTTGTACCATTGGTCAGGGGTCTCTGATGCATCCTAGTAGTACCTGAAAACACTTGTCCCAGCACAAAGAATTTGGTTTGTCTACAGTGGCATCAAGGTCTTTCAAGTGTGTACGTCTGTATTTTAAATGTGCATTGCCTACAATATGTAACAATATTACACAGGGAGACGGAGAGAATCAGCAATGATGTACTGTCTAAAATTAGCTTTTTCTTCTCTAATTTCTCCTTCAGGCTTTTTATCCTGGGCTCGTACGACAGAGAGACCTACGTGCACTGCACCTTTGAGCTGAGCAGCCACGAGTGGAAAGAGAAAACCCGCAGCTCCATCAAAACGGTGGGCTTCTTTAAGATACTGTCCCCCTCCCACTCCCCCCCCCCCCCCCCCCCCCCCCCCATGTAAAACAACACCAGTCATCTTTCTTAAAGACCACCCAAGCGTAATGCCTATTTGTCAGACAAAGAGCCAGAGGGCTACTGACACATGTTTGATCCGCCATGTTCAACTAGGGAATCATAGGTTTTTCCTTAAGAAGAACAACAAGCAGTATCGTATTGGTGCTCCATGTTATTTTTGTGGTCCTAATCATTTGTCACAATATGACAATAGTGTTTAACTTCTTATAGATGCGTTACATTTGTGACACATTAATTGGCTGGTACAAAATACCTAATGGTGACATTTACCGGTTTCATTGATGGTATATTTTTATTCAAAGATATTAACATGATAGAGACCATAGTCATTAGAGAAGAAGCATGGACCACTTGATCTATTGATTCAAAAGTTTTATTTTCCCCCATCTGAGATAAGTCAATTTCCCCCAGTGACATTTTGAAAGCAACAAAAATAATCGAGCCTTAGAGCAAACCTTTTCTAATTGCAGCAATTCAGAGATATTAACATTATAACATGGGACTTGTTCGGAAGTGACTAATGACTGTTTGAGACGGAAATGGCAAGTCTAATTACTGACCATCACTCACACATCCCGACGCTGCTTCTCTCTGTGTGAACTGGCATTTGCATTGGCTCAAAGTAAATTTTAGTTTCATTCAAGAGGTCATTTTTCAGAATAATGTTATTATGTTGTAGCAGCTTCCATCCTGTCCAGCAGAGGGCAATGCCACTATAACATTTGTTCCTCGCTACATCACTTGCAAAAAATAAAGGGACATTTTCAGTAAAATAGTTAATATCAGTAATCCTCATTGACTATATGTACTCTCAGTAAGCCATGCGCTCTAGCATGCCACGGTCTGTAAGTTACAGTTGTGCGTGTGATATTTGTGTTGAAGAGAGAAAGACCATCTCAAATAATTTTCAACATGCTTTCATTGGGAAGTGAGAGGCCCAGTTTTATCTCTACCATCACATTTTCTCATATAAAGCTTGGTTGTGTGTCACGCCTTGGTGTTAGGCTGCAGAGCAAAATCGCACACTGTGTAGTAGTGCAAGTGATAGCTGAAGGCCGTTGACAATGTATTTAATAATAATAAAGAATTAGGTGGGTGCTTATATTAGTCGTATTTCACTTAGTACTAGTGTATATTATACGCATGTGTGAATTGGAAATGTGTTTTTTGCATAGCCCAACTCCCCGAGACACCTTTGGAAAGTGGGGTCACGGCCAGGTTCTGCCATTATCAACGACGACCCTGGAGCAATTAAGTGCCTAGATCAAGGGCACATCGACAGATTTTTCACCTTGTCGGCTCTGGGATTCAAACTGCCGACCTTTCGGTTACTGTCCCAATGCTCTAACCGCTAGGCTACCTGCCTGCAATAAAAGCTATGACTCTCAGACGTGCTACAACACAATTTCTTCAACATTCCTTCCAATGTACAACCCATCAACTGCAGCTGCTGAGGAAAATGTTCAACTTGACCAATATGGCTGTCACCCGGTGTGTCCCTCTAATGACATCCTCTTCAGACAGAGTGCTGTAGCTAGCTCTCCATTAATATGCCACCTAGAGATGCAGATGCAAGGTGGCATTTGGGCCGTTGTATCAGCCTCTTGCAGCTTGTGTCCCAAGCAGGACCATGTTAAGGATTAAAGGCGATACCATCTTAAAAAAAGGTCACTCTCCCTTTCTCTCTGCATATTCCTTTGCGTTTTTATTCCAAGAATGGTCGCTGGAGATGAGGCCCAACTATCCTCTGACCTGGGCTCTCTGTGTGGCACATGTATGTTAATGCACTGAACAAAAATATAAACACAACATTTAAATTGTTGGTCCCATGTTTCATGAGCTGAAATAGAAGATCCCAGAAATATTCCATATACACAAAAGCTTATTTTGCGCCAAAGTTTGTTTACATCCCTGTTAGTGAGCATTTCTCCTTTGCCACGATAATCCATCCATCTGACAGGTGTGGCATATCAAGAATCTGATTAAACAGCATGAACATTCAGGTGCACCTTGTGTGGTGTACAATAAAAGGCCACTCCACAATGCCACAGATGTTTTGAGGGACTATGCAATTGGCATACTGACTGCAGGAATGTCCACCAGACCTGTTGCCAGATAATTAAATGTTAATTTCTCTACCATAAGCCGCCTCTGTCATTTTTAGAGAATTTGGCAGTACGTCCAACTGGCCTCACAACCGCAGATCATGTGGGATCTCCACATCCGGTTTCTTCACCTACGGGATCGTCTGAGACCAGCCACCCAGACAGCTGATGAAACTGTGGGTTTGCACAACTGAAGAATTTCAGCGCAAACTGTCAGAAACCATTTCAGGGAAGCTCATCTGCGTGCTTGTCCTCCTCACCAGGACCTTGACCTGACTGCAGTTTGGCATCGTAACCGACTTAAGTGGGAAAATGCTCATTTTCGATGGCCGCTGGCACAGATGAATTCCGGTTTCAACTGTACTGGGCAGATTGCAGACAGCGTGTATGGCGTCGTGTGGGCGAGCGGTTTGCTGAAGTAAACGTTGTGAACAGAGTGCCCCATGGTGGCAGGTGGGGTCATGGTATGGGCAGGCATACGCTACGGACAGTGAACACAATTGCATTTTGTCAATGGCAATTTGAATGCACAGAAATATACCGTGACGACCTCCTGAGGCCCATTGTCGTGCCATTCATCCCCCGCCATCACCTCATGTTTCAGCATGGTAATGCGCGGCCCCATGTTGCAACGATCTGTACACAATTCCTGGAAGCTGAAAATGTCCCAGTTCTTCCATGGCATGGAAACCTCTTCACTGTTGACGTTGAGACTGTGTTTTGCGGGTACTATTTAATGAAGCTGCCAGTTGAGGACTTGTGAGGCATCTGTTTCTCAAACTAGACACTCTAATGTACTTGTCCTCTTGCTCAGTTGTGCACCGGGGCCTCCCACTCTTTCTATTCTGGTTAGAGCCAGTTTGCGCTGTTCTGTGAAGGGAGTAGTACACAGCGTTGTACGAGATCTTCAGTTTCTTGGCAATTTCTCGCATGGAATAGCCTTCATTTCTCTGAACAAGAATAGACTGGCGCGTTTCAGAAGAACGTTCTTTGTTTATGGCCATTTTGAGCCTGTAATCAAACCCACAAATCTTGATGCTCCAGATACTCAACTATTCTAAAGAAGGCCAGTTTTATTGTTTTTTAGAATCAGGACAACAGTTTTCAGCTGTGCTAACATAATTGCAAAAGGGTTTTCTAATGATCAATTAGCCTTTTAAAATCCTAAACTTGGATTAACTAAGACAACGTGCCATTGGAACACAGGAGTGATGGTTGCTAATAATGGGCCTATGTAGATATTCCATTAAAAGTCAGCCGTTTCCAGCTACAATAGTCATTTTTATTTTTATTTAACCTTTATTTAACTAGGCAAGTCAGCTAAGAACAAATTCTGATTTACAATGACGGTGTACCAAAAGGCAAAAGGCCTCCTGCTGGGACAGGGGCCTGGGATTTAAAAAAATTAAAAAATACAATATAAATATGGGACAAAACACACATCACAACAAGAGAGGCAACATTACATAGAGACCTATGGCAGCAACACCTGGCAACACAACATAGCAACAACAACATGGTAGCAACACATTGTAGCAGCATAAAACATTAGGGATGCACGATATATCTGTGACCATATCCGAATCATCCGATATTAGCTAAAAATGCTAACATTGGTATCGGCCGATGCCTATGTGCAAAACTGATGTCAAAGCTGACGTGCATACCTATATAATGTAGGTATTGACACCACGTAAAATGTTGCGCTTCACGTGCAACACAGCATTCCTAACCTAGCCCACAATGTGGGTCGAGCAGTCAACAAGTCGAGCAGTCATTTGAAAGAGTAAGAAAATTTCAGCAAGACAACTTAAAGGCGCAATCCATTAAAGCTAAGATAATGGAATTCATTGCCCTTGACAATCAACTGTTCTCTGGTCATGGGTGATGTTGGCTTTCGCCGACTGGTCGAGCACTGGTACACACTACCAACTGCGCTATTTTTCAGATGTTGCCCTACCAGAGTTACACAGTAATAGCGTCACTGCTATTAGCTTCACTACATGCATACTATGGAACACCGTTTGGGTCTTTGCGTGTCAAAAAAGATACAGTAGCACTGTCAAAGCTGTACAAGAAAGTCTGCAAACAAGCAAACACCAGCCACGAACGATGCGTTTTCAATACCGTGTTGATAGTAAAGCATAATTTGTTTGACCGCAACTTCTGGGGTAGAGCGCTATAGCTTGGTACCTAGCAAGCACCAAATCAACCAGCCTGAAAACAATGACCAGTAGAAACTGCAGTCATTTTCATCATTCTTAGCAATGATTTAGGAATCCTTGAGTAAGTATTAGCTAGGTTGCCACTTGTTGTTCGCCTATTGAAATTGAACTTCAGTTAATGAAAATTAATAGATAGCCAGCTATTTAAACCTGTTGCCCAAAACTAACGTTATAAGCAGCCAGCTAGCTTCTTCTGGCTAGTGAGGCTCGACCGGACCGGGTTATGTGTTGGGAAGCTAGCCACAATAAGGATTAGGAACAATAGTGGATTTTGATGTTTGCTTTCAAACTAAAAGTATGTCATTGATAGGGATGCAAATGAATACAAAGAGTAGAATTATGCCATACTTTTATATTGAAGGCTAACCGCAAAGTCCACTATTGTGGCTAATCCTTACTGTGGCTAGCTTCACATTGATGGGTCTGACCACCATTAATCAAATAAGAACTGTCTTATAAATTAGGATTATTTTAGATGACGACACCTAGCTATATAGTGAGCTAGCTAACGATAGCTACTGAAACAGATTGTCATTTTATGTTTTTGTGGAAGAACATTGTTTGCATCCATGAGCGAGCTAGCTTTTTTTATGACCAGCACTGTAGGTGCGCGAGACAACTTTACCAGCATCATAGCATATGTATCGGTGAATCGTTGTGACATATGAAATACGAGTGATTAGTGTAATCAATGTGTAATAACTGAGTAAAAAATTTATGAACACGTTAAATTATGTGATGTGCAGTCATTTGCATCAAGCTTATTTGACACGTTAAATGGTATATTTTGAGACACGCAGAGACCCAATCGGCGTTCCATAGAAATCCTGGTTGAGAATGAAACGCCTGAACAAATGAACAACGAAACAGCACAGCAAGTAAAATAAATGGGTTTTGATTATGTTTTACTGGTAATGGGGACATATGTAAATGCCAACAAAATAACTTTTTGGTCTGTGTGTGTGTGTGTGTGTGTGTGTGTGAGTGAGAGAGACCTTTTATTTAACTAGGCAAGTCAGTTAAGAACAAATTCTTATTTACAATGACGGCCTACCCCGGTCAAACTCGGACGACGCTGGGCCAATTGTGCGCCGCCCTATGGGACTCCCAATCACGGACGGATGTGATACAGCCTGGATTTGAACCAGGGACTGTAGTGACGCCTCTTGCACTGAGATGCAGTGCCGTAGACCGCTGTGTGTGTGTGTGTTAACTATTTAACTGTACTAGAATGCTTTTAAAAGGCTGCAAAAATTAAATATAATTTATTTTTTGGCAAGGAAAATATTGGATATCGGTATATCCCAAAATTGTCCTATCGGTGCATCACTATAAAACATGGCACAAACATTATAGGGCACAGACAACAGCACAAATGGCAAGAAGGTAGAGACAACAATACATCACGCAAAGCAGCCACAACTGTCAGTAAGAGTGTCCATGATTGAGTCTTTGAACGAAGAGATTGAGATAAAACTGTCCAGTTTGAGTGAGTGTTGCAGCTCGTTCCATTCTCTAGCTGCAGCGAACTGAAAAACATTAACAATGTCTACACTGTATTTCTGATCAATTTGATGTTATTTTAATGGCCCAAAAAAAATGTTCTTTCAAAAACAAGGACATTTCTAAGTGACTGCAATCTTTTGAACGGTAGTGTGATATATTTATCTTTTGTTTCTTTTTAGTCTCTTCCTTCAGCTACCCTCAACCCCTCCATCTATCTCTGAAGACCATCCAGTTTTGATTTCTATTTGCCATATATTTTTCAACAGTGCTGTGATGTTTCACAAAAGTTCAGTACCTTTTTATTCTCATAATTTTTACAGATTTTACATTTTGCTAAGATTATTATTATTATATTATTGAATGATTGACTATGAATTTTTAAATCACCCAGCAGTACTATTTGCAGAGTTAGCTAGCTAAATCTCTTCCCAATACTTTTCCAGTCTACAGTGAGGTCTGAAAGTTGTCAGCCTAATTCTAAAATGGACCAATGTTGTTGTTTTTTCTCAATCTACACACAATACCCCATAATGACAAAGCAAAAGCAGGTTGCTAGAATTTTTTTGGGGCCGGTTTATAAAAAATTAAATCAAACTCAGCAAAAAACTCAGTTTATTTTCAGCAAACTTAACGTGTAAATATTTGTATTAACATAAGATTCAACAACTGAGACATCAACTGAACAAGTTCCACAGACATGTGACTAACAAAAATGGAATAATGTGTCAAAATCAAAAGTAACAGCCAGTATCTGGTGTGGCCGCCAGCTGCATTAATTACGGCAGTGCATCACCTCATGGACTGCACCAGATTTGCCAGTTTTTGCTGTGAGATGTTACCCCACTCTTCCACCAAGGCACCTGCAAGTTCCTGGACATTTCTGGGGGGAATGGCCCTAGCCCTCACCCTCCGATCCAACAGGTCCCAGACATGCTCAATAGAATTGAGATCCGGGCTCTTCGCTGGCCATGGCAGATCACTGACATTCCTGTCTTGCAGGACATCACGCACAGAATGAGCAGTATGGCTGGTGGCATTGTCATGTTAGGATGAGCCTGCAGGAGGGTACCACATGAGGGAGGAGGATGTCTTCCCTGTAACGCACAGCGTTGAGATTGCCTGCAATGACGACAAGCTCAATCCGATGCTGTGATGCTGTGACACACCACCCCAGATCATGACATACCCTCCAAATCGATCCCGCTCCAGAGTACAGGCCTCGGTGTAACGCTCTATCCTTCGACGATAAACGCGAATCCGACCATCACCCCTGGTGAGACAAAACCGAGACTCGTCAGTGAAGAGCACTTTTTGCCAGTCCTGTCTGGTCCAGCGACGGTGGGTTTGTGCCCATAGGTGACGTGATGTCTGGTGAAGACCTGCCTTACAACAGGCCTACAAGCCCTCAGTCCAGCCTCTCTCAGCCTATTGCAGACAGTCTGAGCACTGATGGAGGGATTGTGCATTCCTGGTGTAACTCGGGCAGTTGTTGTTGCCATACTGTACCTGTCCCGCAGGTGTGATGTTCGGATGTACCGATCCTGTGCAGGTGTTGTTACACGTGGTCAGCCACTGCGAGGACGATCAGCTGTCCGTCCTGTCCCCCTGTAGGGCTGTCTTAGGCGGCTCACGGTACGGACATTGCAATTTATTTGCCCTGGCCACATCTGCAGTCCTCATGCCTCCTTGCAGCATGCCTAAGGCACGTTCACGCAGATGAGCAGTGGCCCTGGGCATCTTTATTTTGGTATTTTTCAGAGTCAGTAGAAAGGCCTCTTTAGTGTCCTAAGTTTTCATAACTGTGACATGAATTGCTGTAAGCTGTTAGTGTCTTAACGACCGTTCCACAGGTGCATGTTCATTACTTGTTTTTTTGATTCATTGAACAAGCATGGGAAACAGTGTTTAAACCCTTTACAATGAAGATCTGTGACGTTACTTGGATATTTACAAATTATCTTTGAAAGACAGGGTCCTGATAAAGGGACGTTTCTTTTTTTGCTGAGTTTACATCACATTTATATAAGTATTCTGACCATTTACTCAGTACTTTGTTGAAGCACTGGCAGTGATTACAGCTTCGAGTCTTCTTGGGTATGATGCTACAAGCTTGGCACACCTGTATTTGGGGAATTTCTCTCATTCTCTGCAGATCTTCTCAAGCTCTGTCAGGTAGGATGGGGAGCGTTGCTGCACAGCTATTTTCCGGTCTCTCCAGAGAGGTTCGATCGGGTTCAAGTCTGGGTCTGGCGGTGCCACTCAAGGACATTCAGAAACTTGTCCTGAAGTCACTCCTGTTTTGGTCTTGGCTGTGTGCTTAGGGTCGGTGTCCTGTTGGAAGGTAAACCTTCGCCCCAGTCTGAGGTCCTGAGTGCTGTGGAGCAGGTTTTCATCAAGGATCTCTCTCTACTTTGCTCTGTTCATCTTTGCCTTGATCCTGACTAGTCTCCCAGTCCCTGCCCCTGAAAAACATCCCCACGGCATGATGCTGCCACCACCATGCTTCACTGTAGGTTTCCTCCAGACGTGACGATTGGCATTCAGGCCACATAGTTCAGTCTTGGTTTTGTCAGACCAGAGAATCTTGTTTCTCATGGTCTGAGAGTCTTTAGGTGCCTTTTGGCAACTCCAAGCAAGCTGTCATGTGCCTTTTACTGAGGAGTGGCTTCCGTCTGGCCACTACAATAAAGGCCTTATTGGTGGAGTGCTGCAGAGATGGTTGTCCTTCTGGAAGGTTCTCCCATCTCCACAGAGGAACACTGGAGCTTGGTCAGAATGACCATTGGGTTCTTGATCACCTCCCTGACCAAGGTCCTTCTCCAGTAGCTCAGTTGGGACAGGCGGCCAAATCTAGGAGGAGTCTTGGTGGTTCCGAACAACTTCCATTTAAGAATGATGGAGGCCACTGTGTTCTTGGGGACCTTCACAACTGCAGACATTTTTTTGTTACTCTTCCCTAGATCTGTGCCTTGACACAATCCTGTCTCTGAGCTCTACGGCCAAATCCTTGGACCTCATCGCTTGGTTTTTGCCCTGACATGCCCTGTCAACTGTGGGACCTTATATAGACAGGTGTGCCTTTCCAAATCATGTCCAATCAATTGAAATGACCACAGGTGGACTCCAATCAAGTCATAGAAACCTCTCAAGGTTGATCAATGGAAACAGGATGCACCTGAGCTCAATTTTGAGTCTTATAGCAAAGGGTCTGAATTCTTTTATAAATAAGGTATTTCAGTTTTTAATTTTTTAATACATTCGCAAGAAATTCTAAACCAGTTTTCACTTTGTCATTATGGGATATTGTGTGTAGATTGAGTTTAAAATAAATTAAAAAAAATGGTAGAATAGGGCTGTAATGTAGCAAAATATGGAAAAAGTCAAGGGGTCTGAATACTTTCCGAAGGTACTGTATATGGCACAGCTGTACATTTTTTTTGGTGCTTAAATGAGACTGGTATACTTTTTTATTTAACCAATTGTGGTCTTTAATGCAATGCCAACAGACAATTTCCTTACTTTGTTCCCCATTTTTGAGGTAATCTGAATGTTTATTGAACGAAAATAGTATTTTCAGTCATAGTGAGTAGTGTTGTGTGGTCAGTTGTATATCAGAGTATAGTTTGATTTAATATTACAGTATTACTGGTAAATTACTGTGATCCAGGATAAGGTTTTTAAATGGAATTTAATTTTAAACCTAGAATAGTTGAACAATTACTGAGCTTTCTGCTTCCCTTTTACCCTCACCTTGACCATACTTAGCCTACATTGACTAATAACATTGTTGGCTTTCCGTTCGTAATACCGATTTTAGAAGTCTTTTCCATCCTATTGTAGACTAGAGGGGTACTCCCTCCTTCCTGACATCCCATAATACCCAGGCCAACCGCTGTAGTGTCCTCACGATCCTCCACCCAGTTCAATATGTAAAGTCCACTCAAACACCTGTGTGTAAGGGTGAGGGGACTTTGTGGGCTGTGGAGTAGATTTAGCCCTTTTCCATTACTGAGCTGGGCTGGGTTTATTAGTGACAGGAGGCCTGTGGTGCGGGCTGCTCCACCAGGCGTGTTTGCACATCTGCCTCACTGATTCCATCATCAGCCATCATTTGGCCCTGAGTGCTGATGCTTCCTGACAGCCTAACAGGGGGGAAGACAACAGTGTACCAGCCACAGTGTTTATCTGTATGTCTTTTGTGTATATATTATACATGTGTGTTTAAACTTTACATTTGTGTTGGTGTGTGTTTAGTACCCTAATAATGTTAAAGCTGAAATACGCGTAAGGGTAATGGCGCCACTGTCCACCCCCAGCACATTTTTTGTTTTGTTGATTAAACAGAGAGGAGCATCCAGCATCGTGGTAAAGAAAAATCATCGGAGCGGGGGGGGGAAACAGTGTTTGGTATTTGAAGTAACTTCTTTGTTGTAGTATCACAAATGGACATGGCGGTTTCACCATTAATTCCTGCTTTAATGGTAAATAATTGCTTGATTGATTTTTTTTTTTTTTTTAGACGGTTGTTCTTCTGTTGTCCTGAAGGTGTGTGCTTAGATTAGAAAGTGATTGGTTATTTCTAAGAACTGATGTCTATTTCTCAGTGACAAAGGTGTCCTGGTTCAGTGCCGCGCGTGGGGTCTTTCCCATGAACACACACACACCCCCCACCCCCCCAAAAAGCTTATATTTTCCCATACATTAAGGGAAAGGCACTGCTCTGTTGATAGGATCACCTCACCACAATGGTTAAGACACTGAGAAAGAACACAGCATTTTTTTTTAACCGCTAATACCATTTTATTTGTCGCGTACACAGATTAGATGTTAAAGCAGGTGCAGCGAAATACTTATGTTACTAACTCCAACAGTGCAGTATAGTTACCTAAAGCACTTTTGTATATCGCGCTGTAATGTACAATTGACCTTATTTTAGCACCCAAAAACATAATGCTTCCAGATCAACTGTAATATGAATACCATTTCCAGAAAAATCAATGACGAGACCTTCATGCTGCCCGATTGAAGAAGGCAATGAGCTCCATCGGGTCTTTTAAAAAATGGCGGGTGGGGAACGAACCCTACTGCGTGATAGGGAAAGGAGGAGATAAGCCGTGGGGAAACTGCTTTTTTCACCCGATCTGTCCAACTTATCACCTCTAAAAGGTAAATAAAACACTATAAAGAGTTTATATAATGTGTCATTACATACCTATTTGAAGGTTTGTGTTGAATTTGAATCTGGTTTTTAGGGCGGCGCTAAATTTATCTTCAGAAGTAAACAGCGGCTATTTAGAGTCATGATGGCTTGCAGTGATGCATTGTTGTACAATTGACTAGGTATCCCCCCTTACCCTGTCCCTTTCTTGTTTTTAATGTGCGAGAGAAGCGCTACCCCTGGTGGAGAGAGGCTGTACGACACAGAATGAGTTGCATTATGCGTGCTGTACGTCACGTCATGACATGTCACAATTTAACGTACAGCGTCGTTTGAATGCCGCGGTTGCGCAAATTTGTACAGAATGGGGTTGGTCAACAGTAAGTGTCTAACAGTACTAATACACAAATAATCCCCCCCTCCCCCCAAAAAAAGAATAAGAAATTAATATTAGAACAAGCAATGTCAGAGTCCGGAATATAAATGTGTGGTGTGTAGAACAGTATGGACAATACAGAAGTATTACAAGTTATGCACAACAGTAGTTAAATAGGATGAGCTATGTCGAGAATACAGTATGTGTATATATAAAGTGAACAATCAATTAGCTTAGTTTCTCAAAGATCTTATCACATTTGCACAAAATGTTGCAGGAATGCTAATCTTATCTGTTTCTAACTACAGAAACGATTTCAGAACAATAAACATTAAAGTGACCCGTGTTCAATAACTGTATGTACATAGGTTAGCAGTCTCTGAGGTGCAGGGCATTGTCCCAGGCGGGGGCCGGATAATGATGACTGTTACAGCAGTCTGATGGCTCTTGGCCCCTGCTTTGATGCACCTGTACTGTCTCCTGCTAGATTGTAGCAAGGTGAACAAGCTGTGGCTCGGGTGGCTGAGGTCCTTGATGATCATCTTGGCCTTCCTGTGTACCTGGTGCTGTAAATGTCCTGGAGTGCTGGCAGTGTGCCCCCGATGATGCATTGGGCTGACCGCACCACCCTCTGGAGAGTCCAGGGCTTGCGGGCGGTGCAGTTGTCGTACCTGCGTTGACAAAATGCTCTCAATGGTGCATCTCTAAAAGTTTGTGAGGGTCTTAGGGGCCAAGCCAAATTTCTTTAGTCTCCTGAAGGCGCTGTTGTAACTTCTTTACCACGGTGTTGGTGTGGAGGGACCATTTCAGGTCCTGAGTGATGTGCACGCCGAGGAACTTGAAGCTTTTGACCCTCAGCGCTACATCCCTGTCGATGTGGATAGGGGCGTGCTCTCTCTGCTGACTCCTGTAGTCCACGATCACCTAATCGGTTTTGTTGAGGGAGAGGTTATTTCCATGGCACCACTCCACCAGGGATCTCACCTCCTCCCTGTAGGCTGTCTCATCGTTGTTGGTAATCAGACCAACTGCTGTTGTGTCGTAAGCGAACTTGATGATTGAGTTGGAGATGTGCGTAGCCACTAGGGCAGTCCCCGACTAAAATACAAATCATGGTCGACCGAAAGTCGTTTTTGTTTTTTAATAATGTGTTTTAATAAAATCAAGTATATAGGCATTGAGCGTGTCTGATGCTTTAAGTTTACTGTTTGATGAAATAAGACACAAATTACTTGAGGGAGTCAGAGATCAAGATAACCCGACCATCCTCCTCCCACTCCTACTAGCTTTCGTAGATTTTGCCATCGTTTGCTTGCTGTTTGAGGCGAAGAAAAAAATACTTTGAGAAGCTCCACAGCTCATTAGTGGTGGTGCATTAAGCCAATCAGAAATACTATCAGATCCCCAAATGGGCACATTTGTATGCCTACATTTGCGCGCAGGCCAGGTATCCTATAGGCCTACTTCTATGCGTAACCAGGTGTGCGTCCTTACTCAACATTGACAGGAGCGCTCCAAACAAAACACAGCGACCAAGTTGACAACTCCTAAATGGAATGAAATAAACAAACTTGTTTCTCACAAGGTTGTGCAATCTGCAAACAATGTGTCCACTCTGACAATAAGAACGTTAAGACTGGAATAATAATATATTGATTGCATTAACAGACATTACCAAACATTGTAGATGAGAAATTATAGGAATTAACGGTAAATGTAATACTGGTGATGCATGTAATGGGGAATTGATAGACACTAACAATCAAACACAAACAATTCACACAATGAAGTTATGAAACAATGAATGTGCACAAATTGGTGGGAGAGAGCACATTCTGGAGAGAGGCGTGCAGCCACACTCCCCTTCTTCTTAGACTGTGTCATCCCCACCACCTCCGCAATGGATTAGTATACAGAGATGGGTGCGAAAAAGAGGGGTGTCTCGTGAGCCATTAAAAAATACATACATACATACATACATGCATGCATGCATGCATGCATGCATGCAGTACATACATACATACAGTACATGCATGCAGTACATGCAGTACATACATACATACATACATACATACATGCAGTACATACATACATACATGCAGTACCAGTCAAAAGTTTTGACACACATACTCATTCAAGGGTTTTTATTTATTATATTATTATAGAATAATAGTGAAGACATCAAAACTATGAAATAACACACATGGAATCATGTAGTAACCAAAACAGTGTGAAACAAATCAAAATATATTTGAGATTCTTCAGTAGCCACCCTTTGCCTTGATGACAGCTTTGCACACTCTTGGCATTCTCTCAACAAGCTTCACCTGGAATGCTTTTCCAACAGTCTTGAAGGTGTTCCCACAAATGCTGAACACTTGTTGGCTTCTTTTCCTTCACTCTGCAGTCCAACTCATCCCAAACCATCTCATTTGGGTTGAGATCGGGCGATTTGTGGAGGCCAGGTCATCTGATGCAGCACTCATCACTCTCCTTCTTTGGTCAAATAGCCCTTACACAGCCTGGAGGTGTGTTGGGTCATTGAAAAACAAATGATAGTCCCACTTAGCGCAAACCAGATAGGATGGCGTATCACTGCAGGTTAAGTGTGCCTTGAATTCTAAAGAAATCACAGACCGTGTCACCTGCAAAGCACCATCACACCTCCTCCATGCTTCACGGTGGGAACCACATATGCAGAGATCATCCGTTCACCTACTGTGCGTCTCACAAAGACACGGCAGATGGAACCAGGAAACTCAAATTTGGACTCATCAGATCAAAGGACAAATTTCCACCGGTCTCTTCTTATTACATTTTAGTCATTTAGCAGACGCTCTTATCCAGAACGACTTCCAGTAGTGAATGCATACATTTCATAATTCTTTTCCCGTACTGGTCCCCCGTGGGAATCTAACCCACAACCCTGGCATTGCAAACACCATGCTCTACCAACTGAGCCACACGGGACCACATGGTGTCCTTTCAGTAGTGGTTTGTTTGTAGAAATTTGACCATGAAGGCCTGATTCATGCAGTCTCCTCTGAACAGTTGACGTTGAGATGTCTGTTACTTGAACTCTGTGAAGCATTTATTTGGTCTGCAATTTCTGAGGCTGGTAACTCTAATGAACTTATCCTCTGCAGCAGAGGTAACTGGTTCTTCCTTTCATGTGGCGGTCCACATGAGAGCCAGTTTCATCATAGCGCTTGATGGTTTTTGCGACTGCACTTGAAGAAACTTCTTAAGATGTTGCAGATTGACTGACCTTCATGTCTTAAAGTAATGATGGACTGTCATTTCTCTTTGTTTATTTGATCTGGTCTTGCCATAATATGAACATGGTATTTTACCAAATAGGGCTATCTTCTGTACACTACCCCTACCTTGTCACAACACAACTGATTGGCTCAAACGCATTAAGAAGGAAAGAAATTCCACAAATGAACTTTTAACAAGGCACACCTATTAATTGAAATGCATTCCAGGTGACTACCTCGTGAAGCTGGTTGAGAATGCCAAGTGTGCAAAGCTGGCATCAGTCATCAAAGTTTTGATGTCTTCACTATTATTCTACAATGTAGAAAATAGTGAAATAAAGAAAAATGCTGGAATGAGTTGGTGTGTGCAAACTTTTGACTGGTACTGTATGTGTGTATGTAAACTCAGCAAAAAAAGAAACGTCCTCTCACTCTCAACTGTGTTTATTTTCAGCAAACTTAACATGTGAAGATATTTCTATGAACATAACAAGATTAAACAACTGAGACATAAACTGAACAAGTTCCACAGACATGTGACTTACAGAAATTGAATAATGTGGCCCTGAACAAAGGGGGGGTCAAAAGTAACAGTATCTGGTGTGGCCACCAGCTGCATTAAGTACTGCAGTGCCTCTCCTCATGGACTGCACCAGATTTGCCAGTTCTTGCTGTGAGTTGTAACCCCACTCTTCCACCAAGGCACCTGCAAGTTCCCGGACATTTCTGGGGGGAATGGCCCTAGCCCTCACCCTCTGATCCAACAGGTCCCAGACGTGCTCAATGGGATTGAGATCCGGGCTCTTCGCTGGCCATGGCAGAACACTGACATTCCTGTCTTGCAGGAAATCACGCACAGAACGAGCAGTATGGCTGGTGGCATTGTCATGCTGGAGGGTCATGTCAAGATGAGCACCACCTGAGGGAGAAGGATGTCTTCCCTGTAACGCACAGCGTTGAGATTGCCTAAAATGACAACAAGCTCAGTCCGATGATGCTGTGACACACCACCCCAGACCATGACGTACCCTCCACCTCCAAATCAATCCAGCTCCAGAGTACAGGCCTTGGTGTAACGCTCATTCCTTCGATGAAAAACGTGAATCCAACCATCACCCCTGGTGAGACAAAACCTCGGCTCGTCAGTGAAGAGCACTTTTTGCCAGTCCTGTCTGGTCCAGCGACTGGGTTTGTGCCCATAGGCGACGTTGTTGCCGGTGATGTCTGGTGAGGAGCTGCCTTACAACAGGCCTACAAGCCCTCAGTCCAGCCTCTCTCAGCCTATTGAGGACAGTCGGAGCACTGATGGAGGGATTGTGCGTTCCTTGTGTAACTCTGGCAGTTGTTGTTGCCATCCTGTACCTGTCCTGCAGGTGTGATATTCGGATGTACCGATCCTTTGCAGGTGTTGTTACACATGGTCTGCCACTGCGAGGACGATCAGCTGTCCGTCCTGTCTCCCTGTAGCGCTGTCTTTGGCGTCTCACAGTACAGACATTGCAATTTATTGCCCTGGCCACATCTGCATACCCCATGCCTCCTTGCAGCATGCCTAAGGCATGTTCACGCAGATGAGCAGTGACCCTGGGCATCTTTCTTTTGGTATTTTTCAGAGTCAGTAGAAAGGCCTCTTTAGTGTCCTAAGTTTTCATAACTGTGACCCCACCTCTTTAAGGAATACCTGGGATAGGATATAGTAATCCTTCTAACCCCCCCCCCCCCCCAAAAAAAAAAAAATATATATATAGATGTACTATTGTAAAGTGGTTGTTCCACTGGATATCATAAGGTGAATGCACCAATTTGTAAGTCGCTCTGGATGAGAGCGTCTGCTAAATGACGTAAATGTAAACTGTTAGTGTCTTAACGACCGTTCCACAGGTGCATGTCCATTAATTCTTTATGGTTCTTTGAACAAGCATTGGAAACAGTGTTTTAAACCCTTTACAATGAAGATCTGTGACGTTATTAGAATTTTTACGAATTATCTTTGAAAGACAGGGTCCTGAAAAAGGGACGTGTGTGTGTGTATATTCTACTGCTCGATGAAAAAAAATCTATTTCGATCAACAGCATATCAACCAAATAATTGGGGTCAACTCTCGTAGCCACGCAGTCATGGGTGAACAAGGAGTACAGGAGAAGCTGAGTACGCACCCCTGTAGGGCCCCCGTGTTGAGGATCAGCGTGGCAGAGTGTTGTTGCCTACCTTCACCACCTGGGGTCGGCCCGTCAGGAAGTCTAGGACCCAGTTGATCAGGGAGGGGTTCAGACTCGGACCCATTCAGAGAGCGAATACCTGTGGCTATCCCGAGGTTCATGGTGGCTCAGTGGCTGGATTTAGGAGCAATCTGAGTATATTCACTGTCTTCAGCAGACTGAGCTTCTCCTCTAGTGAGTCTGTCTGTACACAGTCAGGAGTAGTGCTGTGCACAACGCCTGTTCAGAGGAGCTCCCCACAGATTCATGTGTCAAAAGCAGGACTAGACTACAAGTGCTCACTGGGCATCCCTCAACGCTGTGACCTAGAGAGCTTGCTTCTTTTTATTTACTTGATCTTTTTCTTTGTCTTTTTCTGTGTTTTCGGTCCCTCCCACTGTCTTTTCACTAATTATTAAAGAGAGATTCCCTCATTTTTCACTGTAAGACCTGCCATTTTTGTACATCACGTTTTGTCAAAGGATCCTCTCATTTTGCCAATTCACCTGGAACAACTCCCCCAGTTAATCTCTGCAGTCTGGCCTTCAGCATCTCACCAGCGCTGGTATGTAGCGATAGAGAGGGGGCACTTCCTGTGCCCATTGAGGTGATCAGAGATGCTCTGACGCAGCTCTCCCCTCGCCTCTGTTTGATGTTCCATTTCAGTGTGTGTGCGTTTGTCTGTCTTTAATCCACACTGCGCCTGGCTCTCCCTGATGGCTGATGAAAGGCTGTCAATAGACTCCTCTTTCTCGCGTGCGCATGCTCGCTCTCTCTCGCTCTCTTCCACCCCACCTGCCCCTGCTCATTCTGCCCTGCGAAGATGAGGCTCATTCAGGCCCATGGGCTGATGGGCTCCAGACAACCCTAAACTCCACCATACCGGTGTGGTATACACAGTCCACTGACTGGCTCCCTTATTGTGTGACAGAGCTATAAAGCTCCTGTCTCGAGGGAAATGTTTGATATACATGGCGAGGATGTAAAAAAAGTACATGATTTATCAGGTATTTTAAATTCTTTCATCTTGTAGGTGTAGCCATTCAATTCCCTTATGTATCCTCCTTTCAGTGATGATATACAATGTGTCCAGTTTATTAGGTGCACCATCTAGTACCGGGTCGGACTCCCTTTTGCCTCCAGAACCTTATTAATTATTCAGGTCATGGAAACGTTGCTCAGTTGGTATCAAGGGGCCTAACGTGTGCCAGGAAAACATTCCCCACACCATTACACCACCACCGCCATCATGTTGCTTACGCCAAATCCTGACTCTGCCATCAGCATGACGCAACAGGAACTGGGATTCGTCGGACCAGCCAATGGTTTTCCACTCCTCAATTGTCCAGTGTTGGTGATCGTGTGACCACTGGAGCTGCTTGTTCTTGTTGTTAGCTGATAGGAGTAGAACCCGGTATGGTCGTCTGCTGCAATAACCCATCCATGACAAGAACCGACGGGTTTTGGGTTCAGAAATGCCGTTCTGCACACCACTGTTGTCCTGTGCCGTTATTTGCCTGTTTATGGCCTGCCTATTAGCTTGCACAATTCTTGCCATTCTTTTTCGACCTCTCACCAACGAGCTGTTTTCGCCCACAGGACTGCCGCTGACTGGAGTTTTGTAGTTTGTCGCACTAGTCACGGTAAACCCTCGACACTGTCATTTGTGAAAAGCCCAGGAGGCCAGACGTTTCTGAGGTACTGGAACCATCATACCACGCTCAAGCTGAGGTCACTCGTTTTGTCCATTCTAAAGTTCAATCAAACCGTAACTGAATGCTTTGATGCCCGTCTGCACATTACCGGTCAAAAGTTTTAGAACACCTACTCATTCAAGGGTTTTCTTTTATTATACAATGTAGAAAATAGTAAAAATATAGTAAAGACGACATCAACTATGAAATAACACATATGGAATCATGTAGTAACCAAACAAAGTGTTAAACAAATCAAAATATATTTTATATTTGAGATTCTTCAAATAGCCACCCTTTGCCTTGATGACAGCTTTGCACGCGCTTGGCATTCTCTCAATCAGCTTCACCCGGAATGCTTTTCCAACAGTCTTGAAGGAGTTCCCACATATGCTGAGCACTTGTTGACTGCTTTTCCTTTCCTTTTTCCTTGTTGGCTGCCTTTTCTTCTGCGGTCCGACTCATCCCAAACCATCTCAAATTGGTTGAGGTCGGGGGATTGTGGAGGCCAGGTCATCTGATGCAGCACTCTTGGTAAAATAGCCCTTACACAGCCTGGAAGTGTGTTGGGTCATTGTCCTGTTGAAAAACAAATAATAATCCCACTAAGCCCAAACCAGATGGGATGGTGTATCGCTGCAGAATGCTGTGGTTGCCATACTGGTTAAGTGTGCCTTGAATTCTAAATAAATCACTGACATTGTCACCAGCAAAGCACCCCCACACAGTGACACCTCCACCTCCCATGTTTTACGGTGTGAAATACACGTGTAGATCCTCTGTTCACCCACATCGTGTCTCACAAAGACACGGCGGTTGGAACTAAAAATCTCCAATTTGGACTCCAGACCAAAGGACACATTTTCACCGGTCTAATGTCCATTGCTTGTGTCTCTTGGCCCTAGCAAGTCTCTTCTTATTGGGGTCCTTTAGTAGTGGTTTCTTTGCAGAAATTCAACCATGAAGGCCTGATTCACACAGTCTCCTCTGAGCAGTTGATGTTGAGATGTCTGTTACTTGAACTCTGAAGCGTTTATTTGGGCTGCAATTTCTGAGGCTGGTAACTCTGAACTAATCCTCCGCAGCAGAGGTAACACTCGGTCTTCCATTCCTGTGGCGGTCCTCATGAGCCAGTTTCATCATAGTGCTTGATGGTTTTTGCAACTTCATCAATAAGTGCATCGATGACATCGTCCCCACAGTGACCGTACGTACGTACATACCCCAACCAGAAGCCATGGATTACAGGCAGCATCCGCACTGAGCTAAAGGCTAGAGCTGCCACTTTCAAGGAGCGGGACTCTAACCCGGAAGCTTATAAGAAATCCCGCTATGCCCTCCGAACCATCAAACAGGCAAAGCGTCAATACAGGACTAAGATCGAGTCGTACTACACCGGCTCAGACGCTCGTTGGATGTGGCAGGGCTTGCAAACCATTACAAACTACAAAGGGAAGCACAGCCGAGAGCTGCCCAGGTGCCCAGGCTCACAACACCATCATCCCAGAAACCCTAGACCCGCTCCAATTTGCATACCGCCCCAACAGATGATATAATCTTTATTGCACTCCACACTGCCCTTTCCCACCTGGACAAAAGGAACACCTATGTGAGAATGCTATTCATTGACTACAGCTTAGCGTTCAACACCATAGTGCCCTCTAAGCTCATCAATAAGCTAAGGACTCTGGGACTAAACACCTTCCTCTGCAACTGGATCCTGGACTTCCTGACGGGCCGCCCCCAGGTGGTAAGGGTAGGTAACAACACATCCGCCATGCTGATCCTCAACAAAGGGGCCCCTCAGGGGTGCGTGCTCAGCCCCCTCCTGTACTCCCTGTTCACTCATGACTGCATGGCCAGGCACGACTCCAACACAGTCATTAAATACCTTCACCGTCATTAAATACCTCACCACAGTGGTAGGCCGGATCACCGACAACAACGAGACAGCCTATAGCGAGGAGGTCAGAGACCTGGCCGTGTGGTGCCAGGACAACAACCTCTCCCTCAATGTGATCAAGACAAAGGAGATGATTGTGGACTACAGGAACAATAGGACCGAGCATGCCCCCATTCTCATCGATGGGGCTGCAGTAGAGCAGGTTGAGAGCTTCAAGTTCCTTGGTGTCCACATCACCAACAAACTAACATGGTCCAAGCACACCAAGAGTGTGCAAAGCTGTCAAGGCAAAGGGTGGCTACTTTGAAGAATCTAAAACATCAAATATATTTTGATTTGTTTAACACTTTTTTATTTCTACATGATTCCATATGTGTTATTTCATAGTTTTGATGTCTTCACTATTATTCTACAATGTATAAAATAGTAAAAATAAAGAAATACCCTTGAATGAGAAACTTTTGACTGGTAGTGTATATAGCATGCCACGGCCATTTGACTCACTCTCTGTAGGAGCGTACCAAAAAAACTGACCACTGAGTGTAGGTAACCTTTCAGTGGACAAAATTCCTTTTGACACATACTAATGGTTAGGAAATTCATGTGGAAAACATATTGACATGATTCAATGATCTCAAAAGCTGGTAAAATACTTTGTTTCTCAACCCAGTGGGGTTGATGATCTAGCCATTTTGGAGACTGCTGTCACCTCAATCTGTTACATAGCAAACAAATTGGCTGCCACAGTGTGTGACAGTTATCAGCCCCTTCCTCCTACTGTAGGTGTGGCTGATTTTTAAATGGCCCACTCTAATCCTGTTTACAGCTGTGTGTCTGCAAGGTGGTAACATATTAAAGAAACAGGCACCAGATCTCGTCGGCTGGTTGTTATCATTACATTTACAATCGATTCACATCGGAAGGGGGCTTGCAGCAGTGAAGGCGGAATTGACGGGCGATAGTGTGCATGACGAACCTCGCCCCAACCGCATTACTGACTTCCTGTCAATTGTGCTCAGAATGCCTTTATCTGATGCCTTGGACAGCGTTGCTCATTAGAGCGCAAATGACCTTACGTTATTTGCTGCTGTATGTCAGAATTGTCCCAGGATGTTTTATTAGTTCTGGTATAATGATATTTGTTGTTGGAATTGGCTTTGGTTTACAGCTCTATTTTAACAAACCTTACGCAATAGTAAATTTGAGTGTAGGCGGTTGCGCTATAGGTTCATGGGTGTCAGAAATCACAATTGTTGGCGCACTTGTTGGCGTTGGCTCGAAAGGGCTTGGTTTTGATGAATAAACAAGTTGTGGGTGTGTCGAGGCTTGACCCCTCACTGGCCAATCAGAACGTGCTCCATGGCAAAATATGTGGTTGTTTATGTATTGCCTTGGAATCAACTTCAATTACAATGTTAGTCTAAAATAGTTTGTTAAATGACTTTCAGAAATGAAATAACAAAAGGTAGACCTATCCCATCTTTGCTAAATAGGTTAACTTGATCCAATTTTCAGTAATTGCATGGCTTCAATGGCATTCACACTAATATAGGGTCTAGGCCCAATCTAAATTGCATTTTGGCATGGACATGCCAAACATTGTCAATAAGCAAGATTAAATTAATTGTTGATAAGGCCTAAAAAGAAAGATTATAATCAAAACGAAACAACTTGTTTTAAACAGTCTGCCACACTTCAAGGCACCATCATTTTCCCTGTGGGCATGTAATATTAAAACATCGCAGACCATGGAGGGTTTGACGCACATCCAAAACGGGACCTGCATAGCTAAAATAATGTGGACCTGCCTACAATGCATAGATGAAAAGGGAATGTCAGCTCAGTTTTACTCCTCTCAAACCTGATATTTTAATAAAGCTTTGGTGATTAAGATTTGTTTCCAAGTGGTCACAGAAGCCAAACCCTTTATCGACAGTCTTGACTACTTTGCAATTGCATTGGGCAGACAAAAAAAAGCCTTCATTGAGAGGAGGGGAGGCTATGCTTGGTTTTTAATCAAATAAAACTAAAACAACAGTGGTACCGCTAAAACCAGCTTTTGGTTGGTTTTAAATATCCCTGTCGGCGCTGCCTGAAATTAGCACTTTGGATAATGGTGGCTGAGGGTTTGGCTGCCGTTTTTACGTGCTCCTAACCAACTGTGCTATTTTGTTAGGTTTTTTTGCATTGTTTAACTTGTTTTTTACGAAAAGTTGCTGCTACCTTCTCTGTTGCAACACAGCATTCCTAACCTAGCCCACAATGTCTGCTGTGTAGCTCGAGCAGTTAACAAGTCGAAAAGTCATTTGAAAGAGTAGGAAAGTTTCAGCGAGACAACTCAAAGGCAAAATCCATTAAAGCCAAGATAATGGAATTCATTGCCCTAGACAATCAACCATTCTGTCATGGGTGATGTTGGCTTTCGCCGACTAGTCGAGCACTGGTACACACTACCAATTGTGCAATTTTTCAGATGTTTCCCTACCGGAGTTACACTGTAATAGCGTCACTGCTATTAGCTTGGGTGCTTAGAGCGTTGGGCCAGTAACCGAAAGGTTTCTAGATCGAATCCCCGAGCTGACAAAGTAAAAATCTGTCGTTATGCACCTGAACAAGGCAGTTAACCCACTTTTCCTAGGCAGTCATTGTAAATAAGAAATTGTTCTTAACTGACTTGCCTATTTAAAGGTTAAATAAAAAAAAATTATAATAGCTTCCTGACATACATACTATGGAAAGCCGTTTGGGTCTTTGCGTGTCAAAAAAGATGCAGTAGCACTGTCAAAGCTGTACAAGAAAGTCTGCAAACAAACACCTGCACGAACGATGTGTTTACAATACCGCGTTGGTAGTAAAGCATAATTTGTTTGACCGCAACTTCTGGGGGTAGCTAGCTTTAGCTTGGTACCTAGCTAGCACTAATACAACCAGCCTGAAAACAATGACCAGTAGAAACTGCAGTCATTTTCATTATTCTTAGCAATGATTTAGGAATCCTTGAGTAAGTATTAGCTAGGTTGCCACTTGTTGTTCACCTATTGAAATTGAACTTCAGTTAATGAAAATTAATAGATAGCCAGCTATTTAAACCTGTTGCCCAAAACTAACGTTATAAGCAGCCAGCTAGCTTCTTCTGGCTAGTGAGGCTCGACCGGACCGGGTTATGTGTTGGGAAGCTAGCCACAATAAGGATTAGGAACAATAGTGGATTTTGATGTTTGCTTTCAAACTAAAAGTATGTCATTGATAGTGATGCAAATGAATACAAAGAGTAGAATTATGCCATACTTTTATATTGAAGGCTAACCGCAAAGTCCACTATTGTGGCTAATCCTTACTGTGGCTAGCTTCACATTGATGGGTCTGACCACCATTAATCAAATAAGAACTGTCTTATAAATTAGGGTTATTTTAGATGACACCTAGCTATATAGTTAGCTAGCTAACGATAGCTACTGAAACAGATTGTCGTTTTGCTGTTTTTCGGTAAGAACAATATTTGCATCCATGAGCTAGCTAGCTTTTTTTTATGACCAGCGCTGTAGGTGCGCGAGACAACTTTACCAGCATCATAGCATACGTATCGATGAATTGTTGTGACATATGAAATACGAGTGATAGTGTAATCAATGAATGCGTTAAATTATTATGTGACGTGCAGTCATATTCAGGTCCTGATTGGTCAACAAGCTTATTTGACACATCAAATACCAGGGACTGTAGTGATGCCTCTTGCACAGATAATAATATTTCCACCTCTCCCTGACCAAGTCTGTAACACCTACATGTTTCAAGCAGACCACCATAGACCCTGTGCTCAAGAATGTGAAGGTAACCTGCCTAAATGACTACCGCCCCGTAGCACTCACATCGGTAGCCATGAAGTGCTTTGAAAGGCTGGTCATTGCTCACATCAACACCATCATCCCGGAAACCATAGACCCACACCAATTCTCATACCGCCTGAAACAGGTCCACAGATGAAGCAATCTCAATCGCGCTCAGCACTGCCCTTTCCCACCTGGACAAAAGGAACACCTATGTGAGAATGCTATTCATTGACTACAGCTCAGCGGTCAACACCCTAGTGCTCACAAAGCGCATCACTAAGCTAAGGACCCTGGGACTAAGCACCTCCTTCTGCAACTGGATCCTGGAATTCCTGACGGGCCGCCCCCAGGTGGTAAGGGTAGGTAACAACACATACGCCACGCTGATCTTCAACACTGGGGCCCCTCAGGGGTGCGTGCTTAGTTCCTTCCTGTACTCCCTGTTCACCCACGACATTGTGGCCAAGCACGAATCTAACACTAACATTAAGGTTGTTTGACGACACAACCTGATCACCGACAACGATGAGACATCCTATAGGGAGGAGGTCAGAGACCTAGCAGTGTGGTGCCAGGACAACAACCTCTCCCTCAATGTGATCAAGACAAAGGAGCTGTTCGTGGACTACAGGAAAAGGAGGGCCAAACAGGCCCCCATTAATATTGACAGGGCTGTAGTGGAGCAGGTCGAGAGTTTCAAATTCCTTGGTGTCCACATCACCAACGAACTATCATGGTCCAAACATCCCAAGACAGTCGTGAAGAGGGCACAACAATACCTTTCCCCCTCAGGAGTCTAAAAAGATTTGGCATGGGTCCCCAGATCCTCAAAAAGTTCTACAGCTGCACCATCGAGAGCATCCTGACCGGTTGCATCACTGCCTGGTATGGCAACTGCTCGGCATCCGACCGTAAGGCGCTACAGAGGGTAGTGCGTACAGCCCAGTACATAACTGGGGCTAATCTTCCTGCCATCCAGGACCTATATGCTAGGCGGTGTCAGAGGAAGGCCCAAGAAATTATCAGACTCCATCCACCCTTATCAAAGAATGTTCTCTCTGCTACCGCACGGCAAGTGGTACTTGAGCACCAAGTCTAGGTACAAAAGGCTCCTTAACAGCTTCTACCCCCAAGCCATAAGACTCCTGAACAATTAATCAAATGACCACCCGGTCTATTATCTATGCATAGTCACTTTACCCCTACCTACATTTACAAATTACCTTGACTAACCTGTACCTCCGCACATTAACTTGGCACCGGTACCCCCCTGTCTATATCCTCGTTATTGTTTTGTAATTTTGTTACTTTTTATTTATTTGATTTTTTACTTTAGTTTAATTAGTAAGTATTTTCTGAAATCTATTTCTTGAACTGCATTGTTTAAGGGCTTTTCACGGTAAGGTCTACACCTGTTATATTCAGCGCATGTGACAAATACGATTTGATTTGATCGTTTGACACTAGTGACGCCTTAACGCCAGCCGAAAATAAAGCCCTTAGACTCAAAGCAGATGACTCTTAGGCTATACAGTAGATCACACAGCTTGGCAAACTCCTCAGATGAACTGAAGGAGAACTTTAGTTTTATGATCGGCTTATATTCCATCTGACAATGTCCATGTTGTTTCTTCTGTTTAACTTTATTCAGTTTGAAATAAATTGATGGTAATTGTCATTTCTTAGAATTTATTCTGCTGCAGTTCGTATTTCCTCTGTTCAAAACTCTGATAGTACACATGAAGTGTAGTACAAGTACAGTCCCAAAACAGAAGGCTAATGAAATGGCAAATGGAGAGAATGGTGCTCGAGGAGGTGCTGTGGGCTGGTTGGCAGGAGATGTTCTAATACACTGTGGTTAGCCAGACTAATACTGTGGCTGGACCAAACTAATACACTGTGTTGCTGTTTACCTGCGGGCTCCAAAAGCAAGCTGAGGAAATGCAAGGGGTTAATCAGGCAAGTCAGCCCTGAGAAGTTCCAGAGAACTGAGTGGCACCTGGCGATCCTAGCTGCACGTTGGAGCTCAAAGGACGAAGAAGAAAGAATTAAATACCAACGTGATAAGGAAAAGGAAAAAAAGTGCGTCATGCCATCCCCCTCTCTCTTTGCTGTTTGAAAGGAAATTGCTGATATGAGAGGTGCTGGTTTTATTTCCATTTTGGAAAACTGTTCAAGCATGATGCTGATGAGAGATAATTCTTTGGGCGTGAAGGACAATGGACATGCTATAAACGGACCTGAGTGGACTACGTGTGGGTGAAGAACCTACAAGGGAGGCTGTATATGCAAGTGCAAATTAGCAAGGGGGGGTGGACGAGCGGACGAGCACCTTTTTTTTTGTGTTCGCTTCCGTCTCCATAACAACTCCTTTGTCCCCTTGCTTTTGAAGCCAGCCTGCTATCATAAGCCACAGTAGCAACATGAAAATTCAAAGAACCTCTTGATGACAAACACAAGCATAAATTTGACCGCAAGCTTTGTTGAGCTTTGTCAAAGATTAGAAAAGGGAAATAAAATAATTGTTTGCACTTTATATAGGTTCTTTCCACCTACTGTAGGTGCTCAAAGTGCTTAACATAGTAAGGGGAGAAACTCAACTCTTCCACCACCAATGTGTAGCAGCCACTTGGGTGATGCACAGCAACCATTTTGTGCCAGAACAGTCACCACACATCTGCTGTCATGGTGGAGAGTGGTATATGCCAATCAGAGAGGATGATTAGGTGGCTATGATTGAAAGGGGCCAGGTTGGGAAATTGGTCTGGACACCCGGGTTGACACCCGGGTTAACACCCGTACTCTTACGATAAGTGCAAAGGGATTTTTTTTATGACCACAAAGAGTCAGGACACCCGTTAACATCTCATCTGAAAGACAGCACCCTACGCAGGGCAATGTCCCCTTCACTTCCCTCCAGTCTAAGAAGATTGGGATCTCCTTAGACCAGAGGCAAGCGTGACCCCATCTGGTCTCCTCCCATCAAGGGACTGACCAGGACTGACCCTGCTTAGGAAAGCCAGCAGTGGGATGCAGGTTGGTATGCTGAAACCTATTACCTTGTGGATCACTTGGTGGATTTTCAGATTGTGCTTCTCATCTGTAACTGTCACTTTATGCTCTCATTTCATATGTTGCTTACCCTCAGCTATTTTTCTTTGAAGGTGTTGGAATCGGCTAAACTTTGAACGTTGCGATATTAAATAAATGATAGATCAGAAGCATTGAATATAAGGAGTGAGATCTGTAGAAAGACAGTGGCTGTGGAAAATGCTGGGTGGACGGGAGGAGATCAAAGGATTGCTATAGGGGAAGCAGATGGACATCTGTGGATTAGGCAAAGGAGGGGTTGAGGTCAGCAGATCAGGTCAGATCCCCTGAATGGAGTAATAAGGGTTTACTACCCTTTTCCTGTGGAACCATAAGATGTATGGATATGTATGTATATATATATATATATATATATATACCTGTGGTGGTGAGAAATGTTTGGCTGTCTGAATACAGCTGTGACAACCCTTTGGGAAGAATTAAACTTGGTTAAGCTTCTCTAGTGTCCGTGAGTTATTTACTCTGAAAAATAAGAACCTAACAAAGGTAAATAATCCTGAATAGGTTGCATAATTTTTGTATTATTTTTTAATCTTTGAGTCATTGATATCAGGACCCATTCATGCTTTCCTACTTTAATTTCAGTGTTTACTGATATGACAACATTGATTGGTTCAATGAATTCTGATGTTGAAATTGTAAGTGGGCTGGTGGAGATGGGGTAATACTGATTTTGAGTTTTATTGAATTTTCACAAAAGAGGAAAGGGCAACCATGACAGGCAACAATAATTATGTCAGTTACGTGTTTGCTTTCTCCTTCCATTAAAAGTCCAGCTTGCATTGCTTTGTATCCCAAACAGATTATTTATGAAACACAATAATCTGTTAAACAGGCAGCCATAACCAGCCATATAAAAACAATCACACACACTCAATCTCTCACACATTCTATTCTATATAGCAAAACAACAGCCCAATCCAGCCAAACCATATGGAGACCTTTCAAATGTTTGAGGGGCAACATGTTTTATTTACTGGTTATTCATTTAGGAGCCCTCAAATTTGCAACTGTGATTTCCAAGTGTTTTTCTAAAGGAGCTAATCAACTTGAACAGTGCTCATGTGGACCCCATAGCCAGTGGCCATCCAAGGCTCCTCCGATGGTGCCACTAATTGGACATGGCAGCGAATTGCTGCCTGCCTGCCTCGCAGGGACTTGTACCCTATAACCATACACAAATCGATCTGACATGTGGTATTACATTAGATTACTGGGCAGCCTAGTGACCGGGAAAAGGATTTGTTTGCCCCAACCAGCATCCGGCAGATGCTCTGCTCACGTGCAACCCCTTGGACCACCCAAGTGGCGCTTCGATGAAGCTGGTTTAGCTACGGCTGTGGCACTACTTGGCCTATACACAGTATTGTAAGGAAAATTGGAGGCAGTAGGAAAAGAAGGGGCTTGTATCGTTAACATGTTTTGCCTTTTGTCAGAATAGTGAGATCATTGCAAGCATTTGTATTGGATGTTTTGTCTAACCTCTAGTTTTGCACCTTTTTCCTCCTAATGTCATGATATTGCTGTGTTATAGTCTAGCATCTAACATGGTGTCTGTCTACACATGGACCTTCATTTAAGGAGTAGGGAGTGCTGAAATAGAACATCTGTCTTGCTGCTTATCTAACATTTCTCTGTCATTGAATTTCACATGATTGTGTTAGGCTACATAATAACAAAGAATACACAGACACATAGTATCTACAAACCATTGAATACATTTCTCAGTACTGGCCAAGTCTTTGAGATTATATATATATATTTTTTTAAATGTACATTTTATTTCACCTTTATTTTACCAGGTAGGCAAGTTGAGAACAAGTTCTCATTTACAATTGCGACCTGGCCAAGATAAAGCAAAGCAGTTTGACACATACAACAACACGGAGTTACACATGGAGTAAAACAAACATACAGTCAATAATACAGTAGAAAAATAAGTCTATATACAATGTGAGCAAATGAGGTGAGATAAGGGAGGTAAAGGCAAAAAAATGGCCATGGTGGCGAAGTACATACAATATAGCAAGTAAAACACTGGAATGGTAGATTTGCAGTGGAAGAAAGTGCAATGTAGAAATAGAAATATTGGGGTGCAAAGGAGCAAAATAAATAAATACAGTAGAGGAAGAGGCAGTTGTTTGGGCTAAATTATAGATGGGCTATGTACAGGTGCAGTAATCTGTGAGCTGCTCTGACAGCTGGTGCTTAAAGCTAGTGAGGGTAAATACTATAACGTGATGAATCAAAGAAAATGTCTGACTATTCTTACTCAAGCGTAGGATGGGGCTACAGATTAATGTGTATTTAAAGCAGTGATAACTGCTTAATAGTCATTAACCTTTCATTTGTTCTCCAAGGCAGCACAGATATGAGAGGTTTGCTGAAATAGACAGTAAATTGTGCTATTTACATCTGGGCCATTGACTGTTGCTACACTGCCTGTTTGTTTTCTCCTCAGTGAGAAGGAACCAAGAGCTGTCTGTTCTCTCAGTCAATGTTAACTAGATTACTCTGTCGCTTCAGCTCAGGTTTGAGATAAATCTCCCACATAAAATAATAAAACAATGTAATTTGAGGGTAAAGGCCACAAAAAAAATACTTCAAAAAGAAAAGTTCCGTAGAAAGGAGTTTTTTTTTGGCACCCATTGTTTTTCATTAGTTGAATTTCAGGTCTGTTTTTGTTCAACACCATGATTTATATCTGCAGTCTATTCAATTTCTTACAGTGGAGGCTCCTCAGAGGAGGAAGGGGAGGACCATCCTCAGTGAAATTCATAAAAAGTGAAACCTAAAAAAAGTTATCCTTTTTATAATAATTTAACTATACTAAATATATTCACGTCATCAAATAATTGATTAAAACACACTGTAGCACCATGGTGTTGCCGGAGGACAGCTAGTTTCCGTCCTCCTCTGAGTGCATTGACTTCAATATTAAACCTATTAGGCTCATGGTTCTCACCCCCCTTCCAAAGACTTAATTATGACAACTTCCGGAGGACTTCCTCAAACCTATCAGAGCTCTTGCAGCATGAACTGATATGTTGTCCACCCAATCAAAGTATCAGAGAATGAATCGAGTACTGCAAGCATAAGCTACAGATAGTTAGCACTGCAGTGTATAAAATGTGGTGAGTAGTTGACTAAGAGAAAGACAGTAGTTGAACTGGTTTGAACAAATTAATTTCTTAAATTATGGAGAAGCAAGAGACAGTTATATTTTGTATTTTTTTCACTTAGCTAGCGAATGCAGCTAGCTAGTTTATCCTGCTCAAACAGAGCAGGATGCTATGTTAGCTAGCTGACTATGGTTATCCAACACTGGAACTCTTCCAAGTCAAGGTAAGCTTTTGGTTTTATTAATTTATTGCCACTGGGGCCTGCCGGTTAAACTGATTGCTGACTGTATACTGTACTGCATGATTGTAGCAGGTTTACTAACGCGTTAATACTAGTAGCTATGTTGACTATGACATTAGCTAACATGGTGACAACGATGTAGGCTGCCTGTAGCGGTTAGTGGTTATGATGTGAAGGTTTGGCTTGGAAAGTTTTTTTTTTTGCCTGGTCAGACAGCTGATGTGGACTTCAGTGCACAACACAAGCGAAGGGAAAAGGTGAGAGGAGGCGAGCGCGTCGGTGCCAGAAGGAATTTTACAACGGCCAGCCAAAATGATCATGCTGTTTGTAAGTGGCTGCTATAAATGTGAACTGTGTTTGCATTTGATCAGAGAGGTATTCATTCAGCCAATTCTATTGTAAAACGTTTCTTAAACGGAAGCAAATAGCGAAAAACATAACTGAATTTGTAGTAGCCTAAACCTATCTCTGTTACAATGAGCTGGTTGAATGTGATATGAATGACAGTCATCCAATATGTTGTAATAGAAATAAGGCCATTATCATTAAAAAAAAATATCGTCCTCATCTTAAGTCACTGACCACCACTGATTTCTTAATAATCAGAAACTTGTTTACTGACACACAAATAATTTTTATGAATACTTGGATACTAACATCAAGCTGAAACGATTACTAACGTCAAGCTGAAAATATATTTTAAGAGGTTATGCTGGTTTCTCTTATGTTAGTTGAATGAAGCATCAGTGAACATTAGACCGTAACACTGAAGGAGAGCTGTGGGACCGGGACCTCACATTCTTCAAATGAAAGGTTCACCTATTTTCAATGTTGTATTGTTTTTGTGCATCTCTGTGCGATGTTCTATCAATTCCCGGGGTCATTTAATGTTTTCATGTGTATCTGAGCTATTGGTGTTCAAGTAGGCAGAAATCTGTCCGGTATGACGTAGCACTGTGATAAAGTCTCCCTCACTACACTGGAAGTTAATAGGAATATGACTTTTAGATCGCAAAAACATCTATCATACATGTCGGATTTCAATAATGTTTTCTCTTGAATGATCCATTGATCATATTTTTGCGGTATTCCTACCTCATAAAATGTATTATTTAACAGAGGTTCCACCACATTTCTCCTACTTGTCTGCCTCTTCAGTCCAGGGTGCATTGCATTGTGCCGTTGCGAATATCAGACTCCACTCTGTGAGGCACATCGATCTGCAGGTTGAAAATGGTGAGATTGTAGACTGCTAAATTGATAGTGCGGTTTGTTTAGGTGATTTTTACAGCTAACTAGCTACTTCACATGCTGATATTGACTTTGGTATTATTGTGTATAGCTAGTTTGCAGCCAGCCCATGGAGCATTGCATTGTGGGTTTTGTAGTCGACTTGAGCTGCAACAGATTTCCGCAATGATTTTCACATGTTGATACCCACCTTATTATAACGAAATTAAACATTTGTTCACACAAAACATTGTTCTTACATATTAGTGTTATTTAACACTAAGTTATAGGAATTTGTGGTTTTGGGTGGATTTTTCCTTTTTAATGAGCACCTGGGAGAGAGCTGTGGTCTTATAACTAAATTCATTAGGGGTTTTCTATCTTGTCCGCCATGTGTGAGTGTTGTGCACACATCACGTGGGAGGGCACAATTTGCACTTCACAAACTCTGCTCTCGTATGCAAATGACCCAGGGGGTGGAGGAGGAGGCAGATTGGACAGCGGCATCGCTCGAGCAACAGGTGTATACACAAGGTTACTGTGTTTATCAGCACAATGGCTTCAATGACTGTCCCTCAACACCTACACACACACATACACACGTTCTGCAGTAAACCATCCATGTACCTCAACCGTTGATGTCACTTGGCATATTTGCTCAAATCTTGGCATCTGCTACATGGGTAATTTGTTTCTCACCGATTGTAGTTTCAGATGGCCTGTCATTACAATTTCACGTATTTAGACATTTTGTTCAAAGGCAATGTTTGTGGGTGCATTGTGGTTTTTAGTGCGACGCTTCCTGTAGTGTACATGGGACCCTGTGAACAGTAACTGAACAAAGGATGCAGTAGAGTTGTATTAGTCATAAATCGTGTTGACTCACCAAGTTTACTACCTTTACAGAAAAATATATGATCACCACTCAGTATAGCTTAGTGCATGGTGAACATTTTGCAGTATGAATACTTGAAGTGCTGTAACTTAGAGATACAAGCATAGATTTATTCTACCATGTATTTTGCTGCTGCCCCTCGACTTCATCTAACTGCAAAGCTTTCTAGTGTTATGTCACTGCATTTACATGTCACTCAAGGCAAAATGGTAACATGTTGTACTCCCAGCTCGAGGGGACAGTTATGCTGATGAATGAATATTCTTCCTCAGGGAGGTGTGTGGCCTCTTCAGCTAATGACAGATAGGCCATCTGTGGGCCAGACCTTCTGCTCTATAGGGACTGTGTACAGCAGTGGTGTAAATTGATGTGGAGTGGGTGCTGCATGCCACGTTTACCTGCTCCCTGACGTTATTGGCCTGGCTAAATCCTACGCCGCTCCCACCGTCTCCTCCGTAATTGCCCTTTAGTCGGCGCTCATTCTTGCAAGTCACCCATAATTGCCGCTCAATGACGCCTCTCTGTGAGCGTGTTAGGATGATGTAGCCCTCTCTGTACTTTTGGGGAAAACGGTGACATTGACACAGGATGTCTCTCTCAGGGTGTTGCTGTAGAACAGTCATAAGAGAGTATTCGCTCTGCTTTCTTCTTTTTAGTCTTACTAGCTACTCTGTAGTTCTAGTGAGCGCCTTCAAGAGGTGACAGCCTATCAGAGGAATAGGATGTGTAGGAAATCTGTTTAAGGCACACAGATGAGCATCAAGCCTAACCCTCCTGCTGAGCTTTATCACAAAGTATTGATACTGTGAAACACTCACTACTGGTGCAGTACCATGAAAACCATTTTTGTTTTAATGCTTTTTAGGTTTGTGTCTGACTGAATGGCTAATGCAGAGATCAGTATTTCTTCAGGATGGATGCTGAAACACATGAGGATCCAGCTGATGGTTTTCACTCAATTGAATTTGCTTAGTGACTATAGCAGTGTATAGCAGGCCATTCGATCTGATGTTCAATTGTCTTTTGTCAGTCGCAGCCTTGTGTGTGTGATTTGCGATTGACATGCATCATAACCAGCGACTGAAGTGGAGTGCAATGCTTTCAGAGGCAGACATCCTCAGATGAAAGCCTCAGGTTTAGATCACACAGCGTTTCCTCTCCTGGCACAAAGAAGATATTAGCCCCAGTAATAGCGGCAGCACCCTTGATATTCACTCCTGCCCAGCTACTTGTTGAGCTTGAATTGCTTTATTTATTTGTCTGTAAGTGGTTTCAGACCCTCTTCTGAATCTCACTGGCCTCTTCCATTAGAAAGGGGGGGAAAAACGTGTTTTCTTTGGCAAGATTGTCCCCCATAGTTTGACTTACCTACATACAATATATGTATTGTTTCCTGCTCAATTATGACAAGACCATGCTGTCAACTCTGATGGAAGAGTTTTGACACGTATGAAAAATTGGCTTTGTGTGAGAGAGTATATGCCAGCAGCCAAATGGCTAATATCAGAACCCAGAATCAAATATTGCTTGTGCGGGCCAGCTATTCACGAGACACTACCAAATGGCTACTCAAAGATGCACAGTGTTCTTCATCATTGACTTGTGCACAATGTAGCCTAACATGGCAATAGCTTGACGATTTAAAGGCTCTTGTGCACATTTTGTTGTCTTTGCAGCTGCGGTACATCGTTGGGTGAACTTAGTGTTTTATTTGCTTTGCAGCCCTCATCGTTTCCCCACTAACACCTGTTGGCTTTTAAATGTAATTAGGCCATTCTAGGAAAGGGGTTCAACATGGCCAGATCCGGTTAAGCCTTGAGGCAGGGACCTGCATTAAATTAGTTAGGAAAGTTTCAAATGAAAAGGCAGGTTCCTTGGTCTACAGGATTTAGAGACAGGTAATAGGACTGACTGAACTGCTGTCCGCACCATATTCCTGTCAGTTGCCACCATTGTGACGAGGCCTACAGGCTATTTCTATGGCTCACACTGTTATTTTTCTGTTGTACTGGAAGTCTTGTTAAACCATGTGTGAACATAGTCAAGATGATCAGCAATACTGTATGATTGCACAATCGTTTGATTTCCAAATGGTTGTGCAACAGTAAAATCTTTTTAAATGTTTTGTCGTAGAAAGATAGAAAAACAAAACCTGGTACCTGAAACATTTTAATAGAAGTAGAGACCATTATGATCTGTTCTTGCCTACCGTGTCACATTGTGATAGACCCACATGTAGCTTAGGTTCTGGCCTGATCTCTTTATCTCCAAATTTCACCTGAAGGTTCTTATCCAAGGTTTGAAATCATCCGTCAGCTTCAAATGAATCAACTACCCTCGGCTTGTCAGCTCGTATAGATCATCTGCTTCTTCATCCCCGCCTCTAACTCGATCAGTGCTCTCCTCGAGAATTAGAACAAATGACAGCTGGGAAATTACAGTCGTTTGTCTCCGTCTCTCTGGGTTCTCTGAGTCCCCTCTGTCTCCCAGACCACTTCCCCTCCTACCTATTCCCTCTTCTTCCTCTCCTCCCTCAACCATCAATCTCTCATCACATTTGACCTCTCATTCAAGATCTGACAGACATCAACTTCCTCCACAATTCTATAGTTGTGTTGGTGTGTATGACATTTTGATAGTTGGAATCGTCCCATGATGACATGGTATTATGAGAATCTGCATAGAATAGGGGGGGGACTCCTACATTAGAAGCACTGCACTATAGCAACACGTTGTCATGTTGCATTGGCCCAGGGAGACACAAAGCAGGTTGCCCCGACATCACAACAGGTGCATGGTGGGATACGTGACTTGTGCTCAATGTGTGACAGTGATTTGAGGCATCTGGCAAACTCCAGGGGTGAAATTGGCCCGTAATTGCAGACCTTTCTTTCCCTCCGAATTAGCATGCAGTGTTTTATCGTCATCTAACCCAGAGTGTGGAGGCAGACTTCTTGTTCTGAAACATTAGTCTTCTTTCTTTATATACTATTTAGCTGCGTGTTTACTTAATGTTTAGAAATGAACTTCTTCAACTAGGTCTAATATTGTTGTATATTTGTATGCTGTAAGGGTATGCTGCCGGTAACATTTTTAAATTTAACGGTTTTGTGATGGTTTAAGACAGAGTAGCCTAAAGGATTAGGCTTACTGTATTCTGAAATCGATAGCAAGCTTAAAGTGATGCTAAGTTGACATTTCTAATGTGTGTGTGTTTTTTTGTCTGTGTGTTTCAGACGGAGGTTATCAAAGGACCCTTTGGCAATGTGGGTATGACGTTCAGGCACGTCCCTGCCTGTGAGGGTGACGCGGTCCATGTCAGCATCGAGACGGTCACTCCCAACTCTCCTGCTGCCCTGGCAGACCTGCAGAGGGGCGATCGACTCATCGCCATTGGAGGTAAGACCCTAAAGCCATGCAGCATAAGTAAACCTGACTAGCATGATCTGGCAACCCTGAGAATGTTTGCAGTGACTTAAGATCAGTAGCATACAATAACACTGGAATGCATGTTGTTTAGGTCTTTTAACATGTTATTTTTCTTCCGTGCAGGTGTCAAAGTGACATCCTCTGTCCAAGTGCCCAAACTGCTGAAGCAGGCGGGGGACAGGGTGCTGGTCCTGTACGAGAGGCCTGTGCGTCACCAGAGTCCCACCGTGGGCCTGGGAGCCCTCCAGGAGGGGCTGGGCCAGCTAGAGGAGCCCAGCTTCATCCCTCCGCCGGGGGGCTATGAGGAGGACCCGGCCCCCATTACCACCCTCGCCGACATAGCCGACAGCAAAGACATGGACTGTGAGTTTGAAGACTTGACTGTGGACCCCAAGCCTAACCCCCTTAGCAGTAGCGCGGAGGCCAAGGAGGATTTCCTGTCCGTAAACCAAAGCCCCAAAAGGACTGTGACCAATCTGGCCTCAAAACCCCTCGGCAGCATATCGCCCATCCTCAACCGCAAAATGAACCTGGCAGGGCTTCAGTCGCCGGTCAGATCCCCACCCACACCAAAGCCCTCGCCACACAAGATCAGTGAGCCAGGAGAGGGGCCACAGCGCCCCACCGGCCCCCCTCCACCCCCACCCACTCGCCCGCCGGTGCCCCCTAGACCCCACATTAAATTAACGTCCGCCTCTTCTGAAACCCAAAGTCTGCTGGAGGGGAGTGAAGCTACCAACGGGGCTGAGAAAACTCCAGAAAAGACTCAAACACACTCCACGGGAAGCAATGGTGACAAAGGCAGTGCTGTGACGACTCCTGTGAAACAGACCGAACCAAAGCCAGCAGTCAAACCACCCGAGCCCTGCGACGAGCCGCCAGCGACCCCCTCCACTCCCAGCAAGCAGGACCTGGCCAAAGACAAGGTTTCTGAGAGCTCCATCAACACCCGAGACAGCATGGAGGACCACTCAATGTGGGAGTCCTCAGAGATCATGTTCCGCAACCGGACGGCCCACTGGGGCCATGCCTCTGTGGTGTTAGAGGTGGAAAGCAACCATAAGTACCTTAACGTGGCACTGTGGTGCAAAGACCCCTTCAAGCTGGGCAGCCTGCTGTGTCTGGGCCACGTCAGCCTGACACTGGAGCACGTGGCCCTGGAGTGTCTGTCCACGTCTTCATCTGAGTACCAGAGCACCTTCAGGCTGGAAGCCCCAGAGCCCAGGGCCAGCGTCAGCCGCACCGCCCTGCGCAGCCTCAGCACCCACAAGGGCTTCAACGAGAAATTGTGCTACGGAGACATCATCCTCAACTTCAGCTACCTGGCTGATGGAGAATCCGAGACGTGCGGCGGGCTGGCGGAGCGGGAGAAGAAGGCCAGCATGCCGGACGAGGAGCTGAGGGAGAGGGAGCAACCTTCCTCTATTCCCAGTGATGACCTGGCCTACAGCACCATGCAGCTGGTGGAGGTGCGCCACAACTTCCAGGACACCCAGTTCCAGAACCCCACTTGGTGCGAGTACTGCAAGAAGAAGGTGTGGACCAAGGCTGCCTCCCAGTGCATGATCTGTTCCTACGTCTGCCACAAGAAGTGCCAGGAGAAGTGCCTGGCCGAGCACCCTCTCTGCGTGGCCGCCACCGACCGACGCAGTGCCGACCCGGAGGCTAAGTCCACCATCAACCGCGCCACCACCGGCCTCAGCCGCCACATCATCAACACTGGCTCCCGTCTGCTCAACCTGCGCCAGGTGCCCAAGAGCCGGCTGGCAGAGCAAGCGGCTGATGTTGTGCCCGACGTGGTGCACACCCCCGACATCTCAGACAATGAGAGCAGCGATACAGAAACCTACGCTGGGGCCAGCCCCTCCAAGCATGCACCCGGCGGCACCACCAAGCTGGTAAGGAGGGAGGGAGGACTTGATGACAGTGTATTCATCGCGGTGAAGGAGATCGGCCGGGACCTGTACCGGGGCCTTCCCACCGAAGAGCGCTCGCAGAAACTGGAGCTGATGCTGGACAAGCTGCAGCAGGAGATCGACCAGGAGCTGGAGCACAACAACGCCCTGATGCAGGAGGAGAGGGAGACTGGGGACGCCCGGAGGAAGGCTCTGATCACGGCCGCCCTGGCCAAGTCTGGGGAGAGGCTCCAGGCTCTCACCCTGCTCATGATCCACTACCGGGCAGGCATCGAGGACCTGGAGTCTGTGGATAGCGCCGGCACCTCCCCCTCGGAGCCGCATGGCCTCCAGGCCAAGGGCGGGGCCTTGGAGGAGGCCTTACTGGGGACAGAGGTTTATGACAGTGACATATGCAGCCCAGTGGAGGCTCAGCTGCTGGATGACATCACAGAGGAGCAGATTTGTGTGGAGGCGCTCCACTAGAGAGGATGAGGCATGGGCTTGAGACTTACAACAAAATGATTGAAATCTTTTTCTTTTGGGGTGGTGGGGTCTAGGTTACCTTCTGAAGATTAGCTGAAGTGGTCTGGTGAGGGTGCAATTGTTGATTTGTAAACCAGTCGGTCATGCGATTCATTCTTGGTTTTTGTCCTAGTTTTCCTAAAGTCATACTTTTAAAGGGAAGCTGGAAAGCTCGATTGTGACCTGCTTGAATTGGCATTAAGAACAGTCTCCCAAGTCAATCTGTAAGTGCTTGGATTCAATAAAAGTTGAAAACATACTGTACATTAATTTTCCGTTCTATTTTAGCTTTTGTTGACGTTAATTCATTTGTTTTCCTTACAAGGCACCTTGAAAACAAAACATATTTTCCTATTGCTTGAAAATGTGAGCTTAAATGTTTGTATTCAATGTTTTAAATGGAACTGTTCAGTATTTTATCACTTCAAGTTACAGCAACCGCTTTTCAAATTTGGCATAAGATTACAATCAAAATGTGGTCACCATAGCAGGAGCTATGCAAATTGCAAATTGTTATCTAAATTGTCTTTGGGCAAGGAAATAAATATTAGTGTTAAATATATATACACTCAACCATATGAAAATGTGTTTTGTTTCAGATTATGTACTTTTCATGTCACTCATATCTTCTGTTTGAGTACTTTAATTAATGCATAATCAAGTTTTTGAGATCACCCATGACTCTTCTCTTCTTTTTTAGTTTTTGGAGGTTCTGGAACTACAAGCTCATGTGATAATTCAATGAAATGGGCAATAATGTGGGGAAGATGGTGCTCTATCCCTGTCATCCTCGGTTTAGTTTATGTCACCGAGGCCAAACATGTTTGACTATGTACATGACCCATTGTTTAACCAGCATATTAACTGTACATGTTATTATTTTCTGTTACTTTTTTTCTGGTGGGGAGGGATATAGTGATGTAATAGTTGTTTCTAATTTAGAAAATTAAGTTATTTGATTAAGCACCTGTTTTGTTGTCTCACCGTCCCCCCCCCCCCATCCAAATTGTTTATTTGTATGGATATAAGAACCATGAACTAAAACTCAACTCAAATATGGTGGTGGTGGTTTTATCCGATCATGTTACTTGAGACGAAATGCTTGCTGTTCAAATTCTTATTGAATGATGCAAAGTATTTATGTATTTATGGCAGAAAATTCATTTATTTGGTTAATCTCGTTATGAGTGTTGTGTAAGATACAGGAACACGTGGATGTCTTTTTGTTTTAGTGTATGTATATCTGTCTTTATTTATTTGGTGACAGGTGTTGGGTCTGATTTTGATAAATGCTCAGAGCATTTAGGCTGTGATTGTGTAAATTTCTTGGCCTTTGAAAGTTGTTCTCAATTATGGACGAATGTATGTCCATTTCTATGTATGTGTATATACAGTCCAGCACAAACCCTCTACAGAAATGCAACCACTGTTGTACCCCAAAACAGTGATGTCATCATGACCGGCCACAAATAAACTCCATTCAAACCTAGTACAACTGTTGTAAGACACAGAAGGAAAAGCGCTGGTTTTAGGATAAGGAAAGCGTAATTCTCTTCAAGGGACTTAAAGCCTCTGGATAGGATCACTACGGGTGTGTCCAAATACCCATAGCTATACTCCTAAATAGTACGCTGTTTGAGTATGCGAAAAAAATAACGTTTTATAGTATGTGAAATGTTGAAAATCTAGTATGCTTTAAATGCCCGGATGTCATACTCATTTCAGCTTTTTTATCTAGTAGAATTGGCTGCACACTATTGAGGAAGAGAATTGTCTTTTCGAGAACAACTGATAATCAGAATAAGGGGCACACTCTACAAAAATGAAATGGCGGGGAACAAGCGCAAATGCGCATTCGATGACGCCTTCTCAGTATGGATGAGTAGTATGTTGATATTTGTTGCTGACTGCATACGTTTGTACTCAACAGTATGTAGTACGATTAGTACACAGTATGCAGTTTAAGTAGTAGGCAAGCCAGATTTTACGACACAGCCTATGACTTCTATTCTATTCTCACCCGGGTCATTGAAATCACAGTGTGTTTCTGTGGCTGTGCTGCCATTGCTTCAGCATAGGACCAGAGATGGTGAAGTGGCCCTTTGGGTCAGACAGCAGATGGAAAGAAAGCTAAACTAAATTCTGTGCAATAGACGTGATGCTCTTGTAGAAGCTGGCTTGGCTGCTACTTGTTGATCTGTCTTCAATTGTTGTATATTCAGATTGTCGTGCAATATTTTTGTAGGAAATGAAGACGAGTGATAATCAGGAAAGGATTCTTCAGTTTTCTATTTCTCGTCGTTTCTCTCCATAGAAAACCGTATCTGACCGTTAGGTAACTTGGGACCCCTGGGCTGGAATTGAGCTCATGAGAAGAGTAAACAAAAACACATTTTGGGCTGTCATGCTACTTCTGCTACTGCTGCTGTTGTAACTCTGTACTCTCTAAACCCATTCATACGCTCCTGATCTGTCTCTCCCTACGATTCACAGTATACTAACATAACATAGTGTCATGGCTTTCTGCTGTTGAAATTTGTTTTTGTAAGAGGGATGTTGTACACGGTTCTAGAAATGGATCATGTGATGAAGCGCTATTGTACATGTCCTCAATTAAAAAAAAAACTCACCTGAAGTCCATTTGAGTTCCTGTGTGTTCCTACTCTAAATACTCTTTGAATTAAGCAATACTGAACGTACTGTAAGACGAAGGTATTTTCTCAGTCAGTTTAACATTACATTGGTCTGATGGACGTTCTGTAGACACAGGGAAAGATAAGACAGCCATCGGTCTTGTGTCAACTGTTAAGGTTCCTTGGTGGAATGGGAAATCATTGTTTATATTTGACAGTTCCTTGGTGGAATGGGAAATCATTGTTTGAGCATCTGGTAAGTAATTGGAGCCCAGTGGTGAGATGGACATGATGATTAGAGTGTGTTGTCTCGAACATGGGGAACTGGTGACACCCCCCCCCCCCCCCCACTCCTCATAGTGTGCTCCCCCAACATCCTCATGTCTCCCACTACTGCTTCAAAGACATCAAGAATAGGTGTCATTTCTCCTCAGTCAACAATTAATCATACTAAAAAAAACATCTATCAAACTTAGGTTGGTTGAATGTATTGCTTAAAAAAGACATCCAATGTTAACATATTCCATCCAAACACTTTTTCAGAGTATACAACATTTATTTTTGTTTCCCATCCCCACTGAGTATCAACATATATTACACAATCAGCACACTTTACACAAACAACCAGTCCAGATTATAAAATGTCAACATTAGTTTTTTTGTACCAGTTAGTAAGTATTTGATATACACACACAAACCAATGACATACATGTCAGAAGGCACACACACCAACATGAGCACACACACACATGCATGTGTGCAATATATTTCGCATCTAAACAAATGACAAAAAATATATTAATCTCCACAATATATAATCAATTATGTAACCTACATGACCCAACAATCTATTGCAAAAATAACGGCAACCTCTCTGAATGGTAGCCATCTTGACATAAGAATATTTTCATTAAGGGTGCGGCGAATTTAAATATACATTTGAGAAAATAATGCAACTAATATTGAAGTTATCAGGTAATCATCTCTGTCAACTCCACCACAGACAATTTTGCTTATATCATTAATATACAATGAAACTCATTTGAGTGTCCATTAAAACAGACCTGCAATCCAGCAAACCCAGAGTTTGGCAAATAACAGTCCATATACTTCAAAATGCAATCTTATTTGACATTTTGAATATGGGCCATTGTGCTTTTCTGTGGCAAGGGCATTAAAGTATTTTCAAAGATTTCCAGGATATCTAGATGTCAGATTTGCTTGAAGAACCAAATAATGGTTTGTAATAAATGCACTTTACCAAACAATGACATATATATTTGACAGTTATTAGCTGTGCTTTGTATGCCTGGCTTTTTCTGTTAGATCACCGTGATCTTGACAAAAGCAGAATAGTGGATGAGTCTATTTTCATTTTCTGCTTCAAGACAAATAGGAGAGGGGGTGGGGTAAAGGGGAGGGCCCCTTCATGGCCCTGTGTTGTGGATTCATACTGGTGACTGACGGCACACAAAATTCACTAATGACATGTGCAGGCCAGGGCCCAGTCAGCCAATCAAATCCTCAGACATAAGTGTGAATGTATGCTGAGTATACAAAACATTAAGAACACATGCTCTTTTTGTGACAGACTAGGTGAATCCAGGTGAACATTATGATCCCTTATTGATGACCCTTGTTAAATCCACTTCAATCAGTTTATATGAAGGGGAGGAGACAGGTTAAATAAGGATTCTTTTTAAAATCCTTGAGACATTGATTGTGTATGTATGCTGTTCAGAGGGTGAACGGGCAAGACAAAAGATTTAAGTGCCTTTTAATGGGGTATGGTAGTAGGTGCCAGGCGCACCAGTTTGTGTCAAGAACTGTACCGCTGCTGGGTTTTTCACACTCAACAGTTTCCATTGTGTATCAATAATGGTCCACCACTCAAAGGACATCCAGCCAACTTGACACAACTGTGGGAAGCATTGGAGTCAACATGGGCCAGCATCCCTGTGGAAAGCTTTCGACACCTTGTAGAGGCCTTGCCCCAACATATTGAGGCTATTCTGAGGGCAAAATAGGTGGGTGCAACTCAATATTAGGAAGGTGTTCCTAATGTTTTGTATACTCAGTGTGTGCATGCACTGCTGGACAATATAATAAACTCATTTCATTTTGGAAACGATGTATGCTGTGCTTTCCGTATTGTGTGTTAAACAGCTAGAAAAAGGGTCTACTTATTGATGACCTGGAAGTGATCAATAAATTCACAAATAAAGTTAATGCTTTGATAATCTTTGATAAAACTTTGAGAGTGTTTTCTCACTAACAGACACGACAAAACAGACTGATCACCTCAATATTCTCTCTCTGCTAAACCAACATTAACATACCAGAACTGTCCTTGGAGTTAAATGGTGTGGATATGTAGACTGATAAAGTGCTTATGGAATTTCTCCTCTCCTTAAGGTGATGTTTAATCAGAGACTAAGTAAAGCTGTGTCCGTATATGTTTACGGCTTGTAATATCAATAGGGAAAGTAACAAAAATCTTAGTTACACATCTTCTACCTAAACATTATATTGACACAAACACATTAAGAAAAGCCTATAAGATATATGTTTCCAATTGTCTGTAAATGGAGCTGAGGGTAAACAGAAAGATAAAATTCTATTATCTGTATTCAAAAATCACTCAGATATAAGTCTTACTTTTCCACACATTCAAATGGCTTTCCAAAATGTACAAATAAAAAAAGCAAAATATGTTTTCTATGAGCTGAGGTATTATTTACAGTGAAAATGTGTTTCATTAACCATTTTTGTATGTGGAAGGTGTAACTGAGGATGATATTGAAGTGGTGCTGTGTTTTTTATGTGGTATACCATGCAAATAGTCATAAGCAGTCAACCCAGGACAGCACTGGATTCTGGGGATATAACTTTCTATGACTTCAAAGGTTTTAGTTCAGGTATTTCCTCAATTCGAATGTCAATGTAAAAACATGTTTGTAGAATCAATGAAAAAAAGGCCAATTTCAAGGTAAAATGCAACCCATACATTGTGATTTGCCTTGTCCAAAGCAGTTAACAAATTCTCATTCCAAATGTATTGAGTAACTTGTATAGAGTATGTAATACTTTATATCTAAATCATTTACCATCTCTCATCATAATACAATTATAATCAACAAATAGAATGACAAACACTAAAGCAGTGTTCTCATAGTGCCTTGTTCAAGATGTTAAATCTGATCCAAAGTCAGAGTTACTTCTATCTTTGTAGAAACTAAGTACCATTTTTTTCATATTTCTGTATTAGATATGTTGATTAAGACTGTTAATGGCCAAAAGGTGAATTATTAAGACAGGTTTGTACTCCTTGCTGACCTGCAGTACACAATTTGGTGATCTATGAGATCACCCTCAGCTGAACTATCCAGTAAATATGACTCACAACGTTCTACTATTAGGGCCTATGAAAACCCTGTTTTGACACATGTTCCACTTCCATTGGATAAGGCTGTTGGCTAAAAATAAACACAAGCAACATGCTTGTGACCACAGAGGGATGAGAACAACTTTGGTTTGCTCCAGTCGTACGATCACAATGACATAGAACAGTGAAGACCGACCGCACATGAGACATTCACATCGAAACAGCTTTGCTGTTTTTTTTGGATTTTGGATTTTTATCTCTGTTTTTGTACAACAAAATAGATCCTCTGGAAGGTAACATACCTGTCTGGTGTCCATTACTACTCATCATACTCTGTCTCCATCTCTTCGTACTCTGTGTTCCCTTGTGTTGAGTATGATCGGGTCTTCATTGCGCAGTTGGAGTCCATCAAGATGGCCTGAGAAGAAAACAATTGTCTAGAGTCAGAGTACAACCCTAATTTTTTTACCATAAATGGAAAAAGAGAATGAAATGGTCACCAATAATTTGTTATCAAGGACAAAAGTATCAGAGATGAAAGATGTCTCGTTTGAAAACAAAGAGCTTTGTACTGTGGTTGCATCGTATACAGTCATGTAGCTTTGATGAAAGACAACTACCTAGGCCAATTTATTAGTCTGCCTCGAGAGGCATAATTCTTTGAACCTTTTTCACAATATCTAGTTACAGAGACACCCATGTGCAATTTATAAAAGCTTTTCAAACTATGTAGATTCACTACCACCATCTACCCCCAAAATGTGCAACCAAAGGGGAAGCTACCCTGAGTGTACAAAACATTAAATAACACCTTCCTAATATTTAGCCCCCACCCATTTGGCCTCAGAACATCATCAATTCGTCAGACTCTATAAGGTGTTGAAAGAGTTCCACCGGGATGCTGGCCCATGTTGACTCCAATGCTTCCCACAGTTGTCAAGTTGGCTGGATGTCCTTTGGGTGGTGGACCATTCTTGATACACACGGGAAACTGCTGAGCATGAAAAACCCATCAGCGTTGCAGTTCTTGACACAAACTGGTGTGCCAGGCACCTACTACCGTATCCTGTTCAAAGGCACATAAGTCTTTTGTCTTGCCCATTCACCCTCTGAACAGCATACATACACAATCCATATCTCAATTGTCTCAAGGCTTAAAAATCCTTCTTTAACCTTTCCCCTCCCCTTCATCTACACTGATTGAAGTGGATTTAACAGGTGACATCAATAAGTGATCATAGCTTTCACCTGGATTCACCTGGTCACTCTATGTCATGGAAAGAGTAGGTGTTGATAATGTTTTGTAGACTCAGTGTATATTGTTCAAACACTCTAACCAGGCTCAATACCCTGCTATCTGTTCATGTATGTGGTGTTTCTAAGACAGCAAACTGTAAACATACACACAATCTATCCCTCCACCATGTCCACAATCTATCCACCTATCCCTCCACCATGTCCACAATCTATCCACCTATCCCTCCACCATGTCCACAATCTATCCACCTATCCCTCCACCATGTGCACAATCTATCCACCTATCCCTCCACCATGTCCACAATCTATTCACCTATCCCTCCACCATGTCCACAATCTATCCACCTATCCCTCCACCATGTCCACAATCTATCCACCTATCCCTCCACCATGTCCACAATCTATCCACCTATCCCTCTACCATGTCCACAATCTATCCACCTATCCCTCCACCATGTCCACAATATATCCACCTATCCCTCCACCATGTCCACAATCTATCCACCTATCCCTCCACCATGTCCACAATCTATCCACCTATCCCTCCACCATGTCCACAATCTATCCACCTATCCCTCCACCATGTCCACAATCTATCCACCTATCCCTCCACCATGTCCACAATCTATCCACCTATCCCTCCACCATGTGCACAATCTATCCACCTATCCCTCCACCATGTGCACAATCTATCCACCTATCCCTCCACCATGTCCACAATCTATCCACCTATCCCTCCACCATGTCCACAATCTATCCACCTATCCCTCCACCATGTCCACAATCTATCCACCTATCCCTCCACCATGTGCACAATCTATCCACCTATCCCTCCACCATGTCCACAATCTATTCACCTATCCCTCCACCATGTCCACAATCTATCCACCTATCCCTCCACCATGTCCACAATCTATCCACCTATCCCTCCACCATGTCCACAATCTATCCACCTATCCCTCCACCATGTGCACAAATAAGCTATCCTCTTCTACCTTCCCATACAAACTGTAGCTTACTCATACTCTAAACCAGGGGTCTCCAACCTTTTCTAGCATGAGAGCTACTTTAGAAAAATCAAACGCAGAGAGCTAGTAATGTATTTTTATTTTTCTCTCTTCTCCTGTCTCCTGCAACTCTTCCCCGGTGTTCCTATAAGAGAATGTAGTGCACTATGTTTTCTGTCAATATCCCTGGTAAAATAATGGTTAATAAACAACTCTAAGGGGGCCCTTTCAAATCTGTGATTTTCTTTCCCGCCAAATTGTTTTATATTTTCCCAAAAGATTTTTTCTCAGTAAAGATGTTCCTGGTTTTCAATTTTTTGGGCTTTTCACATTCAAAATTACAATTGTTCCTTGAGAAACAATAAAATTGGATGTTCTGAGTCCATGTCAATGCTTAAATCACATCAGTAGACATTTTTTGGAGGGGGGGTTGTCTGGAAGAAAACTAGTAAATTTGGATTTTGTAATTCCCCTTTCATTGCGCATCTGGCCATTTTTAAAACCACAGCGCCCACAGCAAAATCGAATTAGCATAATCAAATAATCCCCATAAAATTCCATCCGTTCTAAACTAGAGATATCTGAGTTTTGGCATTGGATGCGTCTCAATCTACTCCATCAGCCTATGTAACACTTCCGCATCTGCGGTGAAATGTGACAGAGCTAGAGCGGTGTCTGTCATATCATGAGACATCACAAAATCGTCTGTAGCGTTTTGCTCTACTCCATTTTGCTCTACTACCCCCACAAGCATCTTGGGACTCGTCTGAAGTCGTTACAGCCAATCTGCCTACTTCTGTCTGTAGCGTCCGAACCCTTTGGGCTAGACACTAATATAACCCCTCTGTGTAAAGGTGAGACTCTCACAAACACGTACATGTTTTGCTCTAGGACACCCACAGGCCTCACAAGATTCGTCTGAAGGTCGCCCTATAACAGCTTCCACTCTTCTGGGAAGGTTTTCCGCTAGATGTTGGAACATTGCTGCGGGGACTTGCTTCCATTCAGCCACAAGTGCATTAGTGAGGTTGGGCACTGATGTTGGGCGATTAGGCCTGGCTCGCAGTCGGCGTTCCAATTCATCCCAAAGGTGTTCGATGGGGTTGAGGTCAGGGCTCTGTGCAGGCCAGTCAGGTTTTTCCACACCGATCTCGACAAACCATTTCTGTATGGACCTTGCTTTGTGCACGGGGGCATTGTCATGCTGAAACAGGAAAGGGCCTTCCCAAAACTGTTGCCACAAAGTTGGCAGCACAGAATTGTGATGCTGTAGCATTAAGATTTCCCTTCACTGAACTAAGTGGCCTAGCCCAAACCATGAAAAACTGTCCCAGACCATTATTCCACCAGACTGGTATCTGCCAAACCCAGATTCGTCTGTCGGACTGCCAGATGTTGAAGCATGGTTCATCACTCCAGAGAACGTGTTTCCACTGTTCCAGAGTCCAATTGCGGCGAGCTTTACACCACTCCAGCTGACGCTTGGCATTGTGCATGGTGATCTTAGGCTTGTGTGTGGCTGCTTGGCCATGGAAACCCATTTCATGAAGCTCCCGATGAACAGTTCTTGTGCTGATGTTGCTTCAAGAGGCAGTTTGTAACTCGGTACTAAGTGTTGCAACTGAGGACAGACGATTTTTACATGCTATGCGCTTCAGCACTCGATGGTCTTGTTCTGTGAGCTGTTCTGTGAGCTGTTCTGTGAGCTTGTGTGGCCTACAACTTCACGGCTGAGCTGTTGCTCCTAGACATTTCCACTTCACAATAACAGCACTTACAGTTGTCCGAGGCAGCTCTTGCAGGGCAGAAATTTGACGAACTGACTTCTTGGAAAAGTGGCACGTTGAAAGTCACTGAGCTCTTCAGTACGGGCCATTCTACTGCCAATGTTTGTCTATGGAGATTGCATGGCGTATTGCATGGCTGCTGTGTGCTCATTTTTAAACACCTGTCAGCAACAGGTGTGGCTGAAATAGCTGAATTCACTAATTTGAAGGTGTGTTCACATACTTTTGGCCTTGTAGTGTATATGGAGTCTGTAGGTGACAAAAATAAGGGGTTAAATATATATATTTTTTATATCCTGATCTTTCTTATATCTGTCAGATATAGGATAGACACTTCATGTTATTCCATGTAGATCAAACCCCAGGCTGTAGTGATGCAGTGCCTTAGACCACTGCGCCACTCGGGAGGCCTCAAATCATTTTCCCATATATTTTTGGGGTACTTCAACGGTTCTTAAAATTCTAAATCAAATAGAGAAATTATCCTTGGTATGACCTTCTTAAAACAATTCCATACAGCTTAGTAGTACCCCCCTACCCTCCTTACACTCTTGTGGTTTAATTGAGCATCTGTGAGGAATGTGCTGTCTAATGTGCCGGTCTAGAGATGGCTCTGTACTGCTGCTGCTCACTTCATGGCAAAGTTTGCAAATAACAAATAATATATGCAAATTATATACTTACTCATGATATACTTCTGCCAGGTAAGCCTACTTTGCAGTTAACATTTAATTGAGAAGGTTTTCTGTCCACCCACAATTGGGTTATCACATCAACTGGCTACACACAGAGGAGTGATAGACAAACGCGTGCACCGCACAGACAGACAGGGGAAATATTGCTGGAAATTAATTGGCAGATAATGTGTTAGGTTTGGCTTTTTAAGCCATAGTGGCTAACCAGGTGTGGGATGATGTCAATGTTGCGTTGATTAGATAGTCGCTGGGAGATACTTGTGAGATTTGTTTATGACAGTTTGCGGTGGAACACGTGAAAATTGCATGTACTTTCAGAATTGTTTGGCGAGCTACTCATAGGTGGGCTGTGAGCTACTGGTAGCTCGTGATCGACCTGCTGGAGACCCCCCGCTCTAAACCAATTCAGTCTGGAGAACCAAAAGCAGGTGGAAGCTGGGGTGGGGATGGCCAACAGCAGTAGAATGCATTACACAGCAATGGTGAGACTTGAACTGGCCAACTTAAATAGACAGCCAAATTAAAGAAGGCATGTGTCTCTTGATCAAAACTCTGTTTTGAGTTCCTCTCTCTCTGCTTCTCCTGGTAGTATTGCCTGTAAAAGACGACAGTAGTTTGAGCCTGTGGGTATGGTAGTTCTCTCTGCATCAGACGCAGCTTTACAAGTAATTCGCATTCAAATGCATACCTCTGCAGATGTGTGTGTAGTAGGTTTGTGTGTGTGCATGTGTGTCTTTGTGTACATGTGTGTGCGCTTGTGCGTGTGTACGAGGTGTTCAGTGTCTCACCATTTTCTCTTCCCTCCCAGGAGGACTCCTGAGGAAGTAACAGAGGGGAGCGAAGAGGATGTCCACGACGCCGATGATGGTCATGAGCCAGGAGAACCCAATGCTCTTCGCTATGGCGCCCCCAGCCGACGGACCTTCATCAGCAAAGGAAGGCTAATGAGCTTATAGGGGAGTTGAATATGGAGGCCTTATTTTCCCCATTTTGACATATGATGATAACTATCCCCATGACGGCAAATCTGCGAACTCTTACTATGCCATACCTTAAAAACCTACATAAGAATGCATGGTGCAAAATCAGAGAATATTAACATATGGACTACAACACTTGGCAGTTTAAAATCATTACTTTAAATATGTATACTTAATTAAGTGGGTCCTGTGGGTGGGATGGGGAGGGGGTTGGGGGTTGGGGGGGGATAAATGTGTATTTTGGTTTGTGCTTTTTTTTTTTTGTCTTGTCAACCCCAAAATTAAAACCTGATCACAAAAAAAAATGTAATAATGTGTGATAGAAATGTTTAAAAGACTATGCTACGGGACTGGGTTATTTTCAAGCATCTGAGTTACCTAAAGCAAAGCCCATGCAGAATGCCACATCAGCAATGGCGTACACAGTGCCATAGACTGACACATGTCTCAGGTCCACTAAATAGCCCATGATTGGCATCATAGAGGAATCCACCATGCCTGACAAGAGACAAGACATTGAGAATACAGTCATATCTGTTACAAACCAGATGCTAATTTCATCATTTGCGGTTTTCCTGTACAGTGAGAAAACAAATGGACTTACCAATTGCAAAACCAACACCGAAATTCGGAAGTATTAGTCCATAGATGTCCTTAGCAAAAGGAACCTATGACATAGGACATAGTCAAGGTAAAGAGTGGAACAGGGGTTTTATTGATCAAATGTTTACAGTGTTATCCAGAATACCATTCTTTATGTGGGACTCGAGGATATTTGTTTTCCCACACACAAACACAACTGCATAAGGCACTACAATGAAAATGGAATTGTCTGTTTCCAGAGAATTAGCTGTTTGCTGGTTGACTTCTGAGCGAACTCCCCTTCCCTAGACTCAGAATGTGATTTGGAGACTAATGAGATATAGTAGGACATTAAGACAATGGGACTGTTCCAATATTTTGAAAATGCATCATTACTTCCCCCTTTCTTCTATGTAATTCCTGATCTGGCATGACTGGGTTGGTAAAACCCTAGCTTTCACCTATACCCATAGTATTACACAAACAATCTTTAGATGGACCCCCTAATACTGACGATGCCATGCCAAACAGGTAAGGTAAGCACTGTGTTGTGCTGGATGCTAAATTCTAGCTGAGGAAGATGTGTCTAGTACTCACACAGAGGATGCTAACCCCCACTAGTACCATCCCGATGAGAGAGCACAGCCATCTGGGAAAGGAAGAAAGAGCAGTTCAGCGTCTGCCAATGACAACAGTCAACGTCCCTCTCCCCTCCCTCCACCGTTGTTTTGTACCGCAAGGCCACAAAATCAGATTTATTAGAATATTAAACTTAAAATAAACTAATAGAGGAAGTAAATGGATCACAATCTGTTTTCTTTGAGTCAGGATTAGGACATTTTAAGAAACAAATAGGAGTTGCTTATTTCAAACTTTCTAAAATAATACTGCTATGGCTACAGGCAACATTTGAGTCCTGAAATACATTTATTTTCATAAAGTGTGAGTTAAAAATAGAATGATTCATATGTGACAGATCGCACACTTGATCAACTGCGGCAAACAAGCAAACATTAGCCAAGAGGTCATATACTCATTGTCACACTGAGACTTCAATAAACAGCAAATACCCAACCTGCCAGAGAAATCTCATTCAGAGTTGCTCAATAGTACAGGAAACAGATACCAACGCGGGAGAAGATAAGGAGATGGAAAAACGGGAGTCATTTCCCCCCCTACCTCCCCATCTTGTGTGCGAGGACGCCAAAGATGTTGGTTCCAATAAGGTAAGAGATGCTGGCTGGCACGAAGGCAATGCCTAGCAGAGAGAAAGAGAGAGCGAGAGAGAGGAGGAGAGAGAGAGAGAGAGAGAGAGAGAGAGAAAGAGAGAAAGAGAGAGCAAGATTGAGAGTGAGAGAGAGAGAGAGAGGGAGAGGGCAGGGTACAGAGAGGAGAGAGCAGGGTAAAGAGAGAGAGCAGGGTAGAGAGAGAGAGAGAGAGACAGAGAGACAGAGAGAGGAGAGAGAGCAGGGTAGAGAGAGAGACGGAGAGAGAGAAGAGAGAGAGAGCAGGGTAGAGAGAGAGGCCCAGATAAGCAGCCACATTATCAGCCTTCATCATAGGGCTCCAGCACATCTCCTAGACACAGTAATGAACACTCCCGCTCTACACTCGCCCTCAAATGACACCCTAATATCCTGCCCTGTCCCCCCATCTTCCTCCAGCCCCTCTCTCATCCCCCTTTATCTGTGCGAGTCCTCACAGGCAACGCCACTAATAAAATAAGTAATAATGACGGAAAAGAAAAAGAGTGATTTGGTTTCAATGGGAGGTTCAATGATATTTTCAATGTTCACCTACATACTGTTTGAAGTTATTGCAAGTCTACAGTTATAATCCAAACCATGAGTTGAAATGAGGACCTTTATTCTAAGTACATTCAGCGGGCAGAATAGTTTCATGAGCAGCATTGTCAATAGGGGAAACAGGGTTGTCAAGAGGGACAAAAAGGAAAATAAATGTAAAAATACCTAGCTGCCATTTTCTTGGACACATGGTCTCCATCATCCAAATAGGCAACGCTGGTTCTAACATGGCGATGGCCATGTTCGCAAAACAAATGGATCCTGGAAAACAGAATGTGATTGAGGATAAGTGGACCCTGGGCCTATTATTCTCCATCTTCACACTTTTTGTGTGTCCCTATCACCCCCCCACATCACCCCCACCCCCCCACCCCACCATCCCCCGTTCCCGCAGCCTCAGACATAATACCAAGTATTAGTCCACCCTGGCCAAAGGACCTGGTAATTTAAGTGGTGGGGAGGCTCACTGACACATAAATGCATTTTCCCCCAGTACTTCAGTATCACACATACTCCAACACACACAAGCAAGTGTGCAAGCAAGCACACACACACATATACAGTCACACACCACAAACATGCACGCACATGCACATGCACATGCGTGCACAAGCACACATGCACCAATGCACCAATGCAGGGACGCTCGCACTCAGTCAGTCACGCACTCACGCACTCACACACACAATCTACTCTAATGGAGAGATGACCCCATCTAACATGCAGCGCTCGCTCCCTCTCAACACTCTCCCTGGCAATAATACTGTGTTTTCCTGGCTCAGGGCACAAATTCAACCGCTGAAATAGAATTTGATGGAACATCTGAATCAATTCTTCTCCCACCTCTTTGCTCTTTGCTTAGTGTGACTGAAATGGGAAATGGCACAGCAGGTACTTCAGAATGAAGTAATAATATTACAGTATTAATAAGTGACGCGTTCTTACCTGCAGCAATGAGTATGTATGGATCTTTCATAAGACTCCATAGTGAAGACCCTTTCTGGCTCTGTAGAGAGAAAAGGGACATGAAATGTAGAGCTAAACAGAGAGCCATGAGTTTCATGTCAAAACTGATTAATACAAAAAAGGCAGGCAAAATATGATATAGGGTACGTAATTACTACAGTACTGTCTGTGCTTTTACATCGTTCTACAATGATGTTTGGTTACTATCTGTGCTTATGTCAAACTGGAACACAGTTTTCCCTCTCTATTCTGAGGATCTCTGCTCTTACAGTAGCGAATAGAAAATGTCCACACATAGCCAGTGAGTTTACTAAAGACTGGCACAGTGTTGACAACAACCCGTTATCAGTCTGTTAAGAGAATTATGTTCTCACTGTTCTTAAACTGCTACTCAGTCTGCAACTCAGAGTTCGTAAAGTTCTGGTTTAAATAAAACAGACAGAATTCCCAGCTTACAATAGTCAAAAATGTTTATTCACGATTGCGCTCTGAAGTGCATTGTACAAAGACATCTATCATATACCAGGCTCCTTATTTACGCACACACATACACACGAACATTAAGGAGAGTTAGTTATCTTCTTCCCCAGAACTCTCAACACTGTAGATCGTCACCCAGCCGACAGTTTCATTCCTCTGAGATTAAGGAAACCTTGAGGGGGACTCCCTCTCATATCTTAAACCCTCAGAATTCAAGCTAGGTCAGGTCAACCACAGTTTAATGGCTCTTGGTGTTTACTTAAACACACACACCAACATTCCTCTCTTCCCCAGTCCAACCTAGTTCGATTTATGCTGAACATTTGAGTTACTCATTATACATGCTACATAGACCATATCACTAATAGTTAGGTTTCAGGGTAGAATTATTTAATCATTATCTTTAACCATAGAAATTCTTCTATCACAGTCCCTCTGACACCGTCTCTCAGCTTAATGACAGATATGTACTAATTGTGAGGATTATGTCATGACCCAAACCCATTCCACTTTCTCCTTTTTAATATTCTTCAAGACAACAATTTCAAACATAAAACGATTTCAAACATAAACAACCTTCCCCTATCATCCACAACTAAGCAACGTCTAAGCGCCATTGGTCTGACAATCACAGCCACCATCTAGCTCTCTGGTTCGGTCTCTGCCTCCTTGGTATCCGTGGTGACTGATACACATCAGCCCCATAGACCAAAGTCATAGGGGCTGTGATAGGAATCTCTATCACAGGCACACATCTCCTCTAACTGGAATGGTAACCCATCATCCCAGAGACCCACACATTTAGTGGTTTAAATTCAGACTGTTTTTTTGGTTGTTTTTACTCAGACACCCGCGACCCATTTAAAACCTCCCGTCGCGAGTTGCGACCCCCACTTGAGAATTGCTGGTGTAAAGCACTTTAATCATCTGGAAAAACGCTGTTCGAATCCAATCCCAATCAAATCACATATAATACACTATTGATATCACAGTGATCTGGTGATTGTGAACACATTCCAACACAATTCCAATGAATTTACATCAATAATCCTAAAAAGAGCTGTCAAATCTATAGCCATACACTCACCTCTGGTTCCACCTTTGAGGGCTGGAGAATGAACAGTTGCAGTGCTGTTGGGAGACAGAGTCTGAACTTAGTTAGCATCCCTAACAGGTAACTTCTGATTGGAGAAAACAGAATGTCTGCTTCATGATAGAGAGAAACATGGCCACATTACCTCCATCCAGCACAGCCAGAACAGCCAGAATGAGGAAAGGTGCCGTTTTCCCCACAAACTCATACATGACACTGCCAAATGGTGGGCCCACTGGGTGGAAGAAAGTAAAGATGGTCAGTGGTTTTGGCCAAACGTAGCCTGTTACTGTAGTCTACAAAGAGCTCAAATGCATCATGAATTGCGTACATACCCAGCACACCCATGGCGAGACCACCGAGGGCTATCCCAATGGCATTTCCCCTCTCCTCATCATCTGTGTACACACTGGCAAGCATCCCCATCCCTAGAAGAAGAACAGGACATGTAGCTACCCACTGGGCACAGACGTCTAGTTTTGATTCACATTTGGTTGAGTTGTCAACTAATGTGAATTCAACATGAAATCAACAAAAAATGTCACAATGTCATTGGATTTAGATTTAAAAAAATAAAAAAATACATTTACTTTGATGACTTTTTGCTAATCCAATCAATTTTCCACCTTGATTCATTGTCATCACATAGATTTTTATCCGGTGGGTAAGCTCTTAGACACACAGGTACATTTGACTTGGCTAAATGTATATGTTTGGTTAAAGCATTCAGGGTATTTTATTTCTTTATAGCACACTGTATTGAAACACTGCTCTTCGTTTATCCCAGAGCTGTTCGAACAAAACAAACCAAAACCTCTGTGATTGTTTGAATAGACATTTGACAGCGCTATATTAGGAGTATTTGTCCCTCTACCACAGCACCTTTCAATAACTCCACTAGAGCTGTGATAAATGATTGTTCAACTTGAGAGACATAAAGATGCATAACAAGGTAGGCCCACAGTAATGAAAATGTGAAGTTTCTGGAGAAACTGTATGTTCTTGCGCAGCTGTCTCAAAGTGAAGCTAATCCTGAAAGCATCCATAAATGTCAGGGGTAATGCCAAGGACCTTACCAGCCACGGAGGAGCAGGAGGAGCCCACACCCTGCAGGGATCTGGCCAGAAACAGCAGAGTGTAGCTCGATGAGAAGGCGAACACTTAACAACAACGACGACAATAGAAATTCAGACAAAAGAAAACATCAATCATGAAAAATCATTGAAACACTTGTGTGAGATCTGAAAACAGGTGTGGATGTGACGGGTGTGGATGTAGGTAATACTTACTGATGGTTGACAGGAACATAATACAGAACCCAGCAAACATGGGGATCTGGTATCCTATTCTGTAAGCACACGGAGACATCCCTTCTCAATACTGTTCAATACAATATAAAACAAGACAGCAATAACTACAGCTCATCTAACACTAGGCAGTCTAGTTGCAGCAGTCGGGCAGAAATACTCTTTGGCCCTGTACACACTCAAGCTGTACAACTGATGTACAATGCATTTGCCACAATGGTTGTGATACAACTGATATTTACGTGATACACAACTGAGAGTTGGTCTCCACAGAAATGTTTACACAACCATTGTGTGGTGTCAATGCTTTGTAATTATTGTTGTGTAGGAAAACTCTGTTGTATCACAATGAATTGCACATCAGTAGTTATACAACTTGAGTGTGTACTGCGGGACTTGTTCCATGTAACTGACATGCATGACTTGCCTTGTGTTGTCCTTATCCAAGCCGAAGGTGACTAAGGGGAAATAATAGGATTCTATTGTTTGCTTCAATTACAGCATATTGTGGTGCCCAGTTGAGACGGTAAATACTAGCCTTGATGCATTTGCCAATACTGAGCAGTGAGCACTGCTAGAGCTCACATCTTGACTGATTCCTTACTTTACCCGTGGGTGCATTCCATATGAAAATACCTCACAGTAATGTCTCTGACACCTTGGTCTTTCAGAATGTGTGCTGACATACAGGTATGTCTATAAAATAATTGTTCTAGAGTATAATCGATCTTGAGCAATTGTAGAACACAGTAAGTAGTTCAAAACAATAACTACAAGTGCTTGTAAAGCCCTAAAAGCAGGGATCCTTACTGAATGCATGCTGCATGCATGCAGGGAAGCATAAATCCAACACAAATCACTAAACAGGAATTTAGCTACATGGGAGCAGAATGGATTAGATCTAACTTACATAACATTTGGTCTCAAAATAGCAATATAATGTAATATAATGTATATAAATGTTATCCGTTTTTGATTTTCCTCCCTGTCACTTGAAAAGAGTCTGTTACTGATCTTTCTTTCCATGTATACTGTGATTTGACTTAGATAATACATAAATATGATTCAATAATGACCTTTGACTGAGTACCCAAACTCAGGGTAAGCTTAGTCACCATTCAGCTCTGGGCTAGCAGGAAGCAACTGTGACCTGGCAGGCACCCACACTGCATGTGGCTATGCCCTGAACTCTGAAGATACACACACTGGTCCAAGTTGCCTGCCTGCTGTCATCTCATTTTAGTGTAATTCAAAACTACTTGTTTTAATTATTAGTCAAATCAAGTCATAACTGTACGAAACAACCACTTTATACTCCCGAGTGGCGCAGCGGTCTAAGACACTGCATCTCAGTGCTAGAGGTGTCACTACAGACCCCGGTTTGATCCCAGGCTGTATCACAACCGGCTGTGATCGGGAGTCCCGTAGGGTGGCGCACAATTGGCCCAGCGTCGTCCGGGTTAGGCGAGAGTTAAGCCGTCATTGTAAAATAAGAATTTGTTCTTAACTGACTTGCCTAGTTAAATAAAGGTTAAATAAAAATAAATGAGTGCCACCAGTGAATCATTTTAAATGCTAAAACTTTTACATTTTTGTCATTTAGCAGACGATCTTATCCAGAGCAACTTACAGGAGCAATTAGGGTTAAGTGCCTTGCTCTAGGGCACACTGACAGATTTTTCACCTAGTCAGCCTGGGGATTCAAACTACCAACCTTGGCTTACTGGCCCAATGCACTTAACTGCTAGGCTACCTGCCAGCGCTCTTCATGAACAAGGGAAACATAAATAGACATGTCTTATGAAACCTGAATTATATGACTATACAGCTAAGCTAGTTGCCATGCAAACCAGTTCACAGCTGGCATTCAATTTAAAATAATCTAGAAATAAGCATAAAACTATTGTATTTGAAAAAGAGTGAGTAACAGAAAACACACCAGTGTGGACATGGGGAAATGTGACGGTTAGAAGCTTTCATTCACCCACCTGTTGGTGAGAGGCCCAATGAAGGGGTTGGTGATGAGCTGTACAGTGGCCTTGGAGGCAAAGAGTAGTCCCACTTTCACATTCTCATTGAGCAGCTGGTCGTCTGCTTTGGGGCAGTCGGGCTGTGTGGAGTTGTGGGGTGTGAGAGCCGAGGTGGAAGAAGAAACCCCCTGCGTCTGACCCAAGGGTATGGGTGTGGAGTCCATTGGGCCACCGCTGGTTACCCTGACAGAGTTGTCATAGAGGGACACGATGGTCTGGAAGGTTCCAGAAGGGGTGTGTGGGGAGGCCGTAGTGTGATTCTTGGCCATGTTGGCTGCTGCATCATCAATTGTGTATAGGTAGCTAGGGATGATGGGGACTACCAAGAAGAAAGGATCAGAAAAAGAGATGGGGGAAAAAGGTTCTATCTACATTCTGATATAACTTCTCTCCGATAGACCCACCCACAATTTGAACAACGTCTGTCGGGAATATAATTAAGAAATTATTTCGTATTTATTTGATTTGTGTAGCGGATGGGACATTAGGACACACACTACATTTTTTTCAAAGGTTAAGAATAGATTGATTGGATTTCACTAATTTAGCTATAAATATGGCAGATAACACAATAATTGGCACCATGAAGATGGTTTTAGCCTATTATTTTCATATAATTATGTTATTATCATGTTTTTATGATATTGTAACGATATGATTATTAGGGGGTCATGACCGCATGAGTAAAACTTCATGAACATGTCATAGATGTATTCCTATGTTGTTGTGTAACTAGCAAACTAATGGTGATGAGATAATAGTGTGTAAAAATAGTTTTATACAAGTTATACGGATGCATGCAATGTTAGGTTGGCTATTGTAGCTAGGCTAACGTAAGCTAAATTTGCTAGCTAAGCTAGCACCAAAGCTAGCACAGTATCTGGATCTTTTCAACTGCAGTTTCAGATGAGCAGCACTCAGTGAGTCAGTGTTCACCTTAGTGAAAAAGTAGATAGTTCCTTTAATGGAGGTGCCAACACCAAAGAGGAGAAAAGTGCTGTACATTAGTTTATTTTTGGGAGTGCAAAAGACTGTAAATGAATAAATGGCTACACAGCTAGCTAGCTAACTACACTGTACAATTCCTAATAGACTGGTGCCCAAGTGCTATAACAAATGTTGTTGCCCACATTCTGATTTAATTTGGTTGTCATGGCAGGGGTCAGAGACAGGTCGTATAGAGAGAGGGCGAGAGAGAGAGCACCGCCCATGTTGAGGCAGGGAGAGGAAGAACAGGTCATCAGGTGAGAAAGCAAATTGAACCATGCTTGGATTCCATAGATAGGAAACCAGTGACATGCATAAAAAGGTATTTAGTGCATTTAAGTGAATTGAGACTAAAGATCTGACCCCTCTCTGTACCACTATATGCCCACCTTTGTATAAGGTTGCAACCGGTTATTAACTGTTTTTGAATGTGTGTGTTTTTTACTTGATGGTGAATGACAATGAGTTGTTGCTATGCATTTTTGAAGTCTATTGCTTGAGCATGAGGCCATACTAATTGGGATATCTTGAAGGCTATTTCTTGAGCATGATGGCATACTCATTTATTTATTTTGAAGTCTATTGCTATAGCATTTTATTCCTTATTGAGGAGTTATATTTTGACTGTCACTGAATTATTGTATGAAATAATATTGCAATAAAATTGTGTAACCAAGTGAGAAGTTCCTGTACTCAGATTGCCTCGACTCCTTTTAAATTAGTTCAGTATTGGGAAATTAGTTATTCAAGACCATGTACTAGCCAACCATGGTGAAGGGTACACAAATAGATGAATGGGTTTTGACATTTAAATGTAGTTAAAGAAGGGTTGTGGTGGTGACTTTCTGAACTGTTAAGAGTAACAACACAGTTAAAAGTAATTTTGGTATTTCAGTTGTGGTTGGGGTATATTGACCAAATTATCAGGACATTTTTGGATGTATTTTCCCTTAGAAATTCACCAGAAACAACCATTTCACAGCTTTTTTTTATATCTTGAGGGGCATTCCCCCAGACCCACCTTGAGGGGTGTTGCCACAGGAACCCATTGACCCAATATGCAACACAGCCCTTGCTGTATATAGATTTGCCTCCAATCACATATAGGCATATTACGGCTAGCTACTCTATAGTAATTTCTGGCTGACATATTCTGACATTCTTCCAACGCGCACCTGTATCCAGTGCTCAATGGACATGTCCGGGAGACCTGACCAGCGTTGAGGGTGTACTCACGCGCGAAATAACAGCATTTACGCACACATCAAATGTCATCTATAATCTATCGGATACGACTGGGAGATTCATTGGTAATGGCAGTTTTGATGCTTTCAGGTAAATCAAGTGAATTTAGGACCTTGGGACCAAACACATGTCTGTAGCGGGTCCACCATCCCGGTCCACCAGATTTCAATTAATAATTACTCTTTACTTGGCAACGTGAAAGGCAATATACATTTTGTTACATTTTGAACAATTCATATCCTTGTGAAGCTTTACACTATAGGCTAAAGCGTTTGAAAATGCCTAAGGTTGTAAGCAATTTGACGCAATCTGATAACATGACTAATCATAATGGACAGATTAAACGTTTAGGAAACAACATTGTTGCACATTGGCCGCCTACTAATATGTTATTATGGGTATAATAGCATTTTAATTCATAATCTGTTTGATTTATGAAATATTTGATGCATTCATTCTTACTCATTGTCATATCTAATATTGGATATCGGATGACAAACCAATCAATGTGTATCTTATTTGAATTAAATTAAATTATATGACCAGGTCTATGTAAAGGTAAGAACTGAAGTAGCTAGTGTCTAATTTCGTATATTATTACAAAACTTCAGGCAAGGCTAAATTATGAGCAAATCATAGGCTTTAGACTAGCGTAGTTTATTTATTTTTTATTGGAAAGCAATAGCCAGGACGCTGACATGAATAACTTTTGTTCCGCACCAAAATTAATAATTGAACTACTCGAAACAAAGAGGAGACTACTACCTTCTTAAAATGGAAATAACAAAACATTGCATGGTTCAAATTAATATCTGTTATGTGTCCAAATTGTTTATGGGTTATTTAGGCTAGCAACGGACTCGAATTGGTTTTAGAAATGCATTTTTATGCGAACTTCAATGGGTGAAATAACAGTTGACGCAACAGGTAAGCAGTGTGAAAATACTTTATCCAAAGTTGCACCTACCGACCACCGTTAGAAGCATATTATCCAGCAGCAAGGCGATGAAAACGATGACCAGGATCAACTTCCTCGATTGTCTTTCCTCTCTCATCCATGACAATAAATTAAATTCTCTCAGTGTGTCTAATCTTCCCATTTTTAGAGTCCACAAAGGAGCAAGTGAAAAAAATATTCGCTCTGAAAAGAACAAACGTTATGGACACCAGAGAGTGACAGTCTGGAAACAAAAAATGTAGGCTACTATAGTATAGAAGCCTAATGGCAAATTACGCACGTTAAAATGTCAAATAAATAAATGTTCATTTTGTATAGATTGTATAGATCTCACACAAGGCAATGTAAAATACCCTTATAGAGAGTGGAGTAGACTAATATAAATCGCTTATGTGCCAGTGGAATAAAGTAGAAATTGGGACATCTGCTTCAAGAGATCGTGACCTGAAATGTGTTAAAAGTGCCATAATGGTTGAAATCTTACCTTAGATGCACATTAGCAAAAATCCCTTTGCGACCGCAAATCCGAAAGGAACGATAGATGCGGTGCGTTTTAGTTACTTGAATGCTCCTTGACGTCATGCAACCTTTATCATGAACATCCTCACATACAGCATCACAGTGAGCGATACGCACAATCAAATAACATTGAAGACAAAGTCGAAATCGAAATGTGGGAGTCGGGGTTTTGATGATGTGCATGATATGAAATTAAAGTTTTTAGTTTCTTACACTTCTGAGGGATATCATTATCATTTTGAATCCAACTACAGTTTATCAGAGTAACAGTACGATACTGACAATTTAGCATTTTGTTGACTATGTAAATCAAATACGGTTCATTCATTGTCATACATAAGAAATAACCTATATATGTGCAGTGTGTGTGTGTGTGTGTGTGCGTGTGCTTGCTAGCACGCGAGCAATGTGGAACACGCTTAAAATATATTTCGCGTGGGGCTGCGAACCAAAAGCTGGAGAAAGAACACACACACACTTGTAACTTCCCATGTTTCAATACAGCGACAGCATCTCTACAATGTTATATAGATGCCACCGATATGGAACCCGTGGGAACTAGGTAAAACTAGCTCCCTTTTGGCAACAGTCAACCGTTACAAAACCTGTCAGGCCAACCGTCAACCCTCACAAAGCCTGTCAGACCCCGTTTTTACACGGTTGACCACTCCTGCCTCATCAAAATCACTTTTTTATCAACCATATGACTTGACCTCCTGAGCGTTCGCTCTCTGCGTTTATCAGAGACCCTCGTCTTCCTATCTTTTTATGCAAGATCAGTGCAGAATCATCTCTCAATTACTAAACTCTTGTCTATTTTGAAAAGGACTCATCATTATGCATGCTTTTGAGCACTTTATTGCAGTAAAGGGTGGCAATGGCACCGCCTTGTGTTTTATGATGTCTGTTGCATCTTCATGAGACAATGCAAAACGAACACTAGCAGGCCTATGTGTTGCCATAAACGGGGAACAACCTATCTTTGCATTTCCACCTCTGTGGAGACATAAAGATGCGGCTGTAATCTGTCTAGACTTCACGCGACTGAAAGTGTAATTGCAGTGATTTTTTTTAGCACTGGATTTATCCACCACTTTCATCCAGTTAAACTGAAGCAAATCTTAACCATATTGACATATTCAAACTCCCACCAGTTTCATCCACATCTAAAGGATCACCCAAGTCAGGATGTAGTCCAAGAAGGCTTGTATTATAAATATAAAAAAAATGACCATCACGTTTCACCCACTCAATTACATGATCCTACAATCATTGTAGCCTATTTACCCCCTTGACTGATCTATGAGATCTCCAGCTCATTGAGTAACCATAGCTTCCTGCCCCTTCGATTACATAGCCAACACAAGTTTACCAAGAACACCTTTTCTCAACCGTAATTGAATTTGTACCTTTATTTTTTTGTGATTTATTAGTATGTTGTTGCTGTAGGAGTAGATTGAACTATTTTATCTATTGGTTACATCAACATGTAATGACACAGCTTTCCTGAAATGTAGTAGGCCTATGTTGTTGCTACTGGGGTTTTATGTGAAATGGTATGTTGGTTGTGGTCTCCTGTGATTGGCCATTGACAACAAACCTCCCTTTACAACATTGTTCCTCAGGTTGAGTTATGGGCCCTTTTTCAGACCACTCTCTACCTTTCTTTTTTCTTTCTGTTCTCTGAGAATTTGCTGCCATACTAAAAGGATATAAGCATATCATATTTTGTTCTTTGGAATTTACTGTCTCACGATGTCTCATGTCATTTGTTTCGGAAAACATTTAGACACCACACATTGACCTGAACGTGTTTTAATGGTGATGTGAAAGCAGGATATACAGTTTGCTAGACAGCATAAGCTTATGCATGCAGGGTGATTAACAACAAACATGTATTTCTCATATTTCTCCACTATATTTGCATGTTAGGAGTTACGGCTGGCACATAAAAAGCACACAGCCAAAGACTAGCTTAATAACTGACACCTTAGCTCAATGAACACAGAAGCCAATTTGAAAAAAACGTATTGGTAGTACTTCATTTTACCGTACATACATTACCAAGTATTTATACATGATACATACACAACAATAACCATTTGGTACCAGGTGCTATAGCTACTAATTGTGTTGAATTATTTTAAGCAAGCACCAGAAAGTATACATTGATAATAAATACAAGGTAAATAAATAACAGTGGTACAGTACTGTAAAAATAAACTGCTACCATATTATTCCCTATAGAGGAGGCACTGAAAAATGCAGGTGCAAGCTTTAATGTGCACTTATCTCACAACTTGAACAAAGACTCATAAACAATTCTAACCAATGCAGCAGTCATTGCAGCTTCAGTCAAATCTACCAACAGTAGATTGGGATGTCCCCATCCTAAATCAAAGGTAGAGTATTGGAACAACAGGTTGAACTGTAGACAACATGTATACATACCATAGATAGTATAAGTAACTTGTTGGATAAATATATCCAGACAAAGAGTGCATTTCTATATTCGGGCAACAGACATGTAAGATAAATCTCACATACATAAAGTCACACAATTTTGCTTAAGCTTTGGTCACATGCACATTTTCATTTGCTCAAGCTAATGAGGAGGGGTCAGCTCAAGAGTTAGCTTTGCACCCCACTGAGCTAGACACTGTTCCCAAGTCAGCCGTACAGAACTTCGTGCTTAGTGCTTTTTGGACCCACAATGGCAGGGCCTTATAACCCTAGAACTCTTGAGCCACCCGGTGGAGGGCGAAAATCTTTTTCTCAGTCGCTCCCCAACTCGTCAAACCTCTCTACCATCCCCCCGCTGATGCAGCGCATGCACTGGCGGTAGCAGCTGACGATGCGTGACTGGCCCAGCTTGAAGGCCATGGACATGATGGCCATGCCCATGATGATGAAGACAAAAGTGAGCATGAAGTACTTGGGGTGGTTGGGCACGATGTCACCGAAGCCGATGGTGGTGAGGGTGATGAAGCAAAAGTAGTAGGCGTCAAAGGTGTCGAACTCTGTCTCCCACAGGGGCAGGATGAGGCCTCCAAACAGGATATAGGCAAACACCACCACCAGGATGAGGAGCAGCGGCACGTTCAGCTTGTCCATATTGTCCCCGATGCCTGTGAAGTCCCAGATGGCAAAGCCCTTGGGCAAGGGGGGCATGCGGTCCAGCTCAGGGCAGGAAAGGCTCCGCACCAGTGGGCCCTGCCTGTTGAAGTTCTCCCGTGCAATGATGCGGTTGAAGATCTCTATGTTGTTTCGCAGCTGGATGGACTTGCGCTTCACAGACTGCTGGCTGTGGAGGACCTGTCGGATGTCCATGGGCTCCCGGACCACCACCTCGTGGCTGAAGGTATAGGTCCCGTCCGGGAAGCCCCCCTGGCCCCCGTGCCCTGGCTTCTCTGTGTCATGGGAGGGGGACCAGCGGCCGTATTGGGGCAACCGGCAGAAAAGAGTGTGCAGGTGGCAGTAGGCCCTGGAGAGGAGCATGGCCAGGAGGTCTCCCACATCTGTGATAACCAGGAGCATGAGGGGGATACCGACCATGGCATACAGGATACAGACCACCTTACCAGACAGGGTCACCGGATAGATCTCTCCATAACCTGAGACAACAAGAGCAGCAGGGTATGGGGTGATACAGGTAGCTTACTTATTTCCCTCTCATATCCAAATATTCTCTTTATTGACAACAATAATTTTGTGTCCAACCTCAAATTATATTGTAAAAATGTCTGCTCCTAACATACAAAAAAAGATGTGTAGAAGATTGAAAGAATATAGTTTGTCAAACATGGTTTTAGATCTATTGCTGCCATCTGTTGGTCATTTCTAATAGTGGATTTGCTGATGCTTCTCTCTGAGGGCATTCAGGGACAGATAACTAACTGTATGCTCAGGCAGGGGCATCATACACCCATTATTTTATAAGGGGCTCGAAGTATGTGAGGGTGGAGGGGGGAGGAAATTTAGAGCCATAATCATTATGTCTAATTCTACAGTGCATTCGGAAAGTATTCAGACCCCTTCACTTTTTGTTACATTACAGCCTGATTCTAAAATGGATATAATTATTTTTTCTCTCATCAATATACACACAATACCCCATAATGACAAAGCAAAGACAGGTTTCTAGAAATGTTTGCAAAAAAACTGAAATACCTTATTTACATAAGTATTCAGACCCTTTGCAATGAGGCTCGAAATTGAGCTCAGTGCATCCTGTTTCCATTGATCATCCTTGAGATGTTTTTAGAACTTGGAGTCCACCTGTGGTAAATTCAATTGATTGGACATGATTTGGAAAGGCACACATCTGTCTATATAAGGTCCCACAGTTGACAGTGCATGTCAGAGCAAAAACCAAACCATGAGGTTGAAGGAATTGTCCGTAGAGCTCCAAGACAGAATTGTGTTGAGGCACAGATCTGGGGAAGAGTACCAAAACATTTCTGCAGCATTGAAGGTCCCCGTGAACACAGTGGCCTCCATCATTCTTAAATGGAAGAAGTTTGGAACCGCCAAGACTCTTCCAAGAGTTTGTCCCGTAAATTATTTCATAATGGTCGCATCGCCGTTTTAAATGCGCTGTGAATTGTTATAAAACCACTTATCACATGAATCATTCTATTAGGTATTTGTTGTGAAATTGTTACATATTACTTGTTAGGTATTGCTGCTCTGTCGGAACTAGAAGCACAAGCATTTCGCTACACTCGCAATAACATCTGCTAACCATGTGTATGTGACCAATAACAATTGATTTGATTTCATTCTGGCTGCATGTGTCCCTCTCCTCTCCCCGCCTCTAACTGGGGCTCACGTTACACAACCAGCTGGCACGTCTGCTTCAAAAAGTGTTGGCAAAAACAATTCTCCGATATGATTGAGTTTATTTGGTCACTTGTGATAAATTCTAAAAGGAATTATAAAAGCAATCCGTTTGCAGTTCTCACTGGAAAGTATGTTAATAATTTTCTAAAGGTAATGAAATAATGGATATTATGATTGGGCACTAGTCAGCCTATCAATAGCCTATTTGTTGCCTTACCTTTCTCTTACTCACAGTTCAAGTTGAGATGCGTTTGGACTTGGAAAGTTTACGAGGTGAACTCATTCATTCTTTTTTTATGTTCTGTCTGCAGTGACTTTTGTCTGGGCTGCTTCAAATGGGTTACACTGGAGTTTGTTTTAATAACATTACTTTATTCCAACTAGAAAATGTCTTATGAAATCATGCATTCATTGCACATTATAATGCATAAGATGGTGGTTTTGAAGATGTGTAATTTTAACATTGTGGGACTGCAGGCAGGAGCTGGATGAGATCTGGCAGGAGCAGGTCGGTGTTGGCAAAAAACCTGTGGGGGCGGGCACTAATAAAAAAACCTGTGGGGGCGGGTACTAATAAATCAGTTCTCCGCAGATCTCTACTACAGAGGACCATGATGTGGGTAGTGGACAAACATTGACATCTATTTGGCTAAAACAGACATCTATAATGTGCTATACTGTACTCTACTGTACTGTACCCTACTATTCTCGACTGTACTCTACTGTACTGTACCCTACTCTACTGTACTCTACTGTACTGTGCTCTACTATACTGTACTGTGCTCTACTAATCTCTACCCTACTGTACTCTACAGACCAAGACCACTAGATCAAGAGTCCATGGGCCCTTTCTTAAATTGTTAGAAACGCAAGAAGAGTAAACTCGAGCACAGAACAGTAGAGTACAGTAGAGAACAGTACAGTAGGATACAGTATAGCAGAGCACAGTAACTTGTCATGGTCTAAACTCACTGGGTCTGGGTCTGAATCTTGGGACCAATGTCCTGGTATAAATCTTGGTCTTGGCTCTTAGATATTACCTTAGTCTTTGGTTTACGAACTATACGCAACCCAATTTGAAATAGACAACGCTCTCTGATCATTGGCTGATCACTCCCAACCCATAGGAATCCCCACCCAGTTGACTACTTTTAAATGGCGGAAGCCCTCAATGGCAATGTCTATATCAAAACAAGTTATTTCCATATATAGTATAGTGGTATAGTCTTTTGACCATACAGACATACACTACCATTCAAAAGTTTAGGGTCACTTAGAAATGTCCTTGTTTTTTAAAGAAAAGCACATTTTTTGTCCATTAAAATAACATCAAATTGATCCGAAATACAGTGTAGACATTGTTAATGTTGTAAATGACTATTGTAGCTGGAAACGGCTGATTTTTAATGGAATATCTACATAGGCGTACAGAGGCCCATTATCAGCAACCATTGTGTTCCAATGTCACGTTGTGTAAGCTAGTGCAAGTTTATCATTTTAAAAGGGTAATTGAACATTAGAAAACCCTTTTGCAATTATGTTAGCACAGCTGAAAATTGTCGTGCTGATTAAAGAAGCAATAAAACTGGCCTTCTTTAGAGTAGTTGAGTATCTGGAGCATCAGATTTGTGGGTTCGTTACAGGCTCAATATGGCCAGAAACAAAGACTTTCTTCTGAAACTTGTCAGTTTATTCTTGTTCTGAGAAATGAAGGCTATTCCATGTGAGAAATTGCCAAGAAACTGAATATCTCGTACAACGCTGTGTACTACTCCCTTCACAGAACAGCGCAAACTGGCTCTAACCAGAATAGAAAGAGGAGTGGGAGGCCCCCCGGTGTACATTGAACACCACACATTGGCTGCAACTGAAGGCTGAATGATAGAACAGCTCAAATGTTATGGGATGCATTTTCTCCATTGTTTTTTATGGTAGTCCACTCTGGTAGGTCTACATTATGATCAAATAACCACAGTAGCCTACTTGGCCACTGTTAAAACTGTAACTTAAAGGTGGTACAGCCTCAGTGTTCACAGTAAACGCGCGCTGGAAGTTGCACAGAATTTTCAGAAAGTTCAAGTTTGCGCTCAGCAGACCTGAAATTTGCTCAGTGCCGAAAAAAACGAGAGGGAACATTATTAACCTCACTGCCGTAGTGGCATTTTGCCCTAGTTAAACCAAGGGGCCAGGGTGCCGGTCTAAAAGCACAGCTTCAACTGCTCCTACAGTTTTGCTTTGGTACTGCAGTTTAACTGATGCTTGGCCCAGAAAGACAATTTCCATACATGGCTACATAGAGAAGTCAGATTAGAAAGTTCCTATTAAGACACTTTAGTCATCACCTTTGTGCACAAAACATCAATTGAATTATTCTAATAATTGTTGCTAAGGCCAATATATGTTTTCACAGCCGAAGATATTAAAATTGTACATTCATCCAATGTCTGCCATGTTTTATGTCACGTATACTCCCTCTCCGGCCTCTGGGTCGTCAGGCTACTGATTATCACCATCGTCTCGTGCACCTGCCCTCTTGACAATCACCTGGACTCCATCACCTCCTTGATTATCTTCCCTATATCTGTCACTCCCCTTGGTTCTTTCCTCAGGTGTTATTGACTCGGTTTTCATGTCGGTGCATTGCTTGTGTTTCGTATTTACTGTTTCATTTATTTATTAAAACACTCACTCCCTGAACTTGCTTCCCGACTCTCAAGTGCGCTCATTATAGAATAACACCTCACCCAAAGGAAGCATCAGGGAGTGTTTTTTAATTTTATTTTTGTGTCAGAGTAATGACGTCGGGTCTGGGAACTGCTACAAGCTCTCATGCCTCAACCAGATTGCCAGGTTTCCCTGCCTCAGCCGGCTCGTCGGGCTTTCATGCCTTAGCCGGATCGCCAGGCTCCCGTGCTTCCACCGGCTTGTCAGGTTTTCATGCCTCAGCCGGCTCGTCGGGCTTTCATGCCTCAGCCGGATCCCCAGGCTCCCCTGCCTCAACCGATCTGTCAGGTTCCCGCGCCCCAGCTGACTCGACAGGTTCCCATGCCTCAGCTGGCGTGACAGGTTCTCGCGCATCAGCAGGGGTGACCGGTCCGCTCCTGATCCCCGGGTTCGTCCCCTTTGACCGCGTCTTGCAGCTGGAGCCGCGCTTCGGGGAGGGGGTACTGTCACGTATAGTCCCTCTCCGGCCTCTAGGTCATCAGGCTGCTGATTATCCCGCACACCTGTTACCATCGTCTCGCGCACCTCTTGACAATCACCTGGACTCCATCACCTCCTTGATTATCTTCCCTATATCTGTCACTCCTCTTGGTTCTTTCCTCAGGTGTTATTGACTCTGTTTTCATGTCGGTGCCTTGTTTGTGTTTCGTGTTTATCGTTTCATTTATTTATTAAAACACTCACTCCCTGAACTTGCTTCCCGACTCTCAGCGCGCTCGTTATCTTTTTGGATTACGTGATGATGTCGTTGCAGCTCAAGCTGCTTCCTGTGCACACTGTGCTAGTTGTGCATGTGATGTTGGTCGGTATAAACCGGATGCAACCCGGATATAGACGGCCCATGAATTACCATATGTGAACGTGAGTAGATTACCTTGAAAACAAAGGTCTTGGATGCAGTCTCCAGTTTTTACTATACCTCAATGAGCTAAACATGAGCACAATTCCCGCTTGCATTTTAAGCCCCGCATACCCAAACTCGTGGTTTGTTGGGAGAGTTGTGTGTCTGAAAAGGACCCTACCCTGAATTGTATTTCTCCCTTTCGGAATGTCAGAGAGAAGCCGACATCCTCCCCAGACCTTGTGCCGTTGCCTAGTTTACGATACTCCAAGGTCTGGGATATCCAAGACTATTGCGAGAGTGTCCCTGGTAATGATGGTTACATGATGTAACATTGAAGCTTCATAAGAGTGACTATAGACACAAGTCATAGCATTAACAACAAATGTATAATAACAATATGTCATACAAGCTCAATCATTTACAATTTGACTACGATGGGATAAAGAGGAAACATAGTTGAGATAAGATCCATTGTGGTTTTCTGATAGTGACATGAGAATATATTGTGGTGATCTTGGAGATTGGAACCTAGAAAGCAATAATTATCAATAATGTGGAAAGAAGTCAGTCTTGAGACCTCTAATCTGCTTCTGGTGATGTGAAATGCATTTGGGTCTTCGAGGGACTTTCTTCAGTAATTTGTGGCCTTCCTGTTTGCCGACCAAGCTATTAGCCATTAACCCCAACATAAATGGACCATGATAACTATCATATATCCGACCTTAACAGACTTCCTAATGTATTTTATGAACATAAAGTGGAACATTAACAAAAAAATTGAGTGCAGAGATGTCATTCAAAATGGGTTTCTGATGTAATATTACCTGGTTTGGAGTGTTTTGGAGTGTTTTCTAACATGTTTTAGTAACATTTGCATAATGCCTTGTAGTCAATGGCAAGTGATGACAATTGTCTATGTAATGAAACAAAATATGGAGGGAAAAAAAGTTTTTGGGGATCAACTACAATCACAGAAAGAGTGAAAAGAAGCCTACATGTAAACATTTCTGAACTTCCCCTGCAGGTACTCCCACAACATTAGAAAATTAAAAATGGAATCTAGCAACCTTTCCCATTTCACTTTCCGATATATGATCGGTAAATGTTTGGTTCAATACAGCATGGCTCACTAGAAAATCATCCTTCCTCTATGCCAACTGTATAGAGGAAGGCCCTAAAAATTGTCAAAGACTCCAGCTACCCAAGTTATAGACTGTTCTCTCTGCTACCACATGGCAAATGGTACTGATGCACCAAGTCTGGAACCAGCAGGACCCTGAACAGCTTCTACCCCCAAGCCATAAGACTGATAAATAGTTAGTTAAATAATTAACCAAATAGCTACCTTGACTATCTGCATAGAACCTTTTTGCACTAACTTTTTTGACTGATCACATATGCTGCTGCTACTGTTTACTATCTGTCACTTTATTCCTAGTTATATCAAAATCAAATCAAAGTGTATTTGTCACGTGCGCCGAATACAACAGGTGTAGACCTTACAGTGAAATGCTTACTTACAGGCTCTAACCAATAGTGCAAAAAAGGTATTAGGTGAACAATAGGTAGGTAAAGAAATAAAACAACAGTAAAAAGACAGGCTATATACAGTAGCGAGGCTATAAAAGTAGCGAGGTTACATACAGACACCAGTTAGTCAGGCTGATTGAGGTAGTATGTACATGTAGATATGGTTAAAGTGACTATGCATATATGATGAACAGCGAGTAGCAGTAGCGTAAAAGAGGGGTTGTTATATGCACATACTGTATCTACATGTACCTCAATTACCTCGTACCCCTGCACATCGACCCATGTATATAGCCAAGTTATCGTTGCTCATTGTGTATCTATAGTATTATTACAGAGTTAAAATGCTCTCTATTATTACAGTTTTACTTTTCCTTTATTTCTCTATTTTCTTTCTCTCTGCATTGTTGGGAAGGGCCTGTAAGTAAGCATTTCCCTGTTAGTCCACACCTGTTGTTTACGAAGCATGTGACGAATACATATTTGATTTGATTCACTAAAAGTTTTGAGATTCAGAACAATGCTGAACAAGAACTACATAATATGCATGTGTGAAAAACTGTCTGCAAATGCAGTTGATGGGAATGGTCCATTAGCAATCACGGCTAGGCACTAATGCTGAAGCTGTGGCTTGAAATGGCTGTTGAGTGAAGTCAAGACTGGGGGTGAGGCCAAGTCAATGATCTATGTTCTTCACTAAAGGAGTGTTGAAAGAGAAGGCTAACCAATATCTTATCTTGTTACTTTAACCACTGGACATTTACATTTTTTTTTTTTTTTTACATTTTAGTCATTTAGCAGACGCTCTTATCCAGAGCGACTTACAGTAGTGAATGCAAACATTTCATACAACTCATACATTTTTTCTTTTTTCTGTGCTGGCCCCCCGTGGGAATCGAACCCACAACCCTGGTGTTGCAAACACCATGCTCTACCAACTGAGCTACAGGGAAGGCTAACATTACATTACATTGTCCTCACACTCCCTCAAGATGGTAGTAGTTGTATAGTCAATGACCACATATATCATAGACAGTTCATATTATGTATATAGGCACATCTTAAGACACAAATACTCCTGTATTAATCTTATGGGCACAGCCTCTGATTTCAATTATTTATATGACATCATCATCTTATGGTGCAATCAAAGCAGCGATTTTGTCCCTGGTAGTGATCATCGCAATCAGAGAGGGTCTGAGCCCAGCGTGAACCTACACCACAGGGACTGACACATGAAAAGTGCACAGAACATGGCAACCTCCCCCCCATTCTTTGCAGCAGCTGTCTGCAGATGAGAACCACAAGGTGCTAGCAAGAATGAATGCAGAGCACAGCCAACTGTTCTTTTTGTCTGTACGTTTTATAAAGTGTAAGAATAACATCCCTAACACAGTCTTCTGCCATTTAACTAATTTGGTTTTGAATACTGCCATTATAGCTCATTCCTGTTGTCCCCGGAAAGGCTAATTTATTTGACATTAATGCAGTCATTTTAAACTCAATTAAAAAATGGTTTCCTCCGGAAAACAATTGTATGGGAGGTGGTCAAGAAACCAAATTTGTTTAATTTAGGGAACGCGGTAATCTACTCTATGTATATTGACATTGCATGTGCTACTAGATACAAGTATGTCAATGTCAACCATTGTTTTAACAATTCATTTGACAAATGATAAGGGTTTGATGGATATGAATTTGTACTACAGTCCAGACTTTTTTTGAAAATGTTTACACATCGATCTGTTAATACTAGTGATAACGGTGTCCATGAAATGCTCCGATGTAACATGCACAAATGTGTAATGTGTATTCCACAGTATTTCCATTTAATGACAAACTATTTATCAGTGAGGTATGGTAGGAGTCAAATCAGCTATGGTATGAATTACAGATAGACAAATCCCCAAAATATCAAATTTTCAATCCCTGTTGGCCAAACCCGTTGTTTCATAGTTGACTGCTGATTGATGGAGAGCAGATCCACTCTCATTTACAGCCTGATAACATCAGTTCACTCAGTGAGCATGGCACACAGCACACAAAGACCAAAGTTCATCAAGCCTGAGGCAAACATGATCTAATGTGGTGGAAATTTCAGTGACTATAGAGATGAGAGAGACAGTGTCCTATTTGTAAAGAAGATTGTAATGAATTTGTACTAATACATCATGCCTGGTGTTACAAATACATTGATATTTATTTCAGGTGGGCTTCATTTTGACAGGAAAGCCATTGTTGCTTAGAGGCAATCTATATCAGTGGTGCCCATGCATAACAATCCATAACCAGGCATAACAAGTGAGAGTATCTATCTATATTGTCCTAATGAGGCTATACATTTACAAAGAGAATCAAATGAGCCCAAACATTTTGCAAATGGTCTACAACACCAGCACAATTATATTTTAGTATACTGTAGGCCTAATGTGCTGTCTTAATTAGGCCTATTTTGTGTTTGTTTTGCATGTCTTTTAACTTAAGACGAAACTTAACTTAAAAGTTAGTAAATTAGATGACTTACCCACGGTTGTGAATACAGTACAACAGAAGAACAGGGATCCATAGAATGTCCATCGCTCTGGACGTTGAAGCCATATGGATTTGAACCCCCCGTTGATTTCTTTCTCTAGTTCTTTCACCAAATGTTGTTCTTGAGAAGAATTGCTGGACAAATTACCTGTAAATAAAAGGCAATTATTTGAATGAAGTTAGCTGTAAACATTTTTGAACACATTTACAACACATTAAAAAAATGCAATGTAAAAATCCTATTTTCATCCCATCTATAAAGACGTTAGCCCTATATTATAATAATAATAATAATAAATCTAGCTTTCTGGCCTTTTTAGGCTGAGTTTCTGTATAGCAGTTTGTAACATCGGCTGATGTAAAAAGGGCTTTATAAATACATTTGATTGATTGATTGATTTACCTTACCTGGATAATTCTCAATTGTGCGCAACAGTTTACCCAAAAACTCATGATATTCCCCTTCTGTTTTGTACACACTCCCTCCCTCAATGCACCAGAATAGCACCGCTCCCAAGGCAGCATATCCGACGAGTGAAAGTATGAGAAAAACGTGAGGAAACAGCTTCCATAGCTTTGAAGCACACTTTTTGGAATTCTCTATCGAACTTCGTGTTTTTCCCAATGCCAACGACATCTTACAGTCTCTGAAAAACTATTGGAACGTGATGCAAAATTCTCTCTCCATGGCAAGGCTGTCAAGACCGTCCGGCGAGAAGCGCAGAATGATATGTGCCCGCCATCCCCCCTCATTAAGCTAACACTAAATCGAAGTCCCCCAGGAGACAAGTGCTATTGACTTCATCTCTCAGGTAGGCTATTTTGAAACTCCACAAAAGAGGACATTTATTCGTTTTGTACTTGATTCCACATTAAAGCCTCCTAAACTGGATAATGCAATTGCCATTTTAATCAGTAACACAATTTGATCTTGCCCCCTCGCCTTTTTGAGCATTGAGCGACAGGTGTTGACGCCATCTATATTTAGCTAGCCCCATATGAATGCCGCTGTTGTTTCCGAAGAACAACAGGATCTTCTCATATTCCAGCCAGTAAAACAGGGAATTCCCTACAAGGCACAGCGACAAAACTGCCATAAAAACATCCTACAAACATTACAACAAACTTCTGCTGCCATGAATCACAATGGAAATCATTGGCTGAATTATGACCATCACCTAATACATTGGCTAAATAGGCCTACTGCTTTACTTGGTTGTGATATTACGTCTTTAGGTGTAGGATCTTCATTTGAACCAGTTTGCTACAGCAGAAAAATTAATGATTATGTGGATTATAATTAATGAACATTTTTGTAGAGTTGATACCAGATGAGGCTGCTGGAGGAAATCAGTGGAATTGCACAAGCACAGTGTTTGACTCCATTTAATTGATTCCATTCCAGCCACTACAATCAGCCTGTATAGCTCCTCCCACCAGCCTCTTCTGGTTGATACATTTTGTGTAAGGGAAAATTAAGTCTGAAATTTAAAAGCGGAAATTACAAACTTCAGAAGCCTTTTTAAACCCCAGATACACTACAAGTTTTACATTTCCTGCAACGCAGAAATGTTCTGCAACAGAGTGATCAAGTTAAGATCCTACATCTGTACAAAGAGCCTTCCGTGAAGCAAGAAATATACTCTAAATATTTGTATTTAGCTTTCAATTGATCCTGTCCTGTTTAATCCAACAAATCACGTTAAAAGGTGCACAATGTCAGACGGTCCATTCAAAGTCTTTTGAGACTGAAGCCAAGATCCGAAAGGACTGCATGGATGGGTGTGTATTTTAAGGTCTCAAGCAAGGTGCTTCATCATGTGAGCGTGGTTCACCGAAACACAAGTAACGAAACTAACCTACCAGAAGGTTGTCCAATTTTTTGAGACAGGCAATGAAGAACCTTCTATGGGTAGAAGCCTTTGTTGCTGCCCTATGCGGGGATGAGTGAGTGAGTATGGGTAGGAGCCAACAAAGGGTTTATTCTCAGACTAGTTTTTTCTTATTCTTCATGTCACATTGTATAATGTAGAAGACAGGCGCAGGAATACGAAATAGGGGGATTTTATTTTTCTACACAAAATAGAGTACGTCATGAACATGACAGGGACGAAGCCCAAAACAAACACGTATATACAGTTGAAGTCTGAAGTTTACATACACTTAGGTTGGAGTCATTAAAACTCATTTTTCAACCACTCCACAAATTTCTTGTTAAAACCTGTTAGGGATAGGGGGCAGTATTTTCACGGCCGGATAAAAAACGTACCCGATTTAATCTGGTTATTACGCCTGCCCAGAAACTAGAATATGCATATAATTAGTAGATTTGGATAGAAAACACCCTAAAGTTTCTAAAACTGTTTGAATGGTGTCTGTGAGTATAACAGAACTCATATGGCAGGCCAAAACCTGAGAAGATTCTATATGAGAAGTACCCTGTCTGACCATTTCTTGTCCTTCTATAGCCTCTTTATCGAAAATACAGGATCTCTGCTGTAACGTGACATTTTCTAAGGCTTTCATTGGCTCTAGGAAGGCGCCAGAACGTTGAATGATAGCTCTGCAGTCTCTGGGCGAAAAACAGCAGGGGTTTCGGGGGGAGTGGTCCTTCGAGGAACAATGGCACTGGCGTGCGCATGCATGTCACGACTCCATGTTTTACTTTCAGTGTTTGAACAGATACAACGTCTCCCGGTTGGAATATTATTGCTATTTTACGAGAAAAATCGCCAAAAAATTGATTTTAAACAGCGTTTGACATGCTTCGAAGTACGGTAATGGAATATTTTGAATTTTTTTGTCACGAAACGTGCCAGCGCGTCACCCTTCGGATAGTGACTTGAACGCACAAACAAAACGGAGCTATTTGGATATAACTATGGATTATTTGGAACCCAAACAACATTGGTTGTTGAAGTAAAAGTCCTGGGAGTGCATTCTGACGAAGAACAGCAAAGGTAATCCAATTTTTCTTATAGTAAATCTGAGTTTGGTGAGTGCCAAACTTGGTGGGTGTCAAAATAGCTAGCCATGATGGCCGGGCTATCTACTCAGAATATTACAAAATGTGCTTTCACCGAAAAGCTATTTTAAAATCGGACACCGCGATTGCATAAAGGAGTTCTGTATCTATAATTCTTAAAATAATTGTTATGTTTTTTGTCAACGTTTATCGTGAGTAATTTAGTAAATTCACCGGAAGTTTTCGGTGGGTATGCTAGTTCTGAACAAAACATGCTAATGTAAAAAGCTGGTTTTTGATAGAATTATAACATAATGTCCTAGGAGTGTCATCTGATGAAGATCATCAAAGGTTAGTGCTGCATTTAGCTGTGGTTTTGGTTTTTGTGACATATATGCTTGCTTTGAACATGGCTGTGTGATTATTTTTGGTGAGGGTACTCTCCTGACATAATCTAATGTTTTGTTTTCGTTGTAAAGCCTTTTTGAAATCGGACAATGTGGTTAGATAAAGGATAGTCTTGTCTTTAAAATGGTGTAAAATAGTCATATGTTTGAAAAATTGAAGTTTTTGTATTTGAGGTATTTGTAATTCGCGCCACTCTATACCATTGGATATTGGTGAGGCGTTCCGCTAGCGGAACGTCTGTCCCTAACAGGTTAACAAACTATAGTTTTGGCAAGTCGGTTAGGACATCTTTTTAATTTTTTAATTTTTTAATTTAACCAGGTAGGCTAGTTGAGAACAAGTTCTCATTTGCAACTGCGCCCTGGCCAAGATAAAGCATAGCAGTTAGACACATACAACACAGAGTTACACATGGAATGAACAAAACATACAGTCAATAATACAGCAGAAAAAAAGAAAACAAAAAGTCTATATACAGTGAGTGCAAATTAGGTAAAATAAGGGAATTAAGGCAATAAATAGGCCATGGTGGCAAAGTAATTACAATATGGCAATTAAACACTGGAATGGTAGATGTGCAAAAGATTGATGTGCAAGTAGAGATACTGGGGTGCAAAAGGAGCAGAATAAATAAATAAATACAGTATGGGGATGAGGTAGATAGATGGGCTGTATACAGATGGGGTATGAACAGGTGCAGTGATCTGTGAGCTGCTCTGACAGCTGGTGCTTAAAGCTAGTGAGGGAGATGGGAATCTCCAGCTTCAGAGATTTTTGCAGTTCATTCCAGTCATTGGCAGCAGAGAACTGGAAGGATAGGCGACCAAAGGAGGAATTGGCTTTGGGGGTGACCAGTGAGATATACACTGCGTGCTACGAGTGGGTGCTGCTATGGTGACCAGTGAGCTGAGATAAGGAGGGGCTTTACCTAGCAGAGACTTGTAGATAACCTGTAGCCAGTGTGATAGACTGCATCCAGTTTGTTGAGTAGAGTGTTGGAGGCTATTTCATAGATGACATCGCCGAAGTCGAGGATCGGTAGGATGGTCAGTTTTACGAGGGTATGTTTGGCAGCATGAGTGAAGGATGCTTTGTTGCGAAATAGGAAGCCGATTCTAGATTTAATTTTGGATTGGAGATGCTTAATATGAGTCTGGAAGGAGAGTTTACAGTCTAGCCAGACACCCAGGTATTTGTAGTTATCCACCTATTCTAAGTCAGAGCCGTCCAGAGTAGTGATGCTGGATGGGCGGGCAGGTGCGGTCAATGATCGGTTGAATAGCATGCATTTAGTTTTCTTTGCGTTTAAGAGCAGTTGGAGGCCACGGAAGGAGAGTTGTATGGCATTGAAGCTCGTCTGGAGGTTAGTTAACACAGTGTCCAAAGAAGGGCCAGAAGTATACAGAATGGTGTCATCTGCGTAGAGGTGGATCAGAGAATCACCAGCAGCAAGAGCAACATCATTGATGTATACAGAGAAGAGAGTCGGCCCAAGAATTGAACCCTGTGGCACCCCCATAGAGACTGCCAGAGGTCCGGACAACAGGCCCTCCGATTTGACACACTGAACTCTATCAGAGAAGTAGTTGGTGAACCAGGCGAGGCAATCATTTGAGAAACCAAGGCTGTTGAGTCTGCCAATAAGAATGTGGTGATTGACAGAGTCGAAAGCCTTGGCCAGGTCGATGAATACAGCTGCACGGTTATGTCTCTTATCGATGGCGGTTATGATATCGTTAAGGACCTTGAGCGTGGCTGAGGTGCACCCATGACCGGCTCTGAAACCAGATTGTAAAGCGGAAAAGGTACGGTGTGATTCAAAATGGTCGGTAATCTGTTTGTTAACTTGGCTTTCGAAGACCTTAGAGATGCAGGGTAGGATATATATAGGTCTGTAGCAGTTTGGGTCTAGAGTGTCTCCCCCTTTGAATAGGGGGATGACCGCGGCAGCTTTCCAATCGTTGGGAATCTCAGACGATATGAAAGAGAGGTTGAACAGGCTACTAATAGGGGTTGCAACAATTTCGGCAGATCATTTTAGAAAGAAAGGGTCCAGATTGTCTAGCCCGGCTGATTTGTAGGGTTCCAGATTTTGCAGCTCTTTCAGAACATCAGCTATCTGGATATGGGTGAAGGAGAAATGGTGGGGGCTTGGGCGGGTTGCTGTGGAGGGTGGGGTAGGTGTAGCCAGGTGGAAAGCATGGCCAGCCGTAGAGAAATGCTTATTGAAATTCTCAATTATAGTGGATTTATCGGTTGTAACAGTGTTTCCTAGCCTCAGAGCAGTGGGTAGCTGTGAGGAGGTCCTCTTATTATCCATGGACTTTACAGTGTCCCAGAACTTTTTTGAGTTTGTACTGCAGGATGCAAATTTCTGTTTAAAAAGCTAGCCTTAGCTTTCCTAACTGCCTGTGTATATTGGTTCCTAACTTCACTGAAAAGTTGCATATCAAGTGGGCTATTCGATGCTAATGTACAACACCACAGGTGTTTGTGCTGGTCAAGGGCAGACAGGTCTGGAGTGAACCAAGGGCTATATCTATTCCTGGTTCTACATTTTTTGAATGGGGCTTGCTTATTTAAGATGGTGAGGAAGGCACTTTTAAAGAACATCCAGGCATCCTCTACTGTCGGGATGAGGTCGATGTCATTCCAGTATACCCCGGCCAGGTCGATTAGAAAGGCCTGCTCGCAGAAGTGTTTTAGGGAGCGTTTGACAGTGATGAGGGGTGGTCGTTTGATCGCAGACCCATTACGGATGCAGGCAATGAGGCAGTGCTCGCTGAGATCTTGATTGAAAACAGCAGAGGTGTATTTGGAGGGCGAGTTAGTTAGGATGAGATCTATGAGGGTGCCCGTGTTTACGGATTTGGGCTTATATCTGGTAGGTTAATTGATAAGTTGTGTGAGGTTGAGGGCATCAAGCTTAGATTGTAGGATGGCCGGGGTGTTAAGCATGTCCCAGTTTAGGTCACCTAGCAGCACGAGCTCAGAAGATAGATCGGGGGCAATCAAATCACATATGGTGTCGAGGGCACAGCTGGGGGCAGAGGGTGGTCTATAGCAAGCGGCAACGTTGAGAGACTTGTTTCTGGAAAGGTTAATTTTTAGAAGTAGGAGCTCAATTTGTTTGGGTACAGACCTGGATAGTAAGACAGAACTCTGCAGGTTATCTTTGCAGTAGATTGCAACACCGCCCCCTTTGGCAGTTCTATCTTGTTGGAAAATGTTATAGTTAGGGATGGAAATTTAAAGGTTTTTGGTGGTCTTCCTAAGCCAGGATTCAGACACGGCTAGGACATCTGGATTGGTGGAGTGTGCTAGGTCAGTGAATAAAACAAACTTAGGGAGGAGGATTCTAATGTTAACATGCATGAAACCAAGGTTTTTACGGTTGCAGAAGTCAACAAATGAGAGAGCCTGGGGGATGGGAGTGGAGCTAGACACTGCAGGGCCTGGATTAACCTCTACATCACCAGAGGAACAGAGGAGGAGTAGGATAAGGTTACGGCTAAAGGCTAACAGAACTGGCCGTCTAGCATGTTCAGAACAGAGAGTAAAAGGAGCAGATTTCTGGGCACGGTAGAATATATTCAAGGCATAATGTACAGACAAAGGTATAGTTGGATGTGAATACAGTGGGGGTAAACCAGTGCATATAGTGATAATGATAGAGATTTTGTCTCTAGAAATAGCATTTTAACCAGGTGACGTCACTGCGTGTGTGGGAGGTGGAACTAAATTGTTAGCCGAGGCGTTTTGAGCAGTGCTAGAGGCTCTACAGTGAAATAAAACAACAGTTACAAACCAAAACAGCAATGGACAAGGCATGGTGACTTTAGGGAGAGGCATGCGTAGCCGGGTGATCATAAGAGTCCAGTGCGTTGCTTCAGGCAGCTAGCGGCGGGCTAGCAGGCTAACAGAAAGGCCTTAGAGGGGCGACGTGACGGAGGAAAGTCTGTTGTGGTCTCCTCGTGCAGTTACATCAGCGGACGGATCAGCAGGGCTCCGTGTGGTAAACCAGGCCAATTGGCAAAATATGTATAGTGGCCAAAGAAATATGTCCGGATGGCCTCTTAAGCTAGCAGTCCAATGTGCTTTAGATAGCTAGCAGGCCGCGGATTAGCGTCTGTGCGTTCAGGGGACGTTAGCTGCTATAATTGTAGGTGGGAAGAAAAAAAATATATATATATATAATAATAAAAAATAGGTTCAGAGCTTGCAGTAGGAATCCAGAGATATGGAGAGGAATAAGTCCGACTAGCTCTGGTTTGAGTCGCGCTGTACAGACTGGCGAGAGTTGTCCGGGATGAAAGTAGCTGATGACCGCTAGCAAAGGATAGCTGACTGCTAGCTAGTAGCTTCGGAGTGTATTCGATGGGGCCTCGTAAGGTAACAGTCCGTTGTGCTCTAGACAGCTAGCATTCAGGGGACGTTAGCTGCGAAGGTTGGAAGGTGAGAAGGTTCAGAGCTTGCGGTAGGGATCCGGAGATATGGAGAAGAATAAGTCCGACTAGCTCTGGTTTGAGTCGCGCTGTACAGACTGGCGAGAGTTGTCCGGGATAAAGGTAGCTGATGACCGCTAGCAAAGGATAGCTGACTGCTAGCTAGTAGCTTCGGAATGTATTCTATGGTGTAGTAGGTCAGGGCGTGACTAGGGGGTGATCTAGTATGTCTATTTCTATGTTGGTGCTGATATGGTTCCCAATTAGAGGCAGCTGTTTATCGTTGCCACTGATTGGGGATCATATTTAGGTAGCTATTTCCCCACCTGTGTTTTGTGGGATATTGATTGTTTGTTAGTGTGTTTGGGCACTATGTCCTCACGGGCTTTGTAAGTTTTGTTATTTTGTTTTGTTAGTTTCACTTAAATAAATATGTGGAACTAAACTCACGCTGCGCCTTGGTACGCTCATTTTCAAGAACGTGACAATGACACAAGTCATTTTTCCAACAATTGTTTACAGACAGATTATTTCACTGTATCACAATTCCAGTGGGTCAGAAGTTTACATACACTAAGTTGACTGTGCCTTTAAACAGCTTGGAAAATTCCAGAAAATGATGTCATGGCTTTAGAAGCTTCTGATAGGCTAATTGACATAATTTGAGTCAATTGGAGGTGTACAGTCGTGGCCAAAAGTTTTGAATGACACAAATATTAATTTTCACAGAGTTTGCTGCTTCAGTGTCTTTAGATATTTTTGTCAGATGTTACTATGGAATACGGAAGTATAATTACAAGCATTTCATACGTGTCAAAGGCTTTTATTGACAATTACATGAAGTTGATGCAAAGAGTCAATATTTGCAGTGTTGACCCTTCTTTTTCAAGACCTCTGCAATCCGCCCTGGCATGCTGTCAATGAATTTCTGGGCCACATCCTGACTGATGGCAGCCCATTCTTGTATAATCAATGCTTGGAGTTTGTCAGAATTTGTGAGTTTTTGTTTGTCCACCCGCCTCTTGAGTGTTGACCACAAATTCTCAATGTGATTAAGGTCTGGGGACTTTCCTGGCCATGGACAAAAATATCGATGTTTTGTTCCCCGAGCCACTTAGTTATCACTTTGTTATCACTTTCCTGACCTTAATCACATTCTCAATGTGATTAAAGTCCCCAGACCTTAATCACATTGAGAATGTGATTAAGGTCAGGAAAGTCCCCAGACCTTAATCACAAATTCTCAATGTGATTAAGGTCTGGGGACTTTCCTGGCCATGGACCAAAAATATCGATGTTTTGTTCCCCGAGCCACTTAGTTATCACTTTTGCCTTATGGCAAGGTGCTCCATCATGCTGGAAAAGGCATTGTTCGTCACCAAACTGTTCCTGAATGGTTGGGAGAAGTTGCTCTCGGAGGATGTGTTGGTAACATTCTTTATTCATTACTGTGTTCTTAGGCAAAATTGTGAGTGAGCCCACTCCCTTGGCTGAGAAGCAACCCCACACATGAATGGTCTCAGGATGCTTTATTGTTGGCATGACACAGGACTGATGGTAGCGCTCACCTTGTCTTCTCCGGACAAGCTTTTTTCTGGATGCTCTAAACAATCGGAAAGGGGATTGATCAGAGAAAATGACTTTACCCCAGTCCTCAGCAGTCCAATCCCTGTACCTTTTGCAGAATATCAGTCTGTCCCTGATGTTTTTCCTGGAGAGAGGAGGCTTCTTTGCTGCCCTTCTTGACACCAGGCCATCCTCCAAAAGTCTTCACTTCACTGTGCGTGCAGATGCACTCACACCAGCCTGCTGCCATTCCTGAGCAAGCTCTGTACTGGTGGTGCCCCGATCCCACAGCTGAATCAACTTTAGGAGACGGTCCTGGCTCTTGCTGGACTTTCTTGGGCGCCCTGAAGCCTTCTTCACAACAATTGAACCGCTCTCCTTGAAGTTTTTGATGATCTGATAAATGGTTGATTTAGGTGCAATCTTACTGGCAGCAATATCTTTGCCTGTGAAGTCCTTTTTGTGCAAAGCAATGATAACGGCACGTGTTTCCTTGCTGGTAACCATGATTGACAGAGGAAGAACAATGATTCCAAGCACCACCCTCTTTTTGAAGCTTCCAGTCTGTTATTTGAACTCAATCATCATGACAGAGTGATCTCCAGCCTTGTCCTCGTCAACACTCACACCTGTGTTAACGAGAGAATCACTGACATGATGTCAGCTGGTCCTTTTGTGGCAGGGCTGAAATGCAGTAGAAATGTTTTGTGGGGATTCAGTTCATTTGCATGGCAAAGAGGGACTTTGCAATTAATTGCAATTCATCTGATCGCTCTTCATAACATTCTGGAGTATATGCAAATTGCCATCATACAAACTGAGGCAGCAGACTTTGTGAAAATTAATATTTGTGTCATTCTCAAAACTTTTGGCCACGACTGTACCTATGGATGTATTTCAAGGCCTACCTTCAAACTCAGTGCCTCTTTCCTTGACATCATTAGAAAATCAAAAGAAATCAGCCAAGACCTCAGAAAAAAAACTGTAGACCTCCACCAGTCTAGTTCATCCTTGTGAGCAATTTCCAAATGCCTGAAGGTACCACGTTCATCTGTACAAACAATAGTACGCAAGTATAAACACCATGGGACCACGCAGCCGTCATTCCGCTCAGGAAGGAGACGTGTTCTGTCTCCTAGAGATGAACGTACTTTGGTGCGAGAAGTGCAAATCAATCCCAGAACAACAGCAAAGGACCTTGTGAAGATGCTGGAGGAAACAGGTACAAAAGTATCTATATCCACAGTAAAACGAGTCCTATATTGACATAACATCAAAGGTCGCTCAGCAAGGAAGAAGCCACTGCTCCAAAACCGCCATAAAAAAGACTATGGTTTGCAACTGCACATCGGGTCAAAGATCGTACTTTTTAGAGAAATGTCCTCTGGTCAGATAAAACAAAAATAGAACTCTTTGGCCATAATGACCATCGTTATGTTTGGAGGAAAAAGGGGGAGGCTTGCAAGCCGAAGAACATCATCCTAACCGTGAAGCACGGGGGTGGCAGCATCATGTTGTGGGGTTGCTTTGCTGCAGGAGGAACTGGTGCACTTCACGAAATAGATGGCATCATGAGGCGGGAAAATTATGTGGATATATTGAAACAACATCTCAAGACATCAGTCAGGAAGTTAAAGCTTGGTTGCAAATGGGTCTTCCAAATGGACAATGACCCCAAGCATACTTCCAAAGTTGTGGCAAAATGGCTTAACCTGTCTGGGATAGGGCGCAGTATTTTCACGGCCAGATAAAAAACGTACCCAATTTAAACTGGTTACTACTCTTGCCCAGAAACGAGAATATGCATATTATTAGTAGATTTGGATAGAAAACACTCTGAAGTTTCTAAAACTGTTTGAATGGTGTCTGTGAGTATAACAGAACTCATATGGCAGATAAAAACCTGAGAAGATTCCAAGCAGGAAGTGGCCTGTCTGCGAATTTGTAGTCCTTCTGTTGCTTCTCTATCGAAACTACAGTATCTGAGCTGTTATGTGAAACTTTCTAAGGCTTCCATTGGCTCTCTAAAGCCTTCAGAAACCGGATTGAGGCGTCTCCTGTCTCTGGGCAGATAACAGGAGCACAGTTTGTCAGTGGACTGCCTGGTGACAAAGAGATTGGAAATGCCCGTTCACGAGATCACGCCGTTTTTTATTTTCCTCTTTGAATGAATACAGCGTTGTCCGGTTGGAATATTATTGCTATTTTACAAGAACAATAGCATAAAAATTGATTTTAAACTTCATTTGACATGCTTCTAAGTACGGTAATGGAACATTTAGAATTTTTTTGTCTGGAAATGCGCTCGCGCGTTACCCTTTGGATAGTGACCTGAGCGCACGAACAAAAAGGGGGTATTTGGCTATAACTATGGATTATTTGGACAAAAACAACATTTGTTGTGGAAGTAGCAGTCCTGGGAGTGCATTCTGATGAAGAACAGCAAAGGTAATACAATTTTTCTAATAGTAATTCTGAGTTTAGTGAGCCCCGAAGTTGGCGGGTGTCTGAATAGCTAGCCTGTGATGGCTGAGCTATGTACTCAGAATATTACAAAATGTGCATTCGCCGAAAAGCTATTTTAAAATCTGACATAGCGATTGCATAAAGGAGTTCTGTATCTATAATTCTTAAAATAATTGTTATGTATTTTGTCAACGTTTATGATGAGTAATTTTGTAAATTCACCGGATGTTTTGGGTGGGAATGCTAGTTCTGAACATCACATGCTAATGTAAAAAGCTGTTTTTTGATATAAATATGAACTTGATTGAACAAAACATGCATGTATTGTATAACATAATGTCCTAGGAGTGTCATCTGATGAAGATCAAAGGTTAGTGCTGCATTTAGCTGTGTTTTGGGTTTTTGTGACATATATGCTTGCTTTGAAAATGGCTGTGTGATTATTTTTGGCTGGATACTCTCCTAACATAATCTAATGTTTTGCTTTCGCTGTAAAGCCTTTTTGAAATCGGACAATGTGGTTGGATTAACGAGAGTTTTATCTTTCAAATGGTGTAAAATAGTCGTATGGTTGAAAAATTGAAATTATTGCATTTTTGAGGTATTTGTATTTCGCGCCACGTTCTTCCATTGGATATTTGGCGAGGCGTTCTGCTTGCGGAACGTCTAGATGCAAGAGGTTATTAAGGACAAAAAAGTCAAGGTATTGGAGTGGCCACCACAAAGCCCTGACCTCAATCCTATAGAAAATTTGTGGGCAGAACTGAAAAGGCGTGTGCGAGCAAGGAGGCCTACGAGCCTGACTCAGTTACACCAGCTCTGTCAGGAGGAATGGGCCAAAATTCACCCAACTTATTGTGGGAAGCTACCCGAAATGTTTGACCCAAGTTAATCAATTTAAAGGCAATGCTACCAAATACTAATTGAGTGTATGTAAACTTCTGACCCACTGGGAATGTGATGAAAGAAACAAAAGCTGAAATAAATCATTCTCTACTATTATTCTGACATTTCACATTCTTAAAATAAAGTGGTGATCCTAACTGACCTAAGACAGGGAATTTTTACTAAATGTCAGGAATTGTGAAAAACTGAGTTTAAATGTACTTGGCTAAGGTCTATGTAAACTTCCGACTTCAACTGTAGATATCACAGGGCTGTATCCCAAACCAAGCGCGAAGTGGAAACCTCTAATAAATACACGGGACGAGACCTGTAATAACAATACATGGGACGAGACCCGTAGTAACAATACACGGGACGAGACCCGTAGTAACAATACACGGGACGAGACCCGTAGTAACAATACACGGTAACAAGAAAGCCGATACAACAGAGCACAGGTACTCACAAGACCAACGGACATGGAACAATAATCAACAAGGACAATTGGGAACGGAGGGCACATATATACACATACTAATCAGGGGGAATGGGAAACAGGTGTGCATAATGAGACAAGACAGTCCGGGGTTGGTGGTAATGATCCAATTCAGTGACGCCTAGAAGGCCGTTGATGTAGACCTCCGGAGCTGGTGAACAGAATGAGCAGCCGTACGGGGGAAATCCGTGATACTTTACCCCAACTGCACCCTTTTCCTGCAGTCAAATGACCAAATCACCCTCTAGTGGCCTCATGGGTGGAAAGCTATTAATCGTTTTCATAATTTCATAATTAATAAACTATTATTTGTTTAAATGCAGAAATCCGGGGTTTCTACGTGAAATGATTTTGTTATACTGTATTTCAGTCTTCTGTGATATATATATATATATATACACTGTACAGTGTAATATTGGGATGAAAACTAAAAATGTAATCTGACATGGTATTTTTTTAAGCCCATAACCATGTGTGTGAGATGTATACTTTTGTTTCAAAGTATATTTGTTTAAAACCTGTTTAGGATAGGGGGCAGTATTTTCACGGCCGGATAAAAAAAACGTACCCGATTTAATTTGGTTATTACTCCTGCCCAGAAACTAGAATATGCATATAATATAACCCTAAAGTGTCTAAAACTGTTTGAATGGTGTCTGTGAGTATAACAGAACTCATATGGCAGGCCAAAATCTGAGAAGATTCTAAACAGGAAGTGCCCTCTCTGACCATTTCTTGGCCTTCTATAGCCTCTTTATCGAATACAGAGGATCTCTGCTGTAACGTGACATTTTCTAAGACTCCCATAGGCTCTCAGAAGGCGCCAGAACGGGAAATGATGACTCTGCAGTCCCTGTCTGAAAAACAGTAGCGCATTTGGATAGTGGTCGATCTGAGAACAATGAAACGGGCGCACGCGTGCACGTGAAGAGTCCATTTTACATTTTCAGTCTTTGAACGAAAACGACGTCTCCCGGTCAGAATATTATCGCTATTTTACGAGAAAAATCGCATAAAAATTGATTTTAAACAGCGTTTGACATGCTTCGAAGTACGGTAATGGAATATCTTGAATTTTTTGGTCACGATATGCACCGGCACGTCACCCTTCGGATAGTGTCTTGAACGCAAGAACAAAACGCCGCTATTTGGATATAACTATGGATTATTTGGAACCAAAACAACATTGGGTGTAAACTAGAAGTCCTGGGAGTGCATTCTGACGAAGAACAGCAAAGGTAATCCAATTTTTCTTATAGTAAATCTGAGTTTGGTGAGTGCCAAACTTGGTGGGTGTCAAAATAGCTAGCCATGATGGCCAGGCTATCTACCCAGAATATTGCAAAATGTGCTTTCACCGAAAAGCTATTTTAAAATCGGACATAGCGATTGCATAAAGGAGTTCTGTATCTATAATTCTTAAAATAATTGTTATGTTTTTTGTGAACGTTTATCGTGAGTAATTTAGTAAATTCACCGGAAGTTTCGGTGGGTATGCTAGTTCTGAACGTCACATGCTAATGTAAAAAGCTGGTTTTTGATATAAATATGAACTTGACTGAACAAAACATGCATGTATTGTATAACATAATGTCCTAGGAGTGTCATCTGATGAAGATCATCAAAGGTTAGTGCTGCATTTAGCTGTGGTTTTGGTTTTTGTAACATTATATGCTAGCTTGAAAAATGGTGTGATTATTTCTGGCTGGGTACTCTCCTGACATAATCTAATGTTTTGCTTTCGTTGTAAAGCCTTTTTGAAATCGGAGAATGTGGTTAGATAAAGGAGAGTCTTGTCTTTAAAATGGTGTAAAATAGTCATATGTTTGAAAAATTGAAGTTTTGGGATTTTTAAGGACTTTGTAATTCGCCCTATCATTGGATATTGGAGCGGTGTTCCGCTAGCGGAACATCTAGATGTAAGAGGTTAAGACTACCAAGAAACACTTTGTTTGACCCTGATTTTGCCCACTGCAGTAAAAGGTTAAAGCAGACAGTTGTAAGAAAATTGTTAGGCCTAAGAAGAAGCCTAACCTGGCCTAAGAGGTAAGTGGACAAATTTGACTATGCGAGTTCTCTGAGCCTGACCATATAGGCTACTCTCCAGGTGAATACCAAACCCTTAGAGTTTAGACCCCGTGGCACTACTTCTGCAAAACATCCTTCAGTGGGCATACATATAGGCCTACTGTACAATAATTCAGATGAGGAGTGGTCTTATTGTGAGATTTGCTGCACTTTCTGTATGGTCATCACACACATTTGAGCATCATATAATCATACAATGGTCCAATGAATAATGATCAATTGATAGGATCATATACAGACATTGCTGTAGTCTGTGACATACTGTGTTACACTACGTCTACAATCGCAATTGATCAGTCTGGTGGATAATTGATCCCAATCACCATAAAAGTGTTTAATTTGTACTCAACAATGAATTACTTAATTGTAGTGTGCATTATTCCATAGCTTGAATACTCTTAACACCGATAGCTTGTCCCTCAACCATTATCAATGACTGTTCAATATAAACCTTGCACTGTATGTTTTGTACATACTGTCCGAGCACATCCCAGTATGTGAGTAGTAAACCTGGAGAAAGCTACAAGAGCTCTTACCATATAAAACAACCTATTGTGTTAACAGCTGATGTCTGGTCAATGTTAACTTTGTAAATATTTAGCTGAAATTAAGGCTGGTATAAACAGAGATCAGTGAGTTTCAGAATCACAAGGCTCTGATAGGTGGCTTAACAGCCAAGTAAGGCGGCATTCGGGCTGCTCACATTCTTATGTCTGGAGCAGACATATACTCTCAGACAAACCTTTTATTAGTGAAGTAAGTCAGCTGTTGTTTGAATTAGGTGACGTGCTTCTTGATGTTGGATGGTTGCTATAGCCTCAGCTTCTAGCCTGGTGGGGCCATAGTATTTTAAACTCTTTGTTCGTTGCCATTGTTATCATGCTTGGGTAGAACGTGTCAGGAATTGATCAAATGAGGTAACATTTGTATCAAATCAAATCAAATTGTATTGGTCACACACACGGTTAGCAGATGTTATTGCGAGTGTAGCGAAATGGTTGCACTTCTAGTTCCTACAGCGCAGCAATATCTAACATGTAATCTAACAATTCCACAACAACTACCTAATACATACAAATCTGAGTAAAGGAATGGAATAAGAATATATACATAGAAATATATGGATGAGCAATTACAGAGTGGCATAGGCAAGATACAATAGATGGTATAAAATACAGTATATACATACAGTTGAAGTCGGAAGTTTACGTTCTTGACATTTAATCCTAGTAAAGATTCCCTGTCTTAGGTCAGTTAGGATCACCACTTTATTTTAAGAATGTGAAATATCAGAATAATAGTAGAGAGAATGATTTATTTCAGCTTTTATTTCTTTCATCACATTCCCAGTGGGTCAGAAGTTTACATACACTCAATTAGTATTTGGTAGCATTGCCTTTAAATTGTTTAACTTGGGTCAAACGTTTTGGGTAGCCTTCCACAAGCTTCGCACAATAAGTTGGGTGCATTTTGGCCCATTCCTCCTGACAGAGCTGGTGTAACTGAGTCAGGTTCGTAGGCCTCCTTGCTCGCACACCCTTTTTCAGTTCTGACCACACATTTTCTATAGGATTGAGGTCAGGGCTTTGTGATGGCCACTCCAATACCTTGACTTTGTTGTCCTTAAGCCATTTTGCCACAACTTTGGAAGTATGCTTGGGGTCATTGTCCATTTGGAAGACCCATCTGCAACCAAGCTTTAACTTCCTGACTGATGTCGTGAGATGTTGCTTCAATCTATCCACATAATTTTCCTGCCTCATGATGCCATCTATTTTGTGAAGTGCACCAGTCACTCCTGCAGCAAAGCAACCCCACAACATGATGCTGCCACCCCCGTGCTTCACGGTTAGGATGATGTTCTTCGGCTTGCAAGCCTCCCCCTTTTTCCTCTAAACATAACGATGGTCATTATGGCCAAACAGTTCTATTTTTGTTTCATCAGACCAGAGGACATTTCTCCAAAAAGTACGATCTTTGTCCCCATGTGCAGTTGCAAACCGTAGTCTGGCTTTTTTATGGCGTTTTTGGAGCAGTGGCTTCTTCCTTGCTAACCTGAAAAGGTTATGTCGATATAGGACTCGTTTTACTGTGGCTATAGATACTTTTGTACCTGTTTCCTCCAGCATCTTCACAAGGTCCTTGCTGTTTTTCTGGGATTGATTTTCACTTTTTGCACAAAAGAATGTTCATCTCTAGGAGAGAGAACGTATCTCTTTCCTGAGTGGTATGATGGCTGCGTCGTCCCATGGTGTTTATACTTGCGTACTATTGTTTGTACAGATGAACGTGGTACCTTCAGGCATTTGGAAATTGCTCGCAAGGATGAACTAGACTTGTGGAGGTCTACAGTTTTTTTTCTGAGGTCTTGGCTGATTTCTTTAGATTTTCTAATAATGTCAAGCAAAGAGGCACTGAGTTTGAAGGTAGGCCTTGAAATACATCCACAGGTACACCTCCAATTGACTCAAATGATGTCAATTAGCCTATCAGAAGCTTCTAAAGCCATGACATAATTTTCTGGAATTTTCCAAGCTGTTTAAAGGCACAGTCAACTTAGTGTTTGTAAACTTCTGACCCATTGGAATTGTGATACAGTGAATTATAAGTGAAATAATCTGTCTGTAAACCATTGTTGGAAAAATTACTTGTGTCATGCACAAAGCAGATGTCCTAACCGACTTGCCAAAACTATAGTTTGTTAACAAGAAATTTGTGGAGTTTTTGAAAAACAAGTTTTAATGACTCCAACCTAAGTGTATGTTAACTTCCGACTTGAACTGTATGGGATGAGTAATGCAAGATATGTAAACATTATTAAAGTGGCATTATTAAAGTGAGTAGTGATCAATTTATTAAAGTTGCCAATGATTTCACGTCTGTATGTAGGCAGCAGCCTTTCTGTGCTAGTGCTGGCTATTTAACAGTCTGATGGCCTTGAGATTGAAGCTGTTTTTCAGTCTCTCGGTCCCAGCATTGATGCACCTGTACCGACCTTGCCTTCTGGATGGTAGCGGGGTGAACAGGCAGTGGCTCGGGTGGTTGTTGTCCTTGATGATCTTTTTGGCCTTCCTGTGACATCGGGTGCAGTAGGTGTCCTGGAGGGCAGGTAGTTTGCCCCCGGTGATGCGTTGTACAGACCGCGCCACCCTCTGGAGAGCCTTGTGGTTGTGGGCAGTGCAGTTACCGTAACAGGCAGTGATACAGCCCGACAGGATGCTCTCAATTGTGCATCTGTAAAAGTTTGTGAGGGTTTTAGGTGACAAGCCAAATTTCTTCAGATTCCTGAGGTTGAAGAGGCGCTGTTGCGCCTTGTTCACCACACTGTCTGTGTGGGTGGACCATTTCAGTTTGTCCGTGATGTGTACGCCAAGGAACTTAAAACTTTCAACCTTCTCCACTGCTGTCCCGTCGATGTGGATAGGGTGGTGCTCCCTCTGCTATTTCCTGATGTCCACGATCATCTCCTTTGTTTTGTTGACGTTGAGTGAGAGGTTGTTTTCCTGACACCACACTCCGAGTGCCCTCACCTCCTCCCTGTAGGCTGTCTCGTCGTTGTTGGTAATCAAGCCTACTACTGTTGTGTCGTATGCAAACTTGATGATTCAGTTGGAGGTGTGCATGGCCACGCAGTCATGGGTGAACAGGGAGTACAGGAGGGGGCTGAGCATGCACCCTTGTGGGGCCCCAGTGTTGAGGATCAGCAAAGTGGAGATGTTGTTTCCCATCTTCACCACCTGGGGGCAGCCCATCAGGAAGTCCAGAACCCAATTGCACAGGGCGGGGTTTAGACCCAGGGCCTCAAGCTTAATGATGAGCTTGGAGGGTCCTATGGTGTTGAATGCTGAGCTATAGTCAATGAACAGTATTCTTACGTAGGTGTTCCTCTTGTCCAGATGGGATAGGGCAGTGTGCAGAGGGATGGCGATTGCATCGTCTGTGGACCTGTTGGGGCGGTATGCAAACTGAAGTGGGTCTAGGGTGACAGGTAAGGTGTTGGTGATATGATCCTTGACTAGTCTCTCAAAGCACTTGATGATGACAGAAGTGAGTGCTACGGGGCGATAGTCATTTAGTTCAGTTACCTTTACCTTCTTGGGTACAGGAACAATGGTGACCATATTGAAGCATGTTGGGACAGCAGACTGGGATAGGGAGAGATTGAATATGTCTGTAAACACACTAGCCAGCTGGTCTGCGCATGCTCTGAGGACGCAACAAGGTATGCCGTCTGGGCCAGCAGCCTTGCGAGGGTTAACACATTTAAATGTCTTACTCATGTCGGCCACGGAGACGGAGAGCCCACAGTCCTTGTTAGCGGGCTGCGTCGGGGAAAGAAGGTGTTTAGCTTGTCTGGAAGCAAGACGTCGGTGTCCGTGATGTGGCTGGTTTTCCTTTTGTAGTCCGTGATTGTCTGTAGACCCTGCCACTCTGAGCCGTTGAATTGCGACTCCACTTTGTCTCTATACTGACATTTCGCTTGTTTGATTGCCTTGCGGAGGGAATCTCAGTTCAATCCGTTTATTTACGTAATTTATTTTTCCATCCCCTGGACCTTGACTGAAGTATCAGCAATGTCACAAGCATAGGCCATCATGTGTTCTCACATCACCAGAGAATTGCATTTTACCACCTGCACCACTTTGAAGGAATTAACCTCTAAAGTTAGGTCAATAGCAAAAGCATTTGAAAAGCTGGAGTGCTGAAAGTATACCTTTTCCATCAAGTCTATATTTGCATTATGATGAGTTGTGTACGATTTCAATTCAGTCCTTTAGATACAATTCTGTATGCTGGACTCAGTGCCATTAACACAATCTAATTCCCATATTATGAGTCTCAAGACAGAGCTCGGATCGTGAAGTTATTTCCAATGAGCCTGCTCTCTGTCTTTACCACCAAACACATAATGTTTAGAAGTCTCATTTGCTCTGGGACAGATGCCAAGCTTTCTATCATTTCAAAAGACGCCTGTGTTAAAGAACCACTTTGTAAACATTTATTTTTCCTGTGAGTGTTGCTTTGGTGTGACATTTATTTGACAGTGTTTTGAAGGTGTACTCCATGAGGATCTCGAAGCATTAATGTGTGTGTGCAATTAGGCAATTTAAGAGTAACCATTACTAACTTATGAAAATAAGTTAAAAAAGTAAAAATGCATTTACTCAAATCAACTAATAGATGTATTAGTCATGAATTAATTAACTTTCAAACAATAAGAGTATACATTGAAGACATGGTACATAATAAAGCAGAGTAAATTACTATCAAGAAATACGATTTAACGTGGTTACATGTGTCTCCAGAATAACCTCTAAGAGAGAAAATACTATGTGTGTATAAACACACAGGAGTTCTGTGCTAAAATGAACTCAACAAGATACAATTCATAATATGAAACATACAGTAAGGTTCATAAAGGTAGAATGTAAAAAAAAGACAGTCTAGATAAACAACCCACGGAATGTAGACTAGGAGCTGGGAAACAAGAACTCAAAGTTACAACAAAATGCATTCTCCCCTTTAAACCTTTAGAAACACGGCTTAGGACGCACCACCAAGAAATTGCAGTTAGAGTTGCTCCTCTAAATCTGCTCTGTATGCATGTTGTTCTCTCTCTTCCTCCATGGAGGGGCCCCTGTCAATGATATGATTCTTCCACAGGCACCTTCCTTTCGAGGACCTTCCCGAGAGCCTGTAGGATCTGCTCCTTGTTGTTCTGGATGTTGTATGAGGTAAGGTCTGCCAGTGCTCGGAAGTCCTTTTCTGTGTAGGTGAGATGTTTGGTGAGGTAGGGGGAGCTGCTTGAGCTAATGTCAACATCCCCTGCCTTCCTCTCCTCCTCACCCTGACGTGCCACACCTTCAGAATGAGAACATAACAATACTGTCAGCCTTAAACATTAAACAAACAAACATCAAACTATTGTTTAACCAACAATATCAACAAAGTGCAATACAATCCAGTCCAATACAATACAATACAATACGATACAAAGGTTTAGGCCAATGATTTTTGGCCCTGATCTCTAAAGCACACAACATTGAAAATTGACAGAATATTGATTTGATTGACAGGCACAGGGTGAATGGCATATTGACAGCTTGAGCCATTAGCTAGTTACAGTAGCTCATTGACTACCTCTGCTTCTTTTACAATTATGATCATCTTGACAGTGCTTACCAGGGGCCTTGAACTCTTTGAATGAGATATTGACGAAAGGGAAATGAAGGACTATGGGAGCCTTGGGGTTCTCCTCATCCTCAAAGACGTAGAGCTCTTTCAGGGGCTGTCCCTCCAGGCTGCTGAAGTCAATGCGGGGGAAGGGGATGCTGTGGTCTTTGCAGTAAACCTCAGTCCTCTTTAGGACCTGGTAGATCGATTCAAGAGATGTCAGTCAGACAATTCAAACACTGTGTATGGCAATTACAAGTCATATGCACCTTCTGGCCTAGTGTGTGTGTGCAAACCTGCGCGAAATATGGATCTAGCAAATTAAGTTCACTCTTGTATTATTCATAAACTCAACCCATTTACTTCGAATTGGTCCTCGCACCACGAATAGTTGAGGGACATGATGACGTCAACACCCCTCTCTGGTCTCAAGACAGGGGGACAGCCTGTGTTGATAGAGAACCCAGAGTCCACCAGGTAGAGTGTGGGGTCAGCTGGAGTCAGTCTGTTGGGGAAGGCATCTGGATGCTTATCTGCAGCAAGATTGGGAGAAAAACTTCACAAACATAATCTGAATCTACATGCTTTAATAATACAATGCATAAATAGACTGCTGGTGCCACACACACACTGTATAACAGTGTTTGAGTAAATCCATGTTGAATTTGGTTTAACAGCAATAGTTCGGGTGGTTCATGCATGGCACCTTTCCAGGGTGTAAAGTTGCTGTTGTCGTTGTAGTTCCGGTGGAGGAAGAACCCACGCATGAAGTTGTAGATCTGAGTGATGACGGGTCGGCTGGTAAATAAGCTGGTCAGCGCTGAGGCAGTGTTAGTGATAGGCTTGAAGAGGTAGGTGTCCAGGGTGGTTGGTTCATTGTCAGTTTCTTTAGAGGAAGAAGCGGAGTGGTGTCAAACATCTCAAACATTGCCACACAGAGTTTATTGTGAGTTTGGCAGAGCAGTATGTCAGCTGCAACAGTCAAATAAATAACTGAGACACTTAACATAGCGCTCCAGTCAGTTTTAGAATGGGTGACTAGCAATAGGCTGGTGCTAAATATATCAAAAACTAAAAGCATCATTTTTGGGACAAATCACTTGCTCAACGCTAAACCTCGTTTAGATCAATTATTGAGTAATGTGGCTATTGAGCAAGTTGAGGAAACTAAACTGCCTGGTATAACCCTAGATAGCAAGCTGTCACGGTCAAAACAGACTCAATGGTTGCGAAAATGGGAAGAGGTCTGTCCATGATAGGGCGTTGCTCTGCCTTCTTGACGTCTCAGTAGATCAGACAGGTCCTACAGGCCCTAGTTTTGTCGCACCTGGATTACTGCCCAGCTGTGTGGTCATGTGCGGCAAAGAAGGACATAGGTAAATTGCAGTTGGTCCAGAACAAAGCAGCAAGTATAGCACTTAGATGTACACGGAGGGAAAGTGTCAGTAACATGCGTATCAGTCTCTCCTGGCTCAAAGTTGTGGAGAAATTGACTGCATCACTATTGATCTTTGTGCGAGGTGTTGATGTGTTGAAGGTACCGAACTGTCTGTTCAAGCAGTGGGCGCACAGTTCGGACTCTCATCGGTACAACACAAGACAAGCAACCAGAAGAGTCTTCATAGTCCCCAGGTCCAGAACAGAGGCTGGGAAACGCACAGTATGAAATAGAGCCATTAAATGGAACTCTCTGCCACCCCAGGTAACTCAAGCTAGTAATAAAATCAGTTTCAAAAACAATAAAAGAACCTTACTGCACAAAGAGACATAGCCATTTTATATACAGTATATTGTATTGCAATTTGCACTGTACTATATATTAGACATAATATTGTGTGTATGTACTGTAGGCTATTTGTGACATATTTCAGTCCTTGACTAAAAATGTTCTGTATTATGTATTATGTCATGTGGACCCCAAGAAGAGTAGCTAATACTTATGCAGCGGCTAATGGGGATCCTAATAAATACTAAATACCAAATATACATGTTAGAGACCTATTTTGTTGACATCTTCCCCCAGCCATGTGCTCCAGGATGTCTGACCTCCAGTTGCAAATTCCCAAAGCTGGGTCAGGTTAAGAGAGAAGACACTGCTCCAAAGACCTGTCAACACAGAGGCAAAGGTGCCCACACTTTAGAAAGTATTGCATTTACATTGAAATCCATAGATCATTAGTGGCAGGTATATTGTGACATACAGTTGAAGTCGGAAGTTTACATACACTTGGTTGGAGTCATTAAAACTAGTTTTTCAACCACTCCACAAATGTCTTGTTAACAAACTATAGTTTTGGCAAGTCGGTTAGGACATCTACTTTGTGCATGACACAAGTAATTTTTCCAACAATTGTTTACAGACAGATTATTTCACTTATAATTCACTGTATCACAATTCCAGTGGGTCAGAAGTTTACATACACTAAGTTGACTGTGCCTTTAAACAGCTTGGAAAATTCCAGAAAATTATGTAATGGCTTTAGAAGCTTCTGATAGGCTAATTGACATAATTTGAGTCAATTGGAGGTGTACCTGTGGATGTATTTCAAGGCCTACCTTCAAACTCAGTGCCTCTTTGCTTGACATCATGGGGAAATCAAAAGAAATCAACCAAGACCTTAGAAAAAAATTGTAGACCTCTACAAGTCTAGTTCATCCTTGCGAGCAATTTCCAAATGCCTGAAGGTACCACGTTCATCTGTATAAACAATAGTACACAAGTATAACACCATGGGACCACACAGCCGTCATACTGGTCAGGAAGGAGACGCGTTCTGTCTCCTAGAGATGAACGTACTTTGGTGCGAAAAGTGCAAATCAATCCCAGAACAACAGCAAAGGACCTTGTGAAGATGCTGGAGGAAACAGGTACAAAAGTATCTATATCCACAGTAAAACGAGTCCTATATCGACATAACCTGGAAGGCCACTCAGCAAGGAAGAAGCCACTACTCCAAAACCGCCATAAAAAAGCCAAACTACGGTTTGCAACTGCACATGGGGACAAAGATTGTACTTTTTGGAGAAATGTCCTCTGGTCTGATGAAACAAAAATAGAACTGTTTGGCCATAATGACCATCGTTATGTTTAGAGAAAAAAGGGGGAGGCTTGCAAGCCGAAGAACACCATCCCAACCGTGAAGCACGGGGGTGGCAGCATCATGTTGTGGGGGTGCCTTGCTGCAGGAGGGACTGGTGCACTTCACAAAATAGATGGCTTCAAGGAAAAGTATGTGGATAAATTGAAGCAACATCTCAAGACATCAGTCAGGAAGTTAAAGCTTGGTCGCAAATGGGTCTTCCAAATGGACAATGACCCCAAGCATACTTCCAAAGTTGTGGCAAAATGGCTTAAGGACAAAGTCAAGGTATTGGAGTGGCCATCACAAAGCCCTGACCTCAATCCTATAGAGAATTTGTGGGCAGAACTGAAAAAGCATCTACAAACCTGACTCAGTTACACCAGCTCTGTCAGGAGGAATGTGCCAAAATTCACCCAACTTATTGTGGGAAGCTTGTGGAAGGCTACCCGAAACGTTTGACCCAAGTTAAACAATTTAAAGGAAATGCTACCAAATACAAATTGAATGTATGTATACTTCTGACCCACTGGGAATGTGATGAAAGAAATAAAAGCTGAAATAAATAATTCTCTCTACTATTATTCTGACATTTCACATTCTTAAAATAAAGTGGTGATCCTAACTGACCTAAGACAGGCTAAGGTGTATGTACATTTCCGACTTCAACTGTATCTCTCTCTCTCTCTCTCTCTCTCTCTCTCTCTCGCTCTCTGAAATGCATGCACACACACAAATAAGTGTTCTCTCACCAAGCAGATAGGCGATACGCATCTCTGGATGTTTCTTGACCATGTGACCAAGGTAGAATTCACTCCCAAAGTCCTCCGCATGGACATAGGCCCCATACTTTGGGAAGCCGACCTCATATGGTGTGAACTCACACCACTCTAAAAGGATAGGAATAGAAAGATAAACAAATTGTTCAGTTATTATTAAATGTATAGGTCATTTATACTGCAACTGCTATTTTCAATCGGTTGTAAGACATTTTATCTATGTGTCGCCTCCCACTACAAAAACGTTTTTAGTGTATAACTGGATACATAAGGATATGTAAATAACATAAGTTAACACCATCAAAATGTTACAATATTCCTTGCTTCAACATGTGGACCATTGTTTGGGTTTCATTAAAATACATATCAAACATAAGTTGCTAGAACAGCTTTACCAAACTCGGTTGTGGTGCCTTTCACTCCGTCCTTCAGGTTGACAGCAGTACAGATGGGTAAAGGGTTCTGGCCCTCTGATACTGCCTTCTGCTGGTCAGACAGGGTACTGGTTTTCTTCTACAAACCCCACAGGAGAAATCAATGATTTATACAGTATATACAATGCTAATGTGGGGCGCTGTGTTGAAGCCACCGTGCCTCCATCTTGGCACTCTCCCACCATTGTAAAACATAATTTGGAAGCTATAGGAATGCATTTATTAATGTCTACATTCATTTTTGCCACCTTTATTCTATTCCGAAAGGGTTGTTTGGATCCTAGATGGTGGTTGGTTGATAGCAGGGAGTTAGGGCACCACAATCCCCACATTCCATGGGTAGTGACAGCCAGGCTGAAGTGGCTGACTGAGCACAGAGCAAGGCTTGCTGTGACATCAGAGAGACCTGGTGATACACACTCCCAGACCCACAGTGTGGAGTGTGAGAGACTTGACTGAGAAAGCAGGTTGCCAGCCAACCCTGCTCCATTCAAATAGAAAGCTGCCTCTCAATAATTAAGACTATCTAGATTGCCACACAGTTACAAAGTTAAATACTAGGTCGGGTACATCGCATTTGAATCTACTATCTAAGTGAAGAGCCAATTCTGCCCCTCTTTTCTGATTTGGTGGCTCATTTCTTTAGCGGGTGTAACAAATAGTCATGTCAGTCATGCTTTGTTTTGACAGGATTGATTTACCCATGTTTCTGGATCTGCTCGATCCTATAGTCATTTTATTGTGTTCCGTGCCTACCAGCAATCATCCTGCTATTTGATTATACTCATTTAATCAGATTCATCTCTGGTAAACTCTAGCAATCAGAATAGGCTGAAGACAGAGGTTTGTTCTTGGTTGTTAGAGTTCTCACCAATGATTTATATATACACTAGATGACTGACAGGGGGGCGCTGTGTTGATACCACCGTGCCTCCGTCTTGGTACTCCCCCACCGTAGTAAAAAAGTATTTTGGAAGCTATATCATGCATTTATTAATGTCTACATTTGTTTTTACCACATTATTATTTTACAGACACCTTAATGCATACTTTGAAATTATATTACGTGAGCTAAACATACATTTTCCTTAAAGTATATATTTTTTAGAGATTACTAATGTTACTGTACCCAACACAACAAAAAATACTTAAATACATGTAATTTTGTCCTTGAAAAATGTAATTGAAATACTTTAGAATTCATTCCCATGGAGGACTGCTCCTACTGGGGAGTACCAATATGGCCAACTGGTGGCTTCAAAGCCTCTCAATGGCCAATAGCATCAGCAATCCAGGGTTTATATACATCATTGGGAGAAATCAATCTGTCAAATACGCTGCTGCAACCAAATTCGCAAAACACATTATGTAAAGTATCATAACTCAGTGTGAAAGACATAATAGTGGGTCTTTAGAAAAAACATCTCATATAGTTTCAATGTAATTAAAGGCACTATAATTACAGGCGACAAAACCATTTCTGCGGAACTTCTTCCTATTGAAGTGTGATTAGTACAGTGTGTATTGTAAAGTATGAGTGTACAGTAGGCTGCTGTACCTTCCCATAAAGGCAGTGCTCAATGACCAGACCCCACATGTCTATGAGTGACACCATATGTCCCTCCTTCTCTTTCTCTGCCATCTGGTGTTTGTAGTACTGCAGATTCTCAGTGGTGAAGGCACTGAGGAAGCTCTTGGTGATTTCCTCCTCCATAGCCGAGATGGACTCATCCATATCACGCTGTGACCAATCTGCTTCCTGATACAGGGCGGCTAAGGCCCTGTTGAACAGGAATGTGTTATGTCACTTACTGTAAGTAGGAGTCTCAGTAGTATAAACGTAGTAAGTGAAGACAGGTTACAGTACTGTGGAGATTACAGAGTAAAAATACCTGTGAGCCAAAACTGTCTGAGCTCATAAGGAAATTCAAAGTGACAAAATGTTGTTTGTTAGTTTTTGTTTTGTTTGTTTGTTTGTTTGTTTGTTTGTTTGTTTGTTTGTTTGTTTGTTTGTTTGTTTGTTTGTTTGTTTGTTTGTTTGTTTGTTTGTTTGTTTGTTTGTTTGTTTGTTTGTTTGTTTGTTTGTTTGTTTGTTTGTTTGTTTGTTTGTTTGTTTGTTTGTTTGTTTGTTCGTTTGTTCGTTCATTCATTCATTCATTCATTCATTCATTCATTCATTCAGCTTATAGTATACTGCAGATTTAATTGCAATGGAGATAAATGCCATGCTTACCATGTGGAGCCTGACACACCAGTGATGTAGCTCACAGCGTCCAGTAGGCCCAGTCTCTGCAGACCCTTCAGACTGCCATACAGGCCGGTCATTGCTCTGGTCCCTCCCCCTGAGCCAACCACAGCTATAACAGGCAACTGGGGGAAGAAAGTCAAACAACATCTCTGGTTGGATCTTCCATCTGTCAGTCAATCCGTTTTAACACATTCTGTTGAGACTTGTTTCGTAATGACAGTGGACGACATCTGCACACCACAGTAGAAATGAGCAATTTCCCCACAACAATGAGACTGAAAAAAGACAAACAAATTTGCTCAGCATCAATATTCAGTCTCCATTAGTGTTGAAATTATGGATGATAAGCAGCAATTAGTGCAGTGTGTAAATTAGTGCATAAAAATCATCACCTTTTTAGGGTCAGGGGGAGAGGTGAGGCCCAACTCTTTTCGTAAGGCCTGGCCCACTAGCACCTTTCTCTTCTTCAGAAATTCTTTTTCCTCCGGAGGGATGTCAAAATCAAGACGCACCTCAAATTCAATGTCTGGGCTGTGGATTTACAGAGGCCATACAATACACCCACCCACCCGCGCACGAACCCACGCGCGCATGCACACACACACACACACACACACACCCACCCACACACACACACACACACACACACACACACACACACACACACACACACACACACACACACACACACACACACACATCTAACACATTAATAACAACTAAATATGCCACGTGTTTGCATACTTCTGAATGAAATGAAGAGTTTATTTCCATCTATATCTATATCAACCAATTCTTTGTGTTTTTTTCATCAGAAATTATTGCTTATGGATACCTTCATGTGTGTGTAAAATATTACTGTTCTCAGATTTTTTTATGAATAGATTTTAGATGTGTATGAAAATGAAAACGCTATACGCACATCTATTGTTTAGCTGGAATGGAAGGTTAGCATCCTGTATATTTATTTGACTGTGATATGTGGTTGTCTCACCTAGCTATCTTAAGATCAATGCACTTAATGTATGTCGCTCTGGATAAGAACATCTGCTAAAGGACTAAAATGTCAAATGTAAAAGTTTTACATACAGATCTCATATTACTGTATAAAATTATTATTACAAATATATATATATATATATATATATATATATATATATATATATATATATATATATATATATATATATATATATATATATTATATATATACAGGACCAGTCAAAAGTTTGGACATACCTACTCATTCAAGGGTTTTTTCTTATTTTTACTATTATCTATATTGTAGAATAGTGAAGACATCAAAAATATGAAATAACACATATGGAGTCATGTAGTAACCAAAAAAGTGTTAAACAAATCAAAATATATTTTAGATTTTAGATTCTTCAAAGTAGCCACCATCTGCCTTGATGACAGCTTGCATACTCTTGGCATTCTCTCAACCAGCTTCACCTGAAATGGTTTCCTACAGTCTTGAAGGAGTTCCCATATATGCTGAGCACTTGTTGGTTGCTTCTCCTTCACTCTGTGGTCCAACTCATCCCAAACCATCTCAATTGGGTTGAGGTGAGGTGATTGTGGAGGCCAGGTCATCTGATGCAGCACTCCATCACTCTCCTTCTTTGTCAAATAGCCTTTACACAGCCTGGAGGTGTGTTTTGGGTCATTGCCCTGTTGAAAAACAAATGATAGTCCCACTAAGCACAAACCAGATGGGATGGCATATTGCTGCAGAATGCTGTGGTAGCCATGCTGGTTAAGTGTGCCTTGAATTCTAAACAAATCACTGACAGTGTCACCAGCAATGCACCCCCACACCATCACACCTCCTCCTCCATGCTTCATGGTGGGAACCACACATGCGGAGATCATCCGTTCACCTACTCTGTGTCTCACAATGACACAGCGGTTAGAACCAAAATTCTCAAATTTGGACTCATCAGACCAAAGGACAAATTTCCACCGGTCTAATATTTTGCTTGTGTTTCTTGGCCCAAGCAAGTCTCTTCTTCTTATTGGTGTCCTTTAGTAGTGGTTTCTTTGCAGCAATTCGACCATGAAGGCCTGATTCATGCAGTCTCCTCTGAACAGTTGATGTTGAGAAATGTCTGTTACTTGAACTCTGTGAAGCATTTTTTTGGTCTGCAATTTCTGAGGCTGGTAACTCCAATGAACTTATTGTCTGCAGCAGATGTAACTCTGGGTCTTCCTTTCCTGTGGCGGTCCTCACGAGAGCCAGTTTCATCATAGCGCTTGATGAAACTGGCAATTGCACTTGAAGAAACGTTCAAAGTTCTTACATTTACATTTTAGTCATTTAGCAGACGCTCTTATCCAGAGCGACTTACAGTAGTGAATGCATTCATTTCATTTCATACATTCATACATTTCTTTCTGTGCTGGCCCCCCGTTCCAGATTGATTGACCTTCATGTCTTAAAGTTATGATGGACTGTAATTTCTCTTTGCTTATTTGAGCTGTTCTTGCCATAATAAGGACTTGGTCTTTTACCAAATAGGGCTATCTTCTGTATATCGGCCCTACCTTGTCACAACACAACTGATTGGCTCAAACACATTAAGAAGGAAAGAAATTCCAGAAATGAACTTTTAACAAGGCACACCTGGTAATTGAAATAAATTCCAGGTGACTTCCTCATGAAGCTGGTTGACAGATGTCAAGAGTGTGCAAAGCTGTCATCAAGGCAAAGGGTAGCTTCTTTGAAGATTCTCAAACATAAAATATATTTGGATTTTTGTAACACTTTTTTGGTTACTACATGATTCTATATGTGTTATTTCTTAGTTTTGATGTCTTTACTATTATTCTACAATGTAGAAAATAGTAAAAATAGAGAAAAACCGTTGAATGAGTAGCTGTGTCCAAACTTTTGACTGGTGCCGTCTATATATACTCCCAAGTGGCGCAGCGGTCTAAGGCACAGCATTGCAGTGCTAGAGGCGTCGCTACAGACCCTGGTTCGATCCAGGGCTGTATCACAACCGGCCATAGCTGTACTACTTATTTCTCTGTAACTGAGGCAGATATATAGCATTTGACAAAAAAACATGAATATTTGTCTCTCTGAAATGAAACTGTCAAGTGAAAGATTTTAAACAAATACATGCTTGTCATTGAACAATGCCATGCCATGATTAGATAGTGAAAAAACAATACAAGCTATTTTAATATTTCTGAAAATGGATATATAGCGTTTTGGAAAGAAACTCTTCAAATACTGATGGTTTGTTTCGTAAAAAGGAAAGCACTTTACCAGTCCTCTGTTCTCAAATGTAGATCCACCATGTCCTGTGAAGGGGCAGTGTCAATCATATGGGCTTTATAAGCATCGTTCATCAATAAGCTTTCTTTGGCACTTTATGCACACACTAGAAGGGTGCAAAGACTTAAATTAGGTATACCATACCTCTCCCACAGGTAAGGATACTTTGAAATCATTACTGGCTGGAAGGTGCAGGAGTGGAACAGTAGACAAGCCAGTGACATTTGGATCTTCTACCTCACCCATTTTATCCTGGGGATACAAATCACATGATTGTGGAATTTACAAAAAAATGATATGGAACTTGTATAAAGATGGGGAAGATATTGGACAAGTGAAGGATAAGTTAACCGCACCCTCATGCAAAGCTCTGTCTCCAGGTCTCTGTTGATGTAGTAGCGCAGAGTTTTGGTCAGGTTGGATGTTTTCTCAGGAGCAAGAATCTTATGCTCTTCTGGAAAGGCCCCACGCATTTTCAGGACCACATTCTGCTCCACTAGAACAATAACAACATAGATGTGGTTGCTCAGTTCAGTGATCTATGAATATCCTGTGTAGACCGGTCTGATTATGCTCACACAGACAGACAGACAGACAGATAGACAGACAATACATACATACATTGGGAGGTATTTAGAGAATAAGTGGCCCCTTATGATCACTCTACTAGATAGGACTAGACAGAGGGGAGCAACTGGTTTAGGAAGAATGCAAATGGTAGTAACAGAGTAGACATCCCCCAGGCATGTCCTCACACTAAACAGACAAAACTAGTTTAAACCAGAAACTGATGACTCATTTTATTTATTTATTTTTATTTCACCTTTATTTAACCAGGTAGGCTAGTTGAGAACAAGTTCTCATTTGCAACTGCGACCTGGCCAAGATAAAGCATAGCAATTCAACACGTACAACACAGAGTTACACATGGAATAAACAAAACATACAGTCAATAATACAGTAGAACAAAAGAAAACAAAAAGTCGAGTGGGTGCTACGAGTGGGTGCTGCTATGGTGACCGGTGAGCTGAGATAAGGCGGGGCTTTACCTAGCAGAGACTTGTAGATAACCTGTAGCCGGTGGGTTTGGCGACGAGTATGAAGCGAGAGACAACCAACAAGAGCGTACAGGTCGCAATGGTGGGTTTCCAATCTTTGGAATCTCAGATGATACGAAAGAGAGGTTGAACAGGCTAGTAATAGGGGTTGCAACAATTTCGGCAGATAATTTTAGAAAGAGAGGGTCCAGATTGTCTAGCCGGGCTAATTTGTATGGGTCCAGATTTTGCAGCTCTTTCAGAACATCAGCTATCTGGATTTGGGTGAAGGAGAAATGGTGGGAGCTTTGGCGGGTTGCTGTGGAGGGTGCCGGGCAGTCGATCGGGTTAGGGGTAGCCAGGTGGAAAGCATGGCCAGCTGTAGAGAAATGCTTATTGAAATTCTCAATTATAGTGGATTTATTGGCGGTAACAGTGTTTCCTAGCCTCAGAGCAGTGGGCAGCTGAGAGGAGGTGCTCTAATTCTCCATGGACTTTACAGTGTCCCAGAACTTTTTTGAGTTAGTATCACAGGATGCAAATTTCTGTTTGAAAAAGCTAGCCGTAGCTTTTCTAACTGCCTGTGTATATTTCTTCCTAACTTCCCTGAAAAGTTGCATATCACGGGGGCTATTCGATGCTAATGCAGAACGCCACAGGATGTTTTTGTGCTGGTCAAGGGCAGACAGGTCTGGAGTGAACCAAGGACTATATCTATTCCTAGTGCAACATTTTTTGAATGGGGCATACTTATTTGAGATGGTGAGGAAGGCACTTTTAAAGAATAGCCAGGCATCATCTACTGGCGGGATGAGGTCAATGTCATTCCAGGATACCCCGGCCAGGTCGATTAGAAAGGCTTGCTCGCAGAAGTGTTTTAGGAAGCGTTTGAAAGTGATGATGGGTGGTCGTTTGGTCGCAGACCCATTACGGATGCAGGCAATGAGGCAGTGATCGCTGAGATCTTGATTGAAAACAGCAGAGGTGTATTTGGAGGGCGAGTTAGTTAGGATGACATCTATGAGGGTGCCCGTGTTTACGGTTTTGGGGTTGTACCTGGTAGGTTCATTGATCATTTGTGTGAGATTGAGGGCATCAAGCTTAGATTGTAGGATGGCCAGGGTGTTAAGCATGTCCCAGTTTAGGTCACCTAGTAGCACGAGCTCAGAAGATAGATGGGGGGCAATCAATTCACATATGGTGTCGAGGGCACAGCTGGGGGCAGAGAGAGGTCTATAGCAAGCGGCAACAGTGAGAGACTTGTTTCTGGAAAGGTGAATTTTTAGAAGTAGAAGCTCAAATTGTTTGGGTACAGACTTGGATAGTAATACAGAACTCTGCAGGCTATCTTTGCAGTAGATTGCAACACCGCCCCCTTTGGCAGTTCTATCTTGCCGGAAAATGTTATAGTTAGCAATGGAGATTTCAGGGTTTTTGGTGGTTTTCCTAAGTCAGGATTCAGACACGGCTAAGACATCCGGGTTGGCAGAGTGTGCTAAAGCAGTGAGTAAAACAAACTTAGGGAGTAAGCTTATAATGTTAACATGCATGAAACCAAGGCATTTTACGGTTACAGAAGTCAACAGATGAGAGCACCTGGGGAGTGGGAGTGGAGCTAGGCACTGCAGGACCTGGATTAACCTCCACATCACCAGAGGAACAGAGGAGAAGTAGGATAAGGGTACGGCTAAAGGCTATACGAACTGGCCGTCTAGCACGTTCGGAACAGAGTGTAAAAGGAGCAGGTTTCTGGGCACGATAGCATAGATTCAAGGCATAGTGTACAGACAAAGGTAAGGTAGGAGGAGAGTATATTGGAGGTAAACCTAGGCATTGAGTAATGATGAGAGAGATATAGTCTCTGGAGACGTTTAAACCAGGTGATGTCATCGCATATGTTGGAGGTGGAACAACATGGTTGGTTAAGGCATATTGAGCAGGGCTAGAGGCTCTACAGTGAAATAAGACAGTAATCACTAACCAGGACAGTAATGAACGAGGCATATTGATATTAGAGAGAGGCATGCTGTCACATTCTTCGTCGTCTGAAGATAAAGAGAAATCACTGTCGGACCAATACGCAGCGGGTTGCGTGCTCAACATCATATTTATTAAATACGTTGAACACGGAAAAAAACAAGAAATGCAGAAAACACGACTGGAGACAGTTTTGCAGGCAATGACAACTAGCAGTGCAAAATCAACTAACCACAAAACCCCAGGTGAAAACAAGCTCCTAATATATGACTCTCAATCAGGAACAACGAAGTACAGCTGTTCCTGATCGAGAGCCACACAGACAACAAAGAAATACACAAACCAGAAAAACCCTAGACAACCAAAAACCAGAACATACACCCAAACCCCGGAACACATAAATATAACACCCCTCTACGCTACACATAACCCCCGGACCACATAAAACAAATACCCTCTGCGACGTCCTGACCAAACTACAGTTACAAATAATCCCTAAAACTGGTCAGGACGTGACACATGCGTAGCCAAGGGAACATATGGGTCCAGTGAGTGCTTGGGCTGACTGGGGACACGGCGATTCAGACAGTTAGCAGGCCGATGCTAACAAGCTAACAGTTAGTAGGCCGGGGCTAAACAAGCTAGCAGTTAGCAGACTGGGTTAGCAAGCAAGCAGTTGGCAGACCGGGTTAGCAAGCAAGCAGTTGGCAGACCGAGGCTAGCAGTTAGCAGACCGGGACAAGCAAGCTAGCAGTTAACAGACCGGGGCTAGCAAGTTAGCCTTTGGGGGACATCGCGATCGGGGCCGTCTAGCACGATCGGAACAGAGTGTATATGGGTCCGCGATTGGGGAAGTCTGTTTTTGCCTCTTTGTGCGGTGACGTCGATAGACCAGTTATGGAATTAGTAGGGTTCCAAGTAGCTCTAGGTAGCTAGTAGGCCGCGGTTAGCAGAATGGGCCTTCAGCGGACGTCGCGCCTGAGGGGCCTGTTGGAATCCTCGGGCAGATTATGTCGGTATTTCAGTCGGTGAGGATCGGCAGGGTTCCATGCCCCGTACCGGCAGTAGAAGGGGTCCGGATATTGTAGCCCAGGAGTGGGTTTCGGTGGTAGCACAGGAGCCCTGTCCGGGCTAGCTTCAGGCTAATTGGTGCTTGCGCCGGGATGGAAGCGCGGGATTGCGGTTAGCTAGTTGCGAAGATCCAGATGAAAATGTTCAGAGTTTGCGGTAGGAATCCGGGGATATGGGGAACATTTTTTAATAATAATAGGTCCGTTATGCTCTGGTTTGAGTCACGTTGTTCGAACTGGCGAGAGCTTTCCGAGCTCAAGGTTAGCTGATGACCGCTAGCAATGGTTTGCTGACTGATAGCTGGTAGGTAGTTAGCTGGCTAGCTTCAGTTGAGGGATTCCAGATCCGAAGTAAATAGAAATACTTTAGAAAAAAAACAGATCCACGCCACATTGGGTGAGGCGGGTTGCAGGAGAGTATTTAGAAGTTGAGGTTTAGGAAAATATTTTTAAAAGATATGCGAAGAAAAATATGTAATGAGGACATTGCAAGCAACTTTGCAGCAGGGGCAGTCTTTAGACTGATAGAACTTTCTTCTTTAATTTTGCAAACATTTTATGAGTCAAGTAAAGGCCAAACTATGTTCAACAGGCACCTGGAGAAATAAGCAGACCTGATACAGTAGATAATAATTTGAATGATACTCACTGGCAGTGGTCATCAGCTTTTCTACATTCACATCCAGAGTAGAGAATGGGGAGGCCTAGGACAAAGTATACTACAATAATCAGCATATAGAATTGCCTTCTGTTCGTGGGTGTGAATTATTTGCCTTAATTTTGTACAGCATTACATTACACATACAGTTCCTTCAGATGGTATTCACACCCCTTAACTTATTCCACATTTTGTTGTGTTACAAATTGGGATTAAAATAAATGTAATTGTCTTTTTGTTTTTGTTTTTTACGATCTACACCAAATACTCTGTAATGTCAAAGTGGAAGAAAAATTACAACATTTTTAAAGGTATATGAAAAAATAAAACACTAATATATCTTGTTTAAATAAGTGTTGAAGTCCCTGAGTCAATACATGTTAGAATCACTTTTGGCAGTAATTACAGCTGTGAGTCTTTTTGGGAAAGTCTCTAAGAGCTTTGCACACCTGGATTGTACAATATTTGCCTATTATTATTTTTTAACCTCTTCAAGCTCTGTCAAGTTGGTTGCTGATTATTGCTAGACAGCCATTTTCAAGTCTTGCCATAGATTTTCAAGCCGACTTAAGTCAAAACTGTAACTAGGCCACATTCAAGCAAATCCAGGAACATTCAAGCAACACCAGTGTACTGTATATTTGGCCTTGAGTTTAAAGTTTTTGTCCTGCTGAAAGGTGAATTTGTCTCCCAGTGTCTGTTGGAAAGCAGACAGTACTTGGTTTCCTCTAGGATTTTCCCTGTGGTCAGCTCTATTCTGTTTCTTTTTATGCCCCCAAAAAACTCTCTAGTCCTTGCTGATGACAAGTATATCCATAACATGCTTGAAAATATGAATGTGTTGTGATGTGTTTGACCAAACATAATGCTTTGTATTCAGGACAAAAAGTTAATTTATTTGCCACACTTTAGTGCATTATTGCAAACAGGGTGTAGGTTTAGGAATAGTTGTATTATGTACACTGTATTCTTTTCACTCTGTCATTTAAGTTAGTATTGTGGAGTAACTAAAATGTTGTTGATTCATCCTTAGTTTTCTTCTATCACAGCCATTAAACTGTTTTATAATCACCATTGGCCTCATGATGAAATCCCTGCATGGTTTCCTTACTCTCTGGCAACTGAGTTAGGAAGGATGCCTGTAAATTTGTAGTGACTGGGTGTGTTGATTCACCATCCAAAGCATAATTAATAACTTCACCATGCTCAAACTGATATTTATTGTCTGCTTTTTTCAAATGTTTTACCCATCTATCAATAGGTGCCCTTCTTTGCGACGCATTAGAAAACCTCCCTGGACTTTGTGGTTGAATCTGCACTTGAAATTCACTACTTGACTGAAAGACCTTAAAGATAATTGCATGTGTGGGGTATATAACCATATTGACTACCTTTATTGCACATAGAGTGAGTCCATGCAACTTATTATGTGACTTGTTAAGCTTGACTCAAGACATTTCAGCTTTTCATTTTTTATTAATTTGTCAAAATTGTGGGGCATTGTGGGATATAGTGTGTAGATCAGTGGCACAAAATCTCAATTTAATCCATTTTAAATTCAGGCTGTAACACAAAATGTGGAAAAAGGGGTGTGAATAATTTGTTGGTTCTCATAGCACAATGCTATGTCCTGTCATTATTGACCTCATCATTATCCATCTCTGACCATCCTTGTGATGTTGACTTTGCCTTAGAATGATCAGCAAACCAAATGAATGCCCTTACCACTAGTACACCATTAGAGAGATACTCGCCAGCAGGCTCTTTACTGCAAACAGGGAACACAAGAAACACAAACTTTTTTTTCAGTCATGGAAGTAGTTCCCTTACAAAAAAAGGTGTTTAAAGCAGCAATCCTTAATTGAAACATTAACAAAGTGTTCTCCCCTCCAGTTTCGGTAAAAAGCTGAGGGATGGGGCTGGAGAATTGCAACCACTCTCAAATCCATAGACTACAGGGTTACCCAATAGGCAGCCCGCTGTCCAAATTCGGCACACGGGTGATTTTATTTGTTTTGTATTCATTTTTGTTGTCGGACATAAAAGACCGTAAAATCACCAGGAAATTAAATTGCGTGATTTTATTTTATGAAATCTGTTCCAAAGTAATAGAGAGGCATATCTGTTTGTATCCCAATGTAATTAAAGTTTGAAATTATTCCGTTTTTAAAAATGATTCTGTACAAATTATTTATGACTATGTTCCATCCCCGTGACCATCAGCTCAAGGAAAAATTGGGCCACGGCTGAATGTACAGTTGAAGTCGGAAGTTTACATACACTTAGGTTGGATTCATTAAAACTCGTTTTTCAACCACTCCACAAATTTCTTGTTAACAAACTATAGTTTTGGCAAGTCGGTTAGGACATCTGCATTGTGCATGACGCAAGTAATTTTTCCACCAATTGTTTACAGACAGATTATTTCACTTACAATTCACTGTATCACAATTCCAGTGGGTCAGAAGTTTACATACACTAAGTTGACTGTGCCTTTAAACAGCTTGGAAAATTCCAGAAAATGATGGCATGGCTTTTCAAGCTTCTGAGAGGCTAATTGACATCATTTGAGTCAATTGGAGGTGTACCTGTGGATGTATTTCAAGGCCTACCTTCAAACTCAGTGCCTCTTTGCTTGACATCATGGGAAAATCAAAAGAACTCAGCCAAGATCTCAGAAAAAAAATTGTAGACCTCCACAAGTCTGCTTCATCCTTGGGAGCAATTTCCAATGCTGGAGGAAACAGGTACAAAAGTATCTACAGTGAGGGAAAAAAGTATTTGATCCCCTGCTGATTTTGTACGTTTGCCCACTGACAAAGAAATGATCAGTCTATAATTTTAATGGTAGGTTTATTTGAACAGTGAGAGACAGAATAACAACCAAAAAATCCAGAAAAACGCATGTCAAAAATGTTATAAATTGATTTGCATTTTAATGAGGGAAATAAGTATTTGACCCCTCTGCAAAACATGACTTAGTACTTGGTGGCAAAACCCTTGTTGGCAATCACAGAGGTCAGATGTTTCTTGTAGTTGGCCACCAGGTTTGCACACATCTCAGGAGGGATTTTGTCCCACTCCTCTTTGCACATCTTCTCCAAGTCATTAAGGTTTCGAGGCTGACGTTTGGCAACACTTTCACCCAGTTGTCCTCTGAATCATTCAGATGGTCATTGGCAAACTTCAGACGGGCATGTATATGTGCTTTCTTGAGCAGGGGGACCTTGCGGGCACTGCAGGATTTCAGTCCTTCACGGAGTAGTGTGTTACCAATTGTTTTCTTGGTGACTATGTTCCCAGCTGCCTTGAGATCATTGACAAGATCCTCCCGTGCAGTTCTGGGCTGATTCCTCACCGTTCTCATGATCATTGCAACTCCACGAGGGGAGATCTTGCATGGAGCCCCAGGCCGAGGGAGATTGACAGTTATTTTGTGTTTCTTCCATTTGCGAATAATCGCACCAGCTGTTGTCACCTTCTCACCGAGCTGCTTGGCGATGGTCTTGTAGCCCATTCCAGCCTTGTGTAGGTCTACAATCTTGTCCCTGACATCCTTGGAGAGCTCTTTGGTCTTGGCCATGGTGGAGAGTTTGGAATCTGATTGATTGCTTTTGTAGACAGGTGTCTTTTATACAGGTAACAAGCTGAGATTAGGAGCACTCCCTTTAAGAGTGTGCTCCTAATCTCAGCTCGTTACCTGTATAAAAGACACCTGGGAGCCAGAGAGGGTGTCAAATACTTATTTCCCTCATTAAATGCAAATCAATTTATAACATTTTTGACATGAGTTTTTCTGGATTTTTTTGTTGTTATTCTGTCTCTCACTGTTCAAATAAACCTACCATTGCAATTATAGACTGATCATTTCTTTGTCAGTGGGCAAACGTACAAAATCAGCAGGGAATCAAATACTTTTTTCCCTCACTGTATATCCACAGTAAAAGAGTCCTATATCGACATAACCTGAAAGGCCTCTCAGCAAGGAAGAAGCCACTGTTCCAAAACCGCCATAAGAACACCATCCCAACTGTGAAGCACGGGATGGCAGCATCATGTTGTGGGGGTGCTTTGCTTCAGGAGGGACTGGTGCACTTCACAAAATAGATGGCATCATGAGGCAGGAAAATTATGTGGATATATTGAAGCAACATCTCAAGACATCAGTCAGGAAGTTAAAGCTTGGTCGCAATGGGTCTTCCAAATGGACAATGACCCCAAGCATACTTCCAAAGTTGTGGCAAAATGGCTTAAGGACAACAAAGTCAAGGTATTGGAGTGGCCATCACAAAGCCCTGACCTCAATCCTATAGAAAATTTGTGGTCAGAACTGAAAAAGTGTGCGCGAGCAAGGAGGCCTACGAACCTGACTCAGTTACACCAGCTCTGTCAGGAGGAATGGGCCAAAATTCACCCAACTTATTGTGGGAAGCTTGTGGAAGGCTACCCGAAACGTTTGACCCAAGTTAAACAATTTAAAGGCATTGCTACCAAATAATAATTGAGTATATGTAAACTTATGACCCACTGGGAATGTGATGAAAGAAATCAAAGCTGAAATAAATCATTCTCTCTACTATTATTCTGACATTTCACATTCTTAAAATAAAGTGGTGATCCTAACTGACCAAAGACAGGGAATTTTTACTAGGATTAAATGTCAGGAATTGTGAATAACTGAGTTTAAATGTATTTGGCTAAGGTGTATGTAAACTTCTGACTTCAACTGTAATTGGGGACCCCTCGACTACGCTATGGATGCAAGGACTGACCATCCATGACATCATAATTCGTTTTAACAATGCTTTTAGGCTACACAGCGCTTGTTTACATTTACTTTGTTTACAAACATTGGAGACAGGTAGCCTTGCTCAGGGGTCTTAAAAAGAGAGCTCCTTTTAAAAAAATGAAACGTGACGAGCTAGTCATTTCTTTCTAGCTTTCAAATAGGCACATCTTTCTCCTCTCACCTGAAACTCTTCTTCAGGTCCATAATGTACAAGAGAAAGTAGTGCAGTAGTAGTGTTGTAGTATTTTCTGTCAATATACCTGGTAAAATAATTTTCACGCAAATTCTATTTCATATTTTCCCAAATGATGTTCTCAGTTTTACTTTTCACTCTTAAAATTACAATTGTTCATAGAGAAACAATGACATTGGATGTTGTCAATGCAACATGTCAATGCCTAAATCACATTTTAAAAAAAATTGGTCTGGAAGATTTTTTACTGTATTTCCCCTTTAATTGCGCATCTGGCCCTTTAATTGAGCGTCTAGCAAGTGAGGAATGTGCAATATGCCGGTCTAGAGATGGTTCTGTACTGCAGCTGCTCATGGCAAAGTTTGCAAATAACAAATAGTAGATACAAATGATATACTGTACTTACACATGATATACTTCTGACAGGAAAGCCTACTTTACAATTTACATTTAATTTATAGGTTTTGGAGAAAGTATTTCTGTCAACCCAGAAGAAGATTATCACATCCACTGGTTACACATGGGAGTGATAAACAAACGTGGCACCACACGGACAGAGGGACAATATTACTGGAAATGAATTGACTTTTTAAGCCAATAGTGGCTAACCAGGCGTGGGATAATGTCAATGTTGCGTATATTAGATAGTCTCTAGGAGATATTTGTGAGATTTGTTTATGACAGTTTGCGCTGGAACTAGGGCTGTGGCAGTCACAAAATATTGTCAGCCGGTGATTGTCACACAAATAACTGTTGGTCTCATGGTAATTGACCATTGATTAACATAAACACATTTAGCATCTCCTGGCTTCCACTGCCACTGATGAATATCTACATTTGAACAATTCTAATAAATGAATGTAATATAGCCTACACGTCACAATAAATCCATTATTTACTTTAGACAGGTCTAAAGAAGCACGATATGAAGAAAATGTAGCCTATTTCATCATTTTACATTTTAGTAGACACTCTTATCCAGAGCGACTCACAGTAGTGAATGCATACATTTCATTTCATACATTTTTTTTTCTTTTTTTTCCCCCGTGCTAGTCCCCCGTGGGAATCGAACCCACAATCCTGGCGTTGCAAACACCAGGCTCTAGCAACTGAGCTACAGGGAAGGCAGAAAAGCATACTATGTTAGGTCCTGATCTGGCTACACCAAATGGCTGTGGGCTGCACTAGTTCATATAGCAGACAAGATTTGCTTAGAATTCCGTGGCATTATTTTATAGTATGAAGAATGCAATTGAACAAAGCTAAATAAAATAGAAAGGATATTTTCTCCAAACGATTTGAGGGAGTGTGCACATGCGGCTATGTGGAGTCGTTAACAAAGAAATAGATGTTTGCTCTACAAACGTTGGGCTATATGTTTTGATATTTATTACATTGTAAGGCTGCATGATGCAACTCTAATGATGATTTGAAAAAAGTCACTTGAAAGGCATGAGCTCAGTTTTTTTTGGCGCAGGCTGTACACGTTTCAACAGTCACTCATTCACAATTTGACAAGCACTTGATAATGCCTAGAATTTCACGGTGGCATCCCCTTTGTGTGGCCATAGTGCACCCTAAAATAATCCATGCCTTTTGCGGCCAGTGGCGGTTGTGCCCTTCTCCCTGAGAGGTGCCCGCTCAGAATCACCTCTCACTCACATGGCTCTCCATCATGTGATCGGGTCTTTCTGACAGGTTACACGTGAAGACAGACACATCGGGAACGCAACTGTGGGCGTCCTCATCCAATTCTGAGGTACATAATGAAGATATTGGAAGAACTGTCCACATTCACGTTTCATCAGCCAAGAAGATGAGTAGGCCTAACGAACAGCAACAGCACTAGCCTATGTCAATCTACTATCTCCCATAGTACAAAAGTCAGCCTATTCTATTCTGTGCAATAAATAAATATTCCAAACACAGTCTGGGACAGTTGTGGGATGCGATAGATCCCAAATGAATATAACCACTAGAAGCTATTTGGATATTTCTCCACATTGTAAGCGTAGGAATGCGCACATGGTAGTAGGCAATCAGCCGAATATTCCATTAGCAGAAAACACCATTATCAAAAGTGAACATAAATGCAATTATGCATGTAATGCTTTAATTATAAAGGTGCATTTTTATGGTGTAAATTATTTTCCCCAAACTTGAAACTCAGGCGCTGTTTATGTTTCCCAGTTAGGCTCTACACCCCTTGTAAAACAGATAATGCGCTTAATTTATTTGGCCACTTTAGTTGTGATACAAACTTATCAAAACATATAGGCCTATGGGCTAGGCTACATGAGGTGTGCGACTATGATTAGAAAAAGTCGCAAAAAAAAGGCATTGTTTCTTATTCTGGGCATCATTCACAAGTGATACTATAAAATTCACCAGTGATAGGCTAATATTGTCACCCATCAGACTATTCTTGATTTAATGTTGTTTTTACATATACTAAATAATATATGTGTGAATATTTATTTATTTAGAATGGACCATTAGCATGCACCTGTATCGAAACAGGGGCAGCAGGAACAAATACATGTAATCGATGAACTTAAATAGTGAATGGAGGACGCTGTTCCCGTGGTTCATTTTCATGCCAGCCAGGTAGGCTATACTCCTGTTGTAAATATAAGCAAAGTGCTTTAAATTAGGAAAGTTGAGAAATAAATATAAACTTAGCAAAAAAAGAAACGTCTCTTTTTCAGGACCCTGTCTTTCAAAGATAATTAGTAAAAATCCAAATAACTTCACAGATCTTCATTGTAAAGGGTTTAAACCCGTGCTTGTTCAATGAACCATAAACTATTAATCAACATGCACCAGTGGAACGGTCGTTAAGACACTAACAGCTTACAGACGGTAGGCAATTAAGGTCACAGTTATGAAAACTTAGGACACTAAAGAGGCCTTTCTATTGACTCTGAAAAACAACAAAAGAAAGATGAGGGTCCCTGCTCATCTGTGTGAACGTGCCTTAGGCATGCTGAAATGAGGCATGAGGACTGCAGATGTGGCCAGGGCAATAAATTGCAATGTCCGTACTGTGAGACGCCTAAAACAGCGCTACAGGGAGACAGGACGGACAGCTGATCCTCCTCACAGTGGCAGACCACGTGTACCAATATCTGCACAGGATCAAGCACATCCGAACATCACACCTGTGGGACAGGTACAGTATGGCAACAACAACTGCCCGAGTTACACCAGGAGCGCACAATCCCTCCATTAGTGCTCCGACTGTCTGCAATAAGCTGAGAGAGGCTGTACTGAGGGTTTGTAGGCCTGTTGTAAGGCAGGTCCTCACCAGACATCACCAGCAACAACGTCGCCTATGGGCACAAACCCACCGTCACTGGACCAGACAGGACTGGCAAAAAGTGCTCTTCACTGACGAGTCGCGGTTTTGTCTCACCAGGGGTGATGGTGGGATTCGCGTTTATCGTCGAAGGAATGAACCGAGGCCTGTACTCTGGAGCGGGATCGATTTGGAGGTGGAGGGTCCGTCATAGTCTGGGGCGGTGTGTCACAGCATCATCGGACTGAGCTTGTTGTCATTGCAGGCAATCTCAATGCTGTGCGTTACAGGGAAGACATCCTCCTCCCTCATGTGGTACCCTTCCTGCAGGCTCATCCTAACATAACCCTCCAGCATGACAATGCCACCAGCCATACTGCTCGTTCTGTGTGTGATTTCCTGCAAGACATGAATGTCAGTGTTCTGCCATGGCCAGCGAAGAGCCCGGATCTCAATCCCATTGAGCACGTCTGGGACCTGTTGGATCGGAGGGTGAGGGCTAGGGCCATTCCCCCCAGAAATGTCCGGGAACTTGCAGGTGCCTTGGTGGAAGAGTGGGGTAACATCTCACAGCAAGAACTCGCAAACATGGTGCAGTCCATGAGGAGGAGATGCACTGCAGTACTTAATGCAGCTGTTGGCCACACCAGATACTGACTGTTACTGTCACGACTTCCGCCGAAGTCGGCTCCTCTCCTTGTTCGGGCGGCGTTCGGTGATTGTCGTCACCGGCTTTCTAGCCATCGCCACTCCATTTCTCATTTGTTTTGTCTTGTTCCATACACACCTGGTTTTCATTCCCCAATCAATCTACATGTATTTAGTCCTCTGTTCCCCATCATGTCTTTGTGTGTAATTGTTTGATGTTATGTGGTTTTTGGAACGGAATCAAAAGTGTGCCTGTTACTACACTCTGCCCTCCTGCACCTGACTTCGCCTCCAGTACACCCCTTAACAGTTATTTTAGATTTTGACCCCCCATTTGTTCAGGGACACATTATTCAATTTCTGTTAGTCACATGTCTGTGGAACTTGTTCAGTCTTGTTATCTTGTTATCCTCTTGAGCATCTGATCCCGTTAGCGGGATCAAAATCCAGCGAAAAATCATATCGCCAATTAGCATTAAAAAATTAGCATAATTTTTTACAAAATTAAAAAATATTTTTTTTTTTTTTTTATAGATACACCTCTCCTGAATCGACCCACGTCGTCCGATTTCAAAAAGGTTTTACAGGAAAAGCAAATCATTAGATTATATTAGATGAGTCCATCGTAAAAAGCAGCTTCATAGCCATTTTCCGACCAACCACTTCCATCACATATTATCAATAAACAGCTAAATGTAGCACTAACCTTTTACAAACTTCATCAGATGGCACCCCTAGGACATCATGTTATACAATGCATGCATTCTTTTGTTCAATAAAGGTCATATTTATATATAAAAACAGCATTTTACATCTCTGTCTGACGTTGACTACCTAATTTCCCCTCAAAAGCGTCCCGGTAAACAATGCTACGTTTCAATAAATTGCTATACTATAACGATTTTTTAAATGTATATTGTCAATCTAACATTTATAGATGAATATCTCTTGAGAACACCCGTCATACCAGATTTTAAATTAACTTTACTGGGTAATCACACTTTGCGATAAAAGGAGATGCGATACTCAGAAAATCAGCTAATATACAGTGCTCGGCGCCATCTTGGATGCAACAGTATGAACCATCTCATCTTCAATAATATTGTCAATAATCGCCTACCTTTAGTTGTCTTCATCAGAAAGCATCCCAGGTCCACAACAGATGTATTTTCGGTCAAAAAGTCCATACTTCACGTTCCATTAGCCTGATGTTGGTAGCGCGTCCTATGGCTCTCTCCAAACGCAGCTCTGCACTTCATACTGAAAGCAATCCTCGCGCATGTAGGTTCGTTCAAACATGTCAAACGTTGTATAAAATAAATGTTCAGGGCCACTAACACCAAGAGAGCCAATAAGATTCGAGGGGGATGATTTCATTGCCTTTAAAACCGTTTCCAAAGGTGGGGGCAGACATGGCCGCCGGCGTCATAATGGTGATGGCCCATCCCCTGTGACCAATTTCAAACTCCTGTCATTCACTGAGTTTTGACTCTATAAGGCTCAAACCACTGTGAAAGGACTGGCGACATCTAGTGGAAGCAATAGGAAGTGCCAAAATATTCCTAAACCCCTGTGTTTTTCAATGGGATAGGTTAGAACTCAATACAACACATCAGGTATCCACTTCCTGTCAGAAAATGTCTCAGGGTTTTGCCTGCCAAATGAGTTCTGTTATACTCACAGACACCATTCAAACAGTTTTAGAAACTTTAGAGTGTTTTCTATCCATATATAATAAGTATATGCATGCCCTATCTTCTGAGTTTGATTAGTAGGCCGTTGAAAATGGGAACGATTTTTTTTCAAAATGCGCTGTGGCGCCCCCTATCCTAGGGTATCCTCAAGAGGTTAAGTTCATACAAATATTTACACGTTAAGTTTGATGAAAATAAACGCAGTTGACAGTGAGAGGACGTTTCTTTTTTTGCTGAGTTTAGTAGGCCTAGGCTATAGAAAGCTGATGGGATCCTCCTCTTTTTAATAAAGGCCATCACTCAGTTTTATCGCACAATTGCATAGCCTATTGAAATGTTGCGCAACATGAGCTCATGGGCTCTCATGAAGTGTTTGGTTAGATTTTCGATTACATTTGCATTGATTTTATTTTTTATTTTTTTTATTTAACCAGGTAAGCTAGTTGAGAACAAGTTCTAATTTGCACCTGCGACCTGGCCAAGATAAAGCATAGCAATTCGACACATACAACAACACAGAGTTACACATGAAATAAACAAAACATAGTCAATAATACAGTAGAAAAAACGAAAACAAAAAGTCTATATACAGTGAGTGCAAATGAGGTAAGATAAGGGAGTTAAGGCAATAAATAGGCCATGGTGGCGAAGTAATTACAATATAGCAATTAAACACTGGAATGGTAGATGTGCAGAAGATGAATGTGCAAGTAAAGATACTGGGGTGCAAAGGAGCAAGATAAATAAATAAATACAGTATGGGGATGAGGTAGATAGATGGGCTATGTACAGGTGCAGTGATCTGTGAGCTGCTCTGACAGCTGATGCTTGAAGCTAGTGAGGGAGATATATATGCAGTTCGTTCCAGTCATTGGCAACAGAGAATTCGAAGGAAAGGCGACCAGTGGCTTTGGGGGTGACCAGTGAGATATACCTGCTGGAGCGCATGCTACGAGTGGGTGCTGCTATGGTGACCAGTGAGCTGAGATAAGGCGGGGCTTGACCTAGCAGAGACTTGTAGATAACCTGTAGCCAGTGGGTTTGGCGACGAGTATGAAGCGAGGGCCAACCAACGAGAGCGTACAGGTCGCAGCGGTGGGTAGTGTATGGGGCTTTGGTGACAAAACGGATGGCACTGTGATAGACTCCAACCAATTTGTTGTGTAGAGTGTTGGAGGCTATTTTATAGATGACATCGCCGAAGTCGAGGATCGGTAGGATGGTCAGTTTTACGAGGGTATGTTTGGCAGCATGTGTGAAGGATGCTTTCTGGCGATATAGGAAGCCGATTCTAGATTTAATTTTGGATTGGAGATGCTTAATGTGAGTCTGGAAGGAGAGTTTACAGTCTAACCAGACACCTAGGTATTTGTAGTTGTCCATCTATACTAAGTCAGAGCCGTCCATGCTGGACGGGCGTGCAGGTGCGGGCAGTGATCGATTGAATAGCATGCATTTAGTTTCACTTGCATTTAACTTCTTATGGATGGTGGCAGTATTGAGTAGCTTGGATGACTGACGTGCCCAGAGTAAACTGCATGCTACTCATGCCCAGAAGCTAATATATGCATTTGGATAGAAAACACTCTGAAGTTTCTAAAACTGTTTGAATGATGTCTGTGAGTATAACAGAACTCATATGGCAGGCAAAAACCTGAGAACAAATCCAACCAGGAAGTGGTTTGTAGTTTTTCAAGTGATTGCCTATCCAAACTACAGTGTCTGTGGGGTAATTTTGCACTTCCTAAGGCTTCCACTAGATGTCAACAGTCTTTAGAACCTTGTTTGAGGCATCTACTGTGAAGTGGGGGAGAATAAGAGCTCATTGAGTGAGAGGACTGCCAGCAGGGCATGAGCCTCAGCCATGCGCGCTCACGTGAGAGGTAGCTCAGTTCCATTGCATTTCTGAAGACAAAGGATTTCTCCGGTTGAAACTTTACTGCAGATTTATGATAAAAAGTAGTTGGTAAACCAGGTGAGGCAATCATTTGAGAAACCAAGGCTCTCGAGTCTGCCAATAAGAATGTGGTGATTGACAGAGTCGAAAGCCTTGACCAGGTCGATGAATACGGCTGCACAGTAATGTCTCTTATCGATGGAGGTTATGTTTTTTAGGACCTTGAGCGTGGCTGAGGTAAACCCATAACCAGCTCTGAAACCGGATTGCATAGCGGAGAAGGTACAGTGGGATTTGAAATGGTCGGTAATCTGTTTGTTAACTTGGCTTTCGAAGACCTTAGAAAGACAGGGTAGGATAGCTATAGGTCTGTAGCAGTTTGGGTCTAGAGTGTCACCCCCTTTGAAGAGGGGGATGACCGTGGCAGCTTTCCAATCTTTGGGAATCTCAGACGATACGAAAGAGAGGTTGAACAGGCTAGTAATAGGGGTTGCAACAATTTCAGCAGATCATTTTAGAAAGAGAGGGTCCAGATTGTCTAGCCCGGCTGATTTGTAGGGGTCCAGATTTTGCAGCTCTTTCAGAACATCAGCTATCTGGATTTTGGTGAAGGAGAAATGGTGGGGGCTTTGGCGGGTTGCTGTGGAGGGTGCCGGGCAGTTGACCGGGGTAGGGGTAGCCAGGTGGAAAGCATGGCCAGCCGTAGAGAAATGCTTATTGAAATTCTCAATTATAGTGGATTTATCGGTGGTAACAATGTTTCCTAGCCTCAGAGCAGTAGGCAGCTGGGAGGAGGTGCTCTTATTCTCCATGGACTTTACAGTGTCCCAGAACTTTTTTGAGTTTGTAAAACAAGATGCAAATTTCTGTTTGAAAAAGCTAGACTTAGCTTTCCTAACTGCCTGTGTATATTTGTTCCTAACTTCCCTGAAAAGTTGCATATCACGGGGGCTATTCGATGCTAATGCAGAACGCCACAGGATGTTTTTGTGCTGGTCAAGGGCAGACAGGTCTGGAGTGAACCAAGGACTATATCTATTCCTAGTTCTACATTTTATGAATGGGGCATGCTTATTTAAGATGGTGAGGAAGGCACTTTTAAAGAATAACCAGGCATCATCTACTGACGGGATGAGGTCAATGTCATTCCAGGATACTCCAGCCAGGTCGATTAGAAAGGCCTGCTTGCAGAAGTTTTTTAGGGAGCGTTTGACAGTGATGAGGGGTGGTCGTTTGGTCGCAGACCCATTACTGAATAAGGCAATGAGGCAGTGATCGCTGAGATCTTGATTGAAAACAGCAGAGGTGTGTTTGGAGGGCGAGTTAGTTAGGATAATATCTATGAGGGTGCCCGTGTTTACGGATTTGGGGTTGTACCTGGTAGGTTCATTGATCATTTGTGTGAGATTGAGGGCATCAAGCTTAGATTGTAGGATGCCGGGGTGTTAAGCATGTCCCTGTTTAGGTCACCTAGTAGCACTAGCTCAGACGATAGATGGGGGGCAATCAATTCACATATGGTGTCGAGGGCACAGCTGGGGGCAGAGGGTGGTCTATAGCAAGCGGCAACAGTGAGAGACTTGTTTCTGGAAAGGTGAATTTTTAGAGGTAGAAGCTCGAATTGTTTGGGTACAGACTTGGATAGTAATACAGAACTCTGCAGGCTATCTTTGCAGTAGATTGCAACACCGCCCCCTTTGGCAGTTCTGTCTTGCCGGAAAATGTTATAGTTAGGGATGGAGATTTCAGGGTTTTAGGTGGTTTTCCTAAGTCAGGATTCAGACACGGCTAAGACATGCGGGTTGGCAGAGTGTGCTAAAACAGTGAGTAAAACAAACTTAGGGAGTAGCTGTTGATGTCAGAGTGATTAGAGGGACAATAGAGTGCTGAGTACCAGGCAGTTAGCAAGCTTGGTAGGCTACTAATGACCAGCAGCATCAGAGCTTGGAGTAACCTAATTACAGTGACTAAACGGTCATATGGAATTTGACTGCCTTCATGACTCCTGACCACCCGGTGCGGTGGCAATATGGTCACTACAACAGCCCTAGGTAGAACACCTGAAAATACTTTTAGAATTGTTTGGAGGCACACCACTGGCCTAGCGGTTAAGAGCGGCGGTAGCCCAGCGGTTAAGATCGGCAGGTAAACTAGTGGTTAAGAGTGGCAGGTAACCTAGAGGTTAAGAGCTTTGGGCCAATATCCTACAAGTTGCTGGTTCGAATCCCTGAGCCAACTAAGTGAAAAATCTGTTGATGTGCTCTTCAGCAAGACACTTCACCCTAATTGCTGTGGATAAGAGTGTCTGCTAAATGAATAAATGCTTTCTTAGATGTGAAACTGTACATTTTATTTTTACTTTCACATGTGGAGAAACAATCACATTTGAAAGTTTTTCACATATGAAACTGCAAATGAGATTGTTTTTCACATGTGAACTTGCAATTCCACAGGTGAAATTTAAGCTCAACATGTGAAAACAGCTATTTCACATGTGCTTTTTTGTAAGGGTTGTTACAACAAAACATTTCAACATCTTCTGCTTTGATAGCGCTTCCACAATGGCATGGATGTCAAAGTTGACACTCACCTCTCCAGCAACTCAAACTCAACCCACAATTCATCTTTGGTCTGAAATAGAGAGGAGGCATAGGACACTAAGGATGTGATTCATTAATTACATATTCTAGTTATGTTCCTTAGCGCTAGAATAGTCCTACCGGTTCACAGATGAAGGTCTTGGTCTCCTTCTTCCCAGGGGTGAGGTTATTGATGTCAAACACTATGATGGAGCACAGGTCATCGCCAGTGAAACTGTCCTCATCGTACACCTTCAACTCCACAATATTCTGGAAAGACAAGGGCATCGCTTACTCGATTTTATCACGATTGGATGTACTGTCTTTTGATTTACAGTATATGTTTGTTTACACATGCAAAACTAGTAAGTCTATAAACTCTCATTCTGGAACTTACCGGAATTTTCACACAAGATAACACATTCCTTTTGCAATTCTAATCTGTTCCATGGCATGTGAAATAACACGTTAACCTATTATTTTCAATATATTTAAGGGGAAAAAATGCATCCAAACTAGCTTTTCAGGGGTTTGTGAAAGCAAAGTCGGGTACAATGCATTTTTTTATGTGTTAAAATTCAATTGGTGTTACAATAAAATGTGTTATTTGAGCTGCACAAAGTACGTGTAACGCTTGTTGTAAGTGGTAGTTGAAGTGGACCAAGGTGCAGCGTGGTAAGTGTTCATGATTTCTTTATTCATAAACACACTCAAACAAAATAACAAAAGTGAAAACGCACAGTTCCGTCAGGCACAGATACTAAACAGAAAACAACGTCCCACAAACACAGGAAGAAAACAGGCTGCCTAAGTATGATTCCCAATCAGAGACAACGATAAACAGCTGCCTCTGATTGGGAACCACACTCGGCCCAAAAACATAGAAACAGAAAACATACAGTTTCCCACCCGAGTTACACCCTGACCTAACCAAACATAGAGAATAATAAGGATCTCTACGGTCAGGGCGTGACAGTACGTCGCTGCGTTTGTGTAGTTTGCTTAAAGTGTGTAGCGGCGGGGATTCCCAGGGACGAGACTTACCAGCATGCCCGAACACCCAAAATGTGTAGCTACACTGTCATTACACCCTACCTACCTATATGCAAATACATATGTTTTAGGGACACCATATCCCTATGAGGTATATCTACCTAGTGATTGGCATACTGTATGAAGGGGTTTACCTTGACGTGACTGTGGACCCTGAATTGGAAACTCTCATTCCACTCTGGGGTCTTGCTGTTGGGCACAGTCTTAGTACAGTGGGTCCTGGCAGACGCTGTGGGGAGACCTACAGTAACATAACAGTCGGACTCAGACCCTGCAAAAATAAAACACAACCTTTAGAAACTATTTTGTGTGTAAAAACAGATCAGAGATGAAATGCTTAAAAGGATAGTTCACTTTTTTTGTAAAAAAATTAAATAATCTTCAACTGAAATAATTGTCTGCTCTGATAATGAATTTAGAAATCTATGAAAAGTATATACATACGGTATATTGAAAACAATATGACTCACAATAATCATGAGAGCAGTTGTTTATTGCTCGGAGTACGGTAACTGTCAGGCTCTGGTAGGTCTTAACCTCTCTCTAATAGGGGAGGCAAAAACATGGTTACAGAAATACAAACACATACTACATACATATTATGGACAAATGTGCTGAATGGTGTACAGATATCGGATCTCTTAAGTCGCAATTTTTTTCCCTTGCGCATCAGGAAATTCAAATGAGCTTTGTGAAACCCACATGTCTCTTCTCTCCATGCGGAGGCAGTTGTCATTCGGGCCAGCGGGTCTATCCATTGTCACATAATTGAAAGTGGGAAAACTGATAACAGGCTACTGTTTGTGTTTCCCTGACTCAGTTCATGAGCTGATTTGGGCCATCGGAGGATATCTTAATGTTTCTAGCGAACCTAAGGTTACGAATCAACTGTCAACATTTTGTTGAATTGTTGCGTGGGGTAATCTAGTGGTTAGAGCCGCTGCCTTCAGCGCGCATATTTCTGCCCACTGATTCCGGCCCATGCCCTTCTGGCACAAATAACTCAATCCCCTCGATTGACAAGATTTAGTTACACATTTCAAATGTGTACAGCCCAGGGATTATTTACCCCCAATCTTGATAAGAAATGACCATAGCATACACTTTTATTTTAGACCATGGATGCGGATCCAACTTTTTGGGGATCCGCTGACTAAAAGATCCGGAGCTTCCCAAAGCTTCTGGGCGTGTGGGGATCACGTTCTGCACGTGTGTATATTCTCTATGCATAGAGAAGCACCCTACAGTGTTGTTTCAAAGTCCCCTACAGTGTTGTTTCGAAGTAGGCTACAGTGATTTTTCGAAGTAGCCTACAGTGTTGTTTCAAAGTAGCCTACAGTGTTGTTTCGAAGTAGGCTACAGTGATTTTTCGAAGTAGCCTACAGTGTTGTTTCAAAGTCCCCTACAGTGTTGTTTCGAAGTAGGCTACAGTGATTTTTCGAAGTAGCCTACAGTGTTGTTTCAAAGTAGCCTACAGTGTTGTTTCAAAGTTGTCTACAGTGATGTTTCGAAGTAGCCTACAGTGTTGTTTCAAAGTAGCCTACAGTGTTGTTTCAAAGTAGCCTACAGTGTTGTTTCGAAGTAGCCTACAGTGCTGTTTCGAAGTAGCCTACAGTGCTGTTTCGAAGTAGCCTACAGTGTTGTTTCGAAGTAGCCTACAGTGTTGTTTCGAAGTAGCCTACAGTGTTGTTACGAAGTAGTCTACAGTATTGTTACGAAGTAGTCTACAGTGTTGTTTCGAAGTAGCCTACAGTGTTGTTTCGAAGTACCCCACAGTGTTGTTTCAAAGTAGACTACAGTGTTGTTTTGAAGTAGCCTACAGTGTTGTTTTGAAGTAGCCTACAGTGATGTTTCGAAGTAGTCTACAATGTTGTTTCGAAGTACCCCACAGTGTTGTTTCAAAGTAGACTACAGTGTTGTTTTGAAGTAGCCTACAGTGTTGTTTTGAAGTACCCTACAGTGTTGTTTCGAAGTAACCTACAGTGTTGTTTCGAATGGTGAGCAGATTGTGAGCAGATGGTGTTAACAAACGATAGAATAGCCTACCTGTGTATTTTGCCTAGTGGCGCACGCTATTGAGTGTTGACCACATGAGAGAAAAATGTGGCAGTGTTACAGTATACTACTATGCATAAATGTTGGGTTCTGTTTTGTACAATAATGTGATCATTATGGGATCTTGCAGACATTGATTCAGCTTTGATCTAACTTTATTTAATGACCACCATTCTCCTGAGTGGCCTGTTCTCTATGCGTAAAGTAAAGAATGTACAGATGCACAGAACATGAAGAAGGAAAGAAATTCCACAAATTAACTTTTAACAAGGTACACCTGTTAATTGAAATGCATTCCAGGTGACTACCTCATGAAGCTGGTTGAGAGAATGCCAAGAGTGTGCAAAGCTGTCATCAAGGCAAAGGGTGGCTACTTTGAAGAATCTCAAACAAAAAATATATTTTGATTTTTTTGAACAGGTTTTTGTTTACTGCATAATTCCATATGTGTTATTTCATAGTTTTGATGTCTTCACTATTATTCTACAACATAGAAAATAGTAAAAAATAAAGTAAAACCCTTGAATGAGTAGGTGTGTCCAAACTTTTGATATATATATATATATATATATATATATATATATATATATTTTTTTTTTATAAAACTTTCGAATTATTTTTTATTTAACTAGGCAAATCAGTTAAGAACAAATTATTATTTACAATGAAGCCTAGGAACAGTGGGTTTAACTGCCTTGTTCAGGGGCAGAACAACAGATTTTTACCTTGTCAGCTCAGGGATTCGATCTAGCAACCTTTCGGTTACTGGCCCAACGCTTTAAGCACTAGGCTACCTGCCGCCCCAACTTGGGTGGCCAAATAAAATTACCCTCGGGCCACTAATTGGGTAACCCTGGGCCTACACTGTCCTCACAAGTTCTCAGAAGATCTGTTGCATAAATATTCTAGCTACATATTTAAAATAAAGAGGTACCTTCAACATGGTTAGTTAATGTTCCTCCTACAGTAGGTTTGCAGAGAATTGAAGATCCTGTCAGCTATTGGGTATCCTTCTCCCTGCAGAGTGGAAGGTATAAACACTATATACGTGAGGCAAAATGGGAGGACCCACTGTTCCTCTTTTTTCAGGCTCAAGCATGTCAAACTTCATGCAGGTCAATGCGGATGTGGGGAAGGTTTCTCTAAAGCAGTCCTTTTGAGATGTAGGGTTTATAAAGGTGAAAAAATAACTATTATCAACAGCAAACATTCTGACGAGAAGCTGCTGATCAAAGCGTAATTTTGTTAAATTGAAGCCAGACGCAAAACCACTTCCATGTTCTGAAAAAGTCGGTCAAATCAAGTTGCTGAATATTCTTCACATTTCCACACATCAACTGATCACCTTTATATATATTGTATGTGCTTGATTTGGACAAAATTACACTTTGATCAGCAGCAACTCATCAGTATGTTTGCTGTTAGTAATTGTTCCTTTTTCATTTATGTCATTCCATTCTAACAGAGGCCTCATGAAACCTGCATTCTAAAAAGGACAGTTTTAGAACAACCTTCACCTACATTCACGTTAACCTGTTAGGATCTTCATCCATTAACAGTTATTAAATGGCCTTCAAAACCTTTAAATGAGCCATCCGGGATTCGAAAAACAACAAAGCAGTTCCCCTGCCACTTGTTTCGGTAAAAACGGATGACCAATTAGGATTAGGATTGGTACATCACTTTTTAAAACTTCTATATGAATATAATTGTAAACAGACACTGCATACTGTAGCTTCAAAACATAGTTACATCATGGATGGTTCAGGTCGGCAGGTAGCTTAGCGATTAGAGCGTTGGGCCAGTAACTAAAAGGTTGCTAGCTTGAGCAAGGCACTTAACCCTAACTGTTCCTGGGTCATCATTGATAATGGCAGACACTGACAGTGAACCCACTCTGCCAGCATATTCACATATTCACACATGCATATTAATACACACGTGTACATGTGTGAAATAAGACAAATATAAGCACCATCACATTATTATTATTATAAATGCATGAGCTTCGTTTAACTGTTGTACCCCATCAGAAGCCAAAATATAAGCCTGTTTTACTCCAATGTTTGTAAACAAAGTAAATGGAAACAAACATGATATAGACTCAAAACATGGTTTAAACTATCATTTTTATACCATAGATGGTCAGTCCTTGCTCTCATATTGCTGTCTATGAATTTGAGAGTGATTACATTTCTCTAGCCCCATCCCTCAGCTTTTAACCAAAACAGTGGTGGGAAATATGCTTTATTATTGATTCAATTCCAGATTGGTCCTTTAAAGCTACAGTCTGGGATTTTGGGAAGCTGTTCAATGGTCATTTAAATTCTTGATATTTACCCATTTATTCTTGAAGAATATAACTTATAAATGTCTCATGCACTTACCGTCTGTCTTGTTAATATCCCAATGGGCCCTTTGCCCCATGCACAACTGTCTATCTTGTTAATAACCCAATGGGCCCACTGCAACCAACAGGCAAAATTTAACATGCAGCTGTATGTTAGCATATTTATTTATTATTTATTTAACTAGGCAAGTCAGTTAAGAACAAATTCTTATTTTCAATGACAGCCTAGGAACAGTGGGTTAACTGCCTTTTTCAGGAGCAGAACAACAGAGTTTTACCTTGTCAGCTCAGGGATTCGATCTTGCAACCTTTCAGTTACTAGTCCAATTCTCTAACCACTAGGCTACCTGCCACATAGAGTATGTATATACCGACAAGATACATGCAGTACATGTCTCTCAGCCCTAACAATGGGAGTCGTTGTTCACAAAGCGGCATGGTGGGCTGTCTTGCTCCCGGCTATCCTTTCTTTGGATTGGTGGATACATATCATTATTGTAATCCTTTTTTTAATTTTCGTTGAGGGTTGTTGACGTCAACCGACTGTAATAAAAGGAGAGAGATGCTATGCTACTAGCCTCATGCCATGAATATCCATAGCCATCTCAAGACAACTCCGATATAAAGTGTTTTTTCTCAAAGTTGCAGGGATGTCATGTGTCCTACTTATATCAGTACTCCTTGTGCAAATCACCCCTCCACCCCCTTCGTTTCCCTTCATTGAATGGGGCCCTGTTGTTTCATCGCCCCTAACGCGTTCAAAGGATCACGGACGTTTGAGATGAAAAGGCCTATACGGATTGACTATGCAATGCATGCTTCCAGCAGAATGCACAGCCAACAACTATGGTTTGCGTGTCCTGCCGAAGGACCATATTATGCGTAAGAGGTGGTTGGAGTTCGTTGGTCCCCAGTGGTGGTGCACTTTCTTTACCAGGCGCCGAGCTTTACAGCAATCCATGGTGATCTTAGGCTTGTGCGGCTGCTCAACCATAGAAGCCCATTTCATGAAGCTCCCGACGAACAGTTCTTGTGCTGACATTGCTTCCAGAGGCAGTTTGGAACGCAGTAGTGAGTGTTGCAACCGAGGACAGACAATTTTTTACGCGCTATGAGCTTTAGCACTCGGCAGTCCCGTCCTGTGAGTTTGTGTGGCCTACCACTTCGCGGATGAGCCGTTGCTACTCCTAGAGGCTTCCACTTCACGATAACAGCACTTACAGTGGACCGGGGCAGCTCTAGTAGGGCAGAAATTTGAGGAACTGACTTGATGGAAAGGTGCCCCCCCCGGAAGAAGAGTATCCAGCAGTTAAAGCTTACATTTTTCTGCATCAAAAGTGTCCAATCATTAAAGCTCTGAGGTTCACAAGCAATGTAATTAAATTCAAAATGCTAGATGTTTCAACTCCGTATGGCAGGTGTTAATGTCTGACTGGAAACGTTTGAGGCTGTTTTGTTCTAGCTACGTTAACAATCTAATCACATCATTGTTTTCGCGAGACAGCGTGGTGGTATCCTCACGTCTGTGCCACAGTGTGTAGCGTGTACACCACTACGTTGACAAGACAAAAAACTACAGGAAAGACAGTCGTTTGATGTGAGAGGCTCAGCGATTATGAAAGTTGTGTAGTGTCCACCCGTCTTTAAAGGTTTAACAATGAGTGGGGCAGAGATCTGTAGTAAGAAGGGGAAAAGTGAATCAGCACCTGTGGATTTCTTTACATTGATCTTTAGCAAGGTACTTAATACATCAATAGCTAGGTTTCCATCCTATTGGCGACAGAATTTCATGCGAATATTCTAAAATCAGCATAAAGAAGATATGGGCATTTTCCCATCAGTGTGTGATGACATAGTGCACACAAAATGTCATTTTTCACTTAATTTTTCATGTACCGAATAAAGATTATTATGGATATTTCTTTTGTCAAATGGCAGTCAAGCATCATGTCGCTAGTGTAACGTACGTTGTTGGAATGAGACCAAGGCGCAGCGTGGGTTGGGTTCATCATACTTTAATATAAATGGTGAACCAGCAAAAAAACAAAACAAGAAGCAACACAACCAACGAACAGTTTCGCAGGCTACACAGAGCAATGCAAAAACAACTTCCCACACCAGACAGGTGGAAAAAGGGCTACCTAAGTATGGCTCCCAATCAGCGACAACGATGTACAGCTGTCCCTGATTGAGAGCTATACCAGGCCAAAACACAGAAATACAAAACATAGATAGGGAACATAAAATGCCCACCCCAACTCACTCCCTGACCAAACCAAAATAGAGACATAAAAAGGAACTCTAAGGTCAGGGCGTGACAGTACCCCCCCCAAAGCTGCCCCCTATCCGCGGTGGCAGCTCAGGGGCGGGACGCAGACCCCGCTCCACCACTGGCTCACCCCACTTTGGTCCCTCGCCGCCGACCCCGGACTGGGAACCCTCGCAGCGGGCCCCGGACTGGAGGGTGACTCTGGGAGCTCCGGACTGTAGGGCGACTCTGGCAGCTCCGGACTGGAGGGCGACTCTGGCTGCGCCGGACAGGCGGGCGGCTCTGGCTGCGCCGGACAGGCGGGCGGCTCTGGCTGCGCCGGACAGGCGGGCGGGTCTGGCTGCGCCGGAAAGGCGGGCTGCTCTGGCTGCGCGGACAGGCGGGCGGCTCTGGCTGCGCCGGACTGGCGGGCGGCTCTGGCTGCGCCGGACAGGCGGGCGGCTCTGGCTGCGCCGGACAGGCGGGCGGCTCTGGCTGCGCCGGACAGGCGGGCGGGTCTGGCTGCGCCGGAAAGGCGGGCTGCTCTGGCTGCGCGGACAGGCGGGCGGCTCTGGCTGCGCCGGACTGGCGGGCGGCTCTGGCTGCGCCGGACAGGCGGGCGGCTCTGGCTGCGCCGGACAGGCGGGCGGCTCTGGCTGCGCCGGACTGGCGGGCGGCTCTGGCTGCGCCGGACTGGCGGGCGGCTCTGGCTGCGCCGGACTGGCGGGCGGCTCTGGCTGCGCCGGACAGGCGGGCGGCTCTGGCTGCGCCGGACAGGCGGGCTGCTCTGGCTGCGCGGACAGGCGGGCGGCTCTTGCTGCGCGGACAGGTTGGCGGCTCTGGCTGCGCCGGACTGGCGGGCGGCTCTGGCTGCGCCGGACAGGCGGGCGGCTCTGGCTGCGCCGGACAGGCGGGCGGCTCTGGCTGCGCCGGACTGGCGGGCGGCTCTGGCTGCGCCGGACAGGCGGGCGGCTCTGGCTGCGCCGGACAGGCGGGCTGCTCTGGCTGCGCGGACAGGCGGGCGGCTCTTGCTGCGCGGACAGGTTGGCGGCTCTGGCTGCGCCGGACAGGCGGGCGGCTCTGGCTGCGCCGGACAGGCGGGCGGCTCTGGCTGCGCCGGACTGGCGGGCGATTCTGGCTGCGCCGGACAGGCGGGCGGCTCTGGCGGCTCCGGACAGGCGGGCGCTATGGCGGCTCCGGACAGGCGGGCGGCTCTGGCGGCTCCGGACTGGCGGGCGGCTCTGGCGGCTCCGGACTGGCGGGACTTGCAGTAGGCCTGGCTCTGGGCGCAGGCACAGGATTCACCAGGCTGGAGAGACATGCAGGAGGCCTGGCTCTGGGAGCAGGCACAGGATAGACCGGGTCTCGAAAACCTACTGGAGGTCTGGAGCGCACAGCCTGCACAACCCGTCCTGGCTGGGTTGTAACTGTAGCCCTGCTCGGGCGGGGTGCTGGCACAGGGCGAACTGGGCTGTGCTCAGGACTGATGGCTGCCATGCGTAGAGCAGGCGCAGGGCAGCCTGGGCCTAGGAGACGCACTGGTGGCCAGATGTGCTGCGCAGGCATACTCCTTCCTGGCTGGATTCCCACTCTAGCACGGCACTTGCGGGGGGCTGGTATCGACCGCACCGGACTGTGCGTGCAGATGGGCGAGACCGTGCGCACTTCAGCATAGCACGGTGCTCTCCACGCCAAACGCTCCCCATAATAAGTTCGAGGAGTTGGCTCAGGTCTATTGCCTGACTTAGCCAATCTCCTCTTGCCGTGCCAGCCGATCCTCCCAGAAACGCCGTTCCGCCTTCGCTGCCTCTATCTCCTCCGGCGGGCGACGGTATTCTCCCGCTTGTCTCCAAGGTCCCTGTCTGTCCAGAATTTCTTCCCAAGTCCATGACTCTAGATAGCTCCTCTACAGCTCCTTACCCCGCTGCTTGGTCTTCTTGTGGTGAGAAGTTCTGTAACGTCCGTTGTTGGAATGAGACCAAGGCGCAGCGTGGGTTGGGTTCATCATACTTTAATATAAACGGTGAACCAGCAAAAAAACTAAACAAGAAGCAACACAACGAACGAACAGTTTCGCAGGCTACACAGAGCAATGCAAAAACAACTTCCCACACCAGACAGGTGGAAAAAGGGTTACCTAAGTATGGCTCCCAATCAGCGACAACGATGTACAGCTGTCCCTGATTGAGAGCTATACCAGGCCAAAACACAGAAATACAAAACATAGATAGGGAACATAGAATGCACACCCCAACTCACTCCCTGACCAAACCAAAATAGAGACATAAAAAGGAACTCTAAGGTCAGGGCGTGACAGCTAGATTCAGACATTCGATATTTATTGAAAATGAATATCAAGATCACCGTGCAATTTCACCACCATAAATTGTTTCATCTGTAGCCTAATAAACTGTATGGTTTCCCAAGCAGCAGTGGGAAGACCACACACCATATCATCATGTGATTCCATTTTGTCTAGTATGGGACCAGTGGCTGTAAAAACCTGCTCAAAACCTGCTGGGTCAACAAGGGGGTGGTTTCAAAGATTTGACCACTTTCCAGTAGTTGGCTGGATTACCACCACTTTCCAATACACAATTCAAGAAATATGTTGATTTTGCTTTTCTAACCAGGGATAGACATCTATTTCTAAAATGTCTGAAGAACTGTCAATCAGATGTAGAATCATTCAGTCTAGTCTTAGCCCAAGCTACATTTCTTTCCTGTAATTTCTCAGACAATTCATGCGCGAACCAAGGATTATGTTTGTATTTTGTCCTTAGTCTTTTGTACGGAAGAATTTATATATATATTTTTTTTACTTTTTACCCCTTTTTCTCCAAAAATTTGTGAAATCCAATTGGTAGTTACAGTCTTGTCCCATGCTGCAATTCCTGTACAGACTCGGGAGAGGCGAAGGTCGAGAGCCATGCGTCCTCCGAAACATGACCCTGCCAAGCCACACTGCTTCTTGATACACTGCTCGCTTAACCTGAAAGCCAGCCACACCAATATGTCGGGGGAAACACCGACCGAAGTCAGTGTGCATGCACCTGGCCTGGCACAAGGAGTCGCTAAAGCGTGATGGTTACAAGGACATCCAGGCATGCCAAATCCTCCCTTAACCCATATGACACTGGGCAAATTGTGCACCGCTTCATTGATCTCCCGGTCGCGGCCGGCTGTAACACAGTCTGGGATCAAACCTGGGTCTGTAGTGTGGTGGCATATTCTAATCAAGTGAGAGAGACTTTGTCATTTCTTCATACAATCATCTTCATTCAATATTGATTAATTATTGCAATAATAAAACCGTCAATCCCACACTCCGAAGTGTGTGTTGCCGAGAGCTTAACCTACAGACAATGCTGTTTCTTATATAGCTGACACCAAGAATACTTAGCCATGGCTGGTCCCATCCCTCGGTCCCTCTTCTTGTTCGGGCGGCGTTCGGCGGTCGACGTCACCGGCCTTCTAGCCATCGCCGATCCACTTTTCATTTGCCATTGGTTTTGTCTTTGTTTTACACACCTGGTTTCAATTCCCCAATTACATGTTCATTATTTAACCCTCTGTTTTCCCCATGGTTTTTGTGCGTGATTGTTTTATGTATGTTCGGTCCGTTATTGTGGGCTCGGTATTACGACATGTTATTGGAATATTTGAGTAAAGTTACTTGTGTTACTCATCTCTGCTGTCCTGCGCCTGACTCCTCTGCACCAGCTACACCCAGACCGCTACAATCTAAGATAGTAGATTTTTCAGGGTGTTTAAAGTTGAGGCGAGTTGGGTTAGTTTTCAGCTGAGTTAGATTTAGCTCAGTACAAACATCTTTCAGCCTATCAGATACTGGCATCAACCAATCCAGATTAAGATCACCAACTATTAATACTTTGGATTTAGCATAGTTAGACAGCAGGTCATATAATTTGCTAAGAGCACATAAGGAGGCTGAAGGAATACGATAAATTCCCACTAGTGTCAGATGGGTATTATTACCAAGGCCTTATTACCACTACTGCAGAAACACTCACATCAAACCACACCCCCAAGACAACTCTTGTTTGCCTTCTGTCATTACCGCTAGCATTTCTTATTGAGCATTGATGGGAAGTAGCGAAATCGCCACTTAGTCTTCTCGATTGCCAGGTTTTATTTCAACTGAAGATAATACCCTGTAGAGGGTGAATATATCTTGGAAAAGTTTGGAAGAAAGCAGGACTAAGTTAGCACCGACCTCACGCGTATTTCAGCTTTTTGGAAGCGGGACATGTTGGAAGCATCTTAGTGCATATTAATGGTTTAATGAGAGATCACCTGGAGGTAAAATGGTGGCGTACAGTGGTTGCAAAAGGCCTACTATGGGTGGTTGTGACTGAGTAGTTGCTTTAAAGAGTGACTGCCCCTAAAAAACAACTAATCACTTTGAAAACGCCCCATGTTGCATCTATATGAGTCAGAAACATTTATTCTAGTGTCAAAATTGACTAAAAAGTGTAAATACGATCATTTTGGTCCTAAAGTCAGTCTCATCTAAAATGTAGATTGGAACCTCAGTGCGTCACAACAAGTAAATGAAGGTTGGGTTTGGATTACAATCATGTTTACAAATCATGCTGCCCATTGCCAAGCTCCACTTGCAAATCGCTCCTCTGCCCACTTAGCTTCCCTTCATTTAATGGGCCTCAGTTTTTTCATCCCACCCAACCAACGCGTTAAAAGGATCACGGCCGTTTGAGACTGAAAAGCCCTATACGGATTGACCGTGCAATGCATGCTTCCAGTAGGATGCAGAGCCAACAACTATGGTTTGCATGCCCTGCCGAAGGACCATATTATGCAGAATAGGTGGTTGGAATTCGTTGGTCCCCAGTGGTGGTGAGTATACCAGTAGCTAGATCATAGACTGTATGTATCTGGTTATGTATATTTTGATAATCTTTATCATTATCATCGCTAGCATAGCCATTCACAGTTTCACTGTACTGACTATGTATACTTAGACTTGCATGGCTTAATCTTTGAGACAAGCATATGCTACTGGCAGGATCAACCAGGTAGCCCCCCGCAACGTAGAGGTAAAACCTGGGCGTGTTTAGCGGTGAACGGCCGGGGCACAGTCCTCCCCGTGAGGACCCTCTCCCTGGGCCTAAGGGTTCAACTTACTCCCTGGACCTCCATACCTCCAGGCCTCCGCACTTACTCTCCCTACTCGGCCAACACCCCTCTCTGGGCATCACCTGTCAAAGCATCTCGGCCATGGCTCAGCTATCTCCACAACCTCGCCCACCAGGCGAACCTAGGCATCTGCACTTAGGCACCCCTCTCCCGGCCACTAAGACCTCACATGTCAAGTTTAAATTATTTTTGAGCTTGTCAGTATAAGAAATATATTTATCTGACCCCTTTATAAATGGTATAATTGCATGATTTATTTGATATTGCAACCCTGCTTCCCCCGTTGCCCTAAGATGAGTGGTTTTGACCACTAAAGTTTTGGTCACTACACACTCCACTATCCTATAACAAAAAGGCACCCGCAAAAGACATTTAAAGGAACTTGTTTAAATATTTTGTTGTGCTGTTGTTACATTTGTATTGGTGTTTTTTGCCCGATACACAGTGTTGTTACATATAATTTGCTGTGTGCATCATGAGCAAAGTCATTGTAGCCTACAATTTCACCCCTGTGAGAACCATGAGCATGACACTTGGCTTTGCCCTACCACAGACAAATAGCCTGCCAGCCTATCAAAGGTTGCACCGTGCTTATTATAGTGTTGAAAAACACGTCTCTAGCCCGAACCGTTCAATAGTTATACATACTGGAGCTTCATCTTATTCTTTCTAACTGTTTCTATGGCGGATTCACGTCCACAATTTATGGAAGATGCCAAAATGTTGTTGATAACAGTAGATTGTGAAGTCGAAGATACTGGTTTCCCCTATCCATCTGTGGCTAAGTTTTCCCTAAATGCATATGACAAATCCAGCCATAGCCTAGCTAGCTGGCTAATATTTTTTATACGGTGTAATACAAAAAAAAGCAACAACAGATACAGTAACATTAGCTAGCTAAATAAGGTTAGCAGCTGTCAGTGCCCTATTTGTTGTTGTTTCGCCACTCAACCTAGAAATCACCACTACGTCATTCTTCGGAGGTGGAACCTTAACGAGCTTTTCCGCTCTAGGACAGGAATTACGTCGAAATAGGGCTGGCATTCCCTTCTGGTGGGGCCTTCAAGTCATGGTAATGTATCACTCGCTCCACCCACCTGTTACTATAATGTTTATTTTCCTTACATAATCTCAGTCTCCAACCAAACATTCCTGCCTGTTATCAGTGTGATCCTAGAAATCATATTTCTATGTTAAAGAGGATGTTGGTAAAGAAGGACGTGGATAAAAGGTGTGTGTGTTGCAACCATTATTGGCAAGTGATCTCTCGTTAAAGCATTAATATGCACTAAGATCTCTAACACAGCTGATCTTAATTGCAACCATTATTGGCCACCATATTACCACTCCCTATAGCTGATGTTGGTGTTAACTTAGGGACTGTGTTATTTATAGTAAGGAGTACATGGAGAAAATCATACCTCTCTGCAATGAAAATACATAAGTGCTAATTTTGTAATTCAGCTTGAAATAACGGAAATAGTTGTATGAGGAGGAGCACAGGGTTGTGCAATATTAGGCCCTATATGGAATATTGAAGTTTTACAATGTGTATGATATTACCAAGACTATTGTATTCAATATTTACCAAATGCTTGTGCATTTCATAATAAATGTTTTTTTTTTCTAACAGGCTTATATGTTGTTTGGACTGTTGTTTAAGACATCTGGGGGGGGGGGGGGTAAAACTTGGTAATATCAGGGTGTAGGATGGGACATAAACCTAACAACTTCGAAGACAAATTTCTCTGAACATGGGCAAAAAAAATCAACAAATTCATTGAGGATATGTTACATAGCATGAAGAAACAATACTCCCAGCTCCTTACTACTTGAATAGAGAACTGATACCATATACTTGTTGATGGGGTGGGGTATGGGGGGTCCGTGGGTGGCTTTTGACTATTTCTTGCGATTCCTCATGTCTTACTCATTGTTAGAAACAAGTTTGGTCCAAATCGGATGTTAGGTACTATATTTATTGAATGCATTTGTTTGATAAATCCTATAAATTCAAATGTCCAATTTGGGTGCAATCAACTATCTTAATTTCTTAATTTCAACAAATAATGTTGCAGGAATTCTAATCTTATCTGTTTCTAACTACAGAAACAATGTCAACATATCTGACATGGTGGGTAACACGGATTGCTGAAATGACATGGAACGACCCAATCTGTCAATGTAGCCAGTTGGCTCTTTGCTATGTTAAATGCGTTATTTGTTCTAATGAATGTCTCCAATTCATGAATGTTGAATGTCAAAACTTAATTTGGTAAACCACTGACAACATGTATTTTTCCAATAATATGGTATGAGATAACTTTACAGGGATCACAACTGTAGTTACCATGTTGATCATTTAGCATTTTTCTAACTACTTATACCAACTTTAAGGTAGACCCAAAATGTTTGTTTAGTCTGGACAATATTGCAAAACATGTTGATGCTCTCAGTATCACTGGAGGTCTTGCATGTCTTGACTCATACTGTTTTTATGCCATTGCCTGGGTGAGCTGGATGGATGTCACACACCATTAACTCAAGCTGAACTGAAAGCGGTGGCTGCAGCTACAGTATGGTCCATGTTGTGTCTACAACCGTCTCCACACTGACAGGAAAAGATACACACTTCTTGAGAAAGATCCTGCCCTTCTCAAGAAGTGTGAGAGGCAAAATGGGCCCGCTGTTCCACTTTTTTCAGGCTCAAGCATGTCAAACATCATGCAGGTCAATGAGGAATGTGGGGGAAGGTTGCTCTAAAGCAGTCCTTATGAGATGTAGGGTTTATAAGGGCTCGGTTGCAACATGATTGATAAGCGTGGGATGGCGAATGAATAAATAACTATTATCAACAGCAAACATTCTGACGAGAAGCTGCTGATCAAAGCGTCATTTTGTTAAATTGAAGCCAGACGCAAAACCACTTCCATGTTCTGAAAAAGTCAGTCAAATCAAGTTGCTGAAAATTCTTCATATTTCCACACATCAAATGATCACCTTTATATATATTGTATGTGCTTGATTTGGACAAAATTACACTTTGATCAGCAGCAACTCATCAGTATGTTTGCTGTTAGTAATTGTTCCTTTTTCATTTATGTCATTCCATTCTAACAGAGGCCTCATGAAACCTGCATTCTAAAAAGGACAGTTTTAGAACAACCTTCACCTACATTCACGTTAACCTGTTAGGATCTTCATCCATTAACAGTTATTAAATGGCCTTCAAAACCTTTAAATGAGCCATCCGGGATTCGAAAAACAACAAAGCAGTTCCCCTGCCACTTGTTTCGGTAAAAACGGATGACCAATTAGGATTAGGATTGGTACATCACTTTTTAAAACTTCTATATGAATATAATTGTAAACAGACACTGCATACTGTAGCTTCAAAACATAGTTACATCATGGATGGTTCAGGTCGGCAGGTAGCTTAGCGATTAGAGCGTTGGGCCAGTAACTAAAAGGTTGCTAGCTTGAGCAAGGCACTTAACCCTAACTGTTCCTGGGTCATCATTGATAATGGCAGACACTGACAGTGAACCCACTCTGCCAGCATATTCACATATTCACACATGCATATTAATACACACGTGTACATGTGTGAAATAAGACAAATATAAGCACCATCACATTATTATTATTATAAATGCATGAGCTTCGTTTAACTGTTGTACCCCATCAGAAGCCAAAATATAAGCCTGTTTTACTCCAATGTTTGTAAACAAAGTAAATGGAAACAAACATGATATAGACTCAAAACATGGTTTAAACTATCATTTTTATACCATAGATGGTCAGTCCTTGCTCTCATATTGCTGTCTATGAATTTGAGAGTGATTACATTTCTCTAGCCCCATCCTGAACTGAAAGCGGTGGCTGCAGCTACTGTATGGTCCATGTTGTGTCTACAACCGTCTCCACGCTGACAGGAAAAGATACACACTTCTTTGAAGGATCCTCCCAACCCAAATGGTTCAAATGACACAATTACATAGGACCCTGTCTGTTTGATAGGTGTTTATCAAATGGAAGCCACCAGAATACCATCCCTCACAAGATAGACTAAAAACAGTGAATAAAGTGATTTGTTCTTGTTTGGCACAAACACTTGTAGCTGAATGCATTGCTAAGACCACCCCCAAAACATTGCCATTCCCATGCTGTTTCATTCCGTGTTTCATGAATCATTTACATAAACAGCAATATGATGTAAATGCAGATGTCGATGTGTTTGTTCTGGTAATCAGAGGCAACCTAACATGAGTTGGGCTAACATAAACAAAGGGGTGGGTTAACAGCATGACATTGTGTTTAATGTATATTTGTGCCTTGACAATTAATTTTATGACATTCCCCCCTGGGGTTTTATATTACCATTGAAAAGAAAACTACAACATACATGACAAATCATGGGACTCTTATTTTGAAATTGTAAACTGCAGGACTTTTACTTTGAAGAGGTACATTGACAAGAAATAAAACAAACATGTACCTGTGCGAAAGAGAGGCTATGATAGAGTAGTAGGAGCACACAAGGTCTTACCTGATAATATGGAGTCTGAGCTTGCTAAACATACTTTATCAAGAATCTCGCAGACCAGTTTCATGAGCTTAGTAGCCTCAAATACAGAGAACTTGCCTACGAATTGGCCCAACTAAACAACATCCCTTTCCCAGATAGCTGGACAAGAAATGGAAGGGTAAGTGATATTGAACAGTATCTGAATGTAGGAATACATTTAAGATATACAATATACCACACCCCCATTTACATGAATTAAACTTTGACCTACCAGCACCATCACCCACTGTCACAGGACACCATCACCCATCATTACCCTAAGATGCCTCAACTTACCCTGTCCTGGGGTAAGTTGTGCCAGGAGGCCACTTTTTTTGCTATGTTTTCAAAACTTTTACGTGTACATGAATTCTGATTATTTCCAGGGTTACACCACATCCTGAAATATATGTAGATATCTTTGTTAGAAAGAATACTATATTTCCCTTGATGTTGCACGATAGCAACCAAAGCCCATGTAAGTCAGTTTATAACAATCCATCATTGGTTACTCTGATAATTCCTCATATTGGCATTGGCTGCGGCCTCGAGCCCTATGGTGCTAACCTATGGTGCTAATTCCAATTTCTTCTTCTTCGTCTATTACTAATAGGGATCAACCAAACAGTGCAGTTCTATGCAATCTCATAGCCATACCAACTATATCAATATCAACCATCAGACAGGGCCTGCAACCACCTATTGGACGTAGCTCGTTTGAGTTGGAGTTTCCATGTGACTTTAAAAATCGGAAAGGTCTTGGGTTGATGCATCTGAACATTAGGAGTTTACTTCCTAAACTGGATTACATCAAGATCTGGGCTATGCAGACGAATCCGGATATTCTGGTATTGACTGAAACTTAGATCTCTGGGGACATTCTGGACTCTGATATTAATATTGATGGTTATCATGTGGTCAGAGCTGAAAGACAGGGTAGAGGTGGTGGAGTGGGCATTTTTATAAAAAAAAAATAATCTGTCTCTTTACTGAAATCCATTTCCCTTGCCCAAAAATTTGAGCTACTATCTTTAAGCCTTTGTCTGGGGAAAATTTGAGCCATAACTGTTATAGGGGTCTACCGTCTTCTCTCAGATAACTCCTCGAGTGCACAAAGGTTAACTAGTTTGTTGTCTTCTTTTGCTAAATAAGAAGTAATTATCCTGGGTAAGCTAAATTATGGTTGGGAAATGCAGGCTTCAGACAATCTAAAAAACATTATTATCTAAACCTAACCCAGCTGGTGAACATGCCTACACGGCCCAACTCTAGAGGTCCTTCAAGTCATCTCTGATTGATCTTATTTTAAAGAATAAACCAGATAAATATTTTTTCTACTGTTGTCTTTGCCATAAACATTAGTGGCCATTGCCCAGTTGTTTATGTTAGAGAAATCTAAGCCTTGTGTCATCACAAAGAAGAACAGGCTTTTTTACAACATCTTTATTTTAGTGACCTTGATTGTATTTCAGCTATCCCTGAACCTGATTTAGCTTTGAGCCTCTTTGCAGATGTCTTCAATACTATTGTGGATAATCATGCTTCGTTAAAAAAATTAAGGGTTAAAGGCAGATTGAATGCCTGGTACACTGTGTAAAACAAATCAGAGAAGCTAAATCTGATTATTATGTAACCACTCTTTCAGATTGTAATGGAGACACAGCTAAATTCTGGAAAACTGTCAAATCCCTTAAGGGTTCTACTTCCTCCTCTGCCACAACAAATTAATTCAGACACTGGCCTCATTATGGAAAATTGCCATCATTGAGGCATTTAATCACCATTTTATTTCAGCGGGCTATCACTTTGAAAGAATATCTAACCCATAGCACAATGGTATTGGGGTGGATGCTGGTAGGGTAAACTTGCTGAATGATCAGAGAATTGATAGTCAAAGCTTTTCTTTTAGGCTAAGTCCTGGATGCTTTGCTAGCAGTAGACAAAAATATATCCACAGGGGCCAACAAATTGGATTCTTGTCTGCTAAATTGCGCAGCGCCCATCGTTGTTGGCTCAACAACCCACATTTTTAATTTAACATTGTTATCAGGAAATATTCCAAAAGTATGGAAATCAGCTCTTGTGCTGCCACTCCATAAGGGTGGGGATAGTAGTGATCTTAATAACTATCGCACCATTTCAAGGCTAAGATTCTTGAATCCTTGGTAAATGTACAACTTTACTATTTTTTGATCTGAGAAATGTATTTTTAATGTAAATCAATCAGGGTTTATGCCTGGGCATTGCACTATTACAGCAACCACTTTAGTTGGTTAATTGATGATGGATGGGGTTAAGTCTGAATTTGTTGAAGTACATATAGGTGTACCACAGGGGTACATTTTGGGTTCTGTTCTCTTCACTATTTATACAAACACCATTGATCAATCTGTTAAAATGTTTAAACTTCTATTATTATACGGCTGATGCTATTATGTACTTTGCAATTGCCCCGACTGTAGATCTGGCTGTGTCAAAACTACAATAATCCCTGGCTGATGTAAAACTTGTGCTTAATGGGTAAAACTAAATACATGCTGTTTTTAAACTCTCATAAGAATGTTTCAGATGAACTCTATGTTCACTCATTAGATTGTTCTCCAATCAAACGTGTTCCCGCGTATACACTACGTGACCAAAAGTATGTGGACACCTGCTCGTCGAACATCTCATTTCAAAATCATGGGCATTAATATGGATCTGGTCAACAGATATAACAGCCTCCACTCTTCTGGGAAGGCTCTCCACTAGATGTTGGAACATTGCTGCGGCACTTGCTTCCATCCAGTCACAAGAGAATTATTAAGGTTGGGCACTGATGTTGGGCGATTAGGCCTGGCTCGCAGTCGGAGTTCCAATTCATCCTAAAGGCATTCAATGGGGTTGAGGTCAGGGTTCTGTGCATATCAGTCAAGTTTTTTATTAATTTTTTAACCTTTATTTAATTCACAATGACGGCCTACCCCGGCCAAAGCCTAACCTATACGACACTAGGCCAATTGTGCGCTGCCATATGGGACTCCCAATCACAGCCGGTTGTGATACAGCCTGGAATCAAACCAGGGTCTGAAGTGATGCCTCTAGCACTGAGATGCAGTGCCTTAGACTGCTGCGCCACTCGGGAGCCCAACATGTAAATAACATGTAAAAACAAGTTCTTCCACACCGATCACGACAAACCATTTCTGTATGGACCTCACTTTGTGCACGGGGGCATTGTTATGCTGAAACAGGAAAGGGCATTCCCCAAACTGTTGCCACAAAGTAGGAAGCACAGAATCGTCTAGAATGTCATTGTATGCTGTAGCGTTAAGATTTTCCTTCACTGGAACTAAGGGGCCTAACCCGAACCATGAAAAACAGCCCCAGACCATTATTTCTCCTCCACCAAACTTTACAGTTGGCACTATGCATTTGGGAAGGTAGCGTTTCTTTTTTTGCTGAGTTTATCATTTCTCTTCATTATTTCTCTTCATATGACAAGGATGAAAAAGGATTTGCCAGTAAATTGTGAACTTGATTCATGATGTTGGCTGCTAGCTAAGATTTTGAAGGTATGATGTTGACATGATCAGCCCAATCAAAGCTACTGTAGATATAACGTGATTTGACGTCATTTTATCTGTGGCAAATGACCTTGAGCCTCCTTGGATGGGCACTTCTAATGTAACTCTATGGCAGCACCCAAGGGGCTAGAATTTTCGAGCTCTACCCTTAGACTTGGTGGTGACGTAGGGTCCTCATGACTGACAGAACGCTGAGCCAATCACGGCGCAACGCTCCGTATTTTCTGCTGGCTTGCCCCACCACCACAGAAAGCACTGAGCTAGGTTGAAACACCTGCATTTTGAAGCTCCCTTACTCAAAACAAAAAAGAGACTGTTGGGGTAGATTTCTTGTTCTTTGTCAATCATTATGCTTATTGGTGAAATCAGCAATCAGACAATATCTTCTTTAAGTAAATCAATTAAACCTTTATTAATGCAATTGCAGACAGAAGTTGACAATGGAAACACAGCGCATATGTCTCAGAGTAAGTTCTGCAAAATAAAAAAGGTCAAAGTTGCTTTAATATGTTTGCAGTCAACCCCTAGTGATGTAACTGCCTATGTCAACACCTTCTACTCATGAGACCAAGCCCATGCATATACAGTTATACAAACTTGCAGGAGAAAACAATAGTCCAGTGTTTTCTAAGGGCTCAGCAGTAATTTTCCATTCCCGTGTGGCTTACAGTGGTGTGTCTGACTTGTTTCTTATCTATTTACTCCCCATGCAGGGGTCTGTGTCTATGTATCTCTTTTAGCCTTGAGGCGCTTTCTCACAGACACCCAGGTTTGACTGCAATGGCTCACACATCTGCTCAGACCGTTTCTTATAAAAGAGGCAGAGACTAGAAAAGAACTGTGGAACAGTATTAAACCTTATAATGCATATATTGCTAATCTGTGGTCCAGGACCCTATAAATGTAGTGGGGGAGGGTCTTATAGCCCTTCCCCTTCTATTAATACAACATAAGCATAATCAATTATTATAATACATCAATCATTTGGTGCAGCTCCTATCATGACCCCAAGGTGACCCCCATAAAGACCATGTTTGTATGCGGCTTTATTAACTCAATTATATATATTTTTACATTTCTTTGCAAACTGATATGTGACATGTATTAATCCCAAAATAACATGCAAAACAGGCAAGCCTGTTGCCCCACCTGCCCTAAATGACGGGTCGCAACTGTTTGTCAGTCAATTCCTCCACCCACCGTGCACTTTTTAAATAACAGCCCTTCACTGACACGGAGGTAGGTTAAGTTAAAACCAAGACTCGAATTGAGAGGGTATGCCAAGAAAATGGCAAAAAGCACACGCATACCCCTTGTTAGCTTAAGATTTTGAAGAAAATAAAACGGATCCGATTATATAAAGTGATCCATAACAGCGCTTTGGTCCGCGATGCTTTATGCTGGAAACAAGCTGTAAAATACCTGGGAAAGGCATAACTCCATTGCATATGAGGATATCATTGTTTCATTTGTTTTTCATTCAGAGGCTGAGCTACAACCTACAGCTGAGGAGAGAAAAAATGTACTTTGCTTGGGAAGTAATCTAATTCTGTCACTATCAATTGATTAAGCTATTCACTCTGTACAATAGAACAGGGGTTCCCAAACCTTTCACTCAGGCCCTTTCACTCAGGCCCCCCTTCCTGCATTGGGGAATATCCTGTGCCCCCCCCCCTGTGCCCCCCCCCCCCCCCCCCACACACACACACAGCTCATTTTCTTGCAATTCTATACATTTTGCCATGTCTAATGTGTATTCATGTGATATTTGAGTGACTCAAACATTAGTACAAAATAGCAAAAAAACATTAGCTGACATGGGCTAGTTGAACTGGACATTTCTGACAAGGTCTAAAGTGCTCTCTAAGGTATGGAATGACTGACATGACAAGAGGAAAACAGATGATGCACTACCCAATTTCAAAATTACACCTTATGCATTCTACTATTACAATTTTGAAGAGTAAGTTGAAAGACGGACTGAGTTCCTTTTTTTGGGAGGGGGACCCCCGCGCGCCCCCGCCCCACACTTGTGTCCTTCTCTCATTGACTTAAGCCACGGAAGAAGAGTAGCCAGCAGTTAAAGCTTACATTTTTCTGTTTCGGTAGGCCTACTCTGACTGGGGTGGAAAGGTACCATGCTCAGATTTCTAATGACGTCTCAGATTGAATTATTTTCAAACAGGACACACTGATTTGGCATTGGAGAAATATGATAGGCATGTGTTTATCTTATCATTCTTATCATTCTTAGCCTGTAAATTTCTGTAATTTGAGTGGTATTAAAAAAAATGGTGCTAATATGTAAAACTACGTAGAATTGCATGAAACGTTTGGAAAAGCCACATTTTTTTTAATCAGACCTGCAAAAACGATGATAGATTCATGCAATGCTTTTATAAAAAGGAGATCTATCCACATCTACTCTTGTCCACGGTGATCTGCGAAACCACAACCTTCTGGCCCGCAGCCGTGTGCGATGCCATGTAGTGCTTACAGGACGACGAACAGTTCCTAAAACTGAATATCTAAGGCTTCGGTCTGTCCAAGAAGTGAGGGTAAACAGCAGACATGTTCTCTGCTATCCATTTTGTTGTAATTATTATTTTGGGTATAGGGGAGGGTCACTTTTTTTTTTAAATGTCAAGCTTTTAGGGACGGTTTAGGTAACCCTAATCCTATTTTGCAAGAAGGAGCGGCATCCATTTTCATTTCAGAGAGGTCAAAAAAATTATACTGAACAAAAATATAAACGCAACATGCAACAATTTCAAAGATTTTACTAAGTTATAGTTCAGATAAGGAAATCAGTCAATTTAAATTATTCACATCGATCCAGAGCATCCCAAACATGCTCAATGGGTGACATGTCTGGTGAGTATGCAGGTAATGGAAGAACTGGGAATTGTGTACAAATCCTTGCGACATGGGGCCATGCATTATCATGCTGAAACATGAGGTCATGGCGATGGAAGAATGGCACGACAATGGGCCTCAGGATCTCGTCACGGTATCTCTGTGCATTCAAATTGTTCCGTAGCTTATGCCTGCCCATACCTTAACCCCATCGCCACCATGGGACACTCTGTTAACAACGTTGACATCAGCAAACCGCTCACCCACGCGCTGTCTGCCATCTGCCCGGTACAGTTGAAACCGGGATTCATCTGTGAAGAGCACACTTCTCCGCGTGCCAGTGGCCATCGAAGGTGAGCATTTGCCCACTGAAGTAGGTTACGACGCCAAACTGCAGTCAGGTCAAGACCCTGGTGAGGACGGCGAGAACGTAGATGAGTTTCCCTGAGGTTTGTGCAGAAATTCTTCGATTGTGCAAACCCACAGTTTCATCAGCTATCCGGGTGGCTCATCTCAGAACATCCCGCAGGTGAAGAAGCCGGATGTAAAGGCCCTGGGCTGGCGTAGCATTTTTTTGGGGGCCTTTTGTACTTATGGATAATTTTTTATTTCAGCTCATGAAACATGGGGACCAACACTTTACATGTTGCGTTTATATTTTTGTTCAGTATAAATAACATTTACTCCCTTGCTACTTTCCAACTACTTCCCCAAACCCTTCCCCTAACCCTAACATAACCTTAATCCTTTAACCTAACTCCTAACCTTAACCCCTATTCCTTAACTCCTAACCCTAACCCCTAGCCTAGCTAACGTTAGCCACCTAGCTAAAGTTAGCATTAGTCACCTAGCCAACACTAGCCACAACAAATTGGAATTTGTAACATATACGTATTGCAAATTTGTAACATACCGGTATCATATGAATTGCAATTCCTAACATATCATACGAAATGGATAATGAACATCCACAAATTAATACCTACCATACCAAACATAACATATCATACTAAATTGAGTGTCCCGGATTTTCATTTACTATGAGTCCAAGTTGATTAAACACATGAAAATCCTATGTTTGGTGTCTGTTTGGTGGAAACACCACTGGCAGGAAAATGCACATAAAAACAATGCTGGGTCCCTCTACAGATGGCTATATAGGACCGCTAATACAGGAATAGTAAAGGCCCAGTGCACTACTTTCATGTATATAAAAGAACAAATCAATAGAAATAAATACATTTGTTTTTTAATTATGATTTTTCAGGGGGTGCTGCAGCACCCTAAGCCCCCCTACTTCCTGCGGCAATAGGCTTCACATGCTCGTGGGAAATGGGAAAGTGGGAAGTGATAAATCCGACATGATTGTGTTCAAGTGCTTTTGAAGTCGGGAAAAATTCTTCAACCATTAAGATTTTATTTAGCTTGATAAGCTAGCATTGCTAATAATAAAGTAAGCTCGCTTGGTTAGCATTGGCAATATGGTCAAACTAGCTACATTATACATAGTGATAAGGTTGTAATGGGAAAAAAAATATTTGTTTTGGTCAGTGGTGAGACATCACAACTCTGCAACTTGGGTAACAACATTTTGTCTGAGTTTCCCACTTGTAAATTCCGACTTGGAGGGTCATTCAAGTGAAACTTCCCACTGGGAACTAGGAGCTTGCAATAACTCCGATAGCGCATGAACGCCGCATAATTACCAAACTTGTGACTTCCAATGTTCCTGATAGGTCCAAACGGCGGGACTCAGGAGTGTTTTAGTTTAATTGTAGTCTCATTATGACATGAAATCGACTGATCTGCTGAGGGTTAGTCCCGTGTAGCTCAGTTGGAAGAGCCAGGGTTGTAGGTTCGATTCCCACGGGGGACCAGTACGGAAAAAGTATTAAAATGCATGCACTCCCGAGTGGCGCAGCGGTCCAAGGCACAGCATCTTAGTGCTAGGGGTCGTCAGTACAGACCCTGGTTCAATTCCAGATTGGGAGTCTCATAGGGTGGCGCGCAATTGGCCCAGCGTCGTCCGGATAAGGGTTTGTCCGGGGTAGGCCGTCATTGTAAATAAGAATTTGTTCTTAACTGGCTTGCCAAGTTAAATAAAGGTTCAATTAAAATAAAAAATACTGTTAGTTGCTCTGGATACGATTGTGTGCTAAAATAAAACAAATAGGTGTACTACAAAGCACAATCAATGATTGTGTTACAATATTCCAAAATAGTAACATTCTAACGCACATCTGAGTGCAGTTCTGTCCTGTGGTTGCGATTGGCTAAAAAGGTTTTAGTACTCCATTGTTTACAAACAACAAGAATGTAAACAAACATTGTATACCTTCAATATATGGTTAAACTGTCTCTTGGATGTCATGGACTGCCAGTCCTTGCATCTAGAACACTGTTTTTGATATTTTAAGAGGGGTTACATATTCCTAGCTCCGCCCCTTAGTTGTATACCAAAACAAGTGGCTTTCATGTTTTTCGAGTCACAGACGGAGGAATTGACAACTCTGTTTTTACTACTAATCTGTAAACACGAAATAATCTGTAAATAATTGGTATTACACTTATCTTTGTTCACAATCTGTTTCTGATACCCCCACCCCCACCTATACTCATAATTATCACTACAGGGCATGGGGATGGCCACATGAGGGCGGTAGAGCCTCAATAGTTAGAGACCTCCAGTCTCAGTAATCAACTGAGGAGGCTGCAGCTTATTGAAACCCATGGCCATATTTTATCGTCTGTCCTTGATCACCTCTCTGTTTGGTCTTTGTCATGGTTTGTTTACGGCTCACCTTACTTCTTAAAAAAAGAAGAAAAAAAAAACATTCAATTTGAGCTGTTTTGTATACCCAGGCAGTAAAAATACCATAATCAACATGTAAAATAGTCTGATTGACCATTAGTCGCCTAAACATGCTCCATCAGTTGGCATGTTAGTAACTGTTATATACGTCAACTCTTTGGGGATACGGGGCAGTGGAGAGCATTTTGGGTATTCTACCCTAAAAGAAGTCCAGTTTGGATGTCATTTTCTCACTTTCACAGTGGTCTACCATTCACAGTGGTCTATGTCAGAGCATTTTAATGGCGTTACAGTTATCATCAATTTATCTTTCGCATTTGTTGTTCTAAATTAGACATGCCAGTTAAAACTCTAATCTCAAAATAGCCCACAACCAGACCTCTTTAATTCCCAAATCAGAGTCTGATTAAATATAATTAGTTCTTCCCCCTAATTTACCCGTTGAACTCATTTTAGGAACAGGGGACAGCTCTAATGTGTAAGAGGCTGCCAGACGAGTTTAAATACCTTGCAAACAGATTGGAGTCTTTAGGATATTCCTATAAGCAGAGCTTTGAGGACGAAATGCTGATACCAAGCTAAAGTGGGACACTCTCAGGGGCGGGGGGCTGGAGGGCAGTTGGGGGAGGGGGTAGTCATCAATAGACTTAAATGTGGCTGGCTGCACCATACAACTCAATCTATGTGCACAGGAAATATTCAAATCTACATTTTTTAAATGTTGAATTATTCAGGCTAGTAGTCACAAACATGAGATGCTTATAGTTTTCATATTGATGTTATTGTGGCTGTATAAGATACTGTAATGAGGCCCAACACCCAAAATCTCATAGCTAAGCTAATAAGCCTCTGCACACCTTTGTCCAAATGCCGGCTACGTTGAAGTTGAATGAAGTTGACAATGTCAAGATTATCACATTTCATAGTTGCAGCTGTTGAATACTGTATGCAAGCATACATAATTAATCGTTCTTCAAATGCTGAATGTTTTCTCCTGTAAAAAAAAATGTATGCACAAAATGTTACAATTACAGTAAGATAATAGTTATATGAATTGTTTTATGCTATTTGAACATGATATGAATGAATTTAACTAAACATGAACATAAATATATTTAGTCATCTCGGACATATATAGATGCTACTTTTCTTATTCCTTTCATGAAAGCAATCTGGACTCAGTGCATGAAATGTGTTTTTATATGCTTTATTTGAAGTGCTTGCTCTTAAATGATTCACAGGTCCAAATTTTACTGTATGCATAACCACTATGCATAACTTTTTATTGATGCCATGTGGAGCAAATGTACACACGAAATTGAATGTACTGTATTTATTTCTTTAAAGTATATGGTACTTCACATCTATAATGCTTATCAAGTTATTGATCACTCTCAGCACAATAATCCCTTTCCCTCTTCCAATGATTGCCAATGTTGGTAAGATTCTGTTTTTCCTGACTGTATCAAAATAGATGTCCCCCCCCCCCCCCCCCCCCCCCCCCGATCTGGGCCTCAGGAGCCTACAATAAAAAGAGCACATATCCTTTCTGATGAGGAAGATCAGGCCATGCACTTGACAAGAATATCACCCCCATACAGAAAGACTAAACACAGGGTAATGGGGACATATTTGAAAAGAGCTGTATTCATCCAGGTAGTCATTGTTGTGCAGACTTCATTGTTGTGCAGGTTCACTGCATTGGTTTGTTTATTGAAGAAGTAGGCTACTTATGAAGGTATTGATTTTCCTTGCAGACTGAATGATCGCATATGGCTACAGATCCAGATAGAATGCTGTTTGATTATTGAGGATATGTTTCATTATAAACTGTGTGTTTCGAGCACTGAATTCTGATTGGCTGACAGCCGTGGTATATCAGACCGTATACTACGGGTATGACAAAACATGCATTTTTACTCCTCTAATTACGTTGATAATAGCAATAAGGCACCTCGGGTTTGTGATATATGGCCAATATACCACGGCTAAGGGCTGTGACCATTCACTCGGCATTCCGTTGTGCGCAAGAACAGCCCTTAGCCGTGGTACAATGGCCATATAACCCACCTCCTCAGGCCTTATTGCTTAATTAGACCACCATTGCACTTCTAACTCCACATTACAAGACTACAGTGTGCCCTTTAAGTCTGAATTCATTCAGATTTCATATTCATTGTGTGTTATTAATCACATACAGTACAGTTCTCATGTTCTGTCTGGATGAAGGCATCTCAGGCCACCATGTGAACACTCATGCCGTTGGTCACAAGATGGTGAGGGAAATACAAAATGACACCTTGTTTTCACCCTGAGGGTATTGTCTGCCTACCTTCCTATGATATCTTTGTGTTGAACCAATTGTGCTGTGGTCTTTAAAACCGTTGTGTTACATCACTCCACATCAGGATGATTAGGCCCACAGTTTAATTGATCGTATTGTACAATGAAGTGTAGCCAGGAGAATAACAAAAAAATGATACCATTTATCTCTAATTGATTTGAAAATATAAATATTTTACATTGACAGGGGTATCTTTCAATATTCTGGATATTCTGAATAGTCAGGAGGCTGGTATATATATAAAGAAAGAAGACATTAAAGTGTGCATGCACTAATCTACTATTTAAAATACAATACATTTTTTACATTACCAGACTGCTTAAAAGCTATGATGAAGCAAGTATGGGCCTTAGATTTTTCGACAGTATTCCCGAGGAGTTCTAGATAGCACTCTTTGTCCTGTATAATTTATCGGTGTAGTAATTGCTACAGGTGTAATTTGAGCTGTTCCTTTGTATCTCTGGAACACTTATGTGCCATTGTCAGTCACTGTATAGCTTTAGACTAAGGATGACAGTCTTGATGAAAAGCGCCATAAAGGCTTTTAAAATAGATACATTTTCCCACCCAACAATAGATGTCATTTCAGGCGCACAGATGGATTTTTGGGGTAAATCTTTGTGAGTGTTTGGAAACATGGGAGGCCGAGTGGGGGAGGCTGTGGTGCTCTCCGTTTAACCTCATCTTAACTGTATTACGTGATAGAGAATTACAGAGGATTACTCCTGCTGTGAGTTGTACCTATTACGCAATGTACAGTTGTGGAACAGTCACTACATAGGGACAGGCCTGGTGTGTGATGAGCGCCTACACTCTTAGAAAAAAAGGGTACGAAAAGGGTTCTTCGACTGTCCCAATAGGAGAATCCTTTTCGGTTCCAGGTAGAACCCTTTTGGGCTCCATGTAGAACCCTCTGTAAAAAGGGTTCTACATGCAAACCAAAAAGGTTCTACCAGCAACCAAAAATGGTTCTTTAAGAGGTTTCTCCTATGGGGACAGCCGAAGAACCCTTTAAGGTACTAGATAGAAGAAAAAAAGGTGCTAAGACTGAACCTATTAAAATATTCCCCTCACTCTCCCTCTTGCTGGCTTTTGTTCCTCGTCCTCTCCCTCCCCCTCACTGAGCTCATAGAGGGGAGAACAGGTCTCATGGTAAAGCTTTGGTGGAATATGAATTGGTTATGATTATGTTGCCTCATTTCTGTTTCTTGATATGAAGGCATCATTTATTTAGGCCTTGTTAAATGAAACAGCAGTACAACAAGACGTTAAAAATCAAGTTCTTTCTTTCTCTCATTTCATTTACAGGCAACATTTCAGTGTTCAGTGTAGTATACGTTAGGATTCGGTAAGTCTACAGTACTTCGTCTTTATAACCTGTTGATTGAGAAAGGGCATAAGATTAGCTCCCACCCCACTCTTTGAAAACAACAGAGTTTCTTTTGGTGCAGCTAGGACCTTTAAGAACATATGGCACTTCCACCTGAACCCAATACAAACTCATTCATCCCAATTATTAGCTCACTTGTCACAATTGGTCATTGTTAAACCTCAGTACAAGTGCAAACCCATGTCTCAAAATGTTGAGTATAATTGGGAGGCAAGTTTATTTTCAAAATATCACTTGTAACCAAAAGCACTCCAATGTAAAGCCTCAAGGGTTTTGACAAGAAAAAATAAATGTCAAAGCAGGATAAAAATGAGAGCTTGTGCTATGCTGTAAACCCCCACACAAGACTCTCCATCTCAGCTCCCTGTGCAGTCCCCTAGGTACCTATGTAGAATAAGCTCCTTACTACAGAGTTCAGTTTGGAAAACAGTTGGCTTCACTACTGTGCAGGACATAATCATGCTAATTGCAAACGTAAAACTCTTTAAATACGTGCATTTACCTTGAATGTAACATTTTGAAAAAAAATTTAAGACTTGCCAAGGTCTATCCCCTGGTAGCAAGTTATCTACTATTAGAAGCTTTGTTAGTGAGTGCCAAGTAACATTACCCACAGAAAACACTGGGAAGCTTGGTAATTAGGCATGAATGACCTACAACAAGAGAGTTCTCAGGTTCTCCCTGTTGACTGAGCAGGTTCTTCACTAATGCCAGCAGTACCTTTGCTTAGGCAGCATAAAGGAATTACAATAGATAGCTACAAATGATAGCTACAAATGTCAAGCCACACCATTGAACCAATTTATATTTTACCTGAAGGCCTATTTGATTTCTGGGCGTCTGTTTGTAAAACACATTTCTATCCAGGCATTAAATGTGTTTAGAGCAAACCTCTGGTTTCCTGCCTTGATTGTTGGAAGGATATTGAAATGTCCTCTCTCTGTTTCCCAATCCATTACACTATACACACACAATCACACTGAAGGAGCGAGGCTCTGATACTGAACCTTCCCACCAATCATGCTGGCTGTGATCATGATGAATGTTTTATGGCATTACTAGAACTGGTAGTGGTAGTGGCCCTGCTTGCACTTGGCCGTTTCTGTAAACAGTCGCTAGCCCACCCATGATGACCAATATGTCATTGGGGGCTGCTGCTGTTAGGTGTTCTGAAAGAGGTTTTGAATGAACTACAGATGCATATTATATGATAGGATAGTGGTAAGTGGGATACTGGTGAAGAAAGTTAAGGGAAAGATTAGGGGTAGTTTCCCTATCATCTGCCATAGAGCTATACATACAGTTGAAGTCGAAAGTTTACATACACCTTAGCCAAATACATTTAAACTCAGTTTTTCACAATTCCTGACATTTAATCCTAGTAAAAATTCCCTGTTTTAGGACAGTTAGGATCACAACTTCATTTTAAGAATGTGAAATGTCAGAATAATAGTAGAGAGAATTATTTATTTCAGCTTTTATTTCTTTCATCACATTCCCAGTGGGCCAGAAGTTTACATACGCTCAATTAGTATTTGGTAGCATTGCCTTTAAATTGTTTAACTTGGGTCAAACGTTTCAGGGAGCCTTCCACAAGCTTCCCACATAAAGTTGGGTGAATTTTGGCCCATTCCTCTTGACAGAGCTAGTGTAACTGTGTCAGGATTGTAGGCCTCCTTGCTCGCACACACTTTTTCAGTTCTCCCCACAAATTTTCTATAGGATTGAGGTCAGGGCTTTGTGATGGCCACTCCAATACCTTGACTTTGTTGTCCTTAAGCCATCAACTTTGCGAGTGTGCTTGGGGTCATTGCCCATTTGGAAGACCCATTTGCGACCAAACTTTAACTTACTGACTGATGTCTTGAGATGTTGCTTCAATATATCCACATAATTTTCCTACCTCATGATGCCATCTATTTTGTGAAGTGCACCAGTCCCTCCTGCAGCAAAGCACCACCATAAGATGATGCTGCCACCCCCGTGCTTCACAGTTGGGATGGTGGTCTTCGGGCTTGCAAGCCTCACCCTTTTTCCGCCAAACATAACAATGGTCATTATGGCCAAACAGTTCTATTGTTGTTTCATCAGACAAGAGCACATTTCTCCAAAAAGTACAATCTTTGTCCCCATGTGCAGTTGCAAACCGTAGTCTGGCTTTTTTATGGCAGTTTTGAAGCTGTGGCTTCTTCCTTGCTGAGCAGCCTTTCAGGTTATGTCGAAATATAGGACTCGTTTTACTGTGGATATAGATACTTTTGTACCGGTTTCCTCCAGCATCTTCACAAGGTCCTTTGCTGTTGTTCTGGGATTGATTTGCACGTTTCACACAAAAGTACGTTCATCTCTAGGAGACAGAACGCATCTCCTTCCTGAGGGGTATGACGGCTACGTGGTCCCATGGTGTTTATACTTGCGTACTATTGTTTGTACAGATGAACGTGGTACCTTCAGGCGTTTGGAAATTGCTCCCAAGGATGAACCAGACTTGTGGAGGTCTACAATTTTCTTGGCTGAGTTCTTTTGATTTTCCCATGATGTCAAGCAAAGAGGCACTGAGTTTGAAGGTAGGCCTTGAAATACATCCACAGGTACACCTCCAATTGACTCAAATGATGTCAATTAGCCTATCAGAAGCTTCTAAAGTCATGACATCATTTTCTGGAATTTTCCAAGCTGTTTAAAGGCACAGTCACCTTAGTGTATGTAAACTTCTGACCCACTGGAATTGTGATACAGTGAATTATAAGTGAAATAATCTGTCTGTAAACAATTGTTGGAAAAATTACTTGTGTCATGCACAAAGTAATGTCCTAACCAAATTGCCAAAACTATAGTTTGTTAACAAGAAATGTGTGGAGTGGTTGAAAAACGAGTTTTAATGACTCCAACCTAAGTGTATGTAAACTTCTGACTTCAACTGTACATACGTGAATAATGTGTACCACAATGTACTTCTCTTAAGATAAACAAATTCAACCCACAGAACTTTGACAATCTTATAACCAATTGCTTCTTACAAGCAGAGTAAGTAATTGTAAGTCTACAAACGTTTCTCTCCCTTAGTTTTTTTTCCCACCATAAATTATTTTATCTATGATTCTTACGGACACCACTGTATTTGTAGGAGGATAATGCTAAAGGAGAGTGCTATTTCTGTTGCAAAATGTTACTGTTACTCAGACTGTTATGTCTCATGCCCATTATTGGGAGTGATGTAACCTTCTTTTTTGGATAGAGTGGAAAGTCTGACTAAAGCTGCAGCACCATGGGGTGCAGCCTCTAAGTGTATTCGTTTTGCTTTTGCCATCTGATCCAAGGGCACACTGCTCTGCCAGGACTGATACTGGGCAAGGCTATGCCCATTTAGTACCCGCAGCTCAACCAGTCGCACTTTGACCAGTATTAGCGTACTTGCTCTTTCTGGTAACAATTTACATAAACTTGCTATTATACTTGTGTAATAACCATGTTAGTACCAGCAATTTAGTTATTGAAATCTGATTGAGTCTTTGACAATTCTTTGGGACTTCCTCTGACACGGCCTGATATAGAGGTCCTGGATGGCAGGGAGCTAGGCCCCTGGCCGTCGCACCACCCTCTTTAGCGCTTTGCTACCTCTGAGGGAGAGGTTGTTGTCATGGCACCACACTGCCAAGTCTCTGACCTCCTCCCTGTAGGCTGTCTCATCACCGTCGGTGATCTACCAGTCTATCTATCTACTGTCAGCTAACTTTATGATGTGGTTGGAGTCGTGCGTGGCCATGTAGTCGCGGGTGAACAGGGAGTACAGGAGGAGACTAAGCACACACCCTTGAGAGGCTTCGTGTTGAGGGTCAGCATGGCGGAGGCGTTGTTGCCTACACTCACCACTTTGGGCCATCCCGTGAGGAAGTCCAGGATCCAGTTACAGAGGGAGGTGTTCAGTCCCAGGGTCCCCAGTGTTGAACGCTGAGCTGTAGTCTATGAACAGCATTCTCACATAGTTATTTCCCCTCTTGTCCAGGTGGGAGAGGGCAGTGTGAAGTGCAATTGAGATTGCGTCATCTGTGGATCTGTTGGGGCGGTATGTCAATTGGAGGAGTGGGTCCAGGGTTTCTGTATCTTGACTGTTCCTTATTTCACTAACAAAGAACGCTCAACCCCATAACCATTACAAAGTGATTAACCGCATGTTAATACAATGTTGTTACTATAGTAATTACAACATTACTACACAGGTACAGAGCTACTGTTACTGCTGTGCTCTTTTACTACCTTGTTTGATGTATGCAAAGCTTTCAAGTGAGCTCATAATTAAAAATGAGAAACACAACAAACACATTGTGATGAAAACATTGGAATTAATTGGGAAACTAGCTGTGAAGCCTGTGAAAAGACATGCAAGATGCTAAGGCAAAAAATAGAGCATTTAATTTCCCAACAAGCCCACCCATTGATTTTCGAATACTCACAAGGTTTAAGGTGCATACTATTTTCCGGTCTTTAACATGGATTTTGCATTTTAACATTATATTCATACTGTTCTGCGGTACTGTCTTTGCAATATTGATGTAGAACTGGCCATTGAGGACCGGATTTTACAAGATGAGCCATTGTTGGAACCTGAGAGGCCACAGTGCTGCGTGTACAAGCTGTTTCTCAGGCTGAAGCTCAGCAACACAGCTTGAGAAGCAGAAGTCCCCTTCAGTCGCTTTCTTTTTAGCCCCCTTTTACCTTTATTTAACAATCGCTCCTTCTCCACTCCAACCAGCCGCCCCCAAACACTCAGTGAATAAAGTTAGTCCAACATGCGGCCCTTAAACCCACCCCAAGTTTGCTGCCTGGCAGCCACACTCACAGAATTGTTTGTTAATAGTCCAATTAGATAATTGCCATCTTTCACTCCTTTTCCTCTCTGTTTCCCATAAAGGAATGAATGGTGTTCAGGGAGGGGGGCAGCTTGAAGAGGGCTTCTGGCCCCACAAGGTGACGAGAAGGGCCGGAGAATGTTCCTTGCACAAGGCCATTGGTTTGAATTGAATCATTGTAGCCTAATCAATGGTCTTATTGGATTACTGGCAACTGCTGTTCCCTGAGATATTGTTGCTCTGACAATGAAAATATCTAAAAGTTGGTGGGTGGGTAGCGGGGTGGAAGGAGAGTGCTGGAGAGGAGGGCCGTTCCAGGGGTGTTAGTGTAGGCACTAATGACAAGTTTTGTCCCATTTTTGTGTTTTTCAGATCGTGCAGGTTAAGATTGTATTAGTGCAACAGACTGCTTCTGTGGTGCATATATATGAATGGTGGCGACGCAGCGTTAATGACAAGGACCTGTGGGCTACTCTTCGTGCTGTTGTTTGTCGTGCTGAGTGACGTGAGTCAACACAGGAAACTTTAACACGGTTCCTGTGAAGCAGAGCCGTGTGATTTTTGTGAATCAGCTGTCGTGGCCAGTACAAATTTAAATTGGGGTGGATTCACTTTTTTCTGTATTCTCTGTCTCTCCGCCTCGCCTTTATTCTCTCTATCTCAGTCTCTCTCGTTCTCATCGTTCTCTCTTGTTCTCTATCTCTCATCTCGCTCTCACTTTCTCTCTCTCTCTCTCTCTCTCTATATCTCTCTCTCTCTCTCTCTCTATCCCTCTCTCCCTCCCACTCGCCTGGGATAGCACTATAGCGGTGAGAGCTGTATGTTGCAGAGGGACGATCATTGGCGAAAGACACAGTAAATGCGATTAAAGTTAGCCATCGTGGCCAGACAACCCACAACGGAGAAATGTTGAAAATGGCTGGCCATGTTTTGGGGATCGAAGAATGAAGTGCCTGGGAACTTTTCTGGAAGTGTCGTACCCCTGTGATTGTGTCTGTGTGCTCTGGAAGGCTTTTTTGCAAAGTGAGACCAATCATTTCTCTTGATTCCCTGGCTGAGAGCTGGCTGACAGAGAGGGACGGAGCGAGCAAACCCCTCCATTAGGACCTGATATATTTCCCAAACAATTTAGTGTATTCATGAGGCTACGCAAATGTGGAGGCAGCAAAATTACCGTAATCAATTGAAACAGTGAGCGTGCGTCGGTCCATGGCTCTGATTATTTGGAGATCATCTATCAGCCTGATGTGTATGTAACAAAGCTGTTGAGTTTCAGTGATAAGTCCATGATCATTGGGCAAGTGAGTTGGACAACGATAATAGGGCACCTTGGCAGGTGAGGCAAGCGTTCCCCGAACATTAGGTAGGTGACTCTCTGGTCTAAAAGGTGCTGTTTTAAAACAAAGCCACTCTGTTGAGACAACACAACGTGCAATACTCTCTGTAATCACAGTTTTTTTCACCTGACAAAGGAAAAAAAGAAAGAAACATTGAAGAGGATAAGTTAGTATGGAGGTCAGATACAACCAAGAGCCTGAACCAGGGATGGGGCTGAAGAACGGCATAAAGGATGGGAAAGACGGCAAGGATTCCCAGGGAAACCTTTCCAAAACCTTCCTAAAGGATCAGCAGGAGTCCTTCTCGCCATCTGGGACGGTGGAAAGCTGTGAGAAAAACCGGGGGAGCACGGGGGACCCGGACTACTGCCGGAGAATACTTGTCCGAGGTGAGAGGATTTCCACTCATATTTACTCCTGTTGCAGTGTATGGACTCTGTTTGCTCATTGCTTTACTTTATATGTATCCACAGGATGAAATAAGATCATTTGCTATGTGAGATATGCTGAATTGCCAGACGGGTGTTTTGGATATGGGATTCTGGTATTGGCTTTGTGTAGACTCAAGAAGCATAGAAATAGCTTTTGGTTTCACAGACATACTGCTACATTGTCCCCAACCAAATGCTCTGTTTGTATACTGTATGTACAATATATTTGAGCTATTGGATCGCAAACATTTTTCAACCATTAGAATCGTTAAACTTATTCATTCGACTTTATATATTTGACACAAAGCAGCAAATTTCTCCCGAGTGCTATTTGGTTTATTTTGTTGTTTTTATCACTCGTTCATTTTCAGAAAAAGCACAGGATATTAGGCACTATCAGTTAACAATGCGCTATAGTCCCTTTTGCAGCTTCCGGGGCATTCTCGGGTGAGAGTGCAACATTATGCAAAAGAAGAAAAAAATAAAAAACACACACCCCCACTCTTATCTGTCTCATGGTAGTTTTAGTCATTGTAAAAGTATTTTTGGCTTTTTTCTTAAACCATTTTGAATTTAAAGTAAATACAAACATACATTTTTTTTGCACTTTTGTAAAAATGTACTATCTGCACATTTTTATGAATTTTGAATGTTACGAATTTTACCCCTGTGATATACTCCTATCAAAATGGTTTGCATTCACAACAATTTTGTTTCTTCTGAAATTGAATTATACAGCACACTTCTAGAATCACATCTATTTAAGATATTAAGTACTGTACATTTGGTTTTAAAATTAAGAATGAATTTCATGCTACTTTATATAATCTCTCTCCATGAAAATACTATTTCATTTGAAAGCAATATTCACAGAAGTTTCAAATCATAAGATAAACAGGTTTTCACTATCTTATCTTATTCTGAAACAGATGATGAATAAGTAATAATAATGGACGTAAAATGCATTTGCTTACATCATCTTGTTCTAAATAATATAAGGTATTTCATATGCAGTTAATACAAAGAAATTAGTTAATTGTTATGTTGTTTAAGTACTCTTACTGAGTGTCATCTGACCTCAGGGCTAAATTGTAGCAGAATAAGCACACATCATTTATTTAATCTGTTTAACACAGTTGGTCAAACATGGAGACTGTTTGTTTGAAAACATGAATATATCCTTGCTAATTGTTATGGAAATAATTTAGCAACGAAATGACAACTAAATTCAAACATAAATGTTTATGCTTTCAGGTTATCTTTTGCTGCTTTTAGATGATGGGAGAAATAATCACAATTTAAAAAGTAATAATTCCTTTTAGTTCATTGAGTAAATTGTTAAGAAAAAACCTTTTCCTTATTATCTTTCCTCATTTCTCTCTTTTTATTAAGTCATTAAAAGCTCGTACAGTTATACAATTAATATCACATTATCTAAAGGTATATCCTTTAATTATTTTCCGTTTACATGAAAAATGTACAACTTTTTAATTACACATTACATTTTGATTGTAGAAAACTATAGGGAAAACAACTATTTTGAGGTTAGTTTACTATTTAGGAGAGAGTACTGATTGAGATGCTAAAATATGATAATCTAGACTGGAGTATTGATGCAATTAAATGGGTTGACCAAAGGAAATGATCACAATGAAAAAAAAAATGTATCATTGTATTTTGTATTTGTTTTGTATTTTTGATCAACTTTCTTCTGTAAACGGTACTTTTTCAAATACATTAATTGTTATTTTTGACTGCTTTTAATGTGGTTGAGGTTATTCCCTAGTATGTTTGGAAAGTACACTAGTTGGCTGGGAAAATGTCAGTGGATTCATTTAAGTTATGCATATTACTGTGGTTGATGTTGTGCAGGTGATGCATTCATATAAATAACGCACCATATTCATGTGCTTACCTGGATGGTTAATTTTTCAATTTTGCAAACATGAAATCATCCTCGATATCTTCATATAGCTTTATGCCGTGCACTGCAACAAGACCTAAGTCTTTCATTGACGGTAATCGGTCATTTCATGGACAACAGAAGGCCTACACACATTACTAAAAATGAAGAATGGTCATTCTGATGTTGTGATAATGATGAGCCAAAAGTGTTTCTACATTTTGAATATAGTTATCATTGACAAAACTTCAATGGTCACTTCTTTTTTGTAGATGCGAAAGGGTCTATCCGAGAGATCATTCTGCCAAAGGGACTGGATTTGGACCGTCCCAAACGAACCCGGACCTCTTTCACTGCAGAGCAACTCTATCGTCTGGAGATGGAGTTCCAGAGGTGCCAGTATGTGGTTGGGAGGGAACGGACAGAACTGGCCCGCCAGCTAAATCTATCTGAAACGCAGGTAAATTCAAGCAACACAATACATGTACCTATTTCACTCTGGCCATCAGTAAATAAATACCAAATCCACATTCTGTGTTATCATAGATATGTTATGGGTCATTCCACGAATAGAGTGCATTTTGGGTAGTGTAAATTTGTAAAAAATAACTGTTATTTTCACCCCATTTTAACATTCTTTCATAAAGAGCACTTGTTCAACTTAATAAAAAATGTTTTCCCATGTCAAGAGGTTAAGTAAAATAAAAAAAGACTATAAAAGTGGCAATTAAAGTAATAGGACTGACCGTAACAGGGTTGACCGTAACAAAGTTGACGATTTCATCTTAAGTCAGCCATAACTCCCCTTGAGACAGGGGAAATGGAAGCTTGTTGTGTACAACAGGGAGGGGCAATTGAATGCAAGCTTTCCAAAAAATTGAGCTAGCCTATCGATCTAGTCTAACAGGCATGACATGTTATGCTCGTTGCACTCATTTTCTACCACAAAACCCCAGAAAATGGCCAAAAGGAGTAGAACCAGCTCACCTGCTTTTACAATATTATTTGACTATTAGATGTTCAATGTTAGATGTTTAATATTAATCACTAAATCACAATAAATAAATAATAATCTTCAGAAGTTACTTTTTCAAAGCAACAAAAGAACTAGGGCTTTACAATGATGGTGAAAACTTGGCGAAATCTTGGGGTTAAGGGGTGGCAGGAGGCCTAGTGGTTAGAGCATTGGGCCAGTAACCGAAAGGTTGCCAAATCAAATCCCCGAGCTGATAAGGTAAAAATCTGTCGTTCTGCTCCTGAACAAGGCAGTTAACCCATTGTTCCTAGGCCGTCATTGAAAATAAGAATTTGTTCTTAACTGACTTGCCTAGCTAAATAAAATAAAAATAAATTAAGTGGGTTACAATCTTCCTAGAAGTCGGACAAACATGAAAACACTACTACTGGAGTATTTAGTCGTTTATCAAAATGTACACAGATAATCTCACAAGGACATAAAGGGCACTCTATTCGTGGAACGACCCTTATGTATTTCAAAATCTTATCTCAAATGAGAAAAATAGAGTGTATGATTACACACACTTATCTCACTTACGCAATGCTTTCTATATTGCCATCATACTTCTGTAAGCATATCCCATTCCAATACAATCTTTACAAGTTTTACTATAACCCTGGCATTTTTTATTTAGCTGACTGATTAGTTAAAGATCATTTAGAAAAAGGCAGACTGCTTCACTGATCATATAGCTCTAGCAATAGTATTGTTAAGTTATGATCCTATACAAAACTCAAATCAAATCAAATCTCTTTCATTGTATTTAGCCTAGTGAACTATGCATCTCATATCACTGCTATCCCAACAAATTCTAGAACCTTGTTAGCCTAAATTGTTGCATTAAGGAGGCTCATTTTCAGTGCAGAAACAGTATGTTTCTTGTCCACAGGCCTTAAAAAAAAGAAAAAAGTGCTTTCACCTCATGCTAAGCTGTGGGGTCAGGGAAAGGTCACACTGCGCCCACTGTGGGTGAACTGTATTTGCACTTGTCTGCTCATTCTCGACGAGATACCAAGCTTAGTCACCCTCCAATTTATAATTTTCACTTCAGGGAAATCTTGCTCTCTGCTTCAGAGCTTAGTCCAAAATATTTGTAGCACAATTTAATTTCTTAGTTTATCTTGCAAGCTGGCTAATGGCATAGTCAGCCACATTTACCTTATATGTTTATTACGTACCTCATGAATGTTTCAGTGGGCCTAAACAAGCTTGACTTTGAACAGAGGTCAGACTGGAGCATTATGCAATGTTATTTTCTGAGTCACAGCATCGACACGTGTTTCTGTCACACATTTCTGATCATTACAAGAAATATTAATATTGATCTCGGGGAATTTCTACTTTAGTGTGTGTGTGTGTGTGTGTGGGTGTGTGTGTGTGTGTGTGTGTGTGTGTGTGTGTGTGTGTGTGTGCGCGTGTGTGTATATATATGTGTATATATATATATATATATATACACACTTTATATTTGTGTATTCACACACACACACACACACACACACACACACACACACATATATATATATATATATATATATATATATATATATATATATATATATATATATATATATATATATATATAATATATATATACACACATACACACACTAAAGTAGAAATTCCCCATACATTTTACAATGATAAATAAATGTTTTCCTGACCAATACATTTGATGCTTTTATTTTGTATTCAGCTACAGTATTCATGTAGTTTACCATGTCAGCACACAATGAATTCAGAATTCTTTGGTGGTTTTTAGAATGGAATAATGGTGCTTTAGACTTCACACAGCCCTTTGGTCCCCATTCATAGGGAGGACAATAGGCTTGCATTTCTTAATGTATTTTCACATGCAACATTAAATGTTGCACGCCGCCATGCTCCTTGATTGCATTAAATCTTCAAATGTCTCCTTCATTCGTTGATGAAGTGGTCTCTAATGATGGCATCATGAAATTAACATTTTGTTCCAATGCACTCTTGGGGTGTTACATTAAGAAACGACATCCATATGCTGAAGTGTGCACACCTAATCATCTTTGTTTGGGTTGCTGGCTTCAGAGCCCCTCGTTGGACCTTGTTGAAAATGTATCCTCTCAGATAAAAGATGTTCATCAATAATTTAGGATATTCTTATAACATGAGGGAATATGGTAATAATGTAATTCCTTACTTCCAGAGTGTAAAATAGATTTGCGATTGACCAACTAACCTTGAGAATTACTGAGTTGTTTATCTACAACAACTACATGGAGGAAAACATGCTATTCAGATGTGATTGAAGTAGCTGCAGTTTGAGGTACTGTAGCTGGAGGCTCATTGATTGAGACACATTCACTGTAATTATGATCCGTATGAAAGCAATCAGGTTTAATTGCCACAGACTTGATAGAGGTTGGGAAATACATGAAGAAAACTGCAACAACAACAAAAATACTAACTCCTATTATCCTTTTTGGAAAAGGAATAGAATATTTAAAATAGAAATATATGAAATGCAAATGGGAAAAGAGAGGTCTGTTTTCATTGTTGAATGATTATCAAACATGTGCAATACAAATGCAGTAACATTACTTCTTCAGCGTCAAAATGGCCTCTTCACAAACACGTTTTTTCTTTATCCACATGAATGGGAATACAATAGCCATTTTTATCTGTATGCACACTTTACTTTGTTATACTCATGTCCTTGTTACAGTATACTTCAACCACACATACATATATACTCATTACTATCTGACCCTGCTTTTGTTACTTTCATGTCTTTGAGTTCATTAATTATTTTTAATTTTCATAAAATGTCTAAGGTCATGGAAATACATTTTATAAATTTCTAGCTACTTTATCTTACAGTCTGCATTTCACTAGAAGAAAAATATGTTATAAAGTAATTTATGCCTTCCGTTACAGAAAGTTTTGTTCAAGTTTAGACCAGTTTAGACCAAACAGTACTGTATTGTATATGTGTGACTCTGATAACATCCATTAATGTGACATTGATATGTAAATATTTATAAGGCATTAGGTTTTGATTTAATCCGTATTTTTGTAAATTAGCTACTAAATCTGTCAAGGGGTAGAAGCCGGGCCCCCTGGTCTAAGTCCCTGATCGTGCTACCAATGTTATTACTATCTCAATTCAATTCATGTGGACATCAAAGTGACCTATACTGAGATCACAAGGGAATTAGTAATTATTTACAACAATCCAAATTATTCAGTCATTTTCTGCAAACATTGGTGTTGCAGTAAATGCCTACAGATATTAGAAAATAATACATATTAACCAAAGTATATTAATTTGGCTTTTGCAAATAGGCCCTGTTGCTGAAGGTCTCTACTGCTTATTTTCTGGCTGATTTTGGAGCGGTTTTTTGTCCTCCCCTCAAGGTTAAAGTTTGGTTCCAGAACCGACGCACGAAGCAGAAGAAGGACCAGGGCAAAGATTCAGAGCTGCGCTCGGTGGTGTCGGAGACGGCGGCCACCTGCAGTGTATTGAGACTTCTGGAGCAGGGCCGGCTCCTCACGCCACCAGGCCTGCCGGGGCTCCTGCAGCACTGTGGCAACGGCACCCTGGGTGCCGCCCTGCGAGGACCCTCCATGGGCATGGCCAGCAACGGAAGCAGCAGCAGCAGCAGTGGTGCCAGCTCTGGGACGGCCGGCGGCAGTCCCCCTCTACCTATAGTGACGAGCTCAGGGACGGTGGCAGGCCTCCAGAGCTCCCCATCAGCTCACGGCCTGTTCAGCTTCCCCATGCCCTCTCTGCTTGGCAGCGTGGCCACCCGCATGTCCTCCAACCCGCTCTCCATGGCCGGCTCCCTGGCCGGGAACCTGCAGGAACTGTCTGCCCGCTATCTGAGCTCTTCTGCTTTTGAACCTTACTCACGGACCAATGGCAAGGAGAGTGTGGACAAAAACGTTTTGGAATGATGTTTCTCAAAGGATTTTGATTTGTTTTGTTGTTCTCCTTGTTTTTTATTGTCTTGGTTTAGTTTGTTTGTTTCACCCTCTTCTGTCCTGTTTGTGTTGTGGTTGTTGTTCATGTAAATCCAACTGAACATTTGATGCCTCTCAGAGGGAGGAAAACAAAAACATACACATGTATACATTTTCATTCTTACTTATGCACTAAATTAAAATTGAATCTCCAAGTTCTGAATTTCAATACAAATGATCAGAGGAACAAATATCCATGAGATTACTAAGGAGCAGCATTTAATTTTTTTGCCACATTTTCTCACATTTATTTATCTGCAATAGTAATCCCAAAAAAAGCACAGGAAATGAGTCTGTTTATGTTTGGGTAACACATCACAAATGTTTAGCTACTGGAGGTAATTGACACATTACATACAAAGCTTTTGAGTGGTTGGCCAAGGGTGTAACATGATGGTACCTTTTTCGATTTTGTGTTTTATTATTTACTTGTTTTGGGTAGACTTGTGTCACAGTGTGTAGACTTAGAGTTATCAAGCACTACAGCTTGTGCAATTCAGGTGACAGACAGTCAGTTCAGGACGGCCTGGTGAACTTGGAGTTAATTCGGCCCTTTGTCAAATATGACATTTCTGTTTACGTAAATATCGCAGGTCTCTTTTTCCATTTGCAGATACTTATGAGGAACACAGGTATTTAACATGCAAATGCCATTTACATATGCAGTTTTCCAATATAAAGCTACAATAACAGTCTTTTATACCAGTTTGTATTTGTTTTTATTTTTGGCCCAAAACAAACTAAAGAAAAATGTTGTCATAGTTAAATGGTTCTGTGTTAGTTGTTTTCTAAATGGTTCTGTGAGGGTTTTCCCAATATGATTTTTAACACAGTCTAAATTTGTGACTTTCATGTTTTAAAGATGCAGTATTCCACTTTTTCGTCTGTGATTTTAATAATATTAGAGTGGTAGTCCAGATTTACATGTACAGATAAGAGTTGGAGTGAAGCTTGGGAATGTGGGGTGGGGAAAAGAGACGATGGAGGAAAGGGTTCTGGGAAAGCTTTTCAACTTCAGAAAGCTGCTTGCATAGTTGGATATACAGAATTGAGCTTGATGCAACATGATTGAAAACGGTGCAGAAGGTTTTTCAATCTTTAAGACAATAACTTTTCTCATGTGAAATGTTTTAAGATCAGTCACCATGGCGGAAGGTTTGGAGGGAAATGAGCATGAGGTGACTGAGTGAAATTACTGTAGTAGAAAAGAAAAGAAAGAAAATGAGAATTGTACCTAAAATTGTTATTTTATTGTAAATTATTCACGTCTGTAATTAATAGATGATTAGTATATCTGCAAAATAATGAATGAATGAATGTAAAAGAGGGGGGTGATAAATCAATCAAAGCTCTTTGGTGCTGTTGTTGTGAAATATCTTGAACTTTGTGAAATGTGTGGTACGAGTGTGGATATATATTATATATATATATATGGCTACCAAAAAAGCCATGTGTGTTTTTTCAATTTCTTTCATGGATTCGTCTTGATGATAATCCAGTTATGATAAAAAGGCCATGATGTACCTTCATTGACAATGGGTTGAATAGCAATTTATTTCATATTTTGTTGGTATTCAAATGAGGTGTTATGCCCTATGCAGAGACCTTCTTGTGTATTATTTTGGGTTGCAATGCTACTTCCTGTAGCCTACTCAGCGTATGGTGAACTCACACAGCACTATAAAGGAAATGCTGACACAAGGGGAAGGAAATTTCAGTTATTGAATTAGTCCCCCTAAGCTGGTAACCAGGATTGTGTTCAACAGTAGCATACGTGTTTTGGGGGAGGGTTTTGTTTGCTACCTTAACCCTAATCCAAACCCTAACCACTCACTCATGGGAAAATGTACAGTATAGTGAGCTGCAGATGGAATCGCTATAAACAAATCGTGTGAGACAGTTTAATAAATAATGATAGGAGCATAGAAGAATAAATGTTATATGTTGATACATTTTTACCCTTTAATTAATAGAAAAAATAGTGCACTTCAAAAAGTGCAACTCTCTCAAAATGTTGTATTCACAGTGTGGTCTTGAATATTACCACTGAAGTCAAAGGACTTTGAGAAGATGTTCGTAAGTTAACTGGATAAAGATCATTATAACATGGAGGAGAGGAAGTGAGAGTACATAGTCTTAGGGCTCCCGAGTGGCGCAGTGGTCTAAGGCACTGTATCTCAGTGCAAGAAGCGTCACTACAATCCCTGGTTTGAATCCAGGCTGTATCACATCCGGCCGTGATTGGGAGTCCCATAGGGCGGCACACAATTGGCCAAGCGTCGTCCGGGGTAGGCCGTCATTGTAAATAAGAATTTGTTCTTAACTGGCTTGCCTAGTTAAATAAATGTTAAACAAAAAATAAATACAAAATATGCATAAATATAACCAATAATTTGCCCAATTGCAAATCACAAATTCAAAAATGTGATTAAGGGAATAAAGGAGACTAGGGTGATGTGATATAAAAAATATGGTCTGACTCACTTCTACAAACTTTCGGAACTAGATGGGGTTAGTTGAAAGATTACAATTGTTAAAAGTGTTATAGAACTGTCAAAATGGACACTGAAAAAACGTTGTCTGGAAGCCAAGCAATGCAGCGAAAAGGGCCTTTGCAGGTCTCTGTCTTCAAGAACCCTTGGAGGACTTTTCATTAGTACTGTTTTCTATGGAATAGGAAAAAATCCCACTCCGGTCTATGAAAAGAATTGAGTTTAACCATTCAAAATGCAAAAAAATGTCACACAACGGGGGGGAACTGTCTCTTTAAAAAGCAGTTACAGTGGTCTTAAGTTACATTTTAAGACGCAGTTCCAATCTGTCCATCCCTCACTCTTCTGTGGGTGAATGAAGTGATGCTTCAGTGGCATTGGAAACTGAGGGTCTTTTGTCTATCAGCAGTATGAGCATAGGCAGTGAATCTTACCTTCCCCACTGTGTCTTGGGAATCTCCCTGGAGAAAAAACCCCACAAAACAATGATCTTAAAAAAGGAGTTGCAGTAGTCATAACCATGAAAGTCTGGGGACGAATGTGATTATTGTTGTTATCAAGGTAGTACAGGGTTTCCAAACAAATAAGCACATAGCCCACCATGTGGCTAAATGGCATAATACCCCTGGAACGGCTACTGCGCTACCATACTACATGTGTACCAAATTGTACGACCATGTGTCAAACACCTTTCTGTTTGTTTGAGTCAATGATTATTGCATAAAAATATTATATTTTTTTCCAAATGTATTAGCGTTAGCTTATATCAGCCAAGTTCATTAAGTTGTACCTGGTACATTAACTGTCAAATATGGTCACATATTTAAAAATTCTATAGCCCTCTTTTGCCACAGCAACAATTTAAATATGGACCAGTACAAAGAGCTTACACACAAAGTACATGGCAATTCAACCAGTGATTCAGAAATAAAGAGGGGAGTAATCCAATATGGCTGAAGTTATGGTTCCATGTTGGACATTTATTTCCCTGTGTGGAGATGGAATTTGATAAAAAAGGATTCATCTTTTTTTACCTTGATACCTAACTTTGAACTAGTAAAATTAGCATTTTAGTCATTACTGTGAAATATATGCTACAAGGAAACCTGATGATACAAGAACAGTCTGTGCCCATTTAAATATTTCAACTCAAGAGTGCTGATACTGCACCTCCTATTACATTTGGGGTACCACGGGAACACAAAACCCTGTTCAGATTTAACATGCCATATACATTTATAAAAATGTTCAGGGCATGTTTGCCTTGGGTCTTAAGTAGAATTGTAAGATGCAGTTCCATTCCATCAATCCCTCTCTCTTCTGTGGGTGAATGAAGTGATGCTTCAGTGGCATTGGAAACTGAGGGCCTTTTGTCTATCAGCAGTATGAACGCAGGCAGAGAATCTTACCTTTCCCACTGTGTCTTGGGAATCTCCCTGGAGAAAAAAACGGTCACATTTATGCCCCCACCCCTACACCCACCCATTATCTCTCTTCTCCTGCAGTCCAATTAGACAGAAGGTCGGGAGATTTTGTAAGTGGGGGGGTCAGGGAGCCGGTGGAGTTGTTGGGGGGAGTGTCATAGCTTGAGACCACCAACACATTTCTCCCATCACATGACCTGTCTTTAAGCTAAGGCCTTGGGAGGAAAGAAAAGCTGCATCCAGTCTGTTTTTGTTCTTTTTGTTCACCTCTTTCCTCTTTCTGTTTGTACATATGTATGGGGATTAGAAAGTAAACAGGTCTCATCAAAGCGTCAACTCGCTCATGCCACATAAGACCAGCGAGAACTAGTGACCTCAGTTCCTGAAGTGTGACAAATCTAGAGGATTTCCTAGTCCTTCCCAGAATGTTAAGTGACCCGCCTACCGTGGACAGGCTGGTAACCTCACTGAATAATTAATCCAATTATGCAATCAAAGGATTGAGAAGAGAAAAAACCCTTAGTGACTAATCTCCTACATGTCTGTACTATGAGACTACTTTGAGTAGTGGGCCATTCCAACATTACCGACATTACATTTGCATGCAAAATCACAACTTTAATGTTTCACAGAATGGACAGACAAAATATAAATGACATTTTTTATGCGTGTCTCTAAAAAGCGGACTTCTAAGTATTGGCATGTTGGAGAAATAAAGTAAATAAGAGGCGTCATGGATGTTATATGAAATTGACAAACTTTTTGCAGAGACTGAACATATTACCAAAAGTCTGTGAGTTTGAAAGTCTTAGGTCAAAACATGGATAGCCATTTCGAGGGAAAGGCTTTGCTGAACACAAATATTATAATTTTGTAAATATTGTCATTTCCATTATGACTTTGGAGAGGAACAATTACTATTATGAATGTTACCAATGTTACACACCTTCACAGTTTGTTTAGTCGTAAAATCATCTCAAATCTGGACATTAGAGGACCTGCAGTCCAGGTGACCAGTGCACATGGGATTCCATACCTTCTTACAGCACCTTCAGAAAGTATTCATAACCGCTTGACTTACAACACATTTTGTTGTGTTACAGCCTGAATTCAAAATGGCAAAAAAATGTTTTTTTAAATGCACCCATCTACACACAATAATGACAAAGTGAAAACATGTTTTTAGAAATGTTTGCAAATGTCATGAAAATAAAAGCAATTACAGCTGTAAGTCTTTATGGTTAAGTCTCAAAGAGCTTTGCACACCTGGATTGTAAAATATTTGCACATTATTATTTTCAAAGCTCTGTCAAGTTGGTTGTTGATCATTGCTAGACAGCCATTTTCAAGTATTGCCATTAATTTCCATACTGATTTAAGTCAAAACTGTAACTCCAATGTATATTTGGCCTTCCGTTTTAGGTTATTGTACTGCTGAAAGGTGAATTAATCTCCCAGTGTCTGGTGGAAAGCAGACTGAACCAGGTTTTTCTCAGGGATTTTGCCTGTGCTTAGCTCCATTCCTTTTATTTTTTATCCTGAAAAACTCCCCAGTCCTTAACAATTACAAGCATGATGCAGCTACCACTATGCTTGAAAATATGGAGAGGTGTATTTGTTTTAGGACTTTGTATTTAGGACAACTTTTTAATTGCTTTGCCCAGCGGCGAAAATCTGATATCAACTTTGGAGGGGACAATTACATGACATTTTCTCAAGAGCAATTCCTGAGGGGGACACCAAAAGTAGTGCTGTAACACATAGCCTACATTGTAATATGGTAAATGTATATTGAGGAACCAAAGAAATAAGGTGTTTGCCGTACTCCTAACTACCAGTACCCAAAACTACACAACTAATCACAACAGCAATACCATTGCCTTTAACAAATCTTAGTTCAGTCACCAGTTTAAGTTGAGAGTGGGGGTATCCATGGCATTTTCCAATTATGTTCCTATTTTACAAGTAAAAAAAATGGAGAACCTTTCATAATGTTGCCAAACAAAGACTCAACAAAGTTACCTGAGACTCCCTGTCTCTGCCAGTCTGTCCCTGCATATCTGTCCCCAACTCTGCTGTCTGTGTGCCATCTGTTGCCTGCTCTGCCTAATGACATCATTGTGAAACATTTCCATTAGAATTACATTTCTTTCTTATGAACATTTTATCAACTAGTCTTTGAGATATTAGGCTACTAGGGTTCTTACTTTGCGTTTTGGTGTACTGAAAAATACTCTGATGTCCGTCTTTTATTTTTCTGCCATTTTTCTACCTGGCTGGCTGGCTACACACACACACAGTGTGTAGGTTATTTACAGTAGGAGATGGGCTTCTATCATCTTATCTTTTATCATTCTATTTGGGCTTCGATCTAAAAGGTAGCTAGCAAATGTGAAACGGATTAAAATGGCAAGAGTTGACAGCTGTGTGAGTTCACCATTTACACAACATATACTGCAACCTTTTGTAATTTTAATAGTTTGTTTCATATTGGCTGGCTTCCAACAATAGCTGGATTTGTAAAGCTAGCGAGCACCAATTCCGTTTCAGTGGTGTTTGCTATAATCTTTGCTACCCGGGTTAAATAAAGGTGAAATAAAATAAATAAATAAAAGTTCCCTTGCGACAATTTAGCTTTTGCAACGAGACCATTAAATATATTTAAGACAATGGTAGAAGAGAGTGTAGTTCTGTTCAGTTTGGACTTCAGTTTATCGCTAACCTTATCACAGGGACTTTGAAGCACTAACTTACATCATTTGCATGCTGATCTTGGAATAAATTGACGATAGCAAAGATTCCATCTTTGACGAGGCCACATAAATGGAATAGGTACTAGCTAGCTTAATAGTTAATATTTGCCCGCTAGCTCTGCATATTCAGCTAGTGTGTGTGCGCGATTGACTGGATTAACCTCACGTCAGTTACGTTCATTGAGTGCCTTTCAGACAGTGGATACGACCCCTCTGTTACCTTGCCAAATAAGGAACTGGCAGTGGATCAAACCATTGTGAGGCAAAGGGTGGGGGGGTCGCAATCTTTTGAAACTTAAAAACGCGCTATTAAGTGTCTATAATCAGCACAATTGCTTTCATTGCGTATTATTAATATTATTTAAATTACATAGTTATGTTTCAGTGATATATTGGGGGGGACAAATCATATTTTTCCCAGGATGGGGGGGTCGTGTCCCCCCCGTCCCCCCCGGGATTTCCGCCCCTGGCTTTGCCACATTATTTGCAGTATTACTTTAGTGCCTTGTTGCAAACAGGATGCATGTTTTGGAATATTTTGTACAGGCTTCCTTCTTTTCACTCTGTCAATTTTTATTTTATCAGGGAGTCATACTATTTTACAGATAAGCCCTGAATTACATAAATTACAGTAAATACACACATCAAAATATGAACACAAAATGCAAGCATTCATCAGTAATCTTCAATCAGCTTTCTGAATTGCCTTAGATGCATCAAAACATCAAATGTAAGAACATTTTGAAGATCATTCCACAAATAAGGTGCAAGAAAACTAAAAGCTGATTTACCTAACTCAGTAGAGACCAAATTCATTTCCAGAGTTAGCCACCCCTCGTATGTCTAAAGTTAAGTAAAGATGTTCGACTTTTTGTAAAAGGGCTTTATAAATGAAAACATAGCAATGTATCAACCTACGTGACATTTAAAAATATATATTTTTAACCTTTATTTAACTAGGAAAGTCAGTTAAGAACAAATTCTTCTTTACACGGCCTACCAAAAGACAAAAGGCCTCCTGCGGGGATGGGGGCTGGGATTAAAAATAAAAAATGTAATATAGGACAAAACACACATCACAACAAGAGAGACAACACAATACTACATAAAGAGAGACCTAAGACAACAAAATAGCAAGGCAGCAACACATGACAACACAGCATGGTAGCAACACAACATGACAACAACATGGTTGCAACACAACATGACAACAACATGCATGGTTGCAACACAACATGACAACAACATGGTAGCAACACAACATGGTAGCAGCACAAAACATGGTACAGACAACAGCACAAAGGGCAAGAAGGTAGAGGCAACAATACATCATGCAAAGCAGCCACAACGGTCAGTCAGAGTATCCATGATTGAGTCTTTGAATGAAGAGATTGAGATAAAACTGTCCAGTTTGAGTGTTTGTTGGAGCTCGTTCCAGTCGCTAGCTGCAGCGAACTGAAAAGACGAGCGACCCAGGGATGTTTGTGCTTTCGGGACCTTTAACAGAATGTGACTGGCAGAACGGGTGTTGTATGTGGAGGATGAGGGCTGCAGTAGATATCTCAGATAGGGGATGAGTGAGGTCTAAGAGGGTTTTATAAATAAGCATCAACCAGTGGGTCTTGCAACGGGTATACAGAAATGACCAGTTTACAGAGGAGTATAGAGTGCAGTGATGTGTCCTATAAGGAGCATTGGTAGCAAATCTGATGGCCGAATGGTAAAGAACATCTAGCCGCTCGAGAGCACCCTTGCCTGCCGATCTATAAATTATGTCTCCGTAATTTAGCATGGGTAGGATGGTCATCTGAATCAGGGTTAGTTTGGCAGCTGGGGTGAAAGAGGAGTGATTACAATAGAAGAAACCAAGTCTAGATTTAACTTTAGCCTGCAGCTTTGATATGTGCTGAGAGAAGGACAGTGTACCGTCTAGCCATACTCCCAAGTACTTGTATGAGGTGACTACCTCAAGCTCTAAACCCTCATAGGTAGTAATCACACCTGTGAGGAGAGGGGCATTCTTATTATCAAACCACATTACTTTTGTTTTGGAGGTGTTCAGAACAAGGTTAAGGGTAGAGAAAGCTTGTTGGAGACTAAGAAAGCCTTGTTGTAGAGCATTCAACACAAAATCCGGGGAGGGGCCAGCTGAGTATAAGACTGTATCATCTGCATATAAATGGATGAGAGAGCCTCCTACTGCCTGAGCTATGTTGTTGATGTAAATTGAGAAGAGCGTGAGGCCAAGGATTGAGCCTTGATGTACTCCCTTGGTGACAGGCAGTGGCTAAGACAGCAGATTTTTTTACTTTATACACTGCACTCATTGAGAGAGGTAGTTAGCAAACCAGGCCAAAGACCCCTCAGAGACACCAATACTCCCACAAGAATGGAATAGTCTACAGTTTCAAAAGCTTTGGCCAAGTCAATAAAAATAGCAGCACAACATTGCTTAGAATCAAGGGCAAAGGTGACATCATTGAGGAGCTTTAAGGTTGCAGTGATACATCCATAACCTGAGCAGAAACCAGATTGCATACCAGAGAGAATACTATAGACATCAAGAAAACCAGTCAGTTGATTATTGAAACATTTTTCCAACACTTTGATAAACAGGGCAAAATAGAAATAGGCCTACATTATAACAGTCAGGATCAGCTTGATCATCATCAAAGAGGGCCAAATCAACTATCTGGTAGAGAATGCAATGATGAGTACTAACATTTTAACCCGTAATAAAGTGCAGTGCGCTATGATAAACAGCATCTAATGTCTTTAATGAAGTGGCAGCTGCGTTCATATAGATGATGTTGCCATTGTCTAGGACCGATAGGAACATCGACTGAATAATCTGATTTCGGCTATTTAGCGAGAGGTAGGACCTATTTCTATAGAAGAAGCCCATTTTTATCCACAGCTTCTTAATAAACTCATCAATATGCTTTTTTAAAAGACATATTTTCATCTATCCAAATGCACCATCCAAAGTACATATGATTAAATCATCAGAATTATTTTGATGCGCTCTAGAGAACAACATACAGTATAATTCGTTTTACTGGCATTCAACGCTAATTTCAGGTCAATAAAGTTTTTCTGTGATACAATGAAGACAGACTGTAGTTCAGATAGAGCCTGGTCAACCGTGGGGGCAATGGCATACACAACACTATCATTGGCATACAAGTGCAGGTAAAATGTTTTTACAGACAAGTTGATACTGTTAATGTAAACAGTAAAAAGTACAGGACCCAGAATCAACCCCTGTGAGACAACTTTTGTAATATACAGTAAACCTGATTTAAAACCATCAGTGGATACACATGAAGTTCTATCCGTCAGGTAATTTTTAAACCAGTTACATGCAGTCTGGTCTAGGCCAATTGAGGAAAGCCGTGAGTGATCAACAGTATCGAAAGCCTTTGACAGGTCAATGAAGAGGGCAGCGCAATGTTGCCTTTTATCCATAGTTAACCACTTCGTTTATAACTAGGGATGCAACAGATATAGTGCTATGACCTGGTCTAAAATCCGACTGATGGGTTAGGTTAGTGTTGTGGTTAGGTTAATATTGTGGAGTAACTACAATTTTGTTGACGAATCCTCAGTTTTCTCCTATCACAGCCATTAAACACTGTAACTGTTTTATAGTCACCAATGGCCTCATGGTGAAATCCCTGAGTGGTTTCCTTCCTCTCTGGCAACTGAGTTAGGAAAGATGCCTGTATCTTTCTAGTGACTGGGTGTTTGATACACCATCCAAAGTGTAATTAATAATTTCACCATGCTCAAAGGGATATTGAATGTCTGCTTTTTATTTGTTTTACCTATCTACCTCCCTGGTCTTTGTGGCTGAATCTGTGTTCGAAATTCACTGCTCAACTGAGGGACTGTCACGATTCCCTCCGACGGTGTCGCCCCCTCCTGCTCGGGTGGCGCTCGGCGGTCGTCGTCACCGGCCTATTAGCTGCAACCGATTCCCTTTTGCTTTTCCCTTTTTTTATTTTAGACACCTGTGGTCAATTAGCCATTAGAGGAGCTATTTAGTTTAGCTGGCCCGCTCCTTGTCGTGCGGGATTAATTGTTGTATTCGACTGTCTAGTTCATGACGGCTTGGCATTGTCGTACCTTATATTTATTCCCCTGTGTTTGGGAACTTTGTTTTCTTCTCTCAAAGTGTTATTAAAAAACAACACTCCCTGTGCTCGTTGCTTCCTGCGCCTCATTCCTAACAACACGACTACCAACGCCGTTACAGAATCCCGCACCACTATAAAGGCATGGAATCAGCGGAAGCAGCGGGCACTCTGCCCTCGATGGAGGAACGCGTGCTCCACCACACGACAGTCCTACATCGCATCGGATCGGCAATGGACCAGATGATGGAGAGGATGGACCGATGGGAGAGAAGTGGTATCCTCTCTCCACCTCCACCTCCCCCGATACAGCCATCTTCGCCTCCCATGACGTCTGGCTCTGGCGCACTTCGTTTGGCGCTCCCGAGGGAGTACGATGGTGCGGCGGCTGGGTGCCAGGGGTTTTTGCTCCAGCTTGAGCTGTACCTGGCCACCGTCAGACCTGCTCCCACGGGGGAGGAGAGCGTGAGTGCCCTCGTTTCCTGCCTGACGGGCCGAGCTCTGGAGTGGGCTAATGCGGTCTGGAACGGTCCAGACTCGGCGAGGGACCACTACCCAGAGTTCACCCACCGCTTTCGGGCCGTGTTCGATCACCCTCCAGAAGGAAGAGCGGCGGGTGAATGGCTGTTCCACCTCAGGCAGGAGACGAGGAGTGCTCAGGACTTCGCGCTGGAGTTCAGGACCTTGGCTGCTGGGGCGGGGTGGAACGACAGGGCCCTCATAGACCACTACCGCTGCAGTCTCCGGGCGGACGTCCGCAGGGAGCTGGCCTGTCGGGACACAGCTCTGTCCCTGGACGAGCTGATAGATATGTCCATACGTCTGGACAATTTGCTGGCTGCCCGCGGGCGTTCGGAGAGGGTCCTGCCCGTTCCACCCCCGTGCACCCCCGCCCCAGCTGTGGTCAGAGAGGACACACGGCCGACCGGTGCTGGAGGAGCCAGTCTGGGAGTCGAGATGGCAGGCAGAACACTTCTCGGTCACCTCAGGTGAGTCAGCACCAGATTCACCCAGAACCCCCTGTTGGTCACGTGTTTTTACCTGTTTTGTTTACTAAATTTTTTCCCTCTTCCCAGCATAGGGCGCTAGTCGATTCAGGCGCAGCTGGGAATTTTATGGACCGTGGACTTGCCATTAAGCTGGGCATTCCGCGGGTGCCGATAGATTCCCCTTTCCCCGTGCACTCCCTAGATAGCCGACCATTAGGGTCAGGGCTAGTCAGGGAGTCTACGGTGCCACTGGACATGGTAACGCAGGGGAATCATATGGAACGCATTAGTTTTTTCCTTATTGATTCGCCTGCGTTTCCGGTGGTGCTGGGGGTCCCCTGGCTAGCTGGTCACAATCCCCGTATTTCGTGGAAACAGGGGGTTCTCCAGGGGTGGTCAGAGGAGTGTTCAGGGAGGTGTCTAGGAGTTTCCATAGGTGCCACGTCGGTGGAAAGTCCAGACCAGGCGTCCACCGTGCGCATTCCCCCTGAATACGCCGATTTGGCGATCGCTTTTTGTAAAAAGAGGGCGACTAAATTACCACCCCATCGACAGGGGGATTGTGGGATAGATCTCCAGGTTAACGCTGCGCTTCCCAGGAGTCACGTGTACCCCTTGTCACAGGAGGAGACGGCGGCTATGGAGACATATGTCACGGAATCCCTGGGACAGGGGTACATTCGGCCCTCCATCTCACCCGCTTCCTCGAGTTTCTTTTTTGTGAAGAAAAAGGAGGGAGGTCTGCGTCCGTGCATTGATTACCGAGGTCTAAACGCTATCACGGTGGGGTTTAGTTACCCACTACCTCTCATCGCTACGGCGGTGGAATCATTTCACGGAGCACAGTTCTTCACAAAACTGGATCTCAGGAGCGTGTATAATCTGGTGCGTATCAAGAAGGGAGACGAGTGGAAAACCGCCTTTAGTACCACATCAGGCCATTATGAGTACCTCGTCATGCCGTATGGGTTGAAAAATGCTCCAGCCGTCTTTCAATCCTTTGTTGACGAAATTCTCAGGGACCTGCACGGGCAGGGCGTGATTGTCTATATCGATGACATTCTGATATATTCCTCCACCCACTCCGCACATGTGTCCCTGGTGCGCAAGGTGCTTGGTAGACTGCTGGAGCATGACCTATACGTTAAGGCTGAGAAGTGTGAGTTTTCCAAACGAGCCGTCTCCTTTCTGGGTTATCGCATTTCCACCACGGGGGTGGTGATGGAGTGTGACCGCGTTAAGGCCGTGCGTAATTGGCCGACTCCAACCACGGTGAAGGAGGTGCAGCGGTTCTTAGGCTTTGCCAATTACTACCGGAGGTTTATCCGGGGTTTTGGCCAGGTAGCGGCTCCCATTACCTCACTGCTGAAGGGGGGGCCGGTGCGTTTGCGATGGTCGACGGAGGCGGACGGAGCCTTCAAGAAGTTGAAGACGCTGTTCACCGACGCACCCGTGTTGGCGCACCCGGACCCGTCTTTAGCGTTCGTAGTGGAGGTAGACGCATCCGAGGCTGGGTGGGTGCCGTGCTATCACAGCGCTCGGGTACGCCATCGAAACTCCGCCACTGCGCTTTCTTTTCGAAGAAGCTCAGTTCGGCGGCAGCGTAACTACGATGTGGGGGACAGGGACTTGCTAGCGGTGGTCAAAGCTCTGAGGGTGTGGCGGCACTGGCTTGAGGGGGCTAAACACCCCTTTCTCATCTGGACCGACCACCGAAACCTGGAGTACATCCGGGCAGCGAGGAGACAGAATCCACGTCAGGCGAGGTGGGCCATGTTCTTCGCCCGGTTTAGGTTTACCATCTCCTATAGACCGGGTTCCCTGAATACTAAGGCCGACGCGCTGTCCCGTCTCTATGACACGGAGGACCGGCCCATCGATCCAACTCCCATCATTCCAGCGTCTAGGCTGGTGGCACCAGTGGTATGGGAAGTGGACGCGGACATCGAGCGGGCATTGGTGTTGGAACCTGCGCCTGCATCGACTTCTTGACAGATCTTCCCCCCTCTCAGGGGAACACGGCGATTCTGGTGGTTGTGGATCGGTTCTCTAAGTCCTGCCGTCTCCTCCCATTGCCCGGTCTCCCTACGGCCCTGCAGACTGCGGAGGCCCTATTTACCCACGTCTTCCGGCACTACGGGGTGCCGGAGGACATTGTCTCTGATCGAGGTTCCCAGTTCACATCCAGGGTCTGGAGAGCGTTTATGGAGCGGCTGGGGGTCTCGGTCAGTTTGACCTCCGGTTATCACCCCAAGAGCAATGGGCAGGCGGAGAGGGTGAACCAGGAGGTGGGCAGGTTCCTGAGGTCGTATTGCCAGGACCGGCCAGGGGAGTGGGCGAGGTATATTCCCTGGGCTGAATTAGCCCAGAACTCACTTCGCCACTCCTCTACTAACATATCATACCTTTCAGTGTGTGTTAGGTTACCAGCCGGTCCTGGCACCATGGCACCGGAGCCAGACCGAAGCTCCTGCGGTGGAGGACTGGGTCCAGCACTCCAAGGAGACCTGGAGAGCCGTCCAGGACTCACTAAAGGAGGCCAGTGCGCGGCAGAAGAGGAGTGCTGACCGCCACCGCAGTGAGGCGCCCGTGTTCGCACCGGGAGACAGGGTCTGGCTCTCGACCCGGAACCTGCCCCTCCGCGTGCCCTGCCGGAAGCTGGGGCCGCAGTGTGTGGGGCCCTTCAAAGTCCTGAGGAGCATAAACGAGGTGTGTTATCGGTTGCAACTCCCTTCCTATTACCGCATTAACCCCTCGTTTCATGTGTCTCTCCTCAGGCCGGTGGTAGCTGGTCCCCTTCACGAAGATGAGGTGCCGGAGGTCCCTCCGCCCCCTCTGGACATCGGGGGGTCCCCGGCGTACAGCATACGGGCCATTCTGGACTCGAGACGCCGGGCGAGGGGCCTGCAGTACCTCGGACTGGGAGGGGTACGGCCCGGAGGAGAGGTGCTGGGTGCCGGCGGAGGACGTCTTGGACCCATCCATGTTGAAGGATTTCCATCACCTCCGTCCGGATCGCCCTGCGCCTCGCCCTCCGGGTCGACCTCGAGGCCGGTGTCGGCGCGCTGCGGGAGCCGCGCGTCGGGAGGGGGGTACTGTCACGATTCCCACCGACGGTGGCGCCCCCTCCTGCTCGGGTGGCGCTCGGCAGACGTCGTCACCGGCCTATTAGCTGCCACCGATTCCCTTTTGCTTTTCCCTTTTTTTATTTTAGACACCTGTGGTCAATTAGCCATTAGAGGAGCTATTTAGTTTAGCTGGCCCGCTCCTTGTCGTGCGGGATTAATTGTTGTATTCGACTGTCTAGTTCATGTCGGCTTGGCATTGTCGTACCTTATATTTATTCCCCTGTGTTTGGGAACTTTGTTTTCTTCTCTCAAAGTGTTATTAAAAAACAACACTCCCTGTTCTCGTTGCTTCCTGCGCCTCATTCCTAACAACACGACTACCAACGCCGTTACATGGACCCACTTTACAGATAATTGTATGTGTGGGGTACAGATAAATAAATTGTGATAAACACTGTTATTGCACACAGTCCATGTAATTTATTATGTGACTTGTTAAGCACATTTTTACTCCTGAACTTATTTAGACTTGCCATAACAAAGGGGTAAATACTTACTGACTCAAGACATTTCAGCTTTTCATTTTAAATGATCTAGTAAAAATGTCTAAAAACATAATTTCACCTTGACATTATAGGGTATTGTGTGTAGGCCAGTGACATTTGTGTGTAGATGGGTGAGAACCATTTAATTCAGGCTGTAACACAACAAAATGTGGAAAATGTCAAGGGGTGTGAATACTTTCTGAAGGCACTGTATATGAAGGCCTCCACTCATAAGCAAGCTAGAACCACTGGGGTGGGCTATCAGCTGATCATACTAAATCTAATCAAATCAAATCAGAGTTTATTTGTCATGTGCACCGGATACAGCAGGTGTAAACAGTAAAGTGAAATGCTTTGCTGTAGCTCTTCCTCAACGTTGCAGTAATACTAAGTCATATAAAAGAAATACACCACTAAATATACACTATATACAAGTTCAACATCAGTACCAATTAGTGAAAGGGATACTGGTGAAAGTTGTGTAATCAGGGTTAAAGTTAAAGTGATTGAGCAGCAGGATAAATATAATAAATAGTAGCAGCAGCGAATAAGGTAATTGTGTGTAGACGTAAGAATACTTTTGGGGTGTTTATATTTGTTCTGTTACACACAAGTGTGTAATGGAAATGTGTTTCTTGTATATCCCAACTCTACCTGAGACACCTGCAGGGAGTGGGGTCACAGCCAGGGTCACTATTGTCCAGCACTCCTAGAGCAATTGGGGTTAAGTGCCTTGCTCAATTGCACAGCAACATATTTTTCATCATGTCGGCTCTGAGATTCGAACCAGCGACCTTTCGGTTACCGGCCCAACGCTCCAACCTCGAGGCTACCTGCCGTGTGGTTGTGTGTGTGTAGTGTGTGAGTGAATGTGTGTGTGTATGAACTTCAGTTTGTGAGTGTGCATGCGTGTGTGTGTGTATGTGTGGGGGGATGCGAGAGTGTCAGTGTATGTGCCTGTGAATGTGTGGGTAGAATCTATGAGTGCGTATAGCATACAGGAGGCTGCTGAGGGGAGGAAGGCTCAAATTACAGGTTGGAATGGAGCAAATGGAATGGCATCAAACACATGGAAACCATTAAGATGCCACCAACCTCCTGTGGTATAGCGCATATAAATCAATCAGCTAGTTAGCTCGTTAGATATGCTGTTGAAACAAGCTACCTAGTCTTTACTTGTTTTAAACTTGTTCTGCTGCTGACATCTGCCTCTTACTAATGAACAGTTGAACTGTCAATGCCCCCCTTCCCTTTCCCTGACCTTGAGATGACACATGAAACTCCCAAATGAACCTACTATTCAATTTTAAAAACGCTAGTGGTGTTGACATGCACACTAGGTGTCATATCTCATGGGTTTCATAACCACATCTTTATAGCAATTCAATAATGATGAGATGGGAGACAGGAATTCAGTTCAACTATTTATCTAGAACCTGATCATCTCAACACACATAATCCCCTTGATGCTCTGCGGCACAACCCCAATACATAACTCCTCCCCTCCTACACTCAGCAAAAAAAGAAACGTCCTCTCACTGTCAACTGCATTTACTTTCAGCAAACTTAACATGTGTAAATATTTGTATGAACATAACAAGATTCAACAACTGAGACATAAATTGAACAAGTTCCACAGACATACAGTGAGGGAAAAAAGTATTTGATCCCCTGCTGATTTTGTATGTTTGCCCACTGACAAAGAAATTATCGGTCTATAATTTTAATGGTAGGTTTATTTGAACAGTGAGAGACAGAATAACAACAACAAAAATCCAGAAAAACGCATGTAAAAAATGTTATAAATTGATTTGCATTTTAATGAGGGAAATAAGTATTTGACTCCCTCTCAATCAGAAAGATTTCTGGCTCCCAGGTGTCTTTTATACAGGTAACGAGCTGAGATTAGGAGTACACTCTTAAAAGGAATGCTCCTAATCTCAGTTTGTTACCTGTATAAAAGACACCTGTCCACAGAAGCAATCAATCAATCAGACTCCAAACTCTCCACCATGGCCAAGACCAAAGAGCTCTCCAAGGATGTCAGGGACAAGATTGTAGACCTACACAAGGCTGGAATGGGCTACAAGACCATCGCCAAGCAGCTTGGTGAGAAGGTGACAACAGTTGGTGCGATTATTCGCAAATGGAAGAAACACAAAAGAACTGTCAATCTCCCTCGGCCTGGGGCTCCATGCAAGATCTCACCTCGTGGAGTTGCAATGATCATGAGAACGGTGAGGAATCAGCCCAGAACTACACGGGAGGATCTTGTCAATGAACTCAAGGCAGCTGGGACCATAGTCACCAAGAAAATAATTGGTAACACATTACGCCGTGAAGGACTGAAAACCTGCAGCGCCCGCAAGGTCCCCCTGCTCAAGAAAGCACATATACATGCCCGTCTGAAGTTTGCCAATGAACATCTGAATGACTCAGAGGACAACTGGGTGAAGGTGTTGTGGTCAGATGAGACCAAAATGGAGCTCTTTGGCATCAACTCAACTCGCCGTGTTTGGAGGAGGAGGAATGCTGCCTATGACCACAAGAACCCCATCCCCACCGTCAAACATGGAGGTGGAAACATTATGCTTTGGGCGTGTTTTTCTGCTAAGGGGACAGGACAACTTCACCGCATCAAAGGGACGATGGACGGGGCCAGTCTCCAGACCTTAATCCCATAGAAAATCTGTGGAGGGAGATGAAGGTTCTAGTTGCCAAACGTCAGCCTCAAAACCTTAATGACTTGGAGAAGATCTGCAAAGAGGAGTGGGACAAAATCCCTCCTGAGATGTGTGCAAACCTGGTGGCCAACTACAAGAAACCTCTGACCTCTGTGATTGCCAACAAGGGTTTTGCCACCAAGTACTAAGTCATGTTTTGCAGAGGGGTCAAATACTTATTTCCCTCATTAAAATGCAAATCATTTTATAACATTTTTGACATGCGTTTTTCAGGATTTTTGTTGTTGTTATTCTGTCTCTCACTGTTCAAATAAACCTACCATTAAAATTATAGACTGATCATTTCTTTGTCAGTGACATTCCTGTCTTGCAGGAAATCATGCACAGAATGAGCAGTATGTCTGGTGGCATTGTCATGCTGGAGGGTCATGTCAGGATGAGCCTGCAGGAAGGGTACTACATGAGGGAGGAGGATGTCTTCCCTGTAACGCACAGCGTTGAGATTGCCAACAATCTCAGTCCAATGATGCTCTGACACACCGCCCCAGACCATGATGGACCCTCCACCTCCAAATCGATCCCACTCCAGAGTACAGGCCTCCATGTAATGCTCATTCCTTCGACGATAAACGCGAATCCGACCATCACCCCTGGTGAGACAAAACCGCAACTCGTCAGAGAAGAGCAATTTTTGCCAGTCCTGTCTGGTCCAGCGACGGTGGGCTTGTGCCCATAGGCGACGTTGTTGCCGGTGATGTCTGGTGAGGACTTGCCTTACAACAGGCCTACAAGCCCTCAGTCCAGCCTCTCTCAGTCTGAGCACTGATGGAGGGATTGTGCGTTCCTGGTGTAACTCGGGCATTTGTTGTTGCCATCCTGTACCTGTCCAGCAGGTGTGATGTTCGGATGTACCAATTTCCGTGCAGGTGTTGTTACACATGGTCTGCCACTGCGAGGACGATCAGCTGTCCGTCCTGTCTCCCTGTAGCACTGTCTTAGGCGTCTCACAGTACGGACATTGCAATTTATTGCCCTGGCCACATCTGCAGTACTCATGCCTCCTTGCAGCATGCCTAAGGCACATTCATGCAGATGAGCAGGGACCCTGGGCATCTTTCTTTTGGTGTTTTTCAGAGTCAGTAAAAGGCCTCTTTAGTGTCCTAAGTTTTCATAACTGTGACCTTAATTGCCTACTGTCTGTAAGCTGTTAGTGTCTTAACCTCCCTGGGCAAGCGTCCCACCTTGTCAACAGCCAGTGGAATCGCGTGGAGCGAAATACAAATACCTCATAAATGCTATAACTTCAATTTCTCAAACATATGACTATTTTACACCATTTTAAAGACACGACTCTCGTTAATCTAACCACATTGTCCGATTTCAAAAAGGCTTTACAGCGTAAGCAAAACATTAGATTATGTCAGGAGAGTACCCTGCCAAAAATAATCACAAAGCCATTTTCAAAGCAAGCATATATGTCACAAAAACCAAAACCACAGCTAAATGCAGCACTAACCTTTGATGATCTTCATCAGATGACACTCCTAGGACATTATGTTATTCAATACATGCATGTTTTGTTCAATCAAGTTCATATTTATATCAAAAACCAGCTTTTTACATTAGCATGTGATGTTCAGAACTAGCATACCCACCGCAAACTTCCGGTGAATTTACTAAATTACTCACGATTAACGTTCACAAAATACATAACAATTATTTTAAGAATTATAGATACAGAACTCCTTTATGCAATCGCGGTGTCAGATTTTAAAATAGCTTTTCGGCGAAAGCACATTTTGCAATATTCTGAGTAGATAGCCCGGCCATCACGGCTAGCTAATTTGACACCCACCAAGTTTGGCCCTCACCAAACTCAGATTTACTATAATAAAAATTGGATTACCTTTGCTGTTCTTCGTCAGAATGCACTCCCAGGACTTCTACTTCAACAACAAATGTTGTTTTGGTTCCAAATCTATCCATAGTTAAATCCAAATACTGCCGTTTTGTTCATGCGTTCAGGTAACTATCTGAAGGGTGACGCGCGAGCGCATTTCGTCACAAAAAAAATCAAAATATTCCATTACCGTACTTCGAAGCATGTCAAACGCTGTTTAAAATAAATTTTTATGCGGTTTTTCTCGTAAAATAGCGATAATATTCCAACCGGGCGACGTTGTATTCATTCAAAGGCTGAAAGAAAAAAATGGAGGATTCTCATGAACGCGCATCTCCAGTGTCACTGTCCCCAGCCTGACCAGTAACAAACAGAGCTGCTGTACTTCACCCAGCAACAGAAGGATAACAAATTGTCAGACAGGGCACTTCCTGTATGGAATCTTCTCAGGTTTTGGCCTGCCATATGAGTTCTGTTATACTCACAGACACCATTCAAACAGTTTTAGAAACTTTAGAGTGTTTTCTATCCAAATCTACTAATTATATGCATATTCTCGTTTCTGGGCAAGAGTAGTAACCAGTTTAAATCGGGTATGTTTTTTTATCCGGCCGTGCAAATACTGCCCCCTAGCCCCAACAGGTTAATGACTTTTGCACAGGTGCATGTTCATTAATTGTTTATGGTTCATTGAACAAACATGGGAAACAGTGTTTAAACCCTTTACAATGAAGATCTGTGAAGTTATTTGGATTTTTACGAACTATCTTTGAAAGACAGGGTCCTGAAAAAGGGAGGTTTCTTTTTTTTCTGAGTTTACATTAACTGTTGGGAGGGTCTGTCTACAAGTCCAAACATCTAGGTGCCCACCTATCTCTTGTAGGCGGTCAACGTGACTCTCAACAATGCCTTTAGACTGCGGCGTTGACACAGGTGTAGGCATGCGAGTTGCCTGTGTCACAGTCTCGCCACACACCTGTGTTGGTGCGTCTGAGCTGGTGTCCTGAAAAGGTGACTGTGAGCCACTAGATGACAACCGCTGGGTCAGGGCATCACCCAGCAACAGCTCCAGACCACTCACAACTGGTGGTCCTGTTGTGCATTTACTCAACAGTAACTGATCTGTGTGCCTTTTCCAGATGATGTCCTCTGCAGTTTGGACAGTGTCGGACACAGGACCAGTCTGAGCAATGACTGTAGCAGGAACCCACATTGGTCCTTTGAGGTAGTTCCTAGCTAAGACATTTTATCCAGGATTGAAAGCTCTATCCTTTGCTCTCAGTTCACAATGTTTGACTTGACTCTCCTGTTGACATCGCACTCCTTTGCATTCAGAGGTTTGAGTAGGTCGAAGCTTGTGCATAGCTCTCTCTTCATGAGTAGCGATGCAGGCAAAGCCTTGGTTGTAGTGTGAGGTATGATCCTATAGGATAGCAGGAAGCTGTTCAATCATTGGTGCAGTGTCCCTTGACCCTGAGACGCTTTTAAGGCATGTTTCATGGTCTGTAGAAACCTCTCCACCAGCCTGTTGGTAGAAGGAGGATATGGTGCGGACCTGATGTGTTGTATGCCATTCACCTGTAGGAAAGTGACCATTTCTTGGGACACTAGCTGCATTCCGTTGTAGCTAACGAGTTGGAGTGGCGATCCAAACCGACTTAACACTTCTCCAAGCTTCTCTGCAGTAGTAGACTTCCTGATGGCAACCTCTGGCCACTTGCTATGAGCATCCACAAGTTCGACAAACCCCTACTTTGTATTCTGCCTGCAGCAAGTGACTAAATCCCAGTATGCTGTCCAAAAATGCTCGTCAGTGGACGATGATCTGTAAGGAGGGGGAACTTCCTCCCGTACAGATACTGGTGAAACTTATGTACTCCAAAAAACGAAGCCTAGGTCTTCTCGTTCTATGTGTGCGTAGTTACTTTCTGCTTTGTTTAATGTCCTCGATGTGAAAGTAATAATCGTTTCTTCACCGGAATGTATGATATGGGACATGACTGCTCCCACACCATATGGACTAGCATCAGAAGAAGCTAGTTGGATGGGCAATGATGGGTTAAAGTGTGTAAGTGCCTCAGATTTGAGGAGTGTTTCCTTGGTTTTCACGAATGCTTCCTTGCATTGTTCTGTCCACTTCCATGTTTTGTCCTGACAAAGCAACTCATGCAGTAGCTTCAGCTTCGTTGCTAAGCTCGGGATAAAGCGTCCGTAGTAATTCAGTAACCCAGGAAAGAACGTAGTTGGCTGATGTTCTGAAGAGCTGGGACCGTCTAAGATAGCCTTGACCTTGGATGGAGCCTTGTGAAGGCCTGTGGCATTAATGACGTGTCCGAGGTATTCAACCGATGATTGGAAGGATGCACATTTGTCATTACGAACTCGAGTGCATAGTTGTTCAGTCTCTTTAAGGTTGCATCCAGGTGGCTACTGCAACCTAAAATCGTCCCTTGCATTTCTAACACATCGGCCCATTCTTTGCTTTGAGGCCCCCACACTGGCCCCCATTATTAGCCAGATAATGATACTTTGTGAAAGAAAAAAAAAGTTAGACAGGCGCTCTGGACTAAAAATCAAATGGCCCTCTTAATCTTTTCCAGTAACTTGGATGTCATCCAGGTAGCAATGTACTCCTGGTAATCCATTCAAGATCTGGTCCATCACCCTCTGGAACAGTGCTGGCACACTTGTGATTCCAAACGGTAGACGACAGTACCTGAAAAGACATTTGTGTGTCACGATGGTCAGGAGCTCCTTTGACTTTTCATCCACATGCATCTGCAAGTAGGCTTGCAGAGGTTGTTTTTGTGGAACTTTTGACCCCCAGCTAAGCCCGCGAAAGGTTGTTGATGTGTGGTAGCAGATACTGCTCAGCCGACAACACAGGGTGACCTTAAAGTCCCCACATATCGTGATTCCACTATCCTTGTTAAGGACTTGTACGATCGGTGTTGCCCATTCACGCAAGCTGACCAGCTCTTTTTCTTTCATTGGAATGTCTCTTTCTTGTTTTCAGTCTTTGACGTTTTCTCTGACCTCTTTTTGTTTCTACAGGCTTGTTCAACGTGGCACTTTCTTACCACAGGCTTGGCAATCCATGTCCTTACACTAGCATGTAGACACCTGATCTCCCGCTATGCCACAGCAAAAAGCATGTACCTTGATTTCCCTGTGTCTGATTTTCAGTTGCAACTCTGTGCACTCGTCCTGATAAACTCAAATGCTGAGCCTCTTTAACAGCTAGTTTCATGGACACACTGACTTCAATAGCCCTTGCCAAGGTCAGATTACTTTCTGTCAATAGTCTCTTGTGTAGCTTCACTCTGTAGCCTACATATTAGTCTGTCTCTGGTGTCATTTAGTAGCCCCTGGATGTAACCTTAGAACAGTGCTCTGATAGTTTCTTTAATGTAGCAGCAAACATTGACACTGATTCTCCCTCTTCCTGATTCATTCTGTGGAACTTAAACCTTTCAGCAATAACTAGTGGTTTTGGTGAAAAGTGTCCTTTAACTACACTACATGACCAAACCTGCTCGTCAAAAGTCAAAATTCCAAATTCATGGGCATTAATATGGAGTTGGTCCCCCCTTTGCTGCTATATCAGCCTCTACTCTTCTGGTAAGGCTTTCCACTAGATGTTGAAACATTACTGCAGCTATTTGCTTCCATTCAGCCACAAGAGTACAAGAGCACCACCATCGATAAGAAACAATACTGTGCAGCCGTATTCATTGACCTGACCAAGGCTTTCGACTCTGTCAATCACCACATCCTCATCGGCAGACTCAATAGTCTTGGTTTCTCAAATGATTGCCTCGCCTGGTTCACCAACTACTTCTCTGATAGAGTCCAGTGTGTCAAATCGGAGGGCCTGTTGTCCGGACCTCTGGCAGTCTCTATGGGGTGCCACAGGGTTCAATTCTTGGGCCGACTCTCTTCTCTGTATACATCAATGATGTCGCTCTTGCTGCTGGTGAGTCTCTGATCCACCTCTACGCAGACGACACCATTCTGTATATTTCTGGCCCTTCTTTGGACACTGTGTCAACAACCCTCCAGACGAGCTTCAATGCCATACAACTCTCCTTCCGAGGCCTCCAACTGCTCTTAAATACAAGTAAAACTAAATGCATGCTCTTCAACCGATCACTGCCTGCACCTGCCCGCCCGTCCAGCATCACTACTCTGGACGATTCTGACTTAGAATATGTGGACAACTACAAATACCTAGGTGTCTGGTTAGACTGTAAACTCTCCTTCCAGACTCACATCAATCATCTCCAATCCAAAGTTAAATCTAGAATTGGCTTCCTATTTCGCAACAAAGCATCCTTCACTCATGCTGCCAAACATACCCTTGTAAAACTGACCATCCTACCGATCCTTGACTTCGGCGATGTCATTTACAAAATAGCCTCCAATACCCTACTCAATAAATTGGATGCAGTCTATCACAGTGCCATCCGTTTTGTCACCAAAGCCCCATATACTACCCACCACTGCGACCTGTACACTCTCGTTGGCTGGCCCTCACTTCATACTCATCGCCAAACCCACTGGCTCCAGGTCATCTAGAAGACCCTGCTAGGTAAAGTCCCCCCTTATCTCAGCTCGCTGGTCACCATAGCAGCACCCACCTGTAGCACGCGCTCCAGCAGGTATATCTCACTGGTCACCCCCAAAGCCAATTCCTCCTTCAGCTGCCTCTCCTTCCAGTTCTCTGCTGCCAATGACTGGAACGAACTACAAAAATCTCTGAAACTGGAAACACTTATCTCCCTCACTAGCTTTAAGCACCAGCTGTCAGAGCAGCTCACAGATCACTGCACCTGTACATAGCCCATCTATAATTTAGCCCAAACAACTACCTTTTCCCCTACTGTATTTATTTATTTATTTAGCTCCTTTGCACCCCATTATTTCTATTTCTACTTTGCACTTTCTTCCACTGCAAATCTACCATTCCAGTGTTTTACTTGCTATATTGTATGTACTTCGCCACCATGGCCTTTTTTTGCCTTTACCTCCCTTATCTCACCTCATTTGCGCACATTGTATATAGACTTATTTTTCTACTGTATTATTGACTGTATGTTTGTTTTACTCCATGTGTAACTCTGTGTTGTTGTATGTGTCAAACTGCTTTGCTTTATCTTGGCCAGGTCGCAATTGTAAATGAGAACTTGTTCTCAACTTGCCTACCTGGTTAAATAAAGGTGAAATAAAATAAAATAAATAAATTAGTGAGGCCGGGCACTGATGTTGGGCGATTAGGCCTAACTCGCAGTTGGCATTCCAATTCATCCCAAAGGTGTTCGATGGGGTTGAGGTCAGGGCTCGTGCAAGCCAGTTAAGTTCTTCCACACCGATCTCGACAAACCATTTCTGTATGGACCTTGCTTTGTGCGCGGGGGCATTGTCATGCTGAAACAGGAAAGGGCCTTCCCCAAACTGTTGCTACAAAGTTGGAAGCACAGAATCGTCAAGAATGTCATTATGTGCCATAGTGTTAAGATTTCCCTTCACTGGAACTAAGGAGCCTAGCCCAGACCATTATTCCTTCTCAACCAAACTTTACAGTTGGCACTATGCATTTGGGCAGGTAGTGTTCTCCTGGCATCCGCCAAAGCCAGATTCATCCGCCGGACTGCCAGATTGTGAAGCGTGATTCATCACTCCAGAGAACGCATTTCCACTGCTCCAGAGTCCATTGGCAACAAGCTTTACACCACTACAGCCGACACTTGGCATTGCGCATGGTTATCTGAGGCTTGTGTGCGGCTGCTCGGCCATGGAAACCCATTTCATGATTCTCCCGAAGAACAGTTATTGTGCTGATGTTGCTTCCAGAGGTAGTTTGGAACTCGGTAGTGGGTGTTGCAATCGAGGACAGATGATTTTTACACGCTACGTGCTTCAGCACTCGGCGGTCCCATTCTGTGAGCTTGTGTGGCCTACCACTTCAGGCTTAGCCGCTGTTGCTCCTAGACGTTTCCACTTCACAATGACTGCACTTAGAGTTGACTGGGCGGGGCAACTCTAACAGGGCAGAAATTTGACAAACTGACTTGTTTGAAAGGTGGCATCCTATGACGGTGACACGGTGTGTTCATCTAGGTCACAACGATAGACAAACACAGTCTGCTTAAATGAATAACACACAAACAATTATACGTTTTCATGTCTTTATTGAACACACGTGTAAACATTCATAGTGCAGGGTGGAAAAAGTATGTGAACCCTTGGATTTAATAACTGGTTGACCCTCCTTTGGTAGTAATAACCTCAACCAAACATTTTCTGTAGTTGTGGATCTGACCTGTGGTCAGGAGGAATACACGATTGTTTCAGTTCAGCAATATTCTTGGGATTTCTGGTGTGAACTGCTCTCTTGAGGTCATGCCACAGCATCTCATTCAGGTTGAGGTCAGGACTCTGACTGGGCCACTAACATTCTCCTACAAAATGTGTTGATAAACTTGGGAATTCATATTTCCTGTGATGATAGCAAGCTGTCCAGGCCCTGAGGCAGCAAAACAGCCCCAAACCATGATGCTCCGTCCACCATACTTTACAGTTGGGATGAGGATTTGATGTTGGCGTGCTGTGCCTTTTTTTCCTAAACACATAGTGTTGTGTGTTCCTTCCAACAACTCAACTGTAGTTTCATCTGTCCACAGAATATGTTGTCAGTAGCGCTGTGGAACATCCAGGTGCACTTTTGCAAACTTCAGATGTGCAGAAATGTTTGGGGGGACAGCAGTGCCTTCATCCGTTCTTCCGTGGTGTCCTCCCATGAACACCATTCTTGTTTAGTGTATTACGTATCATAGACTCAACAACAGAGATGTTAGCATGTTCCAGAGATTTCTGTAAGTCTTTTGCTGACACTAGGATTCTTCTTAACCTCAAAGAGCATTCTGCGCTGTGCTTTTGCAGTCATCTCTGTAGGATGGCCCCTCCTAGGGAGCGTAGCAACAGTGCTGAACTTTCTCCACTTATAGACAATTTGTCTTACCGTGGACTGATGAACATCAAGGCTTTTAGAGATACTTTTGTAACCCTTTCCAGCTTTATGCAAGTCAACAATTCTAAATCTAAGGCTTCTGAGATCTCTTTTGTTCAAGGCATGGTTCACATCAGGCAATGCTTCTTGTGAATAGCAAACTCAAATTTTGTGAGTGTTTTTTATAGGGCAAGGCAGCTCTAACCAACATCTCCAATCTCGTCTCATTGATTGGACTCCAGGTTAGCTGACTCCTGACGGCAATTAGCTTTTTGAGAAGTCATTAGCCTAGGGGTTCACATACTTTTTCCAACCTACACTGTGAATGTTTAAATTATGTATTCAATATAGACCAAAAAAATTACAATAATTTGTGTGTTATTAGTTTAAGCACACTATGTTTGTCTATTGTTGTGACTTAGATGAAGATCAGATCAAATTTGATGACCAATTTATGCAGAAATCCAGGTAATTCCAAAGGGTTCACATACTTTTTCTTGCCACTGTATTTTTGTATATATATTGTATTTCCACAATATCCCCATACATCTTATTACATCTGGCCTGTCTGGGTGTAGCAGGCTGCGTAGTAAATTAAATGTCTTTTGTGCCATTACACTAAAACATGTTGGCACAATTTTGTCCTTATCAATGTTATTTGCAAGAAAATAATATTCAAAGTGTTCTGTATATGAGTTCAACAGCTCAATTCTTTCATCAAACTGTCCAATGTTTCCAACAATTCCAGCCATTTTTCGTTCCTCAAAAGGCTCCTGATTGTCACTCATTTCAATATTTTCCTCAACATGGTTACGTTCTGTTCTGCCACAGCAATATTTTCCTCAGTCACATGATCTTCATTCACTTCACTCACTTACGTTTAATCCTCAAAGGAATTCAGTTCAACCATTTATCTAGAATATGATCATCTACACACACATAACCCCCATGATGCTCTGCGGCACAATCCCAATACATAACACTAGCGTCGCTAGCAATCAGTCCGTGCAAAGCCAGCTGCAGCAGACCCACGTTTAGAAAGTTACAGCGACTGTCAACCCAATACCTTAGCCATTAGCCCTCCTGATGAGGTCGCTAGGTGATGGGTTAAGGTTGTTACAATATAACTAACACCTCACAAGCTTAGTTCAACTGTCTTACCCTATCAGAACCCATAATATAAGCTTGTTTTTACTATGATGTTTGTAAACAATGTAATTGTAAACAAACACTGTATAGCTTCAAAACGGTTTGCCGTTTTTACAATCCCGGATTGCCCCTTTAAGTGGCCTTACTTGAAACAATAACAATTGAATTGCAGTATTTACCAATATATGTACTGACAGTATGTCATTCTTATATAAAGGCATTCTGTAGGCATGATGACTCAACCTCAAGTAATGTGTTTCAAAGGGCTTTTACATTTTTCGAGGATGTGGGAAACGATCTAATTTCGTGTAGGTCAATTGTCCTTGAGATACAAGATTATAGAAATCTTTGTGTAGTCATATCAATACATTTTAGTCATATTAAATAATACAAATGTAGCCACTAACAGCCTGATAAAACAATAGGCCTTTATTATTTTATCCATTTGTTGGTGGATCTAACATATCAACGAACACCAAATGTTGTTGGACCTAACATATCAACTAACACCAAATGTTGGTGGACCTAACATATCAACTAACACCAAATGTTGGTGGACCTAACATATCAACTAACACCAAATGTTGGTGGACCTAACATATCAACTAACACCAAATGTTGGTTGACTTAACATATCAACTAACACCAAATGTTGGTGGACCTAACATATCAACTAACACCAAATGTTGGTGGACCTAACATATCAACTAACACCAAATGTTGGTGGATCTAACATATCAACTAACACCAAATGTTGGTGGACCTAACATATCAACTAACACCAAATGTTGGTTGATTTAACATAACAACTAACACCAAATGTTGGTGGACCTAACATATCAACTAACACCAAATGTTGGTTGATTTAACATATCAACTAACACCAAATGTTGGTGGACCTAACATATCAACTAACACCAAATGTTGGTTGATTTAACATATCAACTAACACCAAATGTTGGTGGACCTAACATATCAACTAACACCAAATGTTGGTTGATTTAACATATCAACTAACACCAAATGTTGGTTGATTTAACATATCAACTAACACCAAATGTACAATGGCCTCACCTTTACAGTAACACAATATTCCAAGTAGCTTAGGTAGGTAGTAACAAGGTGTTTGTGTGAAATCATATCCTTTGAACTCATTTGAAAATACTCAGGAAAAAAGCTGATATTTTTTAAATGAGGGCAGTGCTCCTGTGGGCGGGAGCCCTTCAGTAGCATCAATTTGCTATTTTTTGCATGCAGTCTGAAACGTTTGGATAGGCTCTCCAGGGACTACGGGAATGGGTTGTGTCGTCAGCTTCACCGCTGCAGTGCTTACCCACTTCAATCTGTAGTGCTTTTTCTGCCATCAGAGAGCTGGTGTGTATGTGTGTGTGTCAGTTGGGTAGGGGGCACCAGTTCAAAACCATCTTCAAACATTCGCTTACAACCTATTGTGCTGGACGTGCTGCTTCAAGTGAGACAGGATCAGTGCCGTTTTTTTTCCTGTCACTCAAAATAAGTGATAATGCACTCACCAGGACATTGTGTGAGTGTGAGGCACATGTGATTTCAGCAATCTGGAGCCAGTAGGCTACTACTGTAGCTCAAATGAAGGTCACGATGCACAAGCAGATCACCGATTGTGACAGATCACTATCTCGTACAGTATACCAATGTGATGTATTGCAGCAATAAGCTATGTGGAATACAATGTAATATTTCAGACAAAGCACCTCTCTTTTGCCAGAAATTCCATTAAACTAAATTATAAAGTGAGAAGTCATGATTTTCAGTTATGAGATTCCAGTGGGAATTGCATACTGCTGTTCTCTCATAATTTGCTAATAGTGTACCTGAAACCACACAACTTCATAAGTTCAAAAGTTCAAATAAAACACATTTTCTGCAATAATAGACACGGAAATAGATTTTTACCGGACCACTGGCAGTGTGAGAAGTCATCCAATTTGGGCCTTCTCTAGCCCTGTTCAGGTATTCTAACTGAAGTAGCCTACTTTCAAGGACCTTTAAAACTGTAGGCCCTCAATATACAAGTACCACTATAACCAAAAGGCGTACATACTGGGAGAATGTCCATCTCTAGATAGGCTACCGCCTGAAATGCAATCCCCACATGTGCTGTGAAAGACAATCTAGATAATCACATTTTCATTTGGCATTATGAAATCTATTAAGTGTGTGTGTGAAAATGTTCACCTATTTCCTCCATTTAATCGGTTGAGTGTCGTGTTAATATGATTACATAGCATAGGATCGGTCTTGTAGGCTATCCCATATTCACTGTACACTCAGAAAGATGATTGTGCTGAGGCGTGCGCATCTAATTGATAAACAGTGGCGTGCGCATCCAACTGAAGACCTTGTCTTCCTGTACATTCAAACATCCCGTCGTCACTAATTACCACAGCCACAAAGTCATAAACCCCGTCTATTTATACAATTCATCTTCATAACATCTGGATTTTAAACCTAACGACAATGATAAACCTTATGCATAAGCCTAACCTTAAATTTAGACCAATAAACCATTTATTTCATAAAATTTTTGCTATAGACAATTTTTACTTTGCGTTTGTAGTAACTAGTGGAATCCCAAACATCCGGTTTCCAAAGTCATATGACTAGCCGCCAGCGCAGTGTCATTTAATAGCATCACAGCTAGCAGCACACTGTAACGTAGCAGGTAACCAGTGAGTTTCGTTAATTTAACCATGGCAACATTGGTGGGAAACAGGACAATGGACATCAACGGACCTGCTGCGGCAAGGACACACACACAGGCTGTGACCAGAAACTACATCTCACAACCAAGGCTGAGTACGTACCTAGCCAGAACAAATGTTGATTTTTCCATAGCTTGGTAACGTTAGCGAGAAAACAAAAACTTAGTGTCTGAAATATCCAATATAAAACTTGGCCGACTATCACTGTAGGCGACATAAGTCAAATGCGAAAAGGAGTGAAATGACTAGTTAGCAAGCTAACATTTAGCTTATGGGCCCAATTGTTAGCATTAGCAAACCTGTACAGTACGCGGAGCTGTTTTGCAAAAGTCTAAATCATCTTTGCTTGTATGTTATATGCAATTCTATAATCAGAGTTTAATAATCGTTACATGCATATGTTTAAAGCTATGTACTCTGGTGGACTAAATCAAGTGTCATGCGAACATTAGCTAGTTAGTTTAAGCAAATTCAACTATCGTCAGCTGACTGTTCCTGACTGAATAACCGTGAAACGGTAGCGAAATATATCGCGTCACACATTCAACGGCTTTAGCTACTTTTTTTTAATACGCTGCTGCATTTCTTGGAAATTGTAACTATCTAGGTAGCTAACTAATTGTATTGTGGTGTGGAAATGATAGGAAGACATGAATAGTAACAGATGGGTTGATTATCCCACTCATGTGACGTAATCACGTGAGCGGCTGCAGGAGAGGATGTGTCATGCATACAGTCATTTTTAATTGATTCATTCCCTATCCTAGCTATAATTTACATACATATCTTTAAACATGTTTGACTGACATTGCAAAGAGTAAAACTAATAGCCAGTCGGTGCCCCATTCTAAAATGTAAGGGTCTTTCCTAGTGTGCGGTGCCTTTCATGACCCCCTTATTTAGTGTAAAATGTGGAGTCTAAAAAGATTCAAATACAATTTCAGGTGTCCTTTACCTTAACACAAAAATATGGATCTTGAAAGTGAATTTTATGCATTTTGAACACTTTATTTGCTTTCATTGGATGTACGTGTTTGTTTTTTTCCATGTCCAAGGATGTTATTCATCAACTTCTACATGAAATAAAAGCCATCAAATAATACATTTAAAATCTCTCATCAAAAAACATTTTTTTTCATGAATATTGTATGAATACATGTTCTGAGTCCCTGATATCACTTTCCACCCTTTTAGTTTGTATTAATTCTCCTTTTAAGTAAACAGCCCCTTTCCACAATGACATCACATTCAGGAAGTGTCATTGTTTGTTGAGAAAACAATGGTACAAAGCTAAATAAATATTAACACTCGGTTTTATGTTTTTACATGTTTCATGATGCTAGTCTGTCTCACTCATACATTTCCACCCTCTTAGGCTAAATTATAGAGAAAATTAATCAAATTCTAAAATGCATTTAATATAGAAGTTAAAATCCTCAAGTATTTACCATTATACTATCTTAATCTCAATCACCCACAGAGCTATGGATAATTTAGTCTCCACATTTCCACCTTGTTAGGTTCCACCATGTTGGGAATATGCAGTGACTGTATGCGATTATGCACCTTATGTACCTAACAGGGGTTTAACTGCCTGAGTGAGCCAATATGTTTTTCTGAAAGTCAAACATGTCCCTTTTTCTGATAGAATACAAAAAAGAAAAATTATATTATTTTTCCCTCCAGAAGTTGAGGTCCAAAAGGCACCGGATTGTAGGAATGAAATTGGCTCCCAAGATGTAGCCTAGCCATCAGCAGTTGGAAAATTTGACTAACGTTAGCATTATCAACGTACTCAGATTAATAATAACAAATTAAGACCAGCTTTATCAATTAAACTGGAGCTTGTAATGACTTTTGCTTGTCAGACAAAATACCTGTCTGCATAGAATTTAATGTTGCTAAATTTCTAATTAGCGTCCTTAGCTAATAGTCTCTTTTTGCAGCTCAGATTCATACATTTAAAGTAAAAACAATTTGTTTAAACACTTCAGCAGCGGCCAAAATAATTCATACAGGTTTATATGAAAGAGAACATGTAGAGAAATCATATCCCCATGTTATTATTTCAAGGAACAGTTAATGGAGTCACCATCCATCTGTGATATGCCTCCATCTCGGAGGCCTTTTAACAGTGGTGTATTGGGAAGAGGGTGCCTTTCAGCCATCTTTTCTTCACCAGGATGTGAAAATAGGCATGGCCAACATCCAGCTGTGGTGTGGAATCGGCTGTCTCTGATTCCGGCTAAAGGCAGGACTTTAGAACCATATTGTAGTCTGAATTCAGCCTCTATCTGCTCTTGGTGACATATGTGGAAGGACATTTGATGTAGGCATATATTGTATGTTTTGAGTTTGAACATAAAATGGTAGCCCATAGGCCTGCCTGTCAACATAACAAAGGAGTATACCTATGTACATCTCTGTAAAGGACAAGACGCAGCATAATGAGCAAAACGAGTGACCTAAGCGACTGAGTGTTGTATGATTGTCGGTGCCCGGCGCGCTGGATCCAGTATCTTAGAAACGGCCACCCTCCTGGGCTTTTCACACGCAGTGTCTAGAATTTACGAGGAACAAAAAACATCCATTCAGCGGCAGTCCTGTGAGTGAAAACAGCTCGTTGATAAGAGGTTGAAGGAGAATGGCAAGAATTTTGCCAGCTAACAGGCGGTCCAAAAACAGACAAATATTGGCGCAGAACGACATCTCGGAACGCACAACTCGTCAATCCTTGTCACGGATGGGCTATTGCAGCAGATGACCACACCGGGTTCCATCAGCTGAAAACAAGAAGATGCGGCTCCAGTGGGCACGCGATCAGCAACACTGGACAATTGAGGAGTGGAAAAACGTCGCCTGGAACATGAGTTAAGTTTACTTGAGTGGCATGAGCAGTTCCCAGACCTCAATTCTATAGAGCATCTTTGGGATGAGATGGAACGGGTTGTTAGCAGCATGAATGTACCGACGTCCAATCTGCAGCAACTGTGTGATGCCATCGTGTCAGCATAGACCAACATCCCTGTGGAACTTTCTGACACTTTGAAGAATGTCACAAAGAATTCAGGCTGTTCTGGAGGCAAAGGGGGGTCTGACCCGGTACTAGATGGGTGTACCTAATACACTGGCTAGTGAGTGTACATGTATGTTAGTTTATGATGGAAAGCGGCAATTGTTCATGATCCATTTTAAGTGGCACTTTCAGGGTGGGAAATGAACACCTTGTGCCATTCTTGTGATGTTGCTAATCATTGTAAATGTTTGTAGGCCTATGTAGCCAAATTGTATCTGATCGTATGCTATCCATTTGTGTTTTATATGTTCTATTTATATCTGTAAATTAACCAATGTTATCAAGCCACACCCGGCCATGATTATAGACACCTGTGTGTCCTTTGACACTATATAAACTAGTGACCCGTGTTTGTTATACCCTGATGAAGACAGCTTGTCTGTCAAAATGTTGGTCATTAGGTTATTAAATTATTGCGTGTGGCTCATTTTCTTTTTCAAGGGAAATGAACACCCGCCAAATGCAGGTAGATTTTGGCATTGGCAGGTAAGAATGTCCTTTTCACCAGTCACGTTGGCGGGTGGTCAAACAGAATTTGGGAACATTTGAAACACATTTTTTTAATCCAAAGCCCAAATGTTGGTTGACTTGACCTGAAAGACCTACTATCTGTCCTTGTGCTTCTTGGCTAGTTGCATCATTTTGTTCACATGCTAAGTTGTTTTCCAATATTAGTTAGTTTTCTACAACAGAGATTCCAGTCTCTGAAAGACACGGAGTGCCATTACCATAGTAAAGGCCCTCCCCTTAAAGGGGCAGCTGAAAATGTCTCACCTGACTGACTCATATTTTTGTGAGTACGTTGTGCTTGATTGACCGTGGAACACTCCAAAAACCTTTTATTCATGAACTTTTAGTCATTTCTTATCATTAAAACACGAAAATAATTTATTTGTGCTCATAAATGTACTTTTAAGCTTCAAGTAATAGCCCAGGCATTTATTTGCTTAAATCACTGAACAAAAGGCGCTTAGAAGACAGGCTTCCATTTGAGCCAGGTGTCCATTTCCTTAATGCACACAGCTTTTGCTCATTTTTTTTTGTTTTAGTTAATTGTTTAATTCCTGCATTCACTACCAGCATTTCAATGTCTTTATTTCCTGCACTGTGTGATCATTTACACACTGTCATGTTTCTTTTGTCTTAGTATGCCTCTATTCAAAATAAAGCTTTTTGCCAGTTAACTAGAAGTTCTCAGTGGCCTATTTTTTTTTTTTACCAGTCATTACTGAGTTATTTAATGTAAATAAACCTTGTAAACATTCATGGTAACCTCGTAAGCAATTGATTTAGACCCAATGTTTATTTAAAACTGGTGTTTATTTGCTGAAATGTGTGCCGTTGCCTGGCTATTAAAAGGGACAGGCAGCTATTTCAGATTCGGCGTTTAATTTTATGGTATTTGTGCGCACCTAAATATCAACTTATGTACTCCTTGTAAAAAATGTCAGCATTTGAGCTGTGAACTAATAATAATAATAATAATAATAATAATAATAATAATAATAGCATTCACAGCATTTTGTGGCAGGGCAGGCAGTTGATTCTTGATGTTTAGTTTATCTGTTTTTACTATTGTCTAAATTATATCTTTTAGCATGTTGGTTATAAGATTTGGGTCACAAAAATGAAATTGAATTGAGCAATATACAACATTTACTTCTTACTAGTAATATATTTTTTATCTTAAACAAGCATGCTCATCCGGTACTTGTGATTTTTGGTGTAATTATGCCAAAAATATTTTGGCTCGTCAAATCTACCAGCCACTCAGATTCATTTTTTTTTTTTTCATCTAACAGTGGCTGGTGGACCAAAAAGTTAATGTCCCACCCTGGGCATTTTATGATTATCACAAAGTTTTAGCCTTTGTGATAGTTCTAATTTCCTAATTGGAATCTTGCCCTCATTGGCTGTTGGGAAATTACTTATCATTTCTTACTACCATTTTTCATCTACCTGAAGCCTGCCTCACCCTTTGTTAGTCCTAAACTTGTTTCTTGGTAGATTTGGTCTTGCGTCCCCTAGCCTTGATTAACTGAAATACACCTCTTCAATATATTTAAGACCACAAAGGAAAGTATTGGAAGGCAGGGAGGGAGTCTTACTTGAGGAGAGGACTATGTTCACGACAACAAACTAGGCCTTAGTTGATATTTCTGATCTAAATCAATGAAGAACCTTTCTTGAAGATGTATTTAAATATGTATGTTTCTTGTACAGACAGGTTTTCAGGACATTTTAAGGTCTTACAACGTACACAATATTTCTGCTGTAGACAATAGCTGGAAATATAGTTTCTTTATGAGATTTTGACTAAACGTCTTTAGCCTAAAGACTAAAAAGATTCCATGTGCTGGTCCGACACTATATTTAGGTTACAATAATAAGCTCTGATTGATATTTACCTTTGCATAAGAAATACAGGTAACTAACAAAATAAAGGAAACACCAACATGCGTGTCTTAATAGCCAGAACAGCTTCAATGTGCCTTGGCCTAGATTTTACAAGTGTGTGGAACTCTATTGGAGGGATGTGACACCATTCTTCCATGAGAAATTCTATCATATGGTGTTTTGTTGATGGTGGTGGAAAATGCTCTTGCAGGCGCCAGCCCAGAATCGCCCGTAAGTGTTCAATCGGGTTGAGATCTGGTGACTGACACACACTTTTTAAACCCCCTATGCTCCTTTGAGACCCCTCTTTCAAAGTCAGAGATCTCCTCTTCCAGCCATGGTAGCCATAATAATTGGCAACCCGGCATTTTTATACATGACCTTTTAAAGCATGATGGGGTGTTAATTGCTTAATTAACTCAGGAACCACACCTGTGTGGAAGAACCTGCTTTCAAAATACTTTGTGTCCCTGATTTACTGAAGTTTCCTTTATTTTGGCAGTTACATGTAGACGGTACCTCACATTGCCTCTTTGTCTATATCTCACTGATGTTCTTCACTGTCCCTCATTAATTTACACCTCAAACATGTCCTATCATAGAGCTAGCCAGGTGGTATTTTTCCTTGAGTATCAGAGGAAAGCATGGACTAAAAGCCTCTTAGCAAACTGGAAGGAAATTACTTAATGGAGCGGAGGCCATCTGAAAGCTAAGGCGAAGATGCTGCTTTGCGTTATAACCCTATTTCCCTCCCATCCTACTTTTCAAATGTCCCCTCTAATGTAGGCATGCCAGATTGAACCATTTTTCATCCAACATCATACTGAACAGCCGCCATTCAATGCATGCTTATAGTCCGGGCAGCAATTTCAACAAATAATATTTTAGAAAGCAGTTTAGCCTTCTCTCTGTTATTTTAATGGTGCATGAGCTGGCACATGTTTTTCATAAGAAGGCGTCCTGTTTTTCTTCTTTTTTTAAAATGTTTGAAACTGGTATGAAAATAGTGACAAACACCCTTTTCATGAATAATTTAAGATGGTACGCATTGAACATCTTGCGTTCCATCATAGTAATGAGTTGGCATCTTTGCAGTACCATGCGTGCCATAGACCCAACTTTATTGGGAGAGGTTGGTGAGTAGCCCATAACCTGTACTTTCAGAGACTTGGTTCAAAGAAACCATTTTCCTGGGGTAGCTATATGAATGCAACCTAGGCTATAGGATCACAATGTACCAATGCTTTGTGGTACATCAGTGAATCAACAGGCGTCTGAGTGAGGCAGTGAAAATATTCTATGAAATGGAGGAGAAATTAAGAGGTGTACAGCAAGTCTTTGACTTTAATTGTATAAAGGTCCTTTGTTGAAATTGACATGAGACAAAGGTAATTAACCCAGTGGATGGCTTCCCATTGTTTTAGTTGGACACAGTCAGTGTTGTAAAGGCATTGCACAAGGCAGACTATTTCTTTGTAATGATGTAGTAGGCTAATGATAAGCAAATGCCTCCAGATGGTACGTAGAAATCATTTTCAATGTACAAAACCCGTCCTAAACTTATTTCTTTGAACAATTCTATAGTGTTCATTATTTATCTCTGCAAGTATTTAAGCAACTGGCTTGTCAGAGAAATAAATACTTTCTGTGGACGTTTGTCTTAACATGAAAGAAAATGAACATGCCACATTTATTTTTGTATGAGGAGAAATCAATCCAAGTTGAGTTGAGACATTTCCTTAGCTTGGTGTTTTTCACATTTCTTCACGTCTTCCTTAGACTGTAGTGAGCCTTATGGAGAAGTGAGAGGCCAGTTTATTTTCCATGTCAAGAAATCTCCTCTGTTGCTCCATTGATCACTTCCTCCAAGATCAGAGTAGTGATTTCCCCTTTTCAGATACAACATACAGTAAGTGGCTACCCTTTTTAAATTACCCAGTGAATTACTAGAATTTGTTAGAATTGAAAGTACTATAATTTACTTAGCAAATATTCAGTGCATTTCATGACTGAAATTGAATTGAATTCAACCTTCCTTTGCTCCTGCCGACAATGAGGGACCCAAACTGAGCCATCTCTAGACAGGTTAGGCTACCAAGAGAATGACGAAATGCTTCTCGCCCCTGCAAATGGCTCTTAACTGTTGCTGTGGCATCCTTCTTGTTTCAATCTGTTATAAATGCACCACCTTTGCAGATGGGCTCTGGGGTTAACCAGCTGCCTCTCTGTATAGGTGTCCCCCATCAGTATGCTCCCCACCAGCAAAACTACCCCACAGATTAGTGTTCCCACCCTGCTAGCCAATTCTCCCCTGGTCCGAGCCTGATTACATGCTTCCCAATCAATGCAGTCAGGTGGGGAGTCCTTTTTCCATATTGGGGCCATCTACCTGCAATGTTAAAAGCATGCCCATTTGATGGGGTTGTCATCACTACGAGGAGCATTGTTAGAAGAGCTGTATGTTAGAAACAGTGGTGAGTAGGAGGTACTGGCAAATTGGACAGCATCCCCATTTTTTTGTCAATGCCCCTGTAAATAACTTTTATCAATGTAACCTATTTGTACTAATTGATACCTGTCTTTGAATCATGTGCGTGCTTACCTTTATGATCACTGTTGTAATATTTCAGACATGCATTTCCTCCCCCCCTCTATACATGTGACATTCTATTTGGTTTTAAATTTGGCTTCTCAGAAATGTGACACTTTTTTTTATATACATATTGAGTTTCTGCCATTTCAACAAATTATTTACGAAGTCTGTAACATACCAATGCCTGTATGCAGGCTTTTATAGCATTAACAGTGTTTTCAGGAAGCAGGCTGATTAGGCTATTCAATTCCTTATTCATCAAAAATAATCCTGCTCAGCTGTCCTTGTACCATAGAATATACACTATCGTTCAAAAGTTTGTGGTCACTTAGAAATGTCCTTGTTTTTGAAAGAAAAGCAAAAAAAAAAAAGTATATTTAAAATAACATCAAATTGATCAGAAATACAGTGTAGACATTGTTAATGTTGTAAATTGTAGCTGAAACGGCAGATTTTTTTTATGGAATATCTACATAGGCGTACAGAGGCCCATTATCAGCAACCATCACTTCTGTTTCAAAGGCACGTTGTTTTAGCTAATCCAAAAGGGTTTTCTAATTGATCATTAGAAAACCCTTTTGTTAGCATAGCTGAAAACTGTTGTGCTGATTTAAAGAAGCAATAAAACTGGCCTTCTTTGGACTAGTTGAGTATCTGGAGCATCAGCATTTGTGTGTTCGATTACAGGCTCAAAATGGCCAGAAACATAACTTGCTTCTAAAACTCGTCAGTCTATTCTTGTTCTGAGACATGAAGGCTATTCCATGCGAGAAATTGCCAAGAAACTGAAGATCTCGTACAACACTGTGTATTACTCCCTTCACAGAACAGTGCAAACTGTCTCTAACCAGAATAGAATGAGTGGGAGGCCCCGGTGCACAACTGAGCAAGAGGACAAGTACGTTAGTGTCTAGTTACAGACTCCTCACAAGTCCTCAACTGGCAGCTTCATTAAATAGTACCCGCAAAACACCAGTCTCAATGTCAACAGTGAAGAGGTGACTCCGGGATGCTGGCCTTCTAGGCCTCTGTCCAGTGTCTGTGTTCTTTTGCCCATCTTAATATTTTATTTTTATTGGCCAGTCTGAGATGGCTTTTTCTTTGCAACTCTGCCTAGAAGGCCAGCATCCCGGGGTCGCCTCTTCACTGTTGACGTTGAGACTGGTGTTTTGCGGGTACTATTTAATGAAGCTGTCAGTTGAGGACTTGTGAGGCATCTGTTACTCAAACTAGACACTAATGTACTTGTCCTATTGCGCAGTTGTTCACCGGGGCCTCACACTCATTCTATTCTGGTTAAAGCCAGTTTTCGCTGTTCTGTGAAGGGAGTAGTACACAGCGTTGTACCAGATCTTCATTTTCATGGCAATTTCTCGCATGGAATATCTTTAATTTCTCAGAAGAAGAATAGACAGACGAGTTTCAAAAGAAAGTCTTTGTTTCTGGTCATTTTGAGCCTGTAATCGAACCCACAAATGCTGATGCTCCAGATACCCAACTAGTCCAAAGAAGGCCAGGTTTATTGCTTCTTTAATCAGGACTGCAGTTTTCAGCTGTGCTAACATGATTGCAAAAGGGTTTTCTAATGATCAATTAGCCTTTTAAAATGATAAACTTGGATTAGCTAACACAACGTGCCATTGGAACACAGGAGTGATGATTGCTGATAATGGGCCTCTGTACGCCTATGTAGATATTCCATTAAAAATCAGCCGTTTCCAGCTAAAATAGTCATTTACAACATTAACAATGTCTACACTGTATTTCTGATCAATTTTATGTTATTTTAATGGACAAAAAAAATTTGCTTTTCTTTCAACAAGGACATTTCTAAGTGACCCCAAACTTTTGAACGGTAGTGTATTTTTATAAATTGGTTTCCATTTGTGATCTCTCTTACACTGGTTTTAGAAGCAATTGAGATTTTATCTGAAGGTTGCTTTAATTCAGTTTAGCATTGTCCGTCTTATTTTATTTGCGCTGTGGTAGAAATAGGTTTATTTTCTACCACCAGCCTGAAGGTTTGAATAGTTAAACAATTAGGCCAACATCTTGTCGAAATGGCACCATTAGAAACAGTTAGCCTAATGAGGATAGTTAAGGTATTTTGACATCAGTATGGTAATGCCTGTCTACAGTACTTGGGCTAATCTTTGGAACTGTCATATTTGAACACCGCCATCATGATCCTTGTATGACTTAATCACCCCTACTATCCAGAGATCCAGCAGTATTCTGTTCTACCTGATAACTAATTGTATCTACCTGGTGTCCCAGGATTAAAGTAGCTGTTTCCAGATTTCTATGAAATATGATCTATAATGAATTACTATCGGTTTCCTTCTGAATTTATTTTTTATCAAGTACAGTTGAAGTGAGAAGTGTACATACACCTTAGCTAAATACATTTAAACTCAGTTTTTCACAATTCCTGACATTTAATCCTAGTAAAAATTCCCTGTTTTAGGTCAGTTAGGATCACCACTTTATATTAAGAATGTGAAATGTCAGAATTATAGTAGAGAATGATTTATTTCATCTTTTATTTCTTTCATCACATTCCCAGTGGGTCAGAAGTTTACATACACTCAATTCGTATTTGGTAGCATTGCCTTTTAATTGTTTAATTTGGGTCAAACGTTTCGGGTAGCCATCCACAAGCTTCCAACAATAAGTTGGGTGAATTTTGGCCCATTCCTCCTGACAGAGCTGGTGTAACTGAGTCAGGTTTGTAGGCCTCCTTGCTCGCACACGCCTTTTCAGTTCTGACCACACATTTTCTATGGGATTGAGGTCAGGGCTTTGTGATGGCCACTCCAATGCCTTGACTTTGTTGTCCTTAAGCCATTTTGCCACAACTTTGGAAGTATGCTTGGGGTCATTTTCCATTTGGAAGACCCATTTGCAACCAAGCTTTAACCTCTTACATCTAGACGTTCCGCTAGCGGAACACCTGCTCCAATATCCAATGATAGGCGTGGCGCGAATTACAAATTCCTCAAAAATCCCAAAACTTCCATTTTTCAAACATATATGACTATTTTACACCATTTTAAAGACAAGACTCTCCTTTATCTAACCACACTGTCCGATTTCAAAAAGGCTTTACAGCGAAAGCAAAACATTAGATTATGTCAGCAGAGTACCCAGCCAGAAATAATCAGACACCCATTTTTCAAGCTAGCATATGTCACAAAAAACAAAACCACAGCTAAATGCAGCACTAACCTTTGATCTTCATCAGATGACACTCCTAGGACATTATGTTATACAATACATGCATGTTTTGTTCAATCAAGTTCATATTTATATCAAAAACCAGCTTTTTACATTAGCATGTGACGTTCAGAACTAGCATTCCCACCGACCACTTACGGTGAATTTACTAAATTACTCACGATAAACGTTCACAAAAAACATAACAATTATTTTAAGAATTATAGATACAGAACTCCTTTATGCAATCGCGGTGTCCGATTTTAAAATAGCTTTTCGGTGAAAGCACATTTTGCAATATTCTGAGTAGATAGCCCGGCCATCATGGCTAGCTATTTTGACACCCACCAAGATTGGTACTCACCAAACTCAGATTTACTATAAGAAAAATTGTTTTACCTTTGCTGTTCTTCGTCAGAATGCACTCCCAGGACTTCTACTTCAATAACAAATGTTGGTTTGGTTCCAAATAATCCATAGTTATATCCAAATAGCGGCATTTTGTTTGCGTGTTCAAGACACTATCTGAAGGGTAAAGAAGGGTGACGCGCGTTTCGTGACAAAAAATGTCAAAATATTCCATTACCGTACTTCGAAGCATGTCAAACGCTGTTTAAAATCAATTATTATGCGATTTTTCTCGTAAAAAAGCGATAATATTCCGACCGGGAAACCCTGTTTTCGTTCAAAGACGAAAAAATAAAAACATGGAGTCGTCTCGTGCACGCGCCCCCAGTCTCATTGTTCTCAGATCGACCACTATCCAAATGCGTTACTGTTTTCCAGCCATGGCCTGCAAAGTCATCATTCAACGTTCTGGCACCTTCTGAGAGCCTATGGGAGCGTTAGAAAATGTCATGTTACAGCAGATATCCCCTGTTTTGGATAGAGATGATCAAGAAGGCCAAGAAATAGTCAGAGGGCGCTTCCTGTTTGGAATCTTCTCAGGTTTTGGCCTGCCAAATGAGTTCTGTTATACTCAGACACCATTCAAACAGTTTTAGAAACTTTGAAGTGTTTTCTATCCAAAGCTAATAATTATATGCATATTCTAGTTTCTGGACAGGAGTAATAATCAGATTAAATCGGGTACGTTTTTTATCCGGCCGTGAAAATACTGCCCCCTATCCATAACAAGTTAACCTGTTAGGGCTAGGGGGCAGTATTGACACGGCTGGATAAAAAACATACCCGATTTAATCTGGTTACCACTCCTACCCAGTAACTAGAATATGCATATACTTATTACATATGGATAGAAAACACCCTAAATTTTCTAAAACTGTTTGAATGGTGTCTGTGAGTATAACAGAACTCAAATGGCAGGTCAAAACCTGAGAGATTCCTTTACAGGAAGTGGGCTGTCTGACCATTTCTTGAACTTCTTTTCCATCTCTATCATTTACTAAGGATCTCTGCTCTAACGTGACACTTCCCACGTCGTCCATAGGCGCTCAGAGCCCGGGAAAAAACAGAATGTCGTCATTCCAGCCCCAGGCTGAAACACATTATCGCCTTTCTCAAGTGGCCGATCAAGGGACACTGGCCCTATGCGCGTGACCCCGACCGCCCCCGCCTTTGGGATTTTTTTCCTCTGTTTGCCGAAAAGGAGATTCCCTGTCGGAATATTATCGCTTTTCTACGAGAAAAATGTCGTAAAAATTGATTTTAAACAGCGGTTGACATGCTTCGAAGTACGGTAATGGAATATTTAGAATTTTATTGTCACGAATTGCGCCATGCGCGCGACACTTCTTTACTATTTCGGATAGTGTCTGGAACGCACGAACAAAACGCCGCTATTCGGATATAACGATGGATTATTTTGGACCAAACCAACATTTGTTATTGAAGTAGCAGTCCTGGGTGTGCATTCTGACGAAGACAACAAAAGGTAATCAAACTTTTATAATAGTAAATATGATTATGGTGAGTGCTAAACTTGCCGGGTGTCTAAATAGCGAGCCCGTGATGCCTGGGCTATGTACTTAGAATATTGCAAAATGTGCTTTCACCAAAAAGCTATTTTAAAATCGGACATATCGAGTGCATAGAGGAGGTCTGTATCTATAATTCTTAAAATAATTGTTATGCTTTTTGTGAACGTTTATCGTGAGTAATTTAGTAAAATGTTAGCGAATTCCCCGGAAGTTTGCGGGGGGTATGCTAGTTCTGAACGTCACATGCTAATGTAAAAAGCTGGTTTTTGATATAAATATGAACTTGATTGAACAAAACATGCATGTATTGTATAACATAATGTCCTAGGGTTGTCATCTGATGAAGATCATCAAAGGTGAGTGCTGCATTTAGCTGTCTTCTGGGTTTTGGTGACATTATATGCTGGCTTGAAAAATGGGTGTCTGATTATTTCTGGCTTGGTACTCTGCTGACATAATCTAATGTTTTGCTTTCGTTGTAAAGCCTTTTTGAAATCGGACAGTGTGGTTAGATTAACGAGAGTCTTGTCTTTAAATGGCTGTAAAATAGTCATATGTTTGGGAAATTGAAGTAATAGGATTTTTAAGGTTTTGAAAATCGCGCCACAGGCTGGCAGTGGCTGTTACGTAGGTGGGACGCTAGCCCATAGAGGTTAACTTCCTGACTGATGTCTTGATGTTGCTTCAATATATCCACATCATTTCTATTCCTCATGATGCCATCTATTTTGTGAAGTACACCAGACCCTCCTGCAGCAAAGCACCCCCACAACATGATGCTGCCACCCCTGTGCTTCACGGTTGGGGTGGTGTTCTTCGGATTGCAAGCCTCACCCTGTTTCCTCCAAACATAACGATGGTCATTATGGCCAAACAGTTCTATTTTTGTTTCATCAGACCAGAGGACATTTCTCCAAAAAGTATGATCTTTACCCCCATGTGGAGTTGTAAACCGTAGTCTGGCCTTTTTTTATGGCGGTTTTGGAACAGTGGCTTCTTCCTTGTTGAGCAGCCTTTCAGGTTATGTCGATATAGGACTAGTTTTACTGTGGCTATAGATACTTTTGTACCTGTTTCCTCCAGCATCTTCACAAGGTCCTTTGCTGTTGTTCTGGGATTGATTTGCACTTTTCGCACCAAAGTCCGTTCGTTCATCTCTAGGAGACAGAACGCGTCTCCTTCCTGAGCGGTATGACGGTTGCGTGGTCCCATGGTGTTTATACTTGCGTACTATTGTTTGTACAGATGACCATGGTACTTTCAGGCGTTTTGAAATTGCTCCCAAAGATGAACCAGACTTGTGGAGGCCTACAATTTTTTTCTGAGGTCTTGGCTGATTTTTCTTTTGATTTTTCCCATGATGTTATGCAATGATACACTGAGTTTGAAGGTAGGCCTTGAAATACATCCACAGGTACACCTCCAATTGACTCAAATGATGTCAATTAGCCTATCAGAAGCTTCTAAAGCCATGACATCATGTTCTGGAACTTTCCAAGCTCTTTAAAGGCACAGTCAACAGTGCATGTAAACTTCTGACCCACTGGAAATGTGATACAGTGAGTAATTGTTGGAAAAATTACTTGTCATGCACAAAGTAGATGTCCTAACCAACTTGCCAAAACTATAGTTTGTTAACAAGAAATTTGTGGAATGGTTGAAAACGAGTTTTAGTGAGTCCAACCTAAGTGTATGTAAACTTCCGACTTCAGCTGTGTTAAAAAGCAGATTTTCTGTCGTTTTTGAATGGTGTGGGCGTACCCAACAACAAAATGGTGTGGGCATAGCTGTCAATAAAAAATATTAATGACAAGTAAATAGCTGGTTTGCTAGCTCAGCCAATGAAACATCCTGGCCAAAAACATGACGTCATCCTCTGAGGAAATGGCAAGTGTTATTGAAATGGTCTGTTTGAGATGGGGTTTTTAAGTGTTTTTTTTGTTGTTGTGCGTTTAAAAAAAGATTTATGCTTTGGCCACAAATGCAAGTGTAGAACGAGTCAATAACATTATTTGGGTATGAGCTTTTAAAAGCGAGATTTTCACTGGACAGTTACTTAAGCAATAAGGCATGAGAACTCGGGGACAATCGGCTGATAACTCTGGGCTGTTCTTAGGCCCAAGGCGGGAGTTATTACACGATAATTCCCGAGGTCGAGGGCCTTTATGGGTTTTATAAAATGGTTGCCAATGTGTTTAAAAAAAAAAAAAAAAAAAATGATACCTTTTTTTTTATTATATTTTTTCACCCTTCCTTCCACCAGATGATATAGTCCAGGCAAAAGCCAATTAGTTCTGAAGTTGCAAACCAAACAGGCTGGTCTTTAATTCCTTTTTCATGTTTTGACCCAGTCGTTCATTCTATTCATTCCACGTTGCTATGCTAAACAAATCATTGGCATGTAACTAGCTAGCAGAGGTTCAATGATGACTAGAGACAACTTCATTAAATCATTATTTAATAGATAATGTCTAAATGGTCAACAACGAGCTGATTGTCGACTAAATAATATAGTTCTGGAGGATAGCTGGCTAACGTTACTTCACCATTGCTAGCCAACTAAACCTAACACACACACATCAAGCAGCTGAAAAAACAGCAAACTGTACTTTTTAGTTTGTTTTACCTTTGTTTCTATTGCCAATCCTTCGCATATATCCATTATAATGATCCTGGATAGCACAAAAAGGAACATCCCTACCCTAAACCTTTACCCAGGGCTCATGTTAATGCAGAATTATGCAACAACAAAAAATAACGCATAAACGGACATCTAAAATGCTTCTTATTGTAATTTCTGCTAGCCTCAGACTAATTTTGTGCTTGAGTTGCACTTCTCCTCCACTCGGATCAGAATTCACAAAGGGGCTTTCTATCAGCAGACAGCGCTCTGACTGATGTGTAGCTCCTTTTCTCTAGTACTTTTCTCTGGTTATATGCATGATTAACTTCATGCAAAACATTAGGAAATGTAGCTGGCTACATTCTTTCTATGATAAACATTAGAAATATGATGGCTGTAGCTTTTGTAAAGAAGACCTTGCTTTTTAATTGTAAGCACTAATGTGTATATATATATATATATTTTAAGGGGAACTATAGATGCACGCCCATGATCACTCTATTGAAGCAAAAAACAAGACTGACTTTCAATATACATTCAGGTGAAATGGTTTAAAATGCAGATTTCTGAACTCTAACGCAACCCTTGCCTTACCTACCATTACATTTACATTTTAGTAATTTAGCAGACGCTCTTATCCAGAGTGACTTACAGTAGTGAATGCATACATTTCATACATTTTCTTCCCCGTACTCCCTTACTCAACCCTAACACTAATCGTTTTAAATTTCAACTTCAATGGGGTGACGTCAGTTGGGACATCCCATGGAACCTGTTTAGACTTAATTTTTTTGGGGTGGAGTGGGTTTGTTGGCTAGTTGGATGTTTTAGTATGAGGAGGTTCCCTGGTTTCAGGCTTGGGCCAATTAGCATTCCCATCTCCTGGCAGCCTGTGAGAAGCCCCCTGTCCATGCTTGTGGTCGGGTAGAATGTGTGATTGTGAGCCGCACATCACTGTTACCACTGCTTTGTACCATTTTATTCAGCATTCAAATGATGATGCACCCCATCTCCATCCCAGCACCCCCCAGATCCCCCTCTTTCAGCAGGGAAATTGAATTGTGTTGGAATGCTCTGTACCTCTTTTCTCTGGTACTTGAATGGGCCCTTTAGTATTTCACACCAAGGTGTTCTTCAGGGTGCGAGGTCAGGCTACAAAAACAGCTTCTAGTGGCGGATTAGGACCAATTAACATCTTTGTACACAAAGGGCTCTGGCAGCTGAACAGGCCGGAGGGTGACCCACACTGCCGTTGCATGCCAAGCCAGGGGACCGCTGCACTTGAGCTCAAGTAGCAAAAGAGGTGCAGAAAGTTTTTCAAACCTAATGGGAAATGTTGCTACTTCACACCATATGAATGTATAGCCCATTGATTTAATCGTTATCTTGTGTAATAAGTGGCCTACTATATATTTTTTTTTTGTAGTGTGCAACTGTCCCAGAGGATGCCTTTGAATTGTTTTTCATTATTATAAGTTCTGGTGGGCCTTGTCTAAACCATAATTGCAACAATGCGTTTTATTTGTTTTGTTGGAATTACTTTTTGGGGGGTATTTTAGGAGAGCACCATCCACCAGATGCTGCAAGAATAATTTTCTTTCTCACAATAAATGCGTAGATGAAGTCTCTGAAAATAGGCCCGTCTTGAAATTGCGCTTACGTTCCCATTTGTTTTCATATATTTTCCATTAGAGCTTTGTGGACTTCTGAAAAGATTTTAAGAGGTTCATGTACAATTATACAGCTGCAATTTTCTTGCATCATAATTATAACCCTTCAGTAAATAGCCATATGAATCTCCTTTTTAGAAATATGGACGATTTGTAGGGTAAGTGTAGCTATTAACTCCATAATAGGTCTAAACACGACCAACCAATGTACATTCTGCAATTTGTCTGAGGGGGAAAAAGGGGTGAAAAAAATAAATAAATCTAAAGGGAATATCCAAGATTTGTTGGAGGCGAAAGCATAATCCTGTCAGTTATGAGGTTAATCTTTTATTTAGTGCAGCCATGATTGCAAAGACTGAGCTTGTGGGCTAATAGAAGTGACATATTTTTGTTGGCCTTCACTACACTCATTGTGGGGATATTTGCAGTGGTTCTGCATATTTCTGCATTCATATTATTGTATTTTTAGTTTTGGGAACCATTTCGAGTGGAAACTCAAGGGCTTTAGGCTATGAAAGGAGTCCTCAGAGAGGAAGTTGAATTTTGCCAGATTTTAGATGCGAGGTCAATTACAAGGTTTACATAAGGTTTTTGGTTTGAGGATATGCCATCAGTGACCCCTAACCTAAATAAGTAAATTCTAATAAAGATGGGCATATATTGTTTATCAACAGGGTAGAATGGAAACTCAAATGCTAGGCTATATTATGATGGACCATAGTTAATAATTTAGGCTAATATCTCGAGTCAAGATATCATCAAGGCTAGCCTAAATCATGATTATCGCCACCGCATGCTTATATTTAATTCATATAGGTCTACTTGCAGATTTGAGTAGTGACACGTTCTGAATTAAAGTTACGAAATAGAGAGAACCAGGATTCATAGCTAATTAGGGGATCATTTCATTAAGTGTTGAGACTGAGGCGATCGTGGGCTCGCACTGAGGCTTAGCAGTGTTAATTAATGCTAGACAACTCATTAGCCTACATACAAGGCCTGTGCCATAGGGTAGAGGGAGGCAAAACAGGGAATCAATCAGTGACTTTGTAATTTCCTTTGTATGGGTAGGCTCTATCTGGTTCAGATGAGGTGCTGCAGAATTGCATTGTGGATTTTAGAATCTTAAATAGTCTATTTTCGACTCGACAAATGTCTTTACTCCTGGTGCAGGGGGTTGATAGTCAGAGCAGAGGCAGTTTATTTGGTGAATGAAGGGCAACTAGCACCCCTCTGTTGTGGTGGTTCTTTTTATCACACTTGAGTGTGCCATCTGTCTCTCACACTCTTTCTCGCCCCCCCCCCCCCCCCCCCTCTCTCTTACGCTGGGTAATAGGGGTTGAAATGCAGGTGTGTGTGTGTGTGTGTGTGTGTGAGAGAAATGGCTATAGCGCATTGACAGGTTATTTGTTGGCCGCTGCCTAATTAGTGGCATAGTGGATGCACCCTGCCAGGCTTTAGTACTCAGTGTTAGAACCAGTCTGCTCTAATTTCCTTGCAGCTTTGATATTGGCCAAGAGATTGACGGTCCACACAAAAAAAAGAAACGAGGGCATGATGGAAGACCTGGTGGAAACAATGCCCCCCCCCCCCCCCCCCCCCCCCCCCCCCCGTACGGCCCTTCTCCTCGCCTTCACATGCTACAGATGTGCGAGAAGAAGCAGGCGGAGGCGCACGTTTTTACATACACTGACAAATTGGCTCCAATGTCAGCAGAGGTAATGTTTTCCCAAAGAAAGTAAGAGGACAAAGTTTGGACCACAGTCATGCTCTTCTGTTTGTCTCTACTTGGGCCTTTAATGACAGTCTCCAGGCCCGCCTCCACCTATTCATCCACCTGTATATTTCCCATGACACTGACAGCTTGGGCTCCTCAATACACAGTGTGGTGAGTTTGGCTAGTTAACCCTATCAGTCCTGAGACCCCAGAAAAAAATCAGCTTTTCATTTATCTCACTTTAATTCATCTGCATGTCTACCCCTTATATTTAGCCTCACAATGAAGTGTTTTACCATTTTATTTTCAGGACAACCTGGGCTACAAGTAGAACACAAACCAATTTGACATAAACAGTTGCATTCATGAGTTTTATTTACAACTGTTAATAATAATGTCAGCTAAAGCGAAAGCCTTGATTAAATGTATATGAATGCTGTAAGTACAGAAAGTCTTTGCTCAGTGGGATAAACAACTAGTCAGTGACAACTGTTCGGAGTTTGTGACCACAACTTAGTTTATTACAGTATTATAGACACTATGCCCTAGGATTTCCTATTGTCTTCTATGTAGAAGAACTGCTTACCTTCTAACCAGTCTTGTGTCATAAATGTTCGTGAGGGTGTCAGCTTTTTAATAGTTTGTAGCTCAAACCGTTCGGACTCTACAGACAGTTTAGTAAAAAGGCCGGGATCCACCCTTGTCTCACAAACATCACTGTAGCTCAGCCCCCATTAATCACATTGACTAATGGTTGGCATCTACGGATGCAGATGAACACGCAATGTTTAAAAGTGGTTAGAAGTCCAAAACGCACAGGCATTACGGTGAGACTCATTGGGTTAAAAGTCCTAGTTCAGATTTAAACATCCACCAAAACATATTTTTTATTTTCTTGGGTATTTGTTAAAACATGGTTGATTGCCTAGTTTGCCTTGCCTTGTTTTGTGATCATTTTGATGGGGTGTGCGTTTTGGTGTTTTGGAAGCAGGAAATGGGCCCATGCACCCATGCTATAGTAGAAAGTCAGTTTGGGAGGGCTTTGAGCACTGTGGTTGTGTAGAACTCCTGGCCCTTAGGGGCCACATCCCTCCCTAAGGCGGTTAGTGCTCTAATATGTGTATTTACAATGAGGTTTAGGGTCTCGGGACCAAGTGAACACAAAAGAGTGCTGAATCCTTGATCCACCTTAAACGGATGTTTTGGAGATGGGTGAAAGTCATTTTAAGCAATTAATAATTAGGCTAATTGCTTATTGCACAGACAAAAGAGATGGTTGGAGCCAAAAAACCTAACAAGCTTGCAAAAGTGGAGACACTGGGGTGAATGTGAGTACAGGGAATGAATTAATGAATGGATTGTGCTAAGTTATAATTCTACGAAATTCACTAATTCCCATAACAATCGCCTTTGCATGTCTGTCCTATTGTTTAAGAAATTGTAGACTTTGGTCTAGGTATATACAATTTTCCCCTTATGTTCAAAGTGCGTATATTTCATGTATTTTCCTTTCCATTTGCCTGGCCTTGACATTTGGCCATGAAATGCATGAAAGCCATTTAAACCCCTTTACGAAAGGTCACTTTGCAATTACTAACATAGGTATCCTTAAACACTAGCCTACCATATGATTGTTGGCTTTCATGCAAAAAAAGCCATGCCCCTTTCTTAACCTCCGTCACTATTGCTTTTAACATTTTGGTTCAAAGGTGTCGCATCTCTTGTCTAACATTAAGCCCACTCTTGGGTCTGGTGGACATGTTTTTCATGTCCCCCCCCCCCTATACTGAAGGTCATGGTTTTGATCTACTTGCAAGCGAAACAATTTTGCCTATATAGCTAGGTTTCCATCCAATTAGGAACAGATTTTCATGTGAATATTCAAAATCTGAATGAAGAAAATATTGCGTTTTCCCACCAATGGTGTGTTTCCACCAAACTGATTTGTTGCGGTTAAAAATCAGTGCTTGGTAACAGTGCACACACACACTACTTTTTCGCTGAAGTTTTTTTCAGAAGTTCAATGCGTTTCCACTGCATTTTCAACTCTACCCGATTTTAGTTTTGTCACAAACGGTTGCGTTAAATAGAAAATGTGCCTACTCTGGCATGTGCTCTAGCCATCAGCTTGCAGATGCTGTGCTGGAAGGCTAGTCTACGTGAGATTATTATGCATAAGAGCGAGAATATTTGTCAAACGACAGTCAAGCATCGACCATGTCACCAGAATAAGACCTTGACATTTATTTGAAAGGTGCATCAAGCTCATCACTGTCCGCTTTAACACTGTGAAGTTCATCATAGTTGATTTAATCTGTAGCCTAATAAACTGCATGGATTCCCTGGTGGGTGGAACACACACCATATCATCGTGACTTCAAGTTTACTTCGATGTGATGGTTATTATATCAATATTTGCACATAAAGGAGTTTCAACTGACATTTCTCGCATTATTAATTTTAGACACAAAGATCCCACCGTGTCAAACAAACAAACATTATCTGTCGGCATATGAAGTTGTACCGTAACTTCCTGTTTCCATCACAGCTGTCGTGATTTTTTTAAATTTCTCCATACGGTACGACTTGACTCGCATAACTGTGGATTAAAATGTGGTTCGTGATGCAAAACAAATTGACTGTTCTTCTCCATTTCAGCTTATTCTACTGTGTCTGGAGTGAATGGCCCCCTGGTGATTCTGGATAATGTGAAGGTGACTGAAAACTTAACATTACTTCTCTATTAATCTCTCGTGGACAGACGCACGTAACATAACTGGTATCGTAACGTCTGTCAACAGGCTGTGACTGATAATGAGGAACTTTGTTCCGGTATGCAGATTGTTTGTCACTGATCATTTGGACTAATCACGATATCTCAATGCTCGCATCATTTGAATTTCGGGAAGGGGAGGGGACATTTGGCCCATAGACTTGCCTGAAACTTGCAGAGTTTCTGTTAAGGGGGGGTGGAGACTTTGCAAATTGCGTTTATCTTCCTTTTAACGTCGCCACCCCCCAGAACTTAATCGAGCATCTGATGCAATTATGCCAGATTTTTGGGGGGGGTTTCCAAGATTACTCCTGTATAATAATTCTGGCTTGCTTATTGATATTCTTATTTTCTGCAGGGTTATCCTTATTGATGGCTGTGTATGTTTCCTGTTTTGAAAGACTGTAAGAAACATGTTTGTTAAATGTATGTTTTTCCATCTTGTGGCAGTTTCCCAGGTATGCTGAGATTGTGCATCTGACTTTACCTGACGGCACCAGGAGGAGTGGCCAGGTGCTGGAGGTGATTGGCACCAAGGCTGTCGTACAGGTGAGCCCCACCCCCCACACACACACACAAACGCGTACACACCACAAACGACTGAACATTCCTGTTTTAATGTCATTTTCAGGTGTTTGAGGGGACATCTGGTATTGATGCCAAGAAGACGGCCTGTGAGTTCACCGGTGACATCCTGCGCACACCCGTGTCTGAGGACATGCTGGGTAAGATGAGCCCTCCAACAAGCTGAGTAGCATCCCGTGGGTGCTAGGCAGGAGGAAGCATGAAATCCACCACTAAGACTTAATTAGGCTGCTCTACGTCTGTTTTCATCAATCTGTATAACTGTTTCCTACTCCCCCTTTCTCACACAAAGAAGAACATACCCTGGAAGCTTTACTCTCTTAGTGTGCTTAATACAATTGTTCTGCTCCATTTTTACCTCACCTCTGTTAATTCCTCAATTTGAGTCCTGCGTTGAGTCTTCCCCGAACGTGACTTAGGGGAACAAAACATTGAAGAAAATCTGAGGCTTGAATGACCTTTTGTAAATGTCAAACCACATCATTGGGTCTCAAGGTCAGGTGTATTTGAATAGTAGAGAGTGAACCATTTGTTGCTAGAGTATTCTGATTAATGGGCCTAAAATGAATGAACATGTTAGATACAGTATCTCCACTATTGGCTGAAACCTGAAATAACTGCTCATATTTATTAAGGAATCAGAGGCAGAGAGAATTATGTTGATGGCAATCCATGTGCTATGAAATGAAACCAATAGAGAATGTCTTACGCTTTTTCATTTCAGGACGTGTTTTCAATGGCTCAGGCAAGCCCATTGACCGCGGCCCCACTGTGCTGGCTGAAGACTACCTGGATATCATGGGTAGGACGGAGCTATAGTTCAGTTCATTCACCGAGTGAAAAAATATTCCTAGATAACATTGTCTGTGGTGAAATTAAATTGACCCTGACATGATAAAAAAAATATTTAAAAAAATAGAACCATGGTACCTTGACGATAATCATAATATACTGAGCTCACAACGGATAAGCGTCCATCTCTATTCTGCTAGTGGATCTAGATGTGAAGCTATATTTTAGCTTGTATAGTGTGATTTCAGTCTTTAGTTGTATCTCTGCCACAAGGCCAAACTCTCTCTCTTTTATTGACTGTTGATCCCATCCCCCGAGTCCCTTTTCACATGTAGCGTGCCATCGTGTTGGCATGGCATCCCAATGAATAGATGACCTGAAAGAGGGTCATGAGTCTGCCATCTTAAAGGCAACAATGTGTTTGACCCTGATTTCCGTTCTGACCTTTTTGTTCCATCTTCCCACCATGTATTGATTTGAAACCTTTTGGGGATTTCCTACATCTCCCTCACGTGTACTTATTTCATTTTATTTTCTAAACCATAGTTTACTTGTGTGCAACTACACATAGTTTAAATATCTGAATTTAAACTATTATGAGGCCAACTCTACCATTTATATCCATTACAGTGCCCTCCACTAGTATTGGCACACGTGGTTGGATCTTCCAACAGGACAATGAGCCAAATCACACCTCAAAATCAACACAAAAATGGTTCACAGACCACAGAATCAAGGTTTTGCCATGGCCATCTCAGTCCTTTGACATAAACCCCATAGAAAACCTGTGGGATGAGTTGAAGAGGAGAGCACATATTCTTGGGTCTTTCCCATAGTGATGGATGACTATGGGAACTTTGCCTGTGTGTCACCTCATATTTATACCCCAGTGAAACAGGAAGTCATGGCTTACCACTTAAGTGTTCCTCATCACTCAGGTGAACTTAAAAATGTAAAATATGAATGGGAATATACTTCAGTTAGATTTTACTCATAAGAATTTCTTGGGTGTGCCAATAGTTGTGGCACACGTATCGGAGAAAAATATTTTTTACATGTATTTACTTCAATTAAAGGTTCGATTTTTGTGAATATTTTGAATGAAAGACCAGGAAGATAAACAGCAAAGGCATTTTTCACAGCCCGTTTTGCTCATAATTATCAAAGGTGCCAATATTAATGGAGGGCACTGTATATTACTTCTACCTGGGTTGGAAGTGGCTTACCCTCTGGTTTGTGTTTCTGAACCTCTGCTTGTGACCTGTCCCAGGCCAACCCATCAACCCTCAGTGCCGTATCTACCCTGAGGAGATGATCCAGACTGGTATTTCTGCCATCGATGGGATGAACAGCATTGCTCGAGGTCAGAAGATCCCCATCTTTTCTGCCGCTGGCCTACCCCACAACGAGGTACGATGGAGACGCTAGCTCTGACAAGGCTAGGCCACACAAACAAATAAGCTATATGTGCCTTGGGCTGCATTTTGCCATATTCTAGCCTCAGTCAATAGCATTGGAGAGGACCTTCGAACACTAGCAGAACAATGTGATCTGTAACATGAGGCAGTTCATTCTGTTAGACACCTCAGCTATTTGCATTATCACAGCCAGGCGATTCTAATTTAGTGTCATCCGTTTTGGTTTGTAGTAATCTATTCTTCTGTGCTTTATTTTTTTCTGTCAAACACCCCTTGTGGAGTGTGCCCGCACTTAAGTGTGCAAGTGAATGCATGTATGTGTGCACGTGTGTTTAAATGATTAGTGCTAATGGGCTGAGAAGATTTTATTGTTTTGGCCCTGTGGTGCAGGAACTGGCAGAAACAGCGAAGTGGGTCAGGAGGACATCTCAGAAATCCACTTTGACATTTTACTGCCTGTGGAGGGCATTTTCTTATTTCACACAGAGCCTTGCCTCACCCTGTCTCCATCTCTACACACAGGACTCCAGAATGCCAAACACATTTAATCATTTTACTGCCTACATATTGGACTACTTGGAGTCAATTGAGAGCATAGGTCTTGTGTCCTGTGTGGCTCAGCTGGTAGAGCATGGTGCTTGCAGTGCCAAGAGGTGTAGGTTTAATTCCTGCTGAGGCCACCCATACATAAAAATGTATGCACTGCTAAGTGGCATACATGTTGTTTTCGCACAATCATGTGCCTGTCACATTTGATAGTCTGTGTATCAGACACACTGTTAACTAGATGCTTGTTCTCCATTTAATTTTAGGCTCATATTAACAGCCTATTTAGTCAATGGTATGAACACATTAAACCTACTAAAGAGAAACCTGAAGGTGGCATAATACCATATACGTAGGCACTACTTAAAATCTTTTGAATCTGTCAGATTTAGTTTTAAGTTGACGTTGTGTCATGAAAGCGTGACTCAGATCCATGCCTCTGTGTCAGTGTGTTAGTTATCGGCACATGGCAGCCATCTGGACTTCCGAATCTCAGTCTAAAAATAGAATTGACCAACCCCCCCCCCCCCCCCCGAGTTCTTCTGGTGCCTTGAAGTATTTCATTAGGATTTGGATAAATGAGAGTTGAAACAATTTGCTTATCTGATTCATTGGAATAGTTATCTTATTGTTTTAAAGCGACAGTTAGCCGACTGAGTGAACTCAAATTAATAGGAAGTTTAGCAACTCATGGAGGACAGTGGAAGTTGATAAATGCTTATTTAGTGTTAAAACTAATGTATTGTAGCCTTCATCAGGGTTTTACCTTTGACTGAACCTGAAAAGAGAGGAATGAAAAATATGTTGGTCATTGCCAGCTTGACTTTTTGTTCATCTAACTCAATCTTGTGATTTATGGCACGACATGGGGACAAGGTGCGGGGCAGTGTCAAGGAAGTCCAAATCTTTCTCCATTCCAACATGTTCTCATTACAAGCCTCGCTCTGTGTTAGTTTGATCATTCTCTACTAACCTCTCCACTAAATCTCAGGGACAAGATGAGAAATATCAGTGTTAAAGGACTTACCAAAAAAGTCCAGACCACCAAACTATTGCACATTTGATTTGGAAACGAGATTAATAGTTTCGATAGTTCATATTGTCATATCAGACAGTGGCCATGGTTTTCCATGACTGAAGGGAGGCTATTTTCTAAGGTCTTGGAGAGAGAGCTGATGCCCCCTGGTTGAACTGGGAAATGAATTAAACCAATAAGACAATGATGGCGAGAGGGGATTAGGCGATCGTGTGAAGGGCACTGATTAATATAGGATCGGTAGCCCAGCCATGAGGCCCTTAACGCTTGAGGTGGCTGTCCTCTCACCAGCCATCACAGTCTGCAAACAGCCTCATTATGACCTTCAGGCCAGACAATGGAGGCCCAACACTTGAGTTTTTTTCTGTGTTCACAGAAAGCCGTGTTGTTGGTCAGGGCAGACTGCCAAACTGAAACATGCGCGATCAGATTCTGGCGGAGGGGGAGCCTCAGTCAAATGCATAGAATCCCACTGAAGCAACAGGATGACACAGATTTTGGGTGTTGTGTATACATATTTTTTTTAAATCCGGTCCCTTGATTAGCAACTGTTTTGAATGGGGAATAAAATAATTATCCTCCAATCTGGAAGTGCATGATCAAAAGAGGGCAGTTGGATAGAGAGCCCACTGTAGTGTCCCACTGTACTAAAAACAGTGAACAGGGTACTCCTTGTCTGACTAATGATGCTGGTCGACTTCTCGCGTCACTGGAATGCTATAAAGCGCTTCTCGTTTCATTAAACAGATGTCATGGGGTCATTTTTGCCATGGTTCTCTATGGGCCAGGTGTCTCAGCTCAGGGTGCAATGAGAGGTCAGCCCTGATCAACAGGTGGCAACCATTACATTAAGTGTGAAATTCCTCCCCTCTCGATTCCTAATCACAGAGTTGTTCTTCAACTATGCATACCCAAACACCCCACAAACATGCATACTCATGCGCGCACACACACAAACACACGCACCGCTCCGGTAGCTAGCTGGATGGGGCGCTCGCTGATGTCCAGTCATTTTTAATAGACTAGCTGTTTTATCAACGTGAATGTTTCAAGACGTCATCATTTTTAATCCTGTGTATGTTTTGATTCTCAGATTGCTGCCCAGATTTGTCGTCAGGCTGGCCTGGTGAAGAAATCCAAGGATGTGATGGACTACAGCGACGATAACTTTGCCATTGTCTTTGCTGCCATGGGGGTGAGTTGAGCGGCACTAGATGGACAAAATATTTCTCTATCTGATCTGTTTTTTTCCCTCTAGTGTTAGGCTAATCCCTCCTCTTAACCCCACCGTGACAATCCCCCTCTCTTCTTCTCGCTCTCATTCACCAGGTGACTTAGCGTTTAAGTCCCCTGTTACTTCTGCTCCTCTGAGCAGATTCTGGCCATGCCGGTTATTATTCAGCAGTCTTGAACACATTTAGCTAGCCAGTATCAAATTCTCTCCAGTTCAGCTGCTCTGCTCTTGACTATTTAACACTGTGTGGGGAGTCTTCTGTGACCTGTGGCAGAGATGTTAGTGACCCCCACCTCTGCTCCTCTGGCCCCCCTTATCCTCTCCCTGCTGATGGTTAATTCACACACCCATTGAGGGCTTTGTAACATAAGCACTAACTCTCTGAAAGGGTAGTAGAAATGCAATGCGTACTGGCAGATGGGTATGAAAAGGGATTAAGACATTTTAAATCGTATGTATTCATTGAGAAGAAGTTTGCAATTTAGGAAAAGGACACAGTGTAAAGAACAGTGTATTAAGCCTCTAACATCAGATTGTTAAAAATGTATTTGACCTTTTATTTAACTAGGCAAGTCAGTTAAGAACAAATTCTTATTTACAATGACGGCCTACCGGGCAAAACAGTGGGTTAACTGCCTTGTTTAGGGGTAGAACGACAGATTTTTACCTTGTCAGCTCGGGGTTTTGATCCAGCAACCTATCAGTTACTGGCCCAATGCTCTAACCACTAGGCTACCTGCCGCCCCTTTAATATTTAAAGTCCCTGTCTCTCAAACTATTGCATTTTTCCCCCATACGAAGTCCAGAAAAAAAACGAATTTCCGATTTTGATACACAAAACCATTCACACCAAGTCCGATGCGTTTCCCCCCCACACTTTTCTGAAATATTCACACAACGTCACATACGTCAACATCGATGACAGTTTGGAAACTGGTAATATACACTGAACAAAAATATACACGCAACATGTTGGTTTCATGAGCTGAAATATAAGATCCCATAACTTTTCCATGTGCACAAAAATCTTATTTCTCTCAGATTTTGTGCACAAATAAGTTTACTTTCTTGTTAGGGAGCATTTCTACTTTGCCAAGATAATCCATCCACCTAACAGGTGTGGCATATCAAGAAGCTGATTAAACAGCATGATCATTACACTGGTGCACCTTGTGCTGGGGACAATAAAAGGCCACTCTAAAATGTGTAGTTTTGTGACACAACACAATGCCACATTGTCTCAAGTTTTGAGGGAGCGTGCAATTGGCATGCTGACTGCAGGAATGTCCACCAGAGCTGTTGCCAGAGAATTGAATGTTCATTTCTCTACCATAAGCTGCCGCCGATTTAGAGAATTTGGTAGTACGTCCAACCGGCCTCACAACCGCAGACCATGTGTATGGCTTCGTGTGGGCGAGCAGTTTCCTGATTTCAACATTGAAAGGAATGCCCCATGGTGGCAGTGGGGTTATGGTATGGGCAGACATAAGATATGGAAAACAAACACAATTGCATTTTATCGACGGTAATTCGAATGCACAGAGATGCTGTAACGAGATCCTGAGGCCCATTGTTGTGCCATTTATCCGTCGCCATCATGTTTCAGCCTGATGATGCACAGCCCCATGTTGCAAGGATCTGTACACAATTCCTGGAAGCTGAAAATGTCTGTTCTTCCATGGCCTGCTTACTCACCAGACATGTCACCCATTGAGCATGTTTGGGATTCTTTGGATCGACATCGTGTTCCAGTTCCTGCCAATATCCAGCAACTTCGCACAGCCATTGAAGAGCGGGACAACATTCCACAGGCCACAATCAGCAGCCTGATCAACGCTATGTGAAGGAGATGCATGAGGCAAATAGTGGTCACCAGATACTGACTGGTTTTCTGATCCACGTCCCTACTTTTATTTTTTTCAAGGTATTTCTGAATAACTGATGCATATCTGTATTCCCAGTCAAGTGAAATCCATATATTAGGGCCTAGTTTATTTGAAATGACTGATTTCCCTTATATGAACTGTAATTGTTGCATTTCATATTTTTGTTCAGTATTTATAATTTTTTTTCAAATAATGAGAAGCCTATGACCTGAATAGCCTTCCATATTCTTTTGTCCAAGTGTTTTAGCCTTCGATAGTTTTGCGTTTCCCCTCTTTGAGCAACATTGCCGCTGAGAATGACCGCAGAAAAAGCGTTTGTATGGAAGGCCGTTCAGGTTATAGTCGTCTTGTTATTTTACGTGTCATAACACTAGTTAAAATGTACTAGTTTGTCTGGACTCCTTCTCTTTGATCAAATAGAAGGAACAACTATATGGTCGTTCCACAAAGTGCCTTTTGCATCCCTTTTTTATAATGTAAGTAGAAATTGTTCGCATACAGTATATTCGATAGGGTAAAAGCAGGTGAGCTGATTCTATTTTTGGCCATTTTTTTGCTGTTTTGTGGTGAAACTAGGTTGAGCGTCACGCTGAAAATGTTTTAACAATGTAAAACATTTATTTTTTACTTTCATTCAATTGTCGCTCCCTGCACCCAACACTTTTTTATTTTATTATTTTTCTCCCCAATTTCGTGGTATCCAATTGGTAGTTACAGTCTTGTCTCATCGCTGCAAATCCCGTACAGACTCGGGAGAGGCGAAGGTCGAGAGCCATGCATCCTCCGAAACACAACCCAACCAAGCCGCACTGCTTCTTGACACAATGCCCATCCAACCCGGAAGCCAGCCACACCAATGCGTCAGAGGAAACACCGTACACCTGGCGACATGGTCAGCGTGCACTGCGCCAGGCCCGCCACAGGAGTCGCTAGTGCGTGATGAGACAAGGATATCCCTGCCGGCCAAACCCTTCCCTAACCCGGACGACGCTGGGCCAATTGTGCGCCGCCCCAACAATCAAACCTGTTCCGAGTAGGGTTGGGCCGATATGATTCACTTGAATATTTGGCATTGATGATATATCGTGATATGCAAGACTTTACTCTATTTGAACTTAAAACTGCATAGTTTAGATTTAATCAGTTAAGGCTGTATCAATATGTTGAAAATGAAGTCTAAATGAATTAACTAAGCCTTATTATTTCGCCATTAATGAGAATGAGACTATAATAGCATAAATAAGCACATAAATGACACAGTCTGGAATTATTCATTAATTAACGCCTCAAAACGATTCTATCGAATTTGGAGTAGGAGCTGGTAGAAGAGGTCTCCCCAAATATCGGTCAACCCTAGTTCCGACTAAATAATTGACGGGTTGCAGCAGGACGATATTTTGCAATTGGAGTGAAAGGCGTCAAACAAGATGTGCTCTTATTTCAGGGATTCTTGAAAGTTGGGACAATCCTTGTCCGGCAGGGAAACTTTTTATTTTAATGTATTTTGTTTAATTATTTGAGCTTAAAATGACTTTTAGGGGAATTTTATAAGGGAAAATATCTGTTTTTGTTTTCTAGATATTAGTTTGTATTATTCAGTTCCATGTCGGCTCTGTGCTAGGAAATGTCTATGTCCGGAGCGAAGGATCACCATTTCAAACTCTCCCAAAAAGTTTTTAAAATTCTGTATAACTGACAAATGATCCCGTGACTTTAAGGAATATTTTTCTCTGGAGTTTCGGTCAAGTCCGTCAGTTTTGTCAAATCCTCAATTAATAAGAAATGAGTAGGGTTAGCTACTGAGGAAAACCAAAATTGCTACGTAGTATACGGTAGCACTTGAATAAAGAAGACAAATATGCAATTTTTCCATGAAATGAAATTCCAACAGTTGGTGTAGTTTTAATTTTGGTTTAAAAAAAAAAGTGTTTATTCCTGAGTCATATAATGTCTGAGCGCACAATCAGGAATAACACTTTGAATTCTTAAATTAGACAATTACTCAACAACACTAAAATAAAGTGAAATATGTGTAAAATCAATATGTAAACATGGCTCAGACATTTGTATAAGCCACTGTTTCCCAAATTGGAGGCCATGACCCCATTTGGGCTTGTCTGATTTCAACCTGGAGTCATGAGAGAAACTCTGGGGAGAGATCGTGCTTGATTGATAGAACTGGGGTTACGTCAGTAATAAACGGTTGAAATAAACAGTCACATTTGTAGGAAGAAAACGCTTTATCTTTTGAACTGTTTTTAAGCTACAAAATATCCCTGAAAGATTAATGCCAGGAACACTGTGTCTCTACAATGCCCACAAGCTGCACAGGACTCATTAGAACAGAGTGGACAAGATCAGGCACATAATCAGACTTGGGGGGGGGGGGCACATTGTCAATTGTTATTTTCTACACAGAAGATCATACCAAATTATTACCTTTCTGATGTGTTTGTCACTTCAACTTCTTTGAGATTGAAATACTGTCAAAAGTACTGTCAAAATGGGGTTATGGGCCAAAAGTTTGGGAACCCTTGGTATAGGCCTATGCTATAATGTTTTCTTACACAGAGAAATATATGCATGCTTGTGTGACTCTCATAAAGAGGGCATGTCTGATGCACGGTACTTCACTGTTAAGTAGCTCTCTGTAGCCCTGGAGGTCCATCCATCTGTAGTATTTGAGCATTTTATTAGGATCCCCAATTAGCTGCTGCCAACACAGCGGCTACTCTTCCTTGGGTCGAGACAGAAAACAAAACGTATAATAAATAGAATACATAATATACAGAACACAACATGATACAATACATCATGGGTAGGCAACCTTGGTTCATGTTTTTGATTTAACCGACCTGGAAGACCAGGTGTTGAATGGAGGGAATCATTGAACTGATCAATTAGCTCAGTTGGTCAGGTGTGGTGCCTAGTTGGAACAAAATCCTACAGTACCTGCAGCACTCCAGGAAGGGGTAGCCTACCCCTGCAATACATAATACAATACAAAATATATAAAAATGTCTCATCACAGTCCCTGTCGTGCTGTACGTTTTTACTTAATTTATGTTTTGGTTTTTTTGCTCCCTTGAGTTAACTGGGGTGGCAGAGTGCCATGTAGTCATGGCTCTATTTTAATACTGTGCATTTCCCAGCCTCTGTTCTGTACCTGGGGACTGTGAAGAGACCTCTGGTTGCGTGTTTTGTGTGATACCGATGAGTGTCTGAACTTGAACAGACAGTTCGGTACCTTCAACACCTCGCACAAAGGCCAATAGTGATGTAGTCAGCCTCTCCTCAACTTTGAGCCAGGAGAGATTGACATGCATGTCATTGACATTCTCCCTCCTTGTGCAGTACGTGCTGCTCTGTTCTGGACCAACTCCAATTTTCCTAGGTCTTTTTTTTGCCACAGGTGATCACACAACTGGGCAGTAGTCCAGGTGGGACAAAACTAGGGCCTGTAGGACGTGCCTGGTTGATTGAGATGTCAAGAAAGCAGAGCAATGCCATATCACGGACAGACCTCTTCCCCTTTAGCAACCACTGAGTCTATATGTTTTGACGATGACAGCTTACTATCTAGGATTACACCCAGCAGCTTAGTTGTCTGAACTTGCTCAATCATCACATTATTCAATAATAGATCAAGATGAGGTTTAGTGTTGAGTGAGTGATTTGTCCCAAAATGATGCTTTGATATATTTAGCACCAGCCTATTGCTAGTCACCCATTCTAAAACTGACTGGAGCGCTATGTTAAAGGTGTCAGTTATTTTACTGTCAAAGCCGACATGTATACTGTTGAGTCGTCAGCTTACGTCGACACAGGCTTTATTGAAGGTCAGTGGAAGGTCAATAGTAAAAACAGAAAACAATAATGGCCCAAGACCTGCGGTACACCACACTCAACCGAATTGGCATTGGAGTCTTCCATTATAGAAAACCCTCTGTGTTCTGTTAGATAAGTTAATCCATAAGGCAGAGGATGTAAATCCATAACACCTACATCTTTTCATCAATAACATCAAAAGCTGCACTGAAGTCTTAACGAAACAGCTCCCACAATCGCGTTATCAATTTTTTTCAGCCAATCGGTCATTTGTGTCGGTGCAGAGCATGTTGAGTGCCCTACCCTATAAGCATGCTGAAAGTCCGTTGCCAATTTTGTTTTCTGTAAAATAACATTGTATTTGGTCAAACATGATTTTTTTCCTTAAAGTTTGCTAATAAGCACTGGTAAGACTGAGTGCTTGGCTGTTTGAACCATTAAAGGGTGCTTTGCTATTCTTTGGCAGTGGAATTGCAAAGCACAACACACGATGCATTGGCCAATTAATTGACAACTTTAGCTTGCTTAAATAGAGCGGGTACTACCTGTTTACTAAAATGGATGCGAGAGGGTGAAGTTCGTAACGTGGCTCGAGCACTTTCACGAGGTAATTCTTCTCAACCACCGAGGATCGGCGCATATCTGCAGCTATAAACAAACCGGTCAGAATCGGCTGCGACCGGCTGCTTGAAATGTTGCTGCTTAAATGTTGCATTTCCCGTCTTGCTCCGATGGTAGGAATACTGGGGTGATGTCGGTGTTATCTCCTCGGAAACCAAATTTTAAGATTAATTTTGGTTACAAAGCGCGAGTAGGCTCTAGTTGTTTTAATGGAATAGCCTGACATCTTTTTAATCAGATTTACTCAAGTGGTGTCTGATGGAGTTGCCATAAATCCAGTTAGGTGCATTTTATGAAATAAGGTTTTAATTAGGTGGGTGTTCCTTTACATTGTGTGATAGCTCATACTTTGGTCTATATTATTATTTGAAAAAATGTTATCCCATCTTTCAAGAATCCCAGATGTATTTTTATTCGAAGGGGGGAAAAATCGGACTTGGTGAGAAAGGGCCATAACACTTAACCATGTTTTCACATACGATCAGAGCATGTAAAATTACCCTGAGTAGGATGGAACTGATCCAGTAAGCTGCAACATAATTTGCAGTACATTGCTCTTTGTATAGTGTTTAGGAAGAATTTGCCTTCATTTCTTGTGATAATTGCAGACTGACACTCATTTTTCTGATATAGGCGTGTGTTTTTTTTTTTCTTGTCCGTGGGCGACTTATACAGTATATTCTTGCTTTTGTTGAATGTTCAAGGCCTTCTACTATCAACTTAGTATGTAATCATGAACCTACCTTTTTTTCCCCTAACCTATCTTTTCAGGTGAACATGGAAACTGCTCGCTTCTTCAAGTCGGACTTTGAGGAGAATGGATCCATGGACAATGTTTGCCTGTTCTTGAACCTAGCCAACGACCCCACGTGAGTTTATTCATAAGCTCTGTGCACTAGCTCCCTCCTATAAATAATGCTTTCATGGTTCATCTAAGGAGTCAGGAATTCAAGGCAATAAGGTGTCTAAAATATTGCTGTATAAAGGCAAGCCTGTCATTTTCACCTTTTCAACAGAGTATTATTAGTCTATTTTGTCTTTCCCTACCTTTATGTTAATGGTGGAAACCTTTTAATTCCCTCCTTTCTCAGTATTGAGCGCATCATCACCCCTCGCCTGGCTCTGACCTCAGCTGAGTACCTGGCCTACCAGTGTGAGAAGCATGTCCTGGTCATCCTGACTGACATGAGCTCCTACGCCGAAGCTCTGAGAGAGGTGGGCAACCAAACTAACTCAAGGAATTCGGCTGTTTACTCCTGGGGAAAAAAAACTCATACTTTCTTTTTGTGAAGTGACAGACTTGCACCTTAATTCTGTATACATTTGAGAGCCATAACTTTTCTTTTGATTATGGTGTCGCAAATTCAATGTGCCAGTTAGTGTAGTCAGTACGGCCTACATGGATGTGGTATTGAACACCTCCACATCCCACAAAAGCTGACCTTGACACAGTAAATGAGGTGCGGAAGGTGGGACATGTGCTTTCCACACCAAGGAAATACATGGGGGGGGGAATAACAATCAAGGTTTTCAACCTGAAAGATGTTACATGGCCTCATTTGTATGACCAAACAGTATTGTTAATAGTCCTATGCAGGTTGTTAACAGATGGGTACATTCTGTAAAGATTATGGTCCTCCATATACTGGCCACACTACCACCTTCCAAACCTTCAGTGCTGCCGTCTATTATATTGTTCCTCAATAGTGGAAAGATAACCTTACTTAAGCAATAACTCTTATTATAATTCTTACAGTCAACTAGAGTATTCTTCGTAGAACTATTTTGATAGAATGAGTTCCATTGAACCACACTTCCTGATTGTGCGTACATGCGTGTGGCATCTTATTAGAAAAATTTATCAGTTCTTGGTATGTCAGTCAAGGACATCTTAAATATAATAATTCCTAATAATTATTGATTTAACTTGTAATCTGAAAACGCATAAAAAAACAAAACTAACTATTTAAATTGAGATGGTAGAGATGGAGATTGAATGTCTCTATTTGGCTTCGGATGAGTTGAGGCAGTTTGGCTTGGAAAGGCAGCGAAGCTTTAGCGGAGGAGGCGTCGATGGTACAGTCAGAGAAACAAAGACAGTCTGACAAACAGGCCCGGAATGCTTGATTAGTGCACCACATCTGCTTCTCCGATGGTCAGTTCCTCCATAGGACCCGCTCTTCCATAGGTACTGGTCCTCCATTGCCGAACATGAGGCACCCATCTGGGTGATGCCACGGCTGCTGAAAGCGTGCGAAAAGCCACCATTTTGGCAGTGGTTAATAACAGTCCCTGAGCCTCTGCTATCTCTGGACACAGCATGCAGTACTTGTTGTAATTCTTCCCAACAGATAAAACCATAAAGCCTGGGCTGCATTATTTGAATATGAACAGACAGCCTGCTAGCAAGCTATAAGTACATTTTTTTTATTGATTTTTTTATATATATATATATATAGAATTGTCATCCCAATTCTGCAACTCTTGAGTCAAGACCATGAGATTTGTAAGTGATCAGACCAGTCAAACCCCAAAAGATAATGAATTGGACTATGGAGATGATATAACCGTTCTACGAAATATATTCCCAAATAAATACCATGCCATTTAAAACAAAACCAGACAACTCCAGAGTAGTTTACCTAGTTGTGTGTTCTATGCGGGATAATAAAAAAATACAAATATTATTTTAACCTTTTTATTGAACTAGGCAAGTCGGTTAAGAACAAATTCTTATTTACAATGACGGCCTAGGAACAGTGGGTTAAATGCCTTGTTCAGGGGCAGAACGACAGATTTTTACCTTGTCAGCTCAAGGATTCGATTTAGCAACCTTTTGGTTACTGGCCCAACGCTCTAACCACTAGGCTACCTGAGGGAAACGTATTTTGACAAGCAGTCAATGCACAACAATTCTTAATGTATTTGTGGGAAAACACTTTTGAAAGCAGTTTTGGCAAATGTATTTTGAAAGCAGTTTTGGATCCCAGTTTTATATTGCTACCATGTTTATTTCTGTACTCTTTTTTTTTTTTTTTTTTTTTTATTGCACGTGACATCGTTTTACAAATGCAGTTTTACGAGTTTCAAGCGTGGTTTGGACTGGAATTGGGGACTGGAATTGGTCAAACTCTGTTTAATACATGTACAAAATTATCCTCGATCCGTAATGATGATCATAACCTCCCTTTTCATGTAAGAAAGTTAACTTGGCCGCAGACAATCGATTTGAGATAGACTTAAGTGTCACTCATGGGATTTTTTGTTGTTGCTTTAACCCCTGCACATATGTTGATAACTAGCACAGAATCCCCCAGCAATAGTAACACTATTTCAAGAGGAAGTAGTTTGGACTACCAAACTTTGGCTCCTAAACATCTCAGGAGGTGTTGGCCAATTGATGAACTCTCTAATGTCTCCTTGTGTTCTCAGTGAAAGGCAGGATAATGTGGCCTTCAGGGAATGCCTTGACTTAATTCTCAGAAGCTTAGTGGGAAGCTTTCTGTGGTGAGACAGACCTTCTCATCTCTTATGCCTGTAATATTCCTTATGTAGCAGAACATGTTCTGATGTTTCAATATTCTAGCCGCACAACAAGAGTTTGAAATGTTTTATGTTCATCTGAAAACATACCCCCCCCCCCTTCCCTCGTTGTCTGCCTGAAACCTTGGGCACACGTGCTGTTTCAATAATGCCTCGGCTAAGACTCTGGCTTTCAGGGTATTTAACCACTTACAAAGACTGACAAGGGGCATGAACATTTAACTTATTTTCCCTTTCACCCGCTCGAAGGTCGAGTTTTGAATTTAATTCACAGTTCACAAGTGTTGGCTATCGCCGTCCTCTGGAGCTCAGGATGAATGCAAGTGCCTTTCTGCTCTGAATTCAACTAACTGAACAATTTGAACAGTGCTTTGGCCTGGGTTCTGAGTCATTTATTTTATACTTTGTCTGCTGAGAAAATGTCAATTCTTGACCTCCTTTTGGTGATTTTGAGTAACACTTCACAACGGGTGATTTAAATGAGAATATAGTACATGTTATTAGTCAAATCCAATTCCTATTATTTTGTCCTCCTTTAGAGAGAGTGTGTGTGTGTGTGTGTGTGTGTAAATTCAGCAAAAAAAGAAACCTCCACTCACTGTCAACTGCATTTTTTTTCAGCAAACTTAATGTGTAAATATTTGTATGAACATAAGATTCAACAACTGCGACATAAAATGAACAAGTTCCACAGACATGTGACTAACAGAAATGGAATAATGTGTCCCTGAACAAAGGAAGGGTCAAAATCAAAAGTAACAGTCAGTATCTGGTGTGGCCACCAGCTGCATTAAGTATTGCAGTGCATCTCCTCCTCATGGACTGCACCAGATTTGGCAGTTCTTGCTGTGAGATGTTACCCCACTCTTCCACCAAGGCACCTGCAAGTTCCCGGACATTTCTGGGGGGGAGTGGCCCTAGCCCTCACCCTCCGGTCCCAGATGTGCTCAATGGGATTGCGATCCGGGCTCTTCGCTGGCCATAGCAGAACACTGACATTCCTGTCTTGCAGGAAATCACGCACAGAACGAGCAGTATGGCTGGTGGCATTGTCATGCTGGAGGGTAATGTCAGGATGAGCCTGCAGGAAGGGTACGACATGATGGAGGAGGATGTCTTCCCTGTAACTCAGTGTTTAGATTGCCTGCAATAACAACAAGCTCCGTCCGATGATGCTGTGACACACCGCCCCAGACCATGACGGACCCTCCACCTCCAAATCGATCCTGCTATAGAGTACAGGCCTCAGTGTAACACTCATTCCTTTGACGATAAACGTGAATCTGACCCTTTCCCCCCCCATTTTTTATTTCACCTTTATTTAACCAGGTAGGCCAGTTGATAACAAGTTCTCATTTACACCTGCGACCTGGCCAAGATAAAGCAAAGCAGTGCAACAAAAACAACAGAGTTACACATGGGATCAACAATTGTACAGTCAATAACACAACAGAAAATCTGTATACAGTGTGTGCAAATGAAGTAAGGAGGTAAGGCAATAAATGGGCCATAGTGGTGAAGTAATTACAATTTAGCAATTGACACTGGTATTATAGATGTGCAGATGAGGATGCAGAAGTACTGGTGTGCAAAAGAGCAGAAAAAAACCTATGGGGATAAGGTAGGTAGTTGGTTGGATGGGCTGTTTACAGATGGGCTGTGTACAGCTGCAGCGATCGGTAAGCTGCTCTGACAGCCGACGCTTGAAGTTAGTGAGGGAGATATGTCTCCAACTTCAGTGATTTTTGCAATTCGTTCCATTCATTGGCAGCAGAGAACTGGAAGGAAAGGCGGCCAAATGAGGTGTTGGCTTTGGGGATGACCAGTGAAATATACCTGCTGGAGCGTGTGCTACGGGTGGGTGCTGCTATGGTGACCAGTGAGCTGAGATAAGGCGGAGCTTTACCTAGCAAAGACTTATAGATGACCTGGAGCCAGTGGGTTTGGCGACGAATATGTAGCGAGGACCAGCCAACGAGAGCATACAGGTCGCAATGGTGGGTAGTATATGAGGCTTTTGTGACAAAACGGATGGCACTGTGATAGACTGCATCAAATTTGCTGAGTAGAGTGTTGGAGGCTATTTTGTAAATGACATCGCCGAAGTCAAGGATCGGCAGGATAGTCAGTATTACGAGGGTATGTTTGGCAGCATGAGTGAAGGAGGCTTTGTTGAGAAATAGAAAGCCGATTCTAGATTTAATTTAGGATTGGAGATGCTTAATGCGAGTCTGGAAGGAGCGCTTACAGTCTAACCAAACACCTAGGTATTTGTAGTTGTCCACATATTCTAAGTCGGAACTGTCCAGAGTAGTGATGCTAGGCGGACGGGCGGGTGCGGGCAGCAATCGGTTGAAGAGCATGCATTTAGTTTTACTAGCGTTTTTAAGAGCAGTTGGAGGCCACGGAAGGAGTGTTGTATGGCATTGAAGCTCATTTAGAGGTTTGTTAACACAGTGTCCAAAGGGCCAGATGTATACAGAATGGTGTTGTCACCCCAGGTGAGACAAATCCGCGACTCGTCTGTGCAGAGCACTTTTTGCCAGTCCTGTCTGGTCTAGCGACGGTGGGTTTGTGCCCGTAGGCGACGTTGTTGCCGGTGATGTCTGGTGAGGACCTACCTTACAACAGACCTACAAGCCCTCAGTCCAGCCTCTCTGTCTATTGCGGACAGTCTGAGCACTGATGGAGGGATTGTGCGTTCCTGGTGTAACTCTGGCAGTTGTTGTTGCCATCCTGTACCTGTCCCACAGGTGTGATGTTCAGATGTACCGATCCTGTGCAGGTGTTGTTACACATGGTCTGCCACTGCGAGGACGATCAGCTGTCCGTCCTGTCTCCCTGTAGCGCTGTCTTAGGCGTCTCACAGTACGGACATAGCAATTTATTGCCCTGGCCACATCTGCAGTCCTCATGCCTCCTTGCAGCATGCCTAAGGCACGTTCACACAGATGAGCAGGGACCCTGGGCATCTTTCTTTTGAAGTTATTTGGATTTTTACAAATGATCTTTGAAAGACAGGATCCTGAAAAGGGGACGTTTCTTTTTTTGCTGAGTTTAGAATGCCAGGAGTCTGCAAAGCTGTCATCCAAGGCAAAGGGAGGCTACTTTGACGAATCTCAAATGTCAAATTAAATTTGATTTTTATAACACTTTTTTTGCATGCTACATGATTCCGTATGTTATTTCATTGTTTTGATGTCTTCGCTGTTATTGTACAATGTAAAAAAAAATATATGCATGCATGCATGCATGCATGCATACATACATACATACACACACAAAATCTGAAAAACCCTTGAATGAGTAGGTGTGTCAGCTTTTGACTGGTACTGTGTGTGTCTCTCTCCTCGGGACTCCAAGGGGTGCATGTTTTGGTTTTTGCCTGAACACTACACAGCTAACTCAAATGATCAAAGCTTGATGATTAGTTGACTGTTTTTGAATCAGCTCTGTAGTGCTAGGGCAAAAACCAAAACGTGCACCCTTTGTGGTTTCGGGGCTGAGTTAGGGAAACCCTGCTATAAATGAATGAATGAGTTCATGCTCATTGATTCAATCATACGCTGTTAGAATTAAATGTTCAGAAGTGGAGTAGTTTGTGTTCGGGGTCCCATCTTTTATACCCTGGTTCCACTTATGGCTCACTTGTATGTCCCATGTCTCCCCAGGTGTCAGCTGCCAGAGAGGAAGTCCCTGGCCGTCGTGGTTTTCCCGGTTACATGTACACGGATCTGGCTACCATCTACGAGCGTGCCGGCAGAGTGGAGGGCAGGAACGGCTCCATCACTCAGATACCCATTCTCACCATGCCCAACGATGGTAAGACATGCCGGCTTTTCTCAGAGGAAAAACAACCTAGATTTTTATTTTTTTTATATTTAAATATATTTTTTTATTTATTAACTTTTTACATGAGCAATTCCGTAGAATCTCCTGTTTTCGTCTGGGTTTGACGAGCACAAAAAAGTTATATTTGTTATGTTTGCCGTTACTATAGCGACTTCTGTGATGGGCCTCCAGTCTGTTTTCGAATGGGAGTCCCCCCTTTTTAACGTCAGAAAACATTTGTGCCAGCATATTTTAGAGCACTAAAATTGGGGATGTAGATCAAAACACTTGTTTTAATGTCCTTAAACTGTAAGTTGTAGTCATTTAAAGTGTATGCCTGGTTCCTGACATTTCTTTTGGGCAAAGTGATCTAGGACTGTGCTCAGTGCATGTGTTTGATTGTGGGCGTGTATCGGTTTGATGAAGGCCCCTGACTTGGCGTGACTTGAATCCTGGATATTATCTCTTGACTTCCACGTAAACTGTGTGTTCCAGATATCACCCATCCCATTCCTGATCTCACTGGGTACATCACTGAGGGACAGGTCTATGTGGACCGACAGCTGCACAACAGACAGGTATTCCCATTCTCGCTTTTCGTCTCCGAACAACCCCTTGGGACCTCGCTATTAAATAGTGTCTCTAGCTATTGAGTACTGTCATTCTCTCTCCTGACAATTGTCCAATGATGATTTGTTTACTATTTCTTGGTTGAATATTGACTTGACTTCTCTTATTTCATGCTTTCCCTTCAGATCTACCCACCCATCAATGTGCTGCCCTCTCTGTCTCGATTGATGAAGTCCGCCATCGGTGAAGGAATGACCCGTAAAGACCATGCTGATGTCTCCAACCAGCTGGTAGTTGTCACTCTGCACACTGCCACAATATCCTCTATAACCAAGCTTAATTTCTATTGAACCACAATACACATTAATTGTTTGTTGCATAGAACGACTTCAACTTTCTGACCTCCCCCACTCTTCTCTCTCTCTCTCTCCGTCCCCGTGCCTCTGTCCCTCTCAGTATGCCTGCTATGCCATTGGTAAGGACGTGCAGGCCATGAAGGCCGTGGTCGGAGAGGAGGCCCTCACCTCCGATGATTTGCTCTACCTGGAGTTCCTGCAGAAGTTTGAGAAGAACTTCATCGCTCAGGGTAAGACACTGAAAAAAACGGATGAGACTCGACCTATGACAGTAGCACCACATGCAGAGCGCATGGCTATTGAAACTATTTGAACATTTGAACCAGTTAAGTCATTGAGAATACACTTCTCTTTTACAATAACAACCTGAAATTCTGGTTGTATGAAATCAAAAGGTGAAAATGGGAGCACAGCAACCGCGCTGTATGTGACATTCCCCCGGGGTCAGGTATTTGGTAACAGAATAAATGGGAGTGTTGGCAGTCTTTTCACACCGTTAAGTGGGAGGCATTTTGCTGCACTCGGCCAGGTCATTGACACTCGCATGCTCTGAGATCTTGTATGGTGGTTTTATTTACTTGTCTAAATACTGTTACATTTAAATATGAGATATTATACCTTTGCCACCTTGGCTTCTCCTGTATCTTATGTTTATGCTACCTTCATTCCTTGAAATCGTGACCCATTTTGTGTTGCCCTAGGTCTCTGACCTTATTACCAGAAATCCACCCTGCATAGCGCTATCATTAAAGTGTGATATTAAAATTGAGATTGATTTTGCCCAATGAATTATAAAAAAATAGTATTATTGGATTAATAATCTTATTGAATATTATAAAATGTTGCATAGCTTGATTTTTCTAGAAAAAAGAAACGCACACCTATAAAGGCGAGGTGCTGGCTAGCGGAGTAGAAAACTAAAGGGAAAGCTGAACACTAAGAGCTCAGATGCAAAAATGTAATAACCTAATAACCAATGTTTCGACAGCAAAGCTGTCTTTATCAGGGTATCATCACAAACACTGCGAGATGAGTCATTTATATAGTGTCAGAAGACACTAGCTTGATTTTGAAATATATTTTACTGCGATTTGACAGATCTTAGCTCTAACAAAGGACAAGATATGTCCTATTTGGCATTGCATGCTGTTATTGCTACTTCCTGAAGTACATTGAGTAGAAATCTAGTAAAAGTTATTTTCAATGCCTTCAGGCATGATTATTTTTCACCAGCAAAACCAATGGCAAACTTCATGTCAGACACATACTGTTGGTCTTTTTCAACACCTTGGTGTCAGATGCAACAAGTCATTCAGCGACGTGTGTCATCAAAGCATTATGCCGTACTTATTCTCACACTTGTCCTTGGAGTGATGAGATTGCTAAAGCAAGGATTTGTGAGCTTTTCCATCCAGCCTAGTGTATAGTGAGCCTGAATATCCTTGAGTCAAAGCTTAATGCGATCCATTAAAATTAGAATCTCATTAGAATTGATGAGTCTACTGAATTAAATTAAAATACCGTGAAACGCAAGTGTCGTCTCAGACTTTTGCATCTTGTCTCTGTTGAAACAGAGACAAATGGAGCCATCTTTTCGGCAAAGAACAAGCGCCTGCCGTTCAGTCGTCTTGTCCTTCAGATGATTACAAGCGTTTCGCTACACCCGCAATAACATCTGCTAAATATGTGTATGCGACCAATAAAATGTGATTTGATAAGATTGAAAAGTAGGGATTGCACTACTGTAGGCTATGCATCATAGGGATATACTGCATTTAAACCTGTTGTGGCACCATATGATTGACTTAATATCTAGTCTATCAATATCTTTCCCGACAGAGTAAGCTGTGAGGTAGGATGGGGTGCATTTCAGACATGTTAGCGCCATGACCTCACGTTGACTTGAGTCGACTACAACAAGTGTTATGAAAAAGATCTCAATCACTGAGGGATATTGTATTTATGCTCCTATTTAAACTACTGAATGAGTCAATTGTCAACTAGTCGTCATAAGGAATATTGTCAAATGTCGCAGCATTCGAGACCTAAAATGCTTTCACCTCACCCCTCAGGCCCCTATGACAACAGGACCGTCTATGAGACCCTGGACATTGGCTGGCAGCTGCTCCGAATCTTCCCCAAAGAGATGCTGAAGAGGATTCCCCAGAGCACCCTGGCCGAGTTCTACCCGAGGGAGTCTGCCGCTCGTCACTGAGCGCCTTCAGCTGCTCTGAACCCCCCCAATCCGCGCACCCCCTTAGACAAGTGTTGACCCCCCCCCCCCCGACCACTCAGAGAACAGAGCAATGATCTCAGCTCCCTCTAGATGTATTCTACTGTATCTGTGTCCAGAAACTCGTATGGATAGTGTCTGTGATTGTATCTCTACATTTTGTTCAGAGATGTGAACTTGCCCTTAAATCAAAGAATGATCCTGTTATTTATTGGGGTATTTTACTGCTAGGTTTTGTTTATTGAATGTTGTCCCCACCTAAACTAAATTCAACCTTCCAAAAATATAAAAACATCCTATACATTAGAGCTTGACAGGAATTGTTATGTTCTCTTTTACATTTCAATGGTTTGAATTTGTCTAATATGTTTGTCACCCTGAAGGTAGCACTTATTTCAGATAGGGGGAAATTACTTCTTAACCATATCTGAAATTGTAGGACTTCACCAAACACCCAGGAGGTCAAAGTGTCATGACGTACTTTAATGTATTAGACCGAACATCATTGGTACTTAAATGTTTACTTTTATAGGCGTGAGGTAAGGGTTTCGATATTCGACAAACTTTTGGGCCACTTGAAATTCTGTTGTAGATATAGACCTTTGTATGAACTGTGATTGATTATTTCTTTTTGGCCTCTGTTGCTTGGTGTAATTACTATCGAAAGAAAATGATGTTTACATTGTTTGCTGTATGTGTGTGCTGTTAAAAGAAAAATGATACTAAACATTCCCCTGTTGCATTGCTAATTCTTTGTTTGCAGAAATCGGATCTGTGTGTGCATGATTCCTGTGTTTTCCTGTCCATAAATAAATGTATTTTAGAATTATGAAGGGTGACATGTTTGTAATCTCACCAGATACACACACCTAATATTGAGGTTGGTAGTTTCTCACACACAGCCTACATTATTTGTAATATTAATTGCCCAAGACATAGACCATATATACAATGCATTTGGAAAGTATTCAGACCCCTTGACTTTCCACATTTTGTTATGTTACAGCCTTATTCAAAAATGTATACAATTATTTTTTCCCCCTCATCAATCTACACACAATACCCCATAATGACAAAGCGAAAACTTTAGAAATTGTTGTGAATGTGTTTATATAAAAATGTAAACAGTATTCAAACCCTTTGCTATGAGATTTGAAATTGAGTTAAGGTGAATCCTGTTTCCATTGATCATCCTTGATGTTTCTAGGATAATCAATGGAAACGGGTCAATTCATTTGATTGGACATGATTTAGAAAGGCACACACCTGTCTATAAAGTCCCACATCTGACAGTGCATATCATAGAAAAAAACCAAGCCATGAGGACGAAAGAGTTGTCCGTAGATCACCGAGACAATATTGTGTCGAGGCACAGACTTGGGGAAGGGTACCAAAACATTTCTGCAGCACTGAAGGTCCCCAAGAATACAGTGGCCTCCATCATTCTTAAATGGATGAAATTTGAGACCAAAACTCTTCCTAGAGCTGGCCGCCCGGCCAAACTGAGCAATCGGGGGAGAAGGGCCTTGGTCAGGGAGGTGACCAAGAACCCAATGGTCATTGGCAGAGCTCTGGAGTTCCTCTGTGGAGATGGTAGAGTCTTCCAGAAGGACAACCATCTCTGCAGCACTCCACTAATCAGGCCTTTATGGCTGTGGCCAGATGGAAGCCACTTCTTAGTAAAAGGCACGACAGCCCGCTTGGAGTTTGTAAAAAGGCACCTAAAAGGACTCCCAGACCATGATTAACAAGATTCTCTGGTCTGATGAAACCAAGATTGAAGTCTTTGGCATGAATGGCAAGCGTCACGTCTGGAGGAAATCTGGCACCATCCCTAAGGTGAAGCATGGTGGTGGCAGCATGCTGTTGGGATGTTTTTAAGCGGCAGGGACTGGGAGACTAGTCAGGATCGAGGGAAAGCTGAACGGAGCAAAGTACAAAGAAATCCTTGATAAAAACCTGCACCGGAGCGCCCAGGACCTCAGACTGGGGTGAAAGTTCACCTTCTAACAGGACAAAGCAGGAGTGGCTTCGGGACAAGTCTCATTGTCCTTGAGTGGCCCAGCCAGAGCCCGGATTTGAACCCGATTGAACATCGAGAGAGACCTGAAAATAGCTGTGCAGCGACACTCCCCATCCAACCTAACAAGAGCCTGAGAGGATCTGCACAGAAGATTGATACCCAAGAAGACTCCAATTTGTACAAATTTCTAAAAACTTGTTTTTGCTTTGTCATTATGGGTATTGTGTGTAGATTGATGAGGGGAAAAAACGATTTAATAGATTTTAGAACAAGGCTGTAGCATAACAAAATGTGGAAAAAGCCAAGGGGTCTGAATACTTCCCGAATGCACTGTAGTTCCAAGTCAACAGAAACCGTTGATCAAGGGAAAAAACAAGCATTCGAAGCCTAGATCAGATTTAACAATGGCCAAAGGTGAGATTTGTGCACAGGTGTGTCAAGGTATCAAGGTATTTCCTGTTGCACGTAATGTGTAACCACCTCGATGTGTACTGTAAATGTACTTTCTCACAATGGCGGCCCAAGAGGAACTATTTCAAATGAAACGTATTACAGAGCTGTCCAATCAAGGTAAGAGTTATTCATAGTCGCATGGCTAGGTTAGAGTGAAGGCTGTAGCTTTCTGTTCGAAATATTCGTTATGTATTTGCAGTTCGATGACTCCAGCTCTTTCATAGCCTGCACTGATGTTAACCGTTGACATTAAACATGGATACGCAGCCAATTTTCTTCGGGGGTTCGAGGCATGTAAATAACACGTCTTCAACTCGAATGTAACCTAACTTGAATTAAACGTATGACTTTTTCTGTCTTCATTTGTGTCTGTACAGTTTAGTACTCATTAGTTAGAGCGCTGTTGCGTTCAGGACAAGGATACATTGTGTAAGGAATAATGTAGCCTAGAACTTTATCTGAGGGGTCTTATATATGTTTTCAATGTTTTTTTGTTTATTTTGCACACCTTTTTAATTTGCCCTTGCTGAAGAAAGACCTTGCCATGTCTATTGAATAACAATAGTAGACTTCTGAGGAAGTTCTCAGGCGTCATTATGGGTCTTTCTTTAGCCATATATATATAGAAGTTCCTCAGAAGTTCTAGGCTTATTTCTCTCACCACAAAACAGACATGAATTCACAACGGATGGTCATCACACTTGATTTAAACTGTCTTTCTGTTCCTCATATTTCTTAATTCAATAAATGTTTCCAGACACATCGTAAGGGGGAATAACAAAAGGTGCATACGAGGTCAGTGTAGTCTGAGGTGCCCTCTGAATCACCTGCATATTATTTGGAACACCATATGAATACACATTGAGTGTGCAACTCCAGCAAAAATGAATCACTACATTCAGAGTGTGGAGGCGTTGGGGGTAGGGTGCGGTTAGCCAGCATGATGTGGTGTTAGAGCAGCAGTGTTGAGTATTCACGTGACCTGAATGTTGTACCGTAAAGGAAACAGTACTTGACCAGGTTTTCAGATTTAAATATGAATGCGCAGTGCCTCACGGTAGGGTATCTACTAAGCAACCAATGCTGATTATGTTACATATACACTGAACAGAAATAGAAAACCCAACATGGTTTCATGAGCTGAAAAAAAGATTCCAGAAATTGTCCATATGCACAAAAAGCTTATTTCTCTCAAATTTGGTGCACAAATTTGTTTACATCCCTGTTAGTGAGCATTTCTCCTTTGCCATTATATTCCATCCACCTGACAGGTGTGGCATATCAAGAAGCTGATTAAACAGCATGATCATTAAACTGGTGCACCTTATGCTGGGGACAATAAAAGGTGCAGTTTTATCACACAATGCCACAAATGTCTCAAGTTTTAAAGTAGCGTGCAATTGGCATGCTGACTGATTTCCCTGTTGCCAGGGAATTGAATGTGAATTTCTCAACCATAAGCCGCCTCCAACGTCGTTTTAGAGAATTTGGCAGTACGACCAATCGGCCTCACAACCACAGACCACGTGTAATCACGCCAGCCCAGGACCTCCACATCTGGCTTCTTCACCTGCAGGATTGTCTGAGACCAGCCACCCGGACAGCTGATGAAACTTTGGGCTTGCACAACCAAAGAATTTCTGCACAAACTGTCAGAAACCGTCTCAGGGAAGCTCATCTGCGTGCTCGTCGTCCTCAACCGAGGTCTTGACCTGACTGCAGTTCGGCGTCGTAACCGACTTCAGTGGGCAAGTGCTCACCTTCGATGGCCACTGGCATGTTGGAGAAGTGTACTCTTCACAGATGAATCACAGTTTCAACTGTACCAGGCAGACGGCAGTATGGCGTTGTGTGGGTGAGCAGTTTGCTGATGTCAACGTTGTGAACAGTGTGCATCGTGACGGTGGGGTTATGGTATGGGTAGGCATAAGCTACGGACAACAAACACAATTACATTTTATTGATGGCAATTTGAATGCACAGAGATACCGTGACGAGATCCAGAGGCCCATTGTCATGCCATTCAATCGCCACCATCACCTCATCTTTCAGTATGATAATGCACAGCCACATGTCGCAAGGATCTGTACATAATTCCTGGCAGCTGAAAATGTTCCAGTTCTTCCATGGCCTGCATACTCACCAGATATGTCACCCATTGAGCATGTTTGGGATGCTATGGATCAACGTGTATGACAGCGTGTTCTAGAGGTCGACCGATTATGATTTTTCAACGCCGATGCCGATTATTGGATGACCAAAAAGGCCGATACCGATTAATCGGCCGATTTATATTTTTTATTTGTAATTATTTCCCCCCCCTTTTATTTTATTTATTTGTAATAATGACAATTACAACAATACTGAATGAACACTTATTTTAACTTAATATAATACATCAATAAAATAAATTTAGCCTCAAATAAATAATGAAACATGTTCAATTTGGTTTAAATAATGCAAAAACAAAGTGTTGGAGAAGAAAGTAAAAGTGCAATATGTGCCATGTAAGAAAGCTAACGTTTAAGTGCCTTGCTCAGAACATGGGAACATATGAAAGCTGGTGGTTCCTTTTAACATGAGTCTTCAATATTCCCAGGTAAGATGTTTTAGGTTGTAGTTATTATAGGAATTATAGGACTATTTCTCTCTATACCATTTGTATTTCATATACCTTTGACTATTGGATGTTCTTATAGGCACTTTAGTATTGCCAGTGTAACAGTATAGCTTCCGTCCCTCTCCTCGCTCCTATCTGGGCTCGAACCAGGAACACATCGACAACAGCCACCCTTGAAGCAGCGTTACCCATGTAGAGCAAGGGAAACAACTACTCCAAGTCTCAGAGCGAGTGACGTTTGAAACGCTATTAGCGCGCACCCGCTAACTAGCTAGCCATTTCACATCGGTTACACCAGCCTAATCTTGGGAGTTGACAGGCTTGAAGTCATAAACAGCGCAATGCATTGCGAAGAGCTGCTGACAAAACGCACGAAAGTGCTGTATGAATGAATGCTTATGAGCCTGCTGGTGCCTACCACCGCTCAGTCAGACTACTCTATCAAATCATAGACTTAATTATAATATAATAAACACACAGAAATACGAGCCTTAGGTCATTAATATGGTTGAATCCGGAAACTATCATCTCGAAAACAAAACGTTTTTTTTCTTTCAGTGAAATACGGAACCAGTCCGTATTTTATCTAACGGGTGGCATCCTTAAGTCTAAATATTCCTGTTACATTGCACAACCTTCAATGGTATGTCATAATTACGTAAAATTCTGGCAAATTAGTTCGCAACAAGCCAGGCAATGAACGCAATAATCGGCAAATCGGTGGCCAAAAATACAGATTACCGATTGTTATGAAAACTTGAAATCGGCTCTAATTAATTGCCCATTCCGATTAATCGGTCGACCTCTAGCGTGTTCCAGTTCCCGTCAATATCCAGCAACTTCTCACAGCCATTAAAGAGTTGTGGGACAACATTCCACAGGCCACAATCAACAGCCTGATCATCTCTATACGAAGGAGATGTGCCGCGCTGCATAAGGCAAATGGTGGTCACATCAGGTACTGACTGTTTTTTTGATCCATGCCCTTTATTTAAAGGTATCTGTGACCAACAGATGCATATCTGTATTCCCAGTCATGTGATATCCATATATTAGGGCCTCATTTATTTGAATTGACTGATTTCCTCATGTGAACTGTAACTCAGTAAAATCTTAGAAATTGTTGCATGTTGCATTTATATTTTTGTTCATTGTAAGTCAGTTATCCTCAACTGTAGTAGTTAAGGTAGGGTAGTAGACTTTTATCATACCACTGTGTAGGAATCTATTATTGTTATGCCTCCTGAGAATGAAACATAATGGACCAAGGGAGAGATTCCACATCAAATGATGATAAAAATAATGCATGTTTTGTTGAAGTTGTCGATCTCCTTTCACAGTGGCTATACATTCCAACATCCAGTTCTTTGTAAAGATCCAGGCATTCATAGATGCAGCTTTATGGAGCGAACCATACATAAGCCTGCCCAGACCTTGTAAAAAAGCTCGCTCATGAGGCCCTGATGATCTTGACAAACAGCTGGGTTTGGAACAACCTTTATTCCATGTCTTTCTATATTGGTAAACATTATTTTGTGTGGTTTTAATCTAAACTAACTCAAGTATATGTAGCAGAGCATTGAGATAATTGTTAAGGTGGGTGTGAGTAATAGTCATGTTTCACTTAGCATGTGAGGCAGCCATTGGGTTGGAATTAATAGATATGTTTCCACATGGTTGTTCTGTTTTAAGAAACCCAATAAGAGTTCAAGTATGTTTCCTCTTATGGGATGATGAACAGTTGAAGATGACTGACTGGAATCCTTTGGTCCCTACAGCTGCCCATGAGTATGAGGGTCTTCAGAGGGAGCATGAGAGAGCCACCATGGAGGTCAGTGTTGTACAAGGCTTGTTATAACTGTTCAGTTAATGTGTATAGGTATCCATGCAACAGGTCTTGGGGAGGTGTGCGTAATTTCAACTGTGTTAGCACTTAATGATTGATAGTGATTAATGATGAAAGAAAATAAAGGTTTGCTTATTTTTTTAAATGATTGTATGTGTGAAAGAGAGACTATGTGTGTGTGTGTGTGTGAGAGAGAGAGAGAGAGAGAGAGAGAGAGAGAGATGCTTTATTGTGGTGCTATAGCAGGGCTTAGAATCATGGCAGACATGGCTTGGAAAACCTGGAGCCAAATTCAATCAGTGCCATTTCCCTACAATTCTCCAGATAGGGGTTATTTTAGCATGGCAGACAAAACAAATGAACATAAACTGCCCTGTACATAGTATACTACTCAGGACTCTTTGAACTAGCCAGTACTTTCACTGCAATGGTTTCAACAGAGAAAAGAGCTCATTAATTGTATCATATCAGATTTGCATGCTGTTGTGATAAACGTTCAATCTCATATCATATGTAATGTATGCATTGTGCCTCGGAGATATGAATGTCGTCTGGATTTTGGAGGATTCTGCTTTCATCATTTCACTTTCAGCTATGTGGTGGTGGTGGTTTATGTAGCACTTGTTAAGGTTCACATAAGGTTCATATTGGGAAGCCTTTTTACAGAGTCCATCATCTTCATGACCTCAGCTGTACTCCCACTGAAATGTCGTTCTCAGATTGAGTTCAAGTGGAGTATGATCTTGCATAGACTGGCTCAATGAAGGTAGGACACCAATGTAAATAAATACAATTGTTCTCTTTTGTGCTTTGGTCATATCAGTGTCAACGGATGCAGGCAGAGAGAGACGAGGCAGTCAAAAGGCTTGAAGAGTTTCAAAAAGGTGAGAACATAAAAAAAAATATATGTTTTAGTCAAATCCATCTTTCGTCAAAGATGAATGATCTAATATTGATCTGATATTCTTACATACCAGGTTGCTATTGTTTTCCTCCTGGTAACATATGCATCATTGGAAACTAGTCAGGGATTGTACAGGAGGGACTATAAACACCTACAGTTCTGTTATGTAATGTTTACCACAGCATTCTTTTCATGCTATCAAGCACACTAGCTCTGCTGCTGTAACCTTTGAACCCTGGACTCACTATGAACAATGTGTGTTTGTCATTTACCTTGGGTAAAAGGCACACCCTTTAGGCGGTAACATGGCTTGGTTTACTCTTATGCTTGCCACTTCTGTCAATGCAAATTGATTAACCTTTAGTTATATCAGAGAAACGTACAGTCATATGATTTTCTTTTGTAAATACTAGTCTTCAGAATGCAAAATGACACTTAAAGCATCTTCTCTGCTTCTTCTCCACTATTACTGTTTCCTTCCACACATACAAATGTGCTTGAAATACAATGCATTTCTGTGTTTTTTTCGCAGGGATTTTTTTTCTTAAAACCAAAATGCGTCACACAAACCACTCAAGCCAGTAATTTGATCTCTGGAATTTTAGAAGGTATAAATATGTCAGAGATGGTTGAAATAGTTGTTCTTTGTAATCACGTCAGTCGAAGGATTTTCATCTGAATAAATGTGCCTTCTGCTCATACATCTAGTATTTCTCCAGCCAAAAAACACATATTTTGTTTGACTTCCAATTTAATAGAGGCTGCCTTGCTATGCCAAGCAGCTGCATATTAGGACCTATTACGTGATTTCATAGCTCTGAGAAAATTGCTCCTATTCACAAAGAAACGACGGGACGAAGAGGGAGAGAAAAAAAGCCCCCAACACACAATCACGTCTTTTCAATTGACGATGGCAAGGTTGATGACAACATGACCATTGTGTTATAATGATAAGACCACAAAGGCATCTGCCCCCTCATCAAGGCTTCAGTACGGCTGCAGATACAATTTAATTCACTGCTCTGTCTGCTCGCTGATACCATTATACCACACGTCAGCACAGGGGTAATCACTGTCTTCCCCGACAGGAGGGGAAAAAGAGGGGAGAAAAAGATGGAGCGATGATGGTGAGGCCGAAACGTACAATTAAGACTGCCAATTCTGACATGTCAGAACCCCAGTCGCCCCGCACTTGTACACTTTCCACTTCCAGGCCTGTTTATTTACCATGTCTACCAGTAATTACAATTAACGTGTAATTTATTTCAAGGCGTCCTTTGCTGGTGTTGAGTGTGTTGGGCATTATGAGTCTGTGAAAGAGCGGAGCCACAGAGATGCTGGGATGAAACTGTCAGCTAAGTGCTATTGAATGACTTATGTGGAGAGGGTGCAGGAGGAACTTTTGATATCGCAGGCACAGACGTTCATCAAGTTTCAATTAGGTGTCATTGGGAAGGGATAGGCCTGTGTTAACGGCATTAATTCCTATTTTTCCCCTTCGACCACAATATTTAATTAGTTAAGTGGCAGTAAGCCCGTTCTCTTTTTGTGGGGTTTGTGATTACGCCTGCAAATGAAGTCAACGTTTAGAACATTAAGTGTGTCTCTGAAAGTTTGTTTTTTTTGGCTAAAGGGAGCTTTTATACTTCACAGTTTAAAAAGTCTTACATCAGGGGCTAGATAATGGTCGCTAAATGTTTATATTTTATCCTACAGTCAATCTCATGCCCTTTTGAGTTTCCATCAGCAATTTCCATCAACAAACACTAACTAACCACTCTGGTGAAATGATCCATTATGGTTCTATAATCAGTTGTCATGTCTGACCATGAACACACAATGACATTAATTAAATTGTAATCAAATGCACCCATTGTTTCAGGGAGGTTGTTTTCTTCGACCTTCCTGTAGTGGTTTTACATAGTCTCAAATGTGTTTTCATAGTTCCACTGATCTTGTGATTTTTCCCGGAAAGCAGAATCAATAAGACCTCAGTGGCATTAGTAATATTAGTTAACTTCTTTTTAAATTGAAAAGAGAATATATGTGGTTCATGGCAAATGTCTGACACAAAAGAAAACAGAAACATACATACTTACACCACCGTTCAAAGGTTTGGGGTCACATAGAAATGTCCTTGTTTTTGAAAGAAAAGCAATTTTTTTGTCCATTTAAAATAACATCAAATTGATCAGAAATACAGTGTAGAAATTGTTAATGTTGTAAATGACCATTGTCGCTGGAAACGGCTGATTTTTAATGGAATATCTACATAGGCGTACAGAGGCCCATTATCAGCAACCATCACTCCTGTGTTCCAATGGCACATTGTTTTAGCTAATCCAAAAGGGTTTTCTAATTGATCATTAGAAAACCCTTTTGCAATTATGTTAGCATAGCTGAAAACTGTTGTCCTGATTAAAGAAGCAATAAAACTGGTATTCTTTAGACTAGTTGAGTATCTGGAGCATCAGCATTTGTGGGTTCGATTACAGGCTCAAAATGTCCAGAAACAAATAACTTTCTTCTGAAACTCGTCAGTTTATTCTTGATCTGAGACATGAAGGCTATTCCATGCAAGAAATTGTCAAGAAACTGCAGATCTCGTACAACGCTGTGTAGTACTCCCTTCACAGAACAGCGCAAACTGTCTCTAACCAGAATAGAAAGAGGAGTGGGAGGGCCTGGTGCACAACTGAACAAGAGGACAAGTATATTTGAGTGTCTAGTTTGAGAAACAGACACCTCACAAGTCCTCAACTGGCAGCTTCATTAAATAGTACCCGCTAAACACCAGTCTCAATGTCAACAGTGAAGAGGCGACTCCGGGATGCTGGCCTTCTAGGCAGAGTTCCTCTGTCCAGTGTCTGTGTTCTTTTGCCCATCTTAATATTTTATTTTTATTGGCCAGTCTGAGATGGCTTTTTCTTTGCAACTCTGCCTAGCATCCCCGAGTCGCCTCTTCACTGTTGACGTTGAGACTGGTGTTTTGCGGGTACTATCAGCCGTTTCCAGCAACAATAGTAATTTACAACATTAACAATGTCTACACTGTATTTCTGATCCATTTGATGTTATTTTAATGGACAGAAAATGAGCTTTTCTTTCAAAAACAACGACATTTCTAAGTGACCCCAAACTTTTGAACAGTAGTGTATATTGTCAAGTGTTGTGACCTTGTGTTGACATGAGTATATTTCTTAGTAAATGTAGAAAAAGTATCAGATTCCACAGTAAGTGTGTCAACAGAAATGCTAATGTTTATCTTGTTTAGCTTGTTTTGTAAAGAGCGCATAAGAAGTGCACAATTCCCTAGTCGTCTCATCCTTGAGGTGTAACGTTACCTCTAACCTTGGGATGTAAAGCTAATTGTAAAAGCAACTAAATATTTCCAACCAAAGACATGTAAAAAAAAATCTTTATGATATTCAAGACTGAAACATAAAACAACATAAAGATATGAGCTCCGATAGAGTTCCACAGTATGAGTCATAATACCCATAAAACCTAGAGGTCAATCTTGGTTCCAATCTTTTTTCCACCATTCATTTTTTCCCATAGGGGTTTTTACAAACACTTAAAATAAAGGCTGTGTTTTGTGTACGCTTATCCTGGTGTGATGTTTTGATAACTGTGTAAATCTCTCTAGGAGAAGGTGACTTTTATAAATATATTCATCTGTATTTACCCCCAAAAATGAAATCTGAATTAGCTGCTAATGTGGCTATCATAAAGAACTACAAATACCATGATGATCTGGACGAGACTGCCGAATCGAGGAAAAGGTAAGAATCTCAGAATTCTAATGTTAGCTAAATGTGGAAATGAATAAATTGGCAACATTTCTTACACACTGTCATGTGTGAGTTTTAAATTGACACAATACCTGTTAGCAAAGGTGTCAGCTAGAGATGACATGCAGGAGCTCGCAGGGATTTCAAATTTTTCTTTGCATGATTTAAATAGAACCGAATATATTGCTAAAGTAATCTTGTCCGAGAGAGATTTACACGGTTAACAAAATGTCACGCCAGGGTAAACCTGCACGAAATACAGCCCTTATTTTAAGTGTTTTTAAAATTCCCAATGGGAAAAATGATTGGAACCATTTCCCTGTTTGACCGCTATGTTTTATGGGTATTATGACACCTCCACTGTGGGGCTCTATAAGGTGAACCTTAGAATCAGACCACATGGCAAAAATGTTTTTTTAACTCTGTTATTGATAAAAATAGATAAATGACTTAGGCCCCAATTCAATCAATCGCAGATAAAGAAAAAAAAGTACTGCACAATGTTTACGCTGGATTGGAGGTGTTCAACAGTGTTGTTTCTGTCACTCTCCTACAGTGTCCCACATGGTAATTGAAGAGGTCAACAGCATTCAGGATAACCTGGACATAGAGAGGACATGCAGACAGAGTGTGGAAGCCCTGGCCTCCAAGGTGGGTCAGCCTAATGAGCAATGAAGGACTTTGCCCATTGTATGCTTCCAATTCTTCCCTTGAAACAAATATTGCACCTAATTTCTCTGTAGACACCATCATTCTTGGTGCAAAAAACTTTACTAACATTTTCTGTACAAAAATTGGTCCTGTAATCCAGTGTACAGTTATTTTGTGAAATGCTTGCCAAATGTCTAGGTCTGATTCAGAGTGGGCAGAGTGATTTCTCAGCCCGCTGAAGCTGGACTCATCACTCTAATCATTACACACACAATTCTTTGGACAGAAGCCCTCTGCTTCCACCTGGCAGTTCTGCCAGGGTTGGGGAAGAGCTTCTGTACAATACCTCCTCCTCCCAACAATCCAGTCCCAGCCAGGCATGGCTGGCCACATGCAGCTGTGCTTTCTACACATATGAATGTTTTTGCTATAACGTTTATCTCTTCAAAAAAAAAAAAGATGTTCTGGGGAGAACTCTGATGGTGCACTTTCAATAAGGATTATTTGATGATATTACAGTTGCTATTGGGCATCCATATGGCCATCTATGTATTTGCATATTTTGTCATGTTTGAAATGCTATTCGATTACAGTTTTATTTTATTGCTTTAGTGCAATTTTCACAAGTACAGTATGTGGTACATTTTCACAACTCTTACTACAGTTGTTTCAAAACTCTAAGCACATTTTCAATTGACTAAGTACAACACACAAACTCATACAGTCACTTTTTCATCTAGAAATAATAATGTTTCACATTGCAATGCATGTTCATATAAAGTAATTGCCTTTCACAATGCAATGCGGCAGGTAGCCTAGTGGTTAGACCGTTGGACTACTAACCAGAAGGTTGCAAGATTGAATCCCTGAGCTGACAGATGTTGGAACATTGCTGCAGGGGTTTGCTTCTATTCAGCCACAAGAGCATTAGTGAGATCGGGCACTAATTTTGGGCAATTAGGCCTGGCTCGCAGTCGGAGTTCCAATTCATCCCAAAGGGGTTCGATGGGGTTGAGGTTAGGGCTCCATGCAGGTCAGTCAAGTTCTTCCACACTGATCTTGACAAACCATTTCTGTATGGACATCGCTTTGTGAACGGGGCATTGTCATGCTGAAACAGGAAAGGGCCTTCCCCAAACTGTTGCCACAAAGTAGGAAGCACAGAGTCGTCTAGAATGTAATTGTGTGCTGTAGCGATAACATTTCCCTTCATTGGAACTAATGGCCTAGCCCAAACTATAGAAATAGCCCCAGACCATTATTCCTCCTCCACCAAACTTTACAGTCGGCACAATGCGTTCGAGCAAATAGCGTTCTCCTGGCATCCGCCAAATCTAGATTCATCTGTCGGTCTGCCAGATGTTGAAGCGTGATTCATCACTCCAGAGAACACGTTTCCACTGCTCCAGAGTCCAATGGCGGCAAGCTTTATACCACTCCAGCCTATGCTTGGCATTGTGCATGGTGATCTTAGGCTTGTGTGCGGCTCGCCCACGAACAGTTATTGTGCTGACGTTGCTTCCAGAGGCAGTTTGGAACTTGGTAGTGAGTGTTGCAACCAAGGACAGATGATTTTTGCACACTACGTGCTTCAGCACTCAGCGGTCCTATTCTGTGAGCCGAAGTCAGCCCGTCAGTTGAACGGTGTTTCCTCCGACACATTGGTGCGGCTGGCGTCCGTGTTATATGAGCAGGTGTTAAGAAGTGCGGTTTGGCGGATCATGTTTCGGAGGACGCATGACTCGACCTTCGCCTCTCTCTCGAGCCCGTTGGTGAGTTGCAGCGATGAGACAAGATTGTAATATCATGAAATTGGGGAGAAAAAGGGGAGAAAATTACACAAAAACACAAAAATAAATACAAAAATAGTCACTGAGCTTTTCAGTAAGGTCATTCTACTGCCAATTTTTGTCTATGGAGATTACATGGCTGTGTGCTCAATTTATACACCTGTCAGCAACAGGTGTATAAATTTAAAGGGATTTTGTTATTTTATTTTTATTTCACCTTTATTTAACCAGGTAGGCTAGTTGAGAACAAGTTCTCATTTACAACTGTGACCTGGCCAAGATAAAGCAAAGCAGTGCGACACAAACAACACAGAGTTACACATGGAATAAACAAGTGTACAGTCAATAACACAATAGAAAAAAATCTATATACAGTGTGTGCAAATGGCGTGAGGAGGTAAGGCAATAAATAGGCCATAGTAGCAAGTAATTACAATTTAGCAAGTTAACACTGGAGTGATAGATGAGCAGATGATGATGTGCAAGCAGAATACTGGTGTGCAAAAGAGCAGAAAAGTAAATAAAAACAATGTGGGGATGAGGTAGGTAGATTGGATGGGCTATTTAAAGATGGGCTATGTACAGCTGCAGCGATCGGTTAGCTGCTCGGATAGCTGATGTTTAAAGTTAGTGAGGGAAATATAAGTCTCCAGCTTCAGCGATTTTTGCAATTCGTTCCAGTCATTGGCAGCAGAGAACGGGAAGGAAAGGCGGCCAAAGGAGGTGATGGCTTTGGGGATGACCAGTGAGATATACCTGCTGGAGCGCATGCTACGGGTGGGTGTTGTTATCGTGACCAGTGAGCTGAGATAAGGCGGAGCTTTACCTAGCAAAGACTTATAGATTACCTGGAGCCAGTGGGTCTGGCGACGAATATGTAGTGAGGGCTAGCTGATTAGAGCATACAGGTTGTAGTGGTGGGTGGTATATAGGGCTATGGTGACAAAACGGATGGCACTGTGATAGATTGCATCCAGTTTGCTGAATAGAGTGTTGGAGGCTATTTTGTAAATGACATCGCCGAAGTCGAGGATCAGTGGGATAGTCAGTATTACGAGGGTATGTTTGGCGGCGTGAGTGAAGGAGGCTTTGTTGCGGAATAGAAAGACGATTCTAGATTTAATTTTGGATTGGAGATGTTTAATCTGAGTCTGGAAGGAGAGTTTACAGTCTAGCCAGACACCTAGGTATTTGTAGTTTTCCATATATTCTAAGTCAAAACCGTCCAGAGTAGTGATGCTAGTCGGGCTGGCCGGGGGCGGGCAGCGAACGGTTGAAGATGCATTTAGTTTTACTAGCGCTTAAGAGCAGTTGGATGCCACGAAAACAGTGTTGTATGGCATTGAAGCTCGTTTAGAGGCTTGTTAACACAGTGTCCAAAGAGGGGCCAGATGTATACAGAATGGTGTCGTCTGCGTAGAGGTGGATCATGGAATCACCTGCAGCAAGAGCAACATCATTGATATATACAGCGAAAAGAGTCGGCCCGAGAATTGAACCCTGTGGTACTCCCATAGAGATTGCCAGAGGTCCGGACAACAGGCCCTCCGATTTGACACACTGAACTCTGTCTGAGAAGTAGTTGGTGAACCAGGCGAGGCAGTCATTTGAGAAACCAAGGCTGTTGAATCTGCCGATAAGAATATTGTGATTGACAGAGTCGAAAGCCTTGGCCAGGTCAATGAAGACGGCTGCACAGTACAATCTTTTATCGATGGTGGTTATGATATTGTTTAGTACCTTGGTCGTGGCTGAGGTGCACCCGTGACCAGCTCGGAAACCGGATTGCACAGCGGAGAAGGTACGGTGGGATTCCAAATGGTCAGTGATCTGTTTATTAACTTGGCTTTCGAAGACTTTAGAAAGGCAGGGCAGGATGGTTATAGGTCTATAACAGTTTGGGTCTAGTGTCACCCCCTTTGAAGAGGGGGATGACCGCGGAAGCTTTCCAATCTTTAGGGATCTAAATACGAAAGAGGTTGAACAGAGTCGTAATAGGGGTTGCAACAATCGCAGCGGATAATTTTAGAAAGAGAGGGTCCAGATTGTCTAGCCCAGCTGATTTGTACGGGTCCATGTTTTGCAGCTCTTTCAGAACATCTGCTATCTGGATTTGGGTGAAGGAGAAGCTGGGGAGGCTTGGGCAAGTAGCTGCGGGGGGTGCGGAGCTGTTGGCCGGGGTTGGGGTAGCCAGGAGGAAAGCATGGCCAGCCGTAGAGAAATGCTTATTGAAATTCTCGATTATCGTGGATTTATCGGTGGTGACAGTGTTACCTAGCCTCAGTGCAGTGGGCAGCTAGGAGGAGGTGCTCTTGTTCTCCATGGACTTTACAGTGTCCCAAAACTTTTTGGGAGTTAGAGCTACAGGATGCAAATTTCTGTTTGAAAAAGCTAACCTTTGCTTTCCTGACTGACTGCGTGTATTGGTTCCTGACTTCCCTGAACAGTCGCATATTGCTGGGACTATTCGATGCTATTGCAGTCCGCCACAGGATGTTTTTGTGCTGGTTGAGGGCAGTCAGGTCTGGAGTGAACCAAGGCCTATATCTGATCTTAGTTCTACATTTTGTAAAAGGGGCATGCTTATTTAAGATGGTGAGGAAATTACTTTTAAAGAATGACCAGGCATCCTCGACTGACGGGATGAGGTCAATATCCTTCCAGGATACCCGGGCCAGGTCGATTAGAAAGGCCTGCTCGCAGAAGTGTTTTAGGGAGCGTTTGACAGTGATGAGTGGTGGTCGTTTGACCGCGGACCCAAAGCGGATGCAGGGAATGAGGCAGTCATCGCTGAGATCCTGATTGAAAACAGCAGAGGTCTATTTGGAGGGCAAGTTGGTCAGGATAATATCTATGAGGGTGCCCATGTTTACGGATTTTGGGTTGTACCTGGTGGGTTCCTTGATAATTTGTGTGAGATTGAGGGCATCTAGCTTAGATTGTAGAACTGCCAGGGTGTTAAGCATATCCCAGTTTAGGTCACCTAACAGAACGAACTCTGAAGATAGATGAGGGGCAATCAATTCACATATGGTGTCCAGGGCACAGCTGGGAGCTGAGGGGGGTCTATAACAGGCAGCAACAGTGAGAGACTTATTTCTGGAGAGATTCATTTTTAAAATTAGAAGCTCGAACTGTTTGGGCATAGACCTGGAAAGTATGACAGAACTTTGCAAGCTATATCTGCAGTAGATTGCAGCTCCTCCCCCTTTGGCAGTTCTATCTTGATGGAAAATGTTGTAGTTGGGGATGGAAATCTCAGAATTGTTGGTGGCCTTCCTAAGCCAGGATTCAGACATCAGGGTTGGCGGAGTGTGCTAAAGCAGTGAGTAAAACAAACTTAGGGAGGCTTTTTCGGTTACAGAAGTCAACAAATGAGAGTGCCTGGGGACACGTAGGGCCGGGGTTAACCTCCACATCACCCGAGGAACAGAGGAGGAGTAGGATGAGGGTACGGCTAAAGGCTATCAAAACTGGTCGTCTAGTGCGTTGGGGACAGAGAATAAAAGGAGCAGATTTCTGGGCGTGGTAGAATAGATTCAGGTCCTAATGTACAGGCAGAGGTATGGTGGGGTGTGGGTACAGTGGAGGTAAACCCAGGAATTTTGTGATGATAAGAGAGGTTGCATCTCTGGACGTACTAGTTATGCTGGGTAAGATCACCGCATGTCTGGGAGGTGGGACAAAGGAGGTATCTGAGGCATATTGAGTGGGACAAGGGGGACTAGTACATAATGTACATACTTTTGTACTGTGCATTCGGAAAGTATTCAGACCTATTTACTTTTTCCACATTTTGTTAAATTACAGCCTTATTCTAAAATTGATTTCATTGGCTGCAATTTCTAAGGCTGGTAACTAATGAACTTATATCCTCTGCAGCAGAGGTAAATCTGAGTCTACCTTTCCTGTGGCGGTCCTCATGAGAGCCAGTTTCATCATAGCGCTTGATGGTTTTTGAGACTGCACTTGAAGAAACTTTCAAAGTTCTTGAAATTTTCCAGATTGACTGACCTTCATGTCTTAAAGTAATGATGTACTGTCATTTCTCTTTGCTTATTTGAGCTGTTCTTGCCATAATATGGACTTGGTCTTTTACCAAATAGGGCTATCTTCTGTATACCACCCCTACCTTGTCACAACACAACTGATTGTCTCAAACGCATTAAGAAGAAGAAAAAAAATCCACACCTGTTAATTGAAATGCATTCCAGGTGACTACCTCATGAAGCTGGTAGAGAGAATGCCAAGACTGTGCAAAGCTCTCATCAAGGCAAAGGGTGGAATCTCAAATATAAAACACTTTTTTGGTTACTACATGATTCCCTATGTGTTATTTCATAGTTTTGATGTAGAAAATTGTAAAAATAAAGAAAAACCCTTGAATGAGTAGGTGTACTGTAAATATTCACACAATACAGGTTAGAATCACCTTTGGCAGTGATTACAGCTGTGAGTCTTTCTGGGTAATTCTCTAAGAGGTTTGCACACCTGGATTGTACAATATTTGCCCATTATTCTTTTCAAAATTATTCAAGCTCTGTCAAATTGGTTGTTGCTCATTGCTAGACAACCGGTTTCAAGTCTTGTCATAGATTTTCAATCTGATTTGTGTCAAAACTGTAACTCGGCTACTCAGGAACATTCACTGTCCTCTTGGTAAGCAACTCCAGTGTAGATTTGTCCTTGTGTTTTAGGTTATTGTCCTGCTGAAAGGACATCTCCCAGTGTCTGGTAGAAAGCAGAATGAACTAGGATTTTGCCTGTGCTTAGCTCCATATTATGTATAAAAAAAAAATATCCTGAAAAACTGGCCAGTCCTTAACGATTACAAGCATACCCATAACATGATACATTCAGAACAATGCTTGAAAATATGGAGAGGGGTACTAAATTTACATTTTAGTCATTTAGCAGTGCAATTATTTCAATCCAGACCTATGTCAGGCATGGATTCGCAATGGCAAAAGGTTTTTCCCCAGGTGCATGAACAATGAGGATATTTACTGCGATTTCAATGAGAACCTATGGCCAAATGCTCAAGACATGCTTGATGCAAACTAGTGCCTGCTAAACATTGTTAAACATGATCACACCTTTGATCACACATGGGATAGAAATGATGGAAACTTGATTTTCAGTCAATTTTAATAGGTAGTGCAAATGTATTGCCTAATGTGAAAAAAGTGTAATATAATGTAATTTACAGTACTCATAATTTACATTCAAAGGGCAATTTTGAAAAATGTATCTTAAATATTTTGCTATTGGTTTTTGCTGGTTGTTAAAATAACTAAATTGAGAAGATATCAATATGTTGTGTTTTGGTGATTAAACCAATGTACTCATTATACAGTATTTCACAGTAAACTTATATTTTGGATCAATGATTGTGTAGTGAAAGATGTCTACAAACAAAATGAATTCACAATGAAAGATTACAATTTAAGACTTGGTGCATTGCAAGTGTTACCAGTTTGGAGTTTTATACTAAGAGTTTTGAAAATTCACCACATGTGTGTGAAAATAGTAAAGAATGTGGAACACATGATACAAATGAATTGTTGTGGACAACAACCACTTGGAAATATTGTACAGTTGTCCAGGGAAAAAGTGTAAATGTCAAATAATGGGCCTTCCCTTTTTCTTGTAATTGCGCATTACTTTCGGGAAGTAACTAGAGCACATTGTAAAACTTTTCCGTCTAAATGTACAGCATTATACTGATAGTATAGTTGCCAGCTAAATACTTTAATTTTGCTTCACACAGGGATGCTGTAAAATGTTTTACAGTAAGAAACACAGTGCTGTATTATACAATACAGCATTATACTGTAAATGAATGAGCCTACTGTAATCATTACACCAACACAGCATTATTATACAGCAGTATTATATAATTACAGTCATTTGCTGGCAACTCCTCTGCCAGTATAATGCTGTAAATTTACAGTACAGCATGTTACAGTAATCCGTTTTACGGTACTAATACACTTAATGTAATATTTTTTCAGTAATTGTAATGAATGGATGAATGAATAAATTAATTCTATTAATTGAAGAGGTTTGTATTTTACTGTAATTGAATGGGATTGGTGCAAGCATATTACAGCATATCAAATATATACACTACTGGTCAAAAGTTTTAGAACACCTACTCATTCAAGGATTTTTCTTTATTTTTACTATTTTCTACATTGTAGAATAATAGTGAAGACATCAAAACTATGAAATACAGTGCCTTGCAAAAGTATTCATCCCCTTTGATGTTTTTCCTATTTTGTTGCATTACAACCTGTAATTTAAATTGATTTTTATTTAGATTTCATGTAATGGACATACACAAAATAGTCGAAATTGGGGAAGTGAAATGAAAAACAATAACTTCTTAAAAAAAAAAAAAAAAAAATGATTTATGGAAAAGTGATACGTGCGTATGTATTCACCCCCTTTGCTTTGAAGCCCCTAAATAAGATCTGGTGCAACCAATTACCTTCAGAAGTCACATAATTAGTTATATTGCACACAGGTGGACTTTATTTAAGTGTCACATTACCTTAGTATATATACACCTGTTCTGAAAGGCCCCAGAGTCTGCAACACCACTAAGCAAGCGGCACCATAAAGACCAAGGAGCTCTCCAATCAGGTCAGGGACAAAGTTGTGGAGAAGTACAGATCAGGGATGGGTTATAAAAAAATATCCAAAACTTTGAACATCCCACGAAGCACCATTAAATCCATTATTTAAAAATGGAAAGAATATGGCACCTCAACAAACCTGCCAAGAGACGGCCACCCACCAAAACTCACGGACCATGCAAGGAGGGCATTAATCAGAGAGCCAACAAAGAAACCAAAGATAACCCTGAAGGAGCTGCAAAGCTTCACAGCGGAGATTGGGGTATCGGTCCATAGGACCACTTTAAGCCGTACACTCCACAGAGCTGGGCTTTACGGAAGTGTGGCCAGAAAAAGACATGCTTAAAGAAAAAAAGAAGCAATCATGTTTGGTTTTCGCCAAAGGCATGTGGGAGACTCCCCAAACATATGGAAGAAGGTACTCTGGTCAGATGACACTAAAATTGAGCTTTTTGGCCATCAAGGAAAACGCTATGTCTGGCGTAAACACAACACCTCTCATCACTCCGAGAACACCATCCCCACAGTGAAGCTTGGTGGTGGCAGCATCATGCTGTGGGGATGTTTGAAGGAATGATGGATGGCGCTAAATACAGGGAAATTCTTGAGGGAAACCGGTTTCAGTCTTCCAGAGATTTGAGACTGGGACAGAGGTTCACCTTCCAGCAGGGCAAAAACCCTAAGCATACTGCTAAAGCAACACTCAAGTGGTTTAAGGGGAAACATTTAAACGTCTTGGAATGGCCTAGTCAAAGCCCAGACCTCAATCCAATTGAGAATCTGTGGTATGACTTAAAGATTGCTCTACACCAGCGGAACCCATCCAACTTGAAGGAGCTGGAGCAGTTTTGCCTTGAAGAATGGGCAAAATCCCAGTGGCTAGATGTGCCAAGCTTATAAAGACATACCCCAAGAGACTTGCAGCTGTAATTGCTGCAAAAGGTGGCTCTACAAAGTATTGAGTTTGCGGGGGTAAATAGTTATGCAAGATCAAGTTTTCTGTTTTTTTGTGTTATTTCTTGTTCACAATAAAAAATATTTTGCATCTTCAAAATGGTAGGCATGTTGTGTAAGTCAAATGATACAAACCCTAAAAAAATCTATTTTAATTCCAGGTTGTAAGGCAAAAACATAGGAAAAATGCCAAGGGGGTGAATACTTTCGCAAGCCACTGTAACACATATGGAATCATGTAGTAACCAAAAAAGTGTTAAACAAATCAAAATATATTTTGTATTTGAGATTATTCAAATAGCCAGACTTTGCCTTGATGACAGCTTTGCATTCTCTTGGCATTCTCTCAGTTAGTCACCTGGAATGCATTTCAATTAACAGGTGTGCGTTATTAAAAGTTAATTTGTGAATTCCTTTCCTTCTTAACCTCTTTCATCTAGACGTTCCGCTAGCGGAACACCTGCTCCAATATCCAATGATAGGCGTGGCGCGAAATACAAACTCCTCGAAAATCCGAAAACTTCAATTTTTCAAACATATGACTATTTCACAGCATTTTAAAGACAAGACTCTCCTTTATCTAACCACACTGTCCGATTTCAAAAATGCTTTACAGCGAAAGCAAAACATTAGATTATGTCAGCAGAGTACCCAGCCAGAAATAATCAGACACCCATTTTTCAAGCTAGCATATAATGTCACAAAAAACAAAACCACAGCTAAATGCAGCACTAACCTTTGATGATCTTCATCAGATGACACAACTAGGACATTATGTTATACAATACATGCATGTTTTGTTCAATCAAGTTCATATTTATATCAAAAACCAGCTTTTTACATTAGCATGTGACGTTCAGAACTAGCATACCTCCGGTGAATTTACTAAATTACTCACGATAAACGTTCACAAAAAACATAACAATTATTTTAAGAATTATAGATACAGAACTCCTTTGTGCAATCGAGGTGTCCGATTTTAAAATAGCTTTTCGGTGAAAGCACATTTTGCAATATTCTGAGTAGATAGCCCAGCCATCACGGCTAGCTATTTAGACACCCACCAAGTTTAGCCCTGACCAAAGTCAGATTTACTATTAGAAAAGTTTGATTACCTTTGGTGTTCTTCGTCAGAATGCACTCCTAGGACTGCTACTTCAATAACAAATGTTGGTTTGGTTCAAAATAATCCATAGTTATATCCAAACAGCGGCGTTTTGTTCGTGCGTTCAAGACATTATCCGAAGTGTAAATAAGGGTCACGAGCATGGCGCATTTCGTGACAAAAGATTTCTAAACCGCTGTTTAAAATCAATTTTTATGCCATTTTTCTCATAAAAAAGCGATAATATTCCGACCGGGAATCTGCGTTTAGGTAAACAGACGAAAGAAAACAAAGCATGGGGTCGACTCGGGCACGCGCCTAAGTCTCACAGTACTGTAACCAGCCACTATCCAAACGCGCTACTTTTTTTCAGCCAGAGCCTGCAAAGCCATGATTCAGCTTTTTGCTGCCTTCTGAGAGCCCATGGGAGCCGTAGGAAGTGTCACGTAACAGCAGAGATCCTCTGTAATGGATAGAGATAATCAAGAAGGGCAAGAAATTGTCAGACAGGGCACTTCCTGCATGGAATCTTCTCAGGTTTTGGCCTGCCAAATGAGTTCTGTTATACTCACAGACACCATTCAAACAGTTTTAGAAACTTTGGAGTGTTTTCTATTATATGCATATTCTAGTTTCTGGGCAGGAGTAATAATCAGATTAAATCGGGTACGTTTTTTATCCGGCTGTGAAAATACTGCCCCCTAGCCATAACAGGTTAATGCGTTTGAGCCAATCAATTGTATTGTGACGAGGTAGGGATGGTATTCAGAAGATAGCCCTATTTTGTAAAAGACCAAGTGCATATTATGGCAAGAACAGCTCAAATAAGCAAAGAGAAATGACAATCCATCATTACTTTAAGACATGAAGGTCAGTCAATACGGAACATTTCAAGAACTTTGAAAGTTTCTTCAAGTGCATTTGCAAAAACCATCAAGCGCTATGATGAAACTGGCTCTCATGAGGACCACCACAGGAATGGAAGTCCCAGAGTTACCTCTGCTGCAGAGGATACATTCATTAGAGTTACCAGCCTCAGAAATTGCAGCCCAAATAAATGCTTCACAGAGTTCAAGTTACAGACACATCTCAACATCAGCTGTTCAGAGGAGAGGAATTGCTGCAAAGAAACCACTAATAAAGGATACCAATAAGAAGAAGAGACTTGCTTGGGCCAAGAAACACGAGCAATGGACATTAGACTGGTGGAAATGTGTCCTTTGGTCTGGAGTCCAAATTGGAGATTTTTGGTTCCAACCTCCGTGTCTTTGTGAGACGCGGTGTGGGTGAACGGATGATCTCCTCATGTGTATTTCCCACCGTAAGGCATGGAGGAGGAGGTGTTATGGTGTGGGGGTGCTTTACTGGTGACACTGTCTGTGATTTCTTTAGAATTCAAGGCACACTTAATAAGCATGGCTACCACAGCATTCTGCAGCGATACGCCATCCCATCTGGTTTTGGCTTAGTGGGACTATCATTTGTTTTTCATCAGGACAATGACCCATCACACCACCTAGCTGTGTAAGGGCTAGAAGGAGAGTGATGGAGTGCCACATCAGATGACCTGGCCTCCACAATTCCCCGAACTGAACCAAATTGAGATGGTTTGGGATGAATCGTACAGCAGAGTGAAGGAAAAGCAGCCAACATGTGGTCAGCATATGTGGGAAATATTTCAAGACTGTTGGAAAAGCATTCCAAGTGAAGCTGGTTGAGAGAATGCCAAGAGTGTGCAAAGCTGTCATCAAGGCAGTTTGAAGAATCTCAAATATAAAATATATTTTGATTTGTTTAACACTATTTTGGTTACTACATGATTCCATATCTGTTATTTCATGGTTTTGAAGTCTTCACTATTATTCTACAATGTAGAAAATAGTAAAAAATTAAGAAAAACCCTTGAATGAGTAGGTGTTCTAAAAGTTTTGATCGGTAGTGTATACATATTTGGTCTTTAATATCACTTGCACTTCTCGAGGCCATAACAAAGGCTTCCGAACTTGTAGTGGCTTCAGTGAAAAACAGACCAAGGACATAGCAAATACTCAACCATTAAAGGTTTGAGGCTTGTTGCAACTCCAATATGTCCCTATACACATTTAATTGTTGTGACACTATTACCACATATCAGTTCAATTGGTACAGCATTGTCACTCACGGGTGCAACAAATGTAGCCTCTTACAAGGCACTCCACAAAATATGCTAATGAACCAGAAACAACAATATCATTCACCCACTAGTGCTAAAAAGTTTTTGGACACTCCAAAAATACAGTATGGTACTGTATTCTGTGGGGTGGAATTACAGCACCATTCTAAATACAGTACTTCTTTAGAGTAATGTATTTTTAAACCAAAGTTTAATTTATCATTTACCAGTTATACTTAAAATCACCAAGAATGCATTGCGATTTACGGCTATTTACTGTAAATAATGAATATTATTGCTGTTTTATTATATAATTCTGCAAAAACAACAAGATATTTTTTACAGTGTACCTATTAGCTGCTAAAAATATTCCACTTCACTGCCGTTTCAAGAAGATATTTACTAAAATAGTCTGAGCTTCAGGCGTCTCACCCAACAGCATGAGGTTGGTGCCTGAAACTGAACATTTTAATCTACAGTATGCACAAGTTATTATTGTAAAGAAATACAGTATGTTAGAGTAATTTTACAGGAGGCTTCCAACTACAGTTTATAACAGTATTTTTCAGCATTTTGCCCATAATGCAGTGCCATCTACAGCATTTATTATGTGAAAGACATTGAAGGTATTTTACTGTTCATTCTACAGTGTTTTACTGTTTACAGAAAAGTCTTAGAGTGCAGTGCTTCTCAAACCTCTTCTCAAGGACCCCCAGATGTTTCACAATTTTGTTGTAGCCCTGAACTAACTCATCTGATTCACTAATCAAGGGCTTGATTATTAGATCAGGTGTGGTAGCTCTGGAATAGATCTCCTAAGGCACCTCCTACCTTCTATGGTTTTGTGATATGTGTACACCATTTTAGTCTAATGACCAGATCAGAATGAAGATGTAGACTTGACTTAGACCAGGGGTCTTTAAAAAAAAATGTGCCCAGGGACCCCTTCCCAGGAAAACCTGTGACCCAGGGACCCCCATCATATGTTGGCGAAAAATATGTATTTTCACGTCATGTCTTATCATTAGGTGAATTAAGAAATAATCAACATTTATAAATTAATAGATTTGGTTGATTGTTTTTCATTATTTTGACCTTCCAACATGACATGGAAACAATGTTGATTCAACCAGTCTGTTCCCAGTGGGTTAACTGTGATTACTATGCTTGTTCCCAATCCCATTTTGCAGGCACCTGATCATGAACTTGTTTTCCTACTGACTCATCACTTAGACACTAATATGATGCATCACAGGTGTTTCCCAACAAGTAAACAATGGAATCAGGCCATTGCCTTAATATCAGTCAAGGTGGCTGTGTCATTGGAAGAGGAAGTGTACACTCTAACTTAAGCCTATTAACTAGAAAGGTAACTTCAAACACATTTTTGCTACTACAAGATTCCATATGTGTTATTTCATAGTTTTGATGTCTTCATTATTTTCTCTTCACTATTATTCTACAATGTAGAAAATAGTAAAAAAATAAAGAAAAACCGTTGAATGAGTAGGTGTTCTAAAATTTTTGCCCGGTAGTGTATTTTGGTAGGTTTCAAGTAAAAAGAAAGCTTTATTGACCCTCGTGAAAATTTGTTTAATTTTCTTGAGCCCAATGCTGCTAATTTTGCCTGCCAACAGCACACAAGGAAAGTCAGAGAGAAAAAAAGTTGAAGAAAAATCGTAAACGCTCCAACATTTTGAATTAAAAAGCAATAATAGCGTGAGCCTGCTATTTGTCGCCAGTCAAATCAGATGTTTTGTGTTGATGTTTGCTCAAGGAAGATGAGGGGGCTGTGACTTTGTAATCGTGACCTCTGAAGCGCCGCGGATAGCCTTCCTGCGAGCCTGCCTGAGTATGTAATTTCATACATTCACTCTCATCAATAGTAGATTATTATCAAAGACTATGATTCTGTGTTATGAATTGTTGATTGCATTTTTAAAAGATGCACTTTAAAGGGCATCATTAGAAAATGGAATTGCTGCATTCTGCACTCACTAGGATGTCATTAATACATGCCTCTTTTATAGCTCTGCTTTTCTTTTCTCCTCACACTTTCCGTCTGAAGTCACATCAACAAATGTGCGTCATTTTCATCCATCGTCTTGCTTTAGGCTTCATTATTCTTTACTTAGTAGTAGTAGTATGCCTAAATTGGCACATAGGATGTCTTGATGATAGAACCAAAAAATGTGAATGTTTCATACTGACAGTTCAATATGGACGGCTTAGGCTGAACTGATCAAATTTGGAATTTGTACAGAAAAGGGATACAAAGTCCAGCATGCCATAGGAATGAGGGATGTACTGTAAATGGATGCATTTCATAAAATACTGTGATTGTGTCTAAAAGCAGACATACATTGTCGTCAGGCCTTTCCCCTGGCTCTTTGTAATGCGATGGCTGATTATTGCTTGTGCATCCTTCCTCGATGCCACTTACAGGCACAGTGTGATTGACGGGACGATGAATGAGGAAATCGGACCAACATTTTATCTGACATATCTTGCGCCACATTTCCTATTATCTGTGCATGGCACTTTACTATAATACAACTATAATAGTTTGACTGTAATTGCAGCAGGTTGATGTTTATTTGGATAAGTCTGTCCTGGAGGCAGAAGTGAGTGATTTCCGCTAGATGGGCCAGCTGCAAAATCAAAATTGGCTATATTGTAGAAATGAATGGAAACAAACTGCATTTTTGGTGTTAAAGGGGCAATCTGCAGCTTGAACAATAACGAACCCCACCAGTAATTTGGTAAACAGCTGAGGGATGCGGCTGGAGAAATGTAACTAAACTCATGGACAGAGCTATGGATACAGGGATTGACCATCCAATTATAGTTTGAACCATGTTTTGAGGCTATACATAGTTTTTTTAACATTTACATTGTTTACAAACAAAGGAGTAAAAATAGCCTATATTTGGGTTTCTAATGGGGTACAGCTAAGCTCAATGTGTGTGTGTGTGTGTGTGTATATAAATATATATATATATAATTTTCCATCCTCATGATGCCATCTATTTTGTAAAGTGCACCTTACAAAATAGATGGCATCATGAGGATGGAAAATGATATGGATATATTGAAACAACATCTCAAGACATCAGTCAGGAAGTTATAGCTTGGTCGCAAATTGGTCTTCCAAATGGACAATGACCCCAAGCATACTTCCAAAGTTGTGGCTTAAGGACAACAAAGTCAAGGTATTGGAGTGGCCATCACAAAGCCCTGACCTCATCCTATAGAACATTTGTGGTCAGAACTGAAAAAGCATGTGCGAGCAAGGAGGCCAAGAAACCAGATTCCGTTACACCAGCTCTGTCAGGAGGAATGGACCAATATTCACCCAACTTATTGTGGGAAGCTTGTGGAAGGCTACCCGTAACGTTTGACCCAAGTTAAACAGTTTAAAGGCAATGCTACCAAATACTAATTGAGTGTATGTAAACTTCTGACCCACTGGGAATGTGATGAAAGAAAGAAATCATTCTCTACTATTATTCTGACATTTCACATTCTTAAAATAAAGTGGTGATCCTAACTGACATAAGACAGGGAATGTTTACTAGGATTAAATGTCAGGATTTGTGAAAAACTGAGTTTAAATGTATTTGGCTAAGGTGTATGTAAACTTCTGACGTCAACTGTATGTGTGTGTGTGTGTGTGTGTATGTATATATATATATATATATATATATATATATATATATATATATATATATATACTTTAAAATACTAATATATATTTATATAATTTAAAATACTAAAATTGGAAGAAGCAACTGCAGATTGCCCCTTTAATTTAAGGTTAGGGTTAGGCATCAGGGTTAGCAGTGTGGTTGAGGTTAGGGTTAAGGTTAGGTTTAAAATCAGATTTCATGACTTTGTGGTTGTGCCAGCTAGTAACCACTCTGCAGATCTGTCTCCAGAACAAGATTCATGAAAGCGCTAACCTGCATAATTGCATGCTAATGACAAAAGAGGAAAAAGGCCAATTATAGTAAATCCAATGCACCACGTTCTCTCTATGTGAAAGCTCTGAAAGAGTTCAGTCAGCCTTTTTTGCATCTGTTTTTCATAAGGTCATAAGGTGATCCATTTCTCTCCCTCTCGCTCTCTTTCTTCCTCCAGTTGAACCGGCAGAACTGCTCCTTGAAGAGGAAGAGTATGTTGTACCTGGCCCACCTGGGGCCAGAGACCATTGCTGAGATCGGTCTGGAGGATGAAGAAGAGGAGGAGAGTGGGGACACCCAGGTAGAAAAAGAGTGCTTCTCAGCCCACTGCCAGAGCACCATCACAGGTACTAGATGTCACCCTGCTGTCCCCTTTCCCACATATCCACAGCAGCTGTTCCAAATAGTGTCCATACCACTTTGGCTCGTACACTGATATTACACACAGATTTCAGATCTATCACAGGTTGTCTTAGATGGAATTCCTGATGAATTTATTTATTTCACCAGGTAAGTTGACTGAGAACACATTCTCATTTACAGCAACAACCTGAAGAATAGTTACAGGGGCAAGGAATGAATGAGCTAATTGTAAACTGGGGAGTATTAGGTGACCATGATGGTTTGAGGGCCAGATTGGGAATTTAGCCAGGACACCAGGGTTAACACCCCTACTCTTACAATAAGTGCCATGGGATCTTTAATGACCTCAGAGAGTCAGGACACCCATCACAGGGCAGTGTCCCAATCACTGCCCTGGGGAATTGGGATATTATTTTAGACCGGAGGAAAGAGTGCCTCCAACACCACTTCCAGCAGCATCTGGTCTCCCATCCAGGGACTGACCAGGACCAACCCTGCTTAGTTTCAGAAGCAAGCCAGCAGTGGTATGCAGGGTGGTATGCTGCTGGATAAATGAATGGAAGAGATCTCTTATGTTGTTACTTATTTGACCGATAGACCTGGCCCTATTGGAATTCTTTACGCTCTCGTACATACAACATGATTGATCATTGATTGCAAGATTGAGTGTACTTCTTTTAAATTTTCATGGGCCAGAGCTGAAGATAAAATTGGAGTTGACACTGGAGGAGAAAAAGCAAGCCACCATTGATCATGAGGCTACAAGAGAGGAGCTAAGGGACATCAGAGAAGAAGTAAGTCTGAATATAGATTTGGGAGTTGTTTAAAAATACTTTTTGTTGCTATTAGTTCCAAAGAAAAGCTGCACACTACTCTTGCTTCTATCACTTATTTAAGCTTACGTGTCAGCCTCTTGGCCTTTTGTCAGAGCTTTTTTTTGTTGCTATTTTTCTCAAAATCCGAAAATCTGTGTTGATCCTCTCAGTGAAACAGATGAATCATGTGCAATGTCCTTATTATGTTATCATAGTGTAGGCCTATGCACATTCATACAATTAGGACAAAGAGTACATTGAAACCTAGAATGATTTCCATCTACAGTATTCTAACAGTAGTGTCGCAATTCAGTTATTTGAGAAATCAATTAACAGCACAATCAAATCAACTCTCTTCTGTCTTGTTCTCTTCCTCTCTTCACTGTAGTTGCTGAAAGAAAAACATGATAATATGGTTTTGATTGCTGAGACAGTCCGACAAAAGAAGCTCTTGGCGAAATACAACAGAGGTCAGAGTCTTCTCCACTGCAATATTTTGACTCCAAAGAGACTAGTGTAACATCCGTGTCCACCTTGCAAGGCAATTAAGGTGTCCTAGTCTCTGTGGCTTTTTGTGCAGCGTAACCTTGAGTGGGGTTACATTTGACAGAAATAAAAGTCAAGTGAAGCCTGTACCCCCTCACTATGCCGTGAATGCTGGGTGATCCTTAGTGACTGGAGGCATATTTCTTACAGAAAATGATCAAAAAACAAAATCACTATTAATTTGGTCCTGGTTGAATGGCTTGCTTTTCAGGGAGCATGTTGGTTGTGAAAAGTGAATTCCCCCTCCCCCTTGAGTTTCAAGGTTTTCCATAACGTTTTATACTGCCTGCTAATTACAGTGAGGGAAAAAAGTATTTGAGGGGTAAAATAGTTATTTCCCTCATTAAAATGCAAATCAATTTATAACATTTTTTACATGTGTTTTTCTGGATTTTTTTGTTGTTATTCTGTCTCTCACTGTTCAAATAAACCTACCATTAAAATTATAGACTGATCATTTCTTTGTCAGTGGGCAAACGTACAAAATCAGCAGGGGATCAAATACTTTTTTCCCTCACTGTACAGAATGTAAAAGTTTTCATTTATATTTTAGGTTACCAGTTTGCAGATTAAGGTTAGGGATTAAGACTAAAGTTAGGGTTGGGATTAAGGTTAAGGTCAGTGTTAAGATTAGGGCCAGCTGACCAGATAAAAGGGATATAGGGAAATATGCAAGAAAGCTTGAACTACACATGAAATATGCAGGTGAAACAGGTGCGCTGTAAGCAGATTTATTTGCGCCGTTTTACATGTTCTGATTAGATATTTAATGCTTCCAGTGTCGCTGTTTGCCGTGGAGGAGTACGAGGCCCTGCAGGAAAACCTGGATCTGGAGAAGGAGCTGAGGGCAGAGGCAGAGAAATTTGCACGAGAGGTGAGCTCTCTCGAGGCACCCATAATAGGCTTAGCAGCTTTGGATGGGTATTTCTGTCAGCTCAACATGTCTCCTTCCCACTGGGCACAGACGTCAATTCAACTTCTATTCCACGTTGGTTCAGTGTAATTTCATTGAAGTTACGTGGAAACAATGTTGATTCAACAGTGTGGTCCCAGTGGGTTAACTGTGATTAATATGCTTGTTCTCAATCCCATTTTGCAGGCACCTGATCATGAACTTGTTTTCCTACTGACTCATCACTTAGACACTAATATGATGCATCATTGGTGTTTCCCAACAAGTAAACAATGGAATCAGGCCATTGCCTTAATATCTGACAAGGTGGCTGTGTTAATCTGCTAAAGGGTTGTTTCCGACTTAGGAAATTTACGCCTTTCCTACTCACTACTCTGTAGTCGGTATTTAGACTTACCTTACACAGGTGCATAATGGGCTTTGCAGGCATGGTTCCCTTGCGTGCGCTGAATACATTTAATTAAACCGCTGAATACCCTCCCAGTTGCTGCCCAACAGATTTTCTTGTGGAGTTTTCATTCAATAGGATTTTCAATACATTTATCTTAAGACATCCGTTTAAATATGGTGTACCTTTAATTAGAATTTTGTAGACAGACTACATAGAGAGAACGGGTTCAGAATATAGGGATCAATGAAAGAAAGCCATCTAAATATATGCATTTCAGCCCCAACTGGTAGATTTTTAAATTATTTAGGCAAATTTGGGGGTTAGGAAAGTATGTATGAATCATTCTTTTTTTAAAGTTTGGAGAGCCTTTATGCATGGAATATATTGATGATTTAAAAATACAGTGGTTTGATTCATCCAGAAAGTTGTCATGTAAATGTACAATAAGGTTGAACAATAGTCCTATAAATCACCCCTAATCCTCACTAATCATGGAACAGTGATGACAACGGTCCAGTCGTGGTGAACTGTGCTCCAGGTTTAAACTGCTACGTATGGTCTGAGTCCCATAACGATTCAAATAGGCTACATGTCCCAAATGATTGCACAACATTACCCTAATATGATCCACTAATGCAAACGACCCTCAGGGACAACTATACAGGCGTAACAGAGGAAAGCGGGGACAACTACACAGACGTGACAGATGAAAGCAGGGACAACTACACAGACGTGACAGAGGAAAGCAGGGACAACTACACAGACGTGACAGAGGAAAGCAGGGACAACTACACAGACGTGACAGAGGAAAGCAGGGACAACTACACAGGCGTGACAGAGGAAAGCGGGGACAACTACACAGACGTGACAGAGGAAAGCAGGGACAACTACACAGACGTGACAGAGGAAAGCAGGGACAACTACACAGACGTGACAGAGGAAAGCAGGGACAACTACACAGACGTGACAGAGGAAAGCAGGGACAACTACACAGACGTGACAGAGGAAAGCAGGGACAACTACACAGACGTGACAGAGGAAAGCAGGGACAACTACACAGGCGTGACAGAGGAAAGCAGGGACAACTACACAAACGTGACAGAGAAAAGATAGGTATACGAAATGGAATGGACTGATGCAAAATGTAAGCTACAAATTGAAGAACACTAACACTAAAGTGACAGTTATAATTATGTGGGTATAACTTACGGTGGCTCCCGATAGTGGCTAATATTTAATATGATACAAATTGTAAAATATAACTGAGACAGGGCCGGGCATATAATTAAAACATTCTAAAGCACATACAGTACATCAACTCCGCAGGTATAGCCCTACAGTACCCTCAAAAGTTTACCCACAAATTATGAGGGCACACAATTATTTCAGCAAGTTAGGAGGGCACACAATTACAATTCTGAATAGCCTACTTCACTGTGGAAAATGGGGCGCGATACATGTCATATGATATGATTTTCAGTTTGCTTCCATATGACTGGTTTCAGATCATCTCCAGGGATTATAAGGAAAGGTAATCTAAAACAATTGCTGTGTATATTTACAATCCCTTCTCCGAACTGATTACTCATTTACCTAGCTCTTATTAATAGCTTATCAATTTATAAATTACAGTGCATGGAGAATGCTGTTATTTCCATCATGAAAAGAAAGTAGAGGTTTGCGAGACCTTATTCTTGTTTTCCTCGCACGTAAAGTTGGTGGAATTATGATGGAATTAAGCCAAACTCAGAATAAGACGTATCTGTAGACACACCTCAGCCTCAGCTTCATTTATTCCATCTCCACCCCAAACCAATAGCGGTTGAATAGCATGCTATTCTCATGCTTAAATTCAAGGTCAGAATACGCATAGAGAGAAAAGTGCATAAAAAGGGAATTACGTTCCATTTACGCTCGCTTAACTCGGGTCAGAATCGTTCCCCATATGAATTATGAATTTGAGCTGTAACATTGGACACCAGTATCCAATGGTATACTGTTTTGAGAATATGTGATGCCGCTGTGTTTAAGATGTGGCATGAATATCTTAGAAGTGCCACATGATTGTATGACATGTATGTTCTATATGGTGTCCAGATTAGTACTCTTCCCCCTTGCAATCTAATCAGTATTCAGGAACACTCTATTCATTATGTGTTATCACCAGAGATCATTTTTGAGAACATATGTAGCTAAATGAATCACCACCCTATGCATGCTGCATAATGAGACCTCAATATACCCCCTCTCTGCAAACACACATTTTGAATAGCCTTACTGGTTTCTATACATGCTCAGGTGCTTTTATCGGTATACTCAAATATTTGTTTATTACACTAAAACCACAGGTATGGTTAATTTACTGCTAAAACAAATGTCACATGCAGTAATGTATCAACACTGTTAACACTTATTGACAGCTTCTGTCCCTTGTGTAAATCCTCCCATGCAGATGCTGGTTGAGCAGAAGAAGCTGAACAGACAGAGTCAGATTCTCCTAAAGAGCTCATCACCCAGTGAGGCCCTGCAGGCAGCCCTCACTGATGTCACCAGGCTCACCCAGGCCCTGGAGAGCCAGAGGCTGGAGCACCAACAACAGGTCACACATCAACATTAACACCACATCACCAACAACACAACGCTTCTTTAGTGTGATGAAAATTGGGTCTAGAATCTAATGTCAGCCAAGATATTTTTTCCCTCATAGTCAAATATTGCATTTTTTTTAAATGACAAAATATGACCTCATCTGAAAAAGATCTACTCCAGTTTTGCACGTGGAACAAATATGAATGTGTATCTGAAAAAGACTGAAAGTCAATTAGCTCATCAATTAAACTGTGAGATGTCCTTTTGAATGACAATTGTCACATGGAGCACTTAGGGCAGCGACTTTCTGTGTCCATACTGATAAGGAGTATCAGAGACACCATTCACTCTCAGCAGGATTTGGATGGGTGAAAACAATTAGGAAAGAGTGGGATCACTGATCTCTCCTGGTCTAGGGCGGAGGTGAGCCATACCCTCCATTTAAAGAACAATTAACACATTATTTGAGGAGCAGAGAATTTTTTTGGGACTGGCACCTATCCAAAGCTACTTATCAGCAATTATCACCACAGGAGCTGTTTTGTGGTGCAGGCTCTGAGCAGCTTACGTTTTGTTCCGTTGTTTTGTGTCCGTGTGCGTGTGTGTGTTTTAAAGCAGCACCACTTATCACTATTTTTGCCTCAACCTTTTTATGTCTGTAGTGAAGAACCACTGTTTGCCTTGTAAAATCATACTCTTTATTTCCTAACGTTCACTTCAAATTTAGTAAGAATGTCCCCGGTACACAGCATATCTTGTAGGATTGTGAGTGAATGGGTAATGTTTGGTGGTAACAGATGAAGGGGATTGAGGAGCAGCTCAGGGGTTCAGAGCTACATAAGGAGGTGCTGGCGTTACAACGTAAGCTAGAGCTCCTGGCAGAGGAGAAGAGGGAGCACGAGGAGAGATGTTCCAAGGCTAAGGTGGAGGCCAAGGATCTCAAGTTTACTGGTGAGTGGAACAGCAGAATTGGAGGACTGCCCACAGTAGCTGCACTTCCCAGCAGGGAATGAGTGGGCTTTGTCAAAAGGTTGATGTTATTCTCATGGTTTTACAATGGGATTTCTACATGTATTCAACTGAAGCCAACCTTGGGTTTTAACTATAGAGAAATGCACAGAACCCCATTCATTTGTTAGCAAAAGCAATGGACTGCAAAGAAACATTTTCATTAGAGCACTTTATAATGCATTTGTAGGTTAATCATCTCAACCTGCAGTTCTCTAACCATTTTCTGAGCCATTTCCATTCATTTCAAGTGTTTGTAATGTTGAGCCTTGGATGATGATGTACATCAGAACATTCTTCAGTCATTAACAAAAGAAATGGACTAAAAACAGTGTTTCATGGAGCAGTTCAGAATACATTTTTGGGTTAATATTCTCCATTTCCATTCAGTTCGTAATATAATGTATTTTACACCTCCCTTAATGAATGGATGCTGATGCTACTTGTCCATTTGTCCTATTGAGCAGTTGAGGAGCTGCAGAAGAAGCTCCAGGCCCTTTCTAACCCTCCGCCTGCTCCAGCCCCTCCACCTCCGCCCCCGCCACCCCCTCCTCCACCACCAGCCCCACTCACCAACCCTCTCGGGTGAGATATGAACAAATGGGAATCATTTACAATGTACGTTTTACATGAACTACATCTGCTTGAAGTAGTCATACTGGGGACCAGGCTTACTTCCTGGTCAGGTCACATGGTTAGGAAAAACTCCCTATAGGGCCCTATATATGGTCCAAGGTCAACTCACTCTTTTCTGTTTCTTTACAGTTCACTGCTATTGATGATTCGCAAAAAGAAAAATATCAGTAGGGATATTCCATTAGTTGTCCAAGATTCAGCAAAGGAGCCAGGTACAGTAAACAGAAAAATTCTAAAATCTATATTTTAAGAGCTTTAACAAAATGTTCTTATAACCTCTCTTTGGTATGTCGTCAGTTGTAGTGTTTAACTGCAAGCACTGTATGACCTTATACTATTTATTTTATTGTGCTGGCTCTGAACATTTGGACAGTAGTTCAAGGGTGTCGTCATACAGCTCCCCCTTTTCATGTAAACTACAGTGCATTCGGAAAGTATTCAGACCCCTTGATTTATTCCACATTTTGTTGCGTTACAGCCTTATTCTAAAATTGATTAAATCGCTTTTTTCCCTCATCAATCTACACACAATACCCCATAATGACAAAGCAAAAACAGTTATTTTGAATTTTTATTTTGCAAATCTGGAGGGGGAAAAAACTACTGAAATATTACATTTGCATAAGTATTCAGACCCTTTACTTAGTACTTTGTTGAAGCACCTTTGGCAGTGATTACAGCCTCGAGTCTTCTTAAGTATGACGCTACAAGCTTGGCACACCTTATTTGGAGAGTTTCTCCCATTCTTCTCTGCAGATCCTCTCAAGCTCTGTCAGGTTGGATGGGGAGTGTCGCTGCACAGCTATTTTCAGGTCTCTCCAGAGATGTTCGATCGGGTTCAAGTCCTCTGGCTGGGCTACTCAAGGACATTCAGAGACTTGTCCCAAAGCCACTCCTCCGTTGTCTTGGCTGTGTGCTTAGGGTCGTTGTTCTGTTGGAGGGTGAACCTTCGCCCCAGTCTGAGGTCCTGAGCACTCTGGAGCAGGTTTTCATCAAGGATCTCAATGTACTTTGCACCGTTCATCTTTCCCTCGATCCTGACTAGTCTCCCAGTCCCTGCCACTGAATATCATCCCCACAGCATGATGCTGCCACCACCATGCTTCACCGTAGGGGTGGTGCCAGGTTTCCTCCCGGCGTGACACTTGGCATTCAGGCCAAAGAGTTCAATATTTGTTTCATCATGAGAGTCCTTTAGGTGCCTTTTGGCAAACTCCAAGCGGGCTGTCATGTGCCTTTTACTGAGAAGTGGGAAGAGTCTTGATGGTTCCAAACTTCTTCCATTTAAGAATGATGGAGGCCACTGTGTTCTTGGGGACCTTCAATGCTGCAGACATTTTTTGATACCCTTCCCCAGATCTGTGCCTCGACACAATCCTGTCTCGGAGTTCTTTGGACAATTCCTTCGACCTCATGACTTTGTTTTTACTCTGACATGCACTGTCAACTGTGGGACCTTATAAACACAGGTGTGTGCCTTTCCAAATCATGTCCAATCAATTGAATTTACCACAGGTGGACTCCAATCAAGTTGTAGAAACATCTCAAGGATGATCAATGAAAACAGGACGCACCTGAGCTCAATTTTGAGTCTCATAGCAAAGGGTCTGAATACTTATGTAAGTAAGGTATTGCTGTTTTTTCTAACATGGCTCTTATTGATACAGTACCTAGACGTCCACATTCAGACTTTGTACAACCTGTCCCATCCACAATCTCATCTGTTTCTCAGTCCATCCTCATAGTTTGACTGTTTAGAGTTTCCACTCTCTCTTATTTCAGGTTTCACTCAGGTAGAATCACCTTCTCGCGGTCTAATCTTGAATTTTGTTGAAATACCATGTGCTCTGACCTTGGTTTTCTTGCAGTATCCATAATTGAAATTCAAATGTTTTATTGTTTTCTCATTTAAAACTGCATACAAGACATTTTTCTTTCACAAATGTTCCCCTCCTCGATGCAATGTGTAGAAATTCCTCAGTGGAATTGAATGGCAGCTCGACTTAATTGAGGGCCATAATTTAACCCAAAATTTAGGTTGCTCTCAAAGTAATTTCTATTTTCCAGAATCACTATGGGTCAGTTGGGTCACTTTTGTATGAGGAATGTAGACATTAATAATTGAGTAGTCGAAGGACACCAGTCTGTGCTTTATGAGCATTTATTGGGGATGCATTGGTCATTGACGGGCCATGTTAGTTAAAGGCCCAGTACAGTCAAAAAATAGATTTTTATGTGTATTATATATATTTCCACACTATGAGGTTGGAATAATATTGTGAATTTGTGAAAATTATGATAATGTCCTTTTAGTGTAAAAACTGTTTAAAAAGACCACCTGAAATTTCAGCCTGTTTTGATGGGATGGAGTTTTTGTGCCTGCCTGGCGACATTACCAGACAGTATAAGTTAATAGACCAATAACAAAGACAGTTTTAAACCTCTCTGCCGATAACAGCTAGTTTTCAGGTTACATATCCCTCCCATTAGGCTCGTCCAATTAGGCCCCTCACTCGGACCGCTCCCAGACAGTCCTAGCAAAATTCTTGCATGAGAAATTGCTCTTTGAAAGAAGCAATTTTTGTTTCCTTTTGACAATTTTTAATTGAAAACAGTCACGGTAAAGTACTTCATTGTTACCCAGAAATGATTTGATACTGAGATAAAAATGGCTGCATTGGACCTTTAATAAAGTTACGTTCTTCCATTTGCATGAACAAAAAACAAACCTTGAATAGTTAGTGGGTGATACATTTGTATGTATTTCTGAACATAAAAATATCCTTGTTTTGTTACCAGTCCTTCATTTTCTGTGATTTTCTGTTATTGGGCACTCACTACTGTATCTGGTTGCCCCTAGAGGTAGAAGAGAATGGCTTGAATACCGTCATCAATGATATTTTTCATTGGAATTAGAATGTTTGAATAAAAAAAAATATTTCTTTAATACTTTGAATATTTATTGGAATACTTTGGAGGACAACATTTTCATAACAATGTGAGTTGTGTGCCAGCTAACATTGGCTTTATTGTATAATCTTAATTGAAGGTTACAGGGTGATTAGGTTTACCCATTCAATTGTTGGGAGCATAGAGTGTGCAACGTTCTTACATTTCTTTCTACAAGCTGTTAAACGAAATATCTCCCAACTTTTGTCAGCTGCATATAACTTGTATTTTCTTGCAGAATTTGCTAAACTTTTCTTGTTGAACTGAATAAAAACATAATGGTTGTTGAAGGAGTACCAAAGCCATTTGTAAAGACCACTGTATGAACTGTTGCCCGTAATGTTTGCCCGCAATACTCACCGTATAGACAGCAATAGAGGAGGATGGAGGTAATGTTTTTTATTAAATCTCCAAGTAAAGTTGTACTCTAGTATGGATCAAAATCCAATAAATAACCCGTGTGCTCTTTGTGTGTTGACTCCTAGAGATGGACATCAGGCAACAAGCTGTGGATGAGATGATGCAGAGAATCAAAAGGGGGGTTAACCTCCGACCCGTTGGCCAGGCCCCCAACAAAACCAAGCCCGTCCAGGTACATGCAGAATATACCTCACAAAGGGTCACCAACATTGTACCACTTCAGCTCAGAGAAGCTGAGTTTCTACATAAATGCACTCTTTTTCCTTGTTATAGGTGAAATGGCTTTATGACCTGTGCAATCATGTTCATGAACCCGTGTCCTAAGAATAGTGTATGTGGTACTGAAGCGAGCTTGTTTTTGTACGTTGTAAGATTTCTAAGTCATGTCGACATGGAGCTCTGTACAGTATGTTTACCTTAGAGAAAAGCTGTGTTTCAACAGGAACACAGTGAAAGGCTTACTGACCTGTCGAAATCATGTTCACGGGCCTGTATGTTTCTTAGTAGCATAGCGTCTCTGACGGAAGAAAACCTTGTATCTCCATAATTGAAACTTCAGGAAATGTTAAAACTGCTCTATTTTACAAATAAGGTCCACACGACTATGTAAACTTCAGAAGCTATTTTGAACACATTGTCACATTCTAACAGGGATGACAGTGTGCTGCCGCATGCGCTTGTTTTTCTTATGAGATCTCTAAGACATGTCAACATGTAGCACTCTGCCCACAGTTCTCTCAAAATTGGAGACCATTAGGACCTATACTTTACCCAAATTATTTTATAATGCGTAAATTGTCTGTTTGCATGGGAAATTAAATAATTATACACTATGTGGACATCTTTTTATTTTTTGACCCTGTTTTAACCCGTATTCTGGTCTCTGTGGTATGAAGAGTGGTCTAGAAATACACTACAATGCTAACAGGTTCTGTAGGCTGAAACAGTGATTGGGATAAATGTGTCAAATATGTGCTGCTTATTTACCAAACCCATCTTCCCATCTGTCCTCATCCTCTTACCAGCGAGAAAGGGTACCCTCTAATTCTGCCATTCAGGAACTTAAAGGAATTCTGGTAATGGAACCTTTTAATAATAGCAGTAGTCCTTTTTGAGGTACTTTTCTTTTCCAAAATGTTGTTATTTGTTGTTGGTGATAAAACCATGATTTGTTAGACACTACAGTATACAAGCTACCAGAACAAACTATATTTTATAATACATAGCTACTTAAGTTGTTAGAGGTTATTCTCAAAAACATACCAGAATCTGTTTCCCTTTTTGTTCCAACTGTACAGGCCACTTTCAAAAGGCCCTCCCCCCACCTTAAAGTTGGATCTCCATCAACAAACACTGAGTCTGAGCTGGAGAGAGTTCTACAGAGACGACGGGGCGCATTCAAGACCTCACAGGAAAGTTGTGAGTTTTGTCTCCTTTAAAATATATACAACTAAAGAATGACAAGCCCATACTTACTCTGGAGGGGGTTTCAGTGGTCGTAAAGATGACAAACGATATTGTATCACTTTTTGTCAATTTAGACAAAGGCAGTCTTATGTCCTGCTAATAGTTTAAGTATGAATAGCTAAAGGATGGGATCATGGAGAGAGTCTTGTGTAACAAGGAATAGGTAAGATGCCATCCGTAGTAGAGTATCATAACGGAACATTTCTTGTTTTTGCTTTATTGTTAATATTAAATTAAACAAGTAATTTTACATTTAGGAGACTATATATATATGAGGCATGTTCAAATTAATTTCCAGTAATTAATGCAAATATACGGTTTGCAAATGATATCAATCATTTGCAAACACATGTTCTAATTATTTAATAATTATTTAGTGAAACAACATATTGCAAATCTCAAAATATGACATCTCATCTTCCACACAGCCCACCCATGTTTTGTAGTATGGACACCACTTCCTGCTTTGCTGAGGAGGTGGTTCCTGGTAGTTGATCTAGTTAAATGTTACATTATTTTACACTCCTCTGCAAACATACCTACAGAATAATATCAGTTCTCTGTCATTGCAGATCCTACCATCAGACAAATAGGTAAACATACTGTAGGCCTACAGTAGCAATTTCCAACTGTTGAATGTAGAAATATTGTGGATCTATATGTGATTGTGTTTGTGAAGGTTCGCCGTCGTCACCTCGTCCCTTCCCCAGCAGTGTTCTGGATGTCACCAGGGTGAGAGGGGACCAGCCTCAGACCAAGCAGAACTCCCAGGACTCTGTCCCGCTCTAGGCCCACTCAGCTGACCTGAGTCCTTGCCACTAGCACCCCAGGGCCCTGGGTAAGTGCGCCTCACAGAATGTCTCAACACCTGGAATCACTGCATGATTTACAATGAAGTTTAAGTCCCAAGACCCAACTGATCGAAAATGAGAAACCTACTTCTTTCTGTAAGATAAATCTCCTAGAGTAAGAACCAGTCTGGCCCTAGTTGTTTCTGATGATTACAGGAATAATTAGAGCAGCTCTTGAGATCCAGTGCACCATGGCTTCATGTTTTATTAAGCTGTGATGTTTTCACACTGCTGCTTGTTTTGTTTTGGGGAGGGAGTGCACTACTGTATGAAGGATTACCATGGGGCGATTGATTTAGGTGAAATGAAATACTTTGTTCCCACAACCGGAGGCTTTGTTAAAATTTCTTTAATGGTGAAGGTGAAGCCCACATTTTTGACACAGTCTTTGTTTGCACTGAGAGGATCCGTCAGCCGGCTTTTGTAGCCTTGAACATTTGCCAAAGCAAGTATGTCTTTAAATTGGTCTGTCTAGACCAGTATTAACCTTGTAGCCTCCCAGTGAGCAATTACAGGGCACTGTGGCAGATTTTGTTTCCACTACTCCCCTCGCTCGATACTCCCCCAGTCTTTCATGGACCAAGATAATTTTTTTTTGTGCAGGTGTTATTTGAAGGCATTATTGTAAAGATTTTTTGTAGCAGAATCTATTTCATGACTAAAGAATTTCAAGCATGTAAATGCACATATAGCATCGTAACTGGTAGTACTGGAGCTTTAGATTTTAGTCAAATGCTTGACATGTCAACTACAGGTTAAGCTGTTCTGCTAGGTGTTTGTTACGGAACAATTGGATTGGGATCAACTTGCTCTCAGAACGCCACAATGACCATCACGCTTAGTTGACCATGAGGATGGGCTTTTTTCACTCACCTGCACAAATTCGTTGGACTATTTCTGAAGTGAGGGGGGAATGTGAGAGCCAGAAACAGGAGTGTGACGTCCCGTAGCCATTGTGTGGGGCACTAATTGAGGATTTGGGTCTCATTTGTCACTAAGGCACAATTTCCACTTGGAGCACAGTTGAAAGAAAGGGTCAAATCCCCCAAGATTGTGGAGGAAATTCAATTTGAGTGACTTTTCTTTCTGCCATCTTGTTTACATGTATACTACTTACCCCCAAAAGCCTGTTTGAGGATAAAGTGTCTTATGTTAGATTTATCTTCCAGGCGCCTCAAGGGGCTCAGACTTCATCTTAAGACCTATTGGCTCTGCACATTCATTCATCAGCGGACTGCTGAAAAAATACAGACAGGGCTACAACGTTGTTGGAAGAGGAAGTTACTTTGTCATTTTATTTAACAGCAGAATTCCCCTCGACAATGGCCTTGCAGACAGAGGGATCAGTGGACAAGGGGACGTTGCTTGCACCAAGGACTCGGAAATGACTAATTGTGCAGACTGACATGTTTTTCTTATGGCCCTCCATTTTCTCATGTTGAAGGAAGAGGAGGTTAACTAAGACTAAACTTAGATAACGTCCAAGGAGATGAGAGTGTCATTGAGCATCACACATTGCTTGAGTAAGCCACTCTACGTGTTGGACAGACAGAAAGCGAGACAAAGAGAGAGAGAGAGAGAGAGAGGGAGAATACCTTAGTAATAATGGAAGTTATAGCAGGAAATGGTACCACCGGCTGGGATTCAAACACAGATAAACAACCTTCGCGCTGCGATCCTGATTCATAAATGTAAAATATTGCCTTGATTCCAACTGTGTTAACTGTCAAAATGCTAATAGAACTGGTACATCATTTAATTCAAACAGAAAATTAAGCATGCTTCAAGGGAGAAAACATTTTCATTGATTTGATGGCAGTTACTGCGGTTCCACCAAGTGCAGTGCGATGTCAGTAATCTGCGTTTCTTTGAATCCTGGCCTCAGTCTCTCCTCACCCTCTTTGAAATGATTGCACTTAAAAAAGTATGTCATTGTAGGTCTTCAGTATTTCGTACGGAATCTGATTCTAGAAGTCACAAACAGTATCACCGACTACGGCCAGCTGATGCTTGCTCTCCTTGGAGCTGTTGTTTTCAGCCCATGGACATCTCAACAGCTCAACGCTGAAACAGAGTCCATGACCTGGCCTTTCCCTGCTTCCTCTTTAGCGATCTGCCGTCTGACATTGATTGACAAGCAGTAAAGATTCTGTCAATCACGGCGACAATGTAATTATCCAGAGGCATGCAGTGTCCCTTTTTATTTTGGTGAGAGCCATCTTTACCGCTCTCTATTTCTGTCGCCATCAGCCAATACAATGCAACGTTTTGTTGTTTTTTTCCCCCCAGAGGGATTGGCAATTAGGAAGCCTCTTTTTAGTGTGTCTGGGAAACACTTAATTTAGCCTATTTTGTTAGTCATTCCGTTTATTTTCCAAACAGAGTAATTGCCTGGTGGGGAACCATGGCTGCTCAGGGCCAATTCACACGGCTGCTTTCTCTCTGCCCGCTACGTCTGGCGATCCACACTCATTGATTAGAGGATGTCTGTAGATCCAGTGAACTCCCTAGCTCTCTCTCTCTTTCTCTTCTTCCTTGGCTTGTTTGGATGTTAAGTAGATGGCTATATGAACACAGAATATTCTCTCATCTTTATCAACAATGTTGTATTATATACCATAGTAGTTGAGGCAATGCCGAGCTAAGCACTTTAAAACCAAGTGAAATCCAGTCTATTATGATGCTTACAATCTTTAGTAAGTTGATATTCCAATTAAAATGCGAGTTTACTCATGCTAAAATGTTGTAACGACGCAGGTATTCTTGATAACAGGAGTAATTGTGCTTTAGCCATGTTCAGCTTTTACTCAGATAGAATGATATGCCTACGTAAGCTACGATAAAGATAAGCCAAGTTAAATAAGTATGGAAAAACTATCCTTAAATCATAAATCAAGTAAATTGATAGGTTAAATACAGTAATTAATGGATAAATCAATGTTGCATTTTCAGTTGAAAAGAGCATGAATGAAGAACTCCTTTGACAGGCCCATTGAGGCAGGCCGTAAGTGCTCCAACACAGCTGTGTGGTGGCTCTCCCTGTCTGTTGGTGCACAAAGCACCACTGAACCGTCTACTTCCCACTGGAACAACTGCCCCCTCTGTTACACTGACGCAGGGCATGCCGCGACTGTTTAGACCGCTGGTTTTGTCTTTAAAAAGGGCTACATAATCATTTCCTCTAGGAACTGTGTTTTGGAGCCGGATGAGGATATGACAAATTATGAAGGGGCCCTTTCTCAGTGTGTTGGCTTTAATCGGTGGTCAGCATTGATTCGCTGTATGCTTTAGCCTTCTTTTGTGTCGGCTCTTTCAGATCCATCTGTCATCCTGTCAACATTGCTTAAAAATAGGACGTTTCCTAAACAATAACTTATATCAGCACTAACATGTTACACGAAGATATTGATTAATAATCAGTTCCACTAATTGAGTAATAGGGAGTGCCACTAATATCAAATATTTTTCTGTCTGTATCAAACTATTCCAGTACTTTGGTGGATTTCTAATCAAGGTCGATTTAAAATTGCTTTACACGCAAATGCTTGTTAAGATGGATGAGTGTATAAATTGTTGGTCTTGCTCAGTGTTTCACATCTATGTTTCTTTTCATCTATTTCTCTTTAGACAACAGACCTGCACCTGTCAATGCTGCAGTCAGCTCTCTGGTGAAGGAAAGAAGACCTCAGAGTACAAAGCCTGCCTGCTGTCCCCACTGCACTACACAGGGTTGGGGAGTAATGAATTACATTTTGCAGTAGGTTGGTGGTAGTTGAACTTATTCAAATCTAAGTAGTGTTTTCAGTAGTTAATCATTTTTTTGCCATGTAGCGGTGTAGCTAACTACTGGAACTACACCACTAATTTTTTCCAAAATGAAAAGATAATATGGGTGAAGTAGGCAATATTTTCCTTTCTTTTTCGGCATCAGACCTGCCTAATTCTCACTTGAAACACAGTTTTTGTGTTTAATAGGCTAAATTACACATTCAGATGTACATATGATACTTTTTCAAAAAGTCGTTTGGATGTAGTGAACTCCTTTTTCAAAGTAACTTCAGTTAATTCAACTATATTTTTCTTAAGGCTAGCTTTAGTTTAGCTTAAATTCTTTCAGTGTGAAGTAATTGGTAGCTTGGTAAACTATCTTCTCAGAGTAGCTTCCCCAACACTGGCATTATACCAATAATGGAAATGTAGTCATAAACCACATAAAAATAGTGGTTATTAAATGGACAGGTTTATTCAAAATAATCGTGACCACAGTGTCTTACGTAATCTTTTTTGTATGTGTGTGTATTTTTTATTCTTTGGAATTTGCAAATATATGTGTAAATATCATGTTCTGTTTATTCCAGAGTATGTGATGCCAAATTATTGTGATTCCTTTATGTGGTCATTTTGATCAATTCACTTTTGTTTCCAAGGAACAATACAGATCAACGCTGCATTTGGTTAGCGTGAAACCTTTTTGCACTAAGTGACGACTGAAAATTCATTCATTTTAATATGGGAAGAAATGTAATGGTGTATAATTTAAATAGATTGTATGAGCTATTCATTTTAAGACTTGTAATTACATTAGATTGACGTAAACATAAATAGAAAATGTCATTTTGGAATAAAAACACTATGGTATTCATTTAATCCTTGCCCTCAAGAATATTATGTAAATGACTGCTCCTCCGTTTCTCCAACAAAGAGCGAGGATGTGTCTTTTCTTAAATCTGCAGACAGAAAACAAGTGAAATAAGTTGAATGGACAACAAAGGCTTTAAAAAGGCCAAAGCGAAACTAGCCCCTGCATGACAGTCTATTGAACATGTTCTGTAGAGGTCTGTGCACATTGAACATGTCCCTCCTCGCTCCAGGCCCCTCTATTCTAGGTCTGTGATGATTTCTACTGCTGTGACAGCACTAAAAATATATATATTCCACATAGCCAGAGCCAAACGATATACAAGAGTCCTGTATATGCAATTGGTGCAGAAGTTAATTCTTTATTTTATACAAAGATGAACTCGCTTTTCAGTAATTGCCCAATATCCCTGTCCCTTTTTTTGGGAGGCGTAATTAGGTGGCCAATTAACAGAACCAAGGTAGGGGTTTTTCGCCAGCTCCTTTTCCCCCTCTTCATGATTCCTGACACACAGTTTCCTTTCACGTCCAGGGAGAAATGTATTCTCACCAGCCCAGCCATTACTGCCTCTCCTACCCATAGCTTTGTCTAGCCCCCTCTTTCTACTGGCTGAAAAGGCGAGAGGAAAAAGCCATACCCAGTATTCCATGCTGGGCCAATTCTTCCTCTATAGAAATCCGACGGTTGTATTTAGTCAGCCGCTCTCCACGACTCAGACCTCCCAGTTTGACATACCCAACTCCCAGGCCTACGACCTGAGGGAGAGAGAGAAACGCACAATGACAAGAGTTTACGGGTGCCGAGTGCCAACGTGCGACGACTGCTCATCGCCAAGGGACGGAGAAGACGCCGTCACTTGGCTTTGTTTTGGTGTGAGTACACAATGACAGGCAAACTGTTTATTATATCACTTCAATAGAGGTTCTTGGGCTTGTAAATACAGACATTTGTATTATAAAACTTGTACAGAGCAGAATACATACATAAGTGATGCAATGGATTGTCAGACTGAAATGTGCAGATTTTCAGTCCAACACATTACTAGATAAAGACAGACAGAGAGAGGGATAGACATGTAAACATATAGATCTAAAGAGAATGACTAAGCCTCACCACATCTGAGAGTGAGTTGTCACTGCAGGGCTCACCACATGTCGTTCCAATTATTACCTCACCTGACATACAAAAAGACACACACACACAGAAGTAATGTATTACCAGGTCAATGAATCAACTCTTTACACCAGGGATGGGCAACTTTTGAAGGGCCTCGGATCAACCCCCCACTCTTAACTATTTTTATGTCAGTCACTGTTAGTCAGTCAATTAGCCCATGTCAGTTAACATTTTTTGGATTGTAAAGTTAGTTTAGCAGCCAGCTATCTAAACTTGTCGAATTACTGGCCGGGGGGCCCCCCATTGATTTTATTATTCAGTTTCACTCAGATATCATTGAAAACTGCAAACATTTCTCCCACCCTGTGGCAAAATGAGTAGAATTGCAGCAAACGTGCTTCAAAACGGCAACATTTTCTCTACAACCCATGGGAAATGTGTAGAATTGCACAAAATTAACTCTAAAACGTTTATTTTGTATTTTCTTTTAGCTCTGCTGTCAAGACGGGGCTTGCAATGTGACCCACACCCTATCAAAGCTGCCCATCCCTGCTTTACACTATCTGTCATTACAGGGGTTCCTCCAAAATAAGCATGAACAAACTAACAAACCATAGTTTCATATAGAAGAACATTAATTTGAGTGAGATTTTAAGAACAAAGGTTATCTCGGACACCAGAACTAAAATCTTGCGTAATTGCATCAGATGCTCAGTTGAGTTCAGGGGGAGACAGGTTAGAAAATATACTAATGAAACTAGCGAAGTCTCCACCCCTCTAATCGTAAACTCTCTGACAGTTCAAGCAAGTCTATTGGCCAAATGTCCCCTCCCATTCAGAAATTCAAAAGATGCGAGCACCTGCGGAATCATCATTTGCCCAAATGATCAGTGGCGAAAAATTTGCATACCGGAAACAAAGTTCCTCGTTAGTCATCGCATCCCAGTCTGTAGACAGATAATACTACCATTTATGCTACATGCATCTGTCCATGAGAGATTAGGACAAAGATAAACCGACTGAACATAATTTTGGGTCCCATGACCTTTAACAGTAGAAGTATCATCGGGTTGTGTCATTCGATCGATACATGGCCCACGCGGGCATTCATTTGGCTCCCTGTGATAAAATGTTCGATTCAGCACCACTCAAATGGGAAAATCTTCATTTGGAATTCATCCAACTGAATCCATCAGAGGAACCATGTAAGTCGGCGTGTCTCACACGTCACCTATTTATTCCAAAATATTTATACTGTCGTGTTCATACTACTGTTTCTATTCACAGTATTGATGTTGTGATGGCAATTATTTGAGGTCAATCTGGCCAATATAACGGCTTATTCCCCTAGCATGGATTTGACCCCCAATTTGTCTTGACATTCCATCAATAAAATGATGCACACTGTACATTTGACCTACATTAGCACAATGAGTCATGTATTAGTAAACAATAGCTCTATGTAAAACTCCATCAGTGGATTCCCTTTGTGCTTTGTGGTGACGTAGGTCAGGTCGGTGACTTTATTGGTCTGATTCAGGATGTACCCCTGGAAGAGATGGGGCGTCTTCCTGTGAGCCGTAACAATGGGGCTTAGAGGAGATGTCAGAGAGCAGGCTGCAGGAGGCTCCAGCCACACTGCTCAGTCTCTCCTACTGCTCCTTACACATCGGGTCACACACACACCATGAGTTTCTATACGCACACCAACGCATGTCTTTCGTTTACTGTGGATGTGTGTTCGGAGGGGTGTTCACATCTTACCTCTTTTCACAGAGGATTGATCAGGGCTACGACTGCTGGGTATTTACTAATCAAAGCCTCATCCACTAGTTCATCTGGAGACTTGGGGGTTCCTGTAATATCTTCATACTTTCCTTTTGGCTGTAGAGGAGCAAAGAGAGAGAAAATAAAATCTAACTTCAAAGTAGATATTTTTGCAGCTTATATTTTGTTTTGAATAACTACAGTATTTTAACATCAAATTCTAATTTTAACTAACAAAATCATTATTGAAGGTTAAACATTGGTTTCAATGGGAAATCAAATCAAATGTTATTTGTCACATGCTTACTTAAGGGCCCTTCCCAACAATGCAGAGAGAAATAAATTATAATATAATAATAAGTAATGATAACATGGCTATATACAAGGGGTACCAGTACTGAGTCGATGTGCAGGGGTAGAGGGATTTGAGGTAGATAGCTACATATTCTGTAACTAAGAATAAAGTGCCTAGGCAACAGGATAGATAATAAACAGTAGCAGATAGTCCGGGTAGCTATTTGGTTAACATTTTAACTAACTAATTATCAGTCTTATGGCTTGGGGGTAGAAGCTGTTCAGGGTTCTGTTGGTTCCAGACTTGGTGCATCGGTACCGCTTGCTGTACCCGCATATAGAATTGTACGCAAGGACACACTGTGCGTGTTTTAACGTTCTGTTTACATACATAGTCCATCATGTCGTGAGCAGCACAGTTTACTGCCAAATGGATCTCCTTTCCAAGTGCCAATCCAAGATTGTTAGATGCTTCCGTAATTAGATCTAGAGGCTGCTTAGGACTCAACAACTAAGGCTCTAGAGTCAGACAGTGTTGGCAGTACAGGTTGGAAAGAGAAGGAATGTCTAGTCAGCCATCATAAATGTACACAGTGTCATCGTTAATAATATGCATATATCTGTGGAAAGAAGTGCTGGATCATATTGTATGTCAGGGATTCTACATTTCCTCCTGCAAAGCTACTGGGTATGCAGGCTTTTGCTCCAGCCCTGCTCTAACACACCAGATTCAGCTCACCCAGTAATTCTCCAGGAGGAGGGGTTGCCACCTCTAATGAACGTTAATGATATTTAAAATGCATGTACTTTAATTAGGTTAGCGGGTATGAATAGGATTTAGACGTTCCTGTTTCCAAAGCTTTTGAAGGTATTACATGGAATATATTTAACCCACCATCAATAATATTGTAAATCCTATAAATGTAGGCCGCAAGCTGTTATCGTCTCATCTTGTGATGTCCATCACATAATAAAATAGGGAAAGGGATTTCCTATCGACAACCTTTTATCTCTTTGCAGTTAGATAGTGCTTCTAGTGCTAAACACAGGACGTTGCTGAGGTGAGGACGGCTCATAATAATGTCTGGAATGGAGTCAATGGAATGGTATCAATCCCATGGAAGCCATGTGTTTGAGGAGTCCAATGTCATTCTAATAATTCCGTTCCATCCATTACTATCAGCCCATCCTCCCCAGTTAAGGTGCCACCAACCACCTGTGGCACTGCTAAACCATAGACAGACGGCATTGAATTGATTCTAACTTTGAAGAACGTAACTACAACGTTGAAATTGTGATATACTCAAAGAGTTGTCATGTAATGTATATATTCAGTCTTAAAAATAAATCATAAGCTCCCTATACTGTACAGTAGATCCACTATACCAGGCTCTGCCGCAATGTTCCTTATCCCTGTTTTTGAAGCAATGTTCATTATTTGAATCATCTCCTTTTGAAGCTTGAGGACCATTGTGATGATCTGTTGGGGGAGTTCACAGATCGTTTTAGGTAAATGTTTCTTTATACTATGTACAGTGCCGTGCAACATTATTTGCCCTCTTTCTGATTTTCTCTATTTTCTTGTGCAAATTTTTGAAACTAAATGTTATCAGATCTTCAACCAAAACCTATTATTAGATAAAGGGAACCTGAGTTTACAAATTAAAAAAATGGATGCTTATTTAATTTAAAGAGCAGTTATGCAACACCCAATTCCCCTGTGTGAAAAAGTAATTGCCCCCTTACACTCAATAACTGGTTGTGCCACCTTTGGCTGGCTGTAACCAAATACTTCCTGTAGTTGTTGATCTGTCTCACATCGCTGTGGAGGAATTTTGACCCACTCTTGCATGCAGAACTGCTTTAACTCAGCGACATTTGTGGGTTTTAAAGCATGAACTGCTCATTTCAGGTCCTGACACAATATCTCAATCGGTTTAGATATGGACTTTGACTAGGCCATTACAAAACTTCAGATTTGTTGCTTTTTAACCATTTTCATGTAGACTTGATTGTGTGTTTTGGATCATTGTCTTGCTGAATGACCCAGCTGCGCTTCAGCTTCAGCTCACAGACAGATGGCCTAACATTCTCCTGTATAATTCTCTGATACAGAGCAGAATTTATGGTTCCTTCTATTAAGGCAAGTCGTCCACGTCCTGAGGCAGCAAAGCATCCCCAAACCATCACACTACCACCACCATGCTAGACCGTTGGTATGAGGTTCTTACTGTGGAATGCAGTGTTTGGGTTTTCGCCAGACATAATGGGACCCATCTCATTATTATGAGATGGGTCTGTATTCCACCTTTTACCAATGGTCAAGCATGGTAGAGGTAGTGTGATGGTTTGGGGATACCCATATCACCTCCCTGGTCAAGGCCCTTCTCCCCTGATTGCTCAGTTTGGCCGGGTGGCCAGCTCTAGGAAGAGTCTTGGTGGTTCCAAACTTCTTCCATTTAAGAATGATGGAGGCCACTGTGTTCTTGGGGACCTTCAATGCTGCAGACATTTTTTGGTACTCTTCCCCAGATCTGTGCCTCGACACAATCATGTCTCACAGCTCTACGGACAATTCCTTCGACCTCATGGCTTGGTTTTTGCTCTGACATGCGCTGTCAATTGTGGGACCTTATATAGACAGGTGTGTGCCTTTCCAAATCCTGTCCAATCAATTGAATTTACCACAGGTGGACTCCAGTCAAGTTGTAAAAACATCTCAAGGATGATCAATGGAAAGAGGATGCACCTGAGCTCAATTTCGAGTCTCATAGTAAAGGGTCTGAATACTTATGTAAATAAGGTATTTTTAAAAATATTTTTTTTATACATTTGCTGAAATTACCAAACTAGTTTTCTCTTTGTCATGAGGGAAACAAATTATTTAATACATTTTATAATAAGGCTGTAACGTAACAAAATGTGGGAAAAGTGAAGGGGTCTGAATACTTTCTGAATGCAGTGTAGATGCTTCTACATCTGCATTGCTTACTCTGGGGTTTTAGGCTGGGTTTCTGTTTTTTTTATATATAAAAAAATGTATCCTTTATTTAACTAGGCAAGTCAGTTAAGAACAAATTATTATTTACAATGACTGCCTACCAAAAGGCCTCCTGTGGGGACGGGGGCTGGGATTAAAAATAAATTCAATAAAAATATAGGACAAAACACATCACGATAAAAGAGACAACACAACACTACAAAAAGAGAGACCTAAGACAACAACATAGCATGGCAGCAACACGAGACAACAGCAGGGTAGCAACACAACATGACAACAACATGGTTGCAGCACAACATGGTAGCAGAACAACATGGTAGCAGCACAACATGGTAGCAGCACAAAACAGGGTACAAAAATTATTGGGCACAGACAACAGCACAAAGGGCAAGAAGATAGAGACAACAATTCATCACGCAAAGCAGCCACAACTGTCAGTAAGAGTGTCCATGGTTGAGTCTTTGAATGAAGAGATTGAGATAAAATTGTCCAGTTTGAGTGTTTGTTGCAGATCGTTCCAGTCGTTAGCTAGAGCGAAATGAAAAGACTAGCGACCCAGGGATGTGTGTGCTTTGGGGACTTTTAACAGAATGTGACTGGCAGAACGGATGTTGTATGTGGAGGATTGATTGAAGATGGTCAATATTATTATTAAAAACTTTTTTTTACTACACGCTACATGTTTCATATGACAACTAGATGAAATAGCCTCCCTTAACATCCACACATATATCTGGCATTGCCTTCAAGCAAATCATTCCTGATCAATGAACTACATCACATTGCATAACATCGCATGGTGTGTGTCAGTGTGTGTGTGCGTGCTCAAAGGGGAGCTCACTGACCTGTTTTTTCCTCCAGAACGGTGCTGTACTTGCAGTAGAGCCCCAATCTTGGCCACAGCCATGGACACTGAACCAATGGCCATGCTGCCAGGCAGGACCGGCTTTGGAGGCGGGATGGGCTTCTCTGTGCTGCTACTTTTTTTGCCTGGAATACCAGAAACAAACTTAATCTGCCTCAATGTTGTTACACAACTTGAGAGGAAGAACAATTTCCAAAAGTGACTGTCTGAGAGGCCAGCCCTCCCACAGGGACTCTCTTACAAGACAAGGCTTTATCTGTCACTAGAGAGAGGGGAAGAGGAGGAGGTTTACCTCAGGGGACCACTAGGGAAATAAGCCAGAGACATGAGTGCATTGGACCAGCGCTTCAACCGAGATTCTCTGTGGAGATGGGACCTAATACTTGCAGAGCTAGCTCTTCAAATAACACCTAAAATAACACCTCTCGATGTGTCTCCCAGGTGTAAACTTCAGAGGCACACTTAACCTGCACATGACCTCTTTACTCATACTTAAAACACATGGTCCCTCTGAGGTATTTTATTGAGAACAAGCTAATGTTTTGAAAGGAAAGCATCCAGTGGTAATGTGATGTCAGAAATCTGTCATGCTGGCCCAGGGGAGAGGTTGTTACCTTTGTCTTCACCCTTCTTGTCAGCATGCTTGAATGACAGTATGGGGTTGATAAGGACAATGGTTTCTTCTACCCTTGAATGAGCCATTGTATAATAGGAGAACTTGGACATCGAAATGTCAGATATCGACCAAAGAGGTACTGATGGAGAATGGAACATAGTCCTTGTGTCTAAATTACTATCGGCCCGTAGCACTCACATCTGTAGCTCTGAAATGCTTTGAAAGGCTGGTCATAGATCACATCAACACCATCATCCCTGACACCCTTGACCCACTCTAATTTGCATACCGCCCCAACAGATCCACACATGATGCAATCTCCATTGCACTCCACAATGACACCTGGACAAGAGGAACACCTATGTAAGAATGCTGTTCATTGACTACAGCTCAACGTTCAACACTATAGTGTCTTCCAAGCTCATCACTAAGTTCAAGACCCTGGGACTGAACACGTCCCTCTGCAACTGGATCCTGGACTTCCTGACGGGCCGGCCCTAGGTGGTGAGAGTAGGCAACAACACATCCGCCACGCTGACCCTCAACACGTGGGCCCATCAGGGATGCGTGCTTAGTCCCCTCCTGTACTCCCTGTTCACCCACGACTGCGTGGCCGCGAACGACTCCAACACCATCATTAAGTTTGCTGATGACATGACAGAGTAGGCCTGATCACCGACGATGATTAGACAGCCTATAGGGAGGAGGTCAGTGACATGGCAGTGTGATGTCAGGACAACAACCTTTCCCTTAACGTCAACAAGACAAAGGAGCTGATTATTGGCTACAGGAAACGGAGGGCTGAGCACGCCCCCATCCACAGGGCTGTAGTGGAGAGCTTCAAGTTCCTCGGTGTCCACATCACTAAAGAATTAACATGGTCCACACACACACACCAAAATAACAATGCCTCTTCCCCCTCACGAGGCTGAAAATATTTGGCATGGGCCCTTATATCGTCAAAATGTTCTACTGCTGCCCCATGGAGAGCATCTTGACTGGCTGCATCACAGCATGGTATGGCAACTGGTTGGCATCCGACCGCAAGGCGCTACAGGAGGTAGTGCAAACGGCCCAGTACATCACTGGGGCTGTGCTGCCTGCCATCCAGGACCTCTATTCTGGGCGGTGTCGGAGGAAGGCCCTAAAGATTGTCAAAGACTGCAGCCACCCAAGTCATGGACTGTTTTCTCTGCTACCGCACGGCAAGCAGTACCATTGCACCAAGTCTGGAACCAACAGGACTCTGAACAGCTTCTACCCTCAAGCCATAAGACTGATAAATAGTTAGTTAAATAACTGCCCGGACTATCTGCATAGAACTCTTTTGACTCATCACATACACTGCTGCTACTGTTTATTATCTATCCTGTTGCCTAGTCATTTTACCCCGACCTATATGTACATCGACTCGGTACTGGTACCCAGTGTATATAGCCAAGTTATCGTTACTCGTGTATTTATTCCTCGTGTTATTTTATTTTTCTATTATCTTTCTATTTTTCTCTCTGCATTGTTGGGAAGGGCCTGTAAGTAAGCATTTCTCTTCTAGTCTACACCTGTTGTTTACAAAGCATGTGACAAATACAATTTGATTTGATTTTATGTGACACCAGAATGACCAGATCATTGCATTTGAGAGAGGACAGCAAACTATGTTATGTCTCTGCTAGCACAGAGCCTTCAGAAAAAAAATCTCAAAATAAGCAGGATTTCTAATTATTTCTGAATTAGGGCTAATGCTAGGCTATTTCTATTAGATTTTTGGGGGGCTTAGTAAGAATAGAGATGGAGGTACAGAGTAAACAAAACTTGCTTGATAAAATAACTTGCTTGACTAGGTATTTAAATACAAATCACAGGGTCTTCTTTTCAGTCGATATGTTTTAAACAAGTAGGCTAATATTTTTGTCATGTTAAACCACTAATCTACTGTCTTTATGATTTTAACAAACAGGAGGCAGGAGGCCCCAGTCCATCCAAAATGATGTGCAAAGGCAACCCTGCTGTTACTTCAATGAAATAGACTAGGTTGGATGACATTTCCCCTCCGAACAATACCAATAGGACACTCATAGGCCATCTCTGTTGGTTCATGTAAGGATGGTACAAAGGGACCAATAAAAAGACCCAGTGCACTGTAATCATACGATTGGCTCTGACAAGCACAGAGCTTTTCTTCCCTGCGTGCATGACCTCACTCTGCAAGGTAAACAAACAGTGAGCAAAATATTTGTTACTAAAAAATAAATAATGTTTTACCCCTTTTTCGTGGTATCCAATTGGTAGTTACAGTCTTGTTTCATCGCTGCAACTCTCGTATGGACTCGGGAGAGGCGAAGGTCGAGAGCCGTGCGTCCCCTGAAACACAACCCAACCAAGCCACACTGCCCACTTAACCCAGAAGCCAGCCACACCAATGTATCGGAGAAAACACCGTACACCTGGCGACCGTGTCAGCATGCACTGCACCCGGTCCACCACAGGAGTCGCTAGTGAGTGATGGGAAAAGTACATCCCTGCCGGCCAAACCCTCCCTAAACCCGGACGACGCTGGGCCAATTGTGCGCTGCCCCATGGGTCTCCCGGTCGTGGCCGGCTGCAACAGAGCCTGGACTCGAACCCAGAATCTCTTGTGGCATAGCTAGCACTGCAGTGCCTCAGACCACTGTGCCACTCGGGAGGCCCCACAGTGAGCTAAATTTGACCACATCTGTGCACAGATGAAGGAGACCCATTGGTGGATTTTCAAAGAAGTTTTGGCAAATAGGTCTATGAAGTGACATTAATAAAAACATCTAACCATCTTGCTGAATCATTTTACCGCATGGTGATACACTAATGAGAGAAATAAAAAGGCTAGACACATTCAATAACTGTTACTTGGACTTTGGTTGAATTGCACATTATTGATATACTGTATATATACCAAATCAAGACTGCTTCAGAAACAACCAAGATGAAAGTTTGATGACTTACATGTTCGTGTCACTAACGCAATCCTGTCTAGGCAAGGGTATCTCATCAGATATTGCAGGTCTGCCAAGATGAGAGGATGACGGCAGTTCAGCAGAGGGCAATACCACGCTAGGCTTTGGCATCCTGGCACAGTCTGCCCTGGGGGCAGGGGTAAAGCTAAGCAGTGCCCCCCACCTCCCTCTAACCCAGTGCCCTTGTGACTCCAGAGGGATGCCAACACCACCGCTTAACTCTGTGAGATCATATCATGGGACCATCACAGCTAATGTTGCCACTTGGAGAAGCGCCATAACTTTCAAATAATCTAATGGGCGTGCTCTGTTATCCTCTTAAGGATCCACCCCTTTAAAAAAAAAAGATTTCACCTAAAATAACATACCCAAATCTAACTGCCTGTAGCTCAGGCCCTGAAGCAAGGAGATGCATATGGTTGGTACCATTTGAAAGGAAACACTTTGAAGTTTGTGGAAATGTGAAAGGAATGTAGGAGAATATAACATAATAGATCTAGTAAAAGATAATCCAAAGAAAGAAATAACATTATTTTGTATTTTTTTGTACCATCATTTTGAAATGCAAGAAAAAGGCCATAATGTCTTCTTCCAGCCCAGGTGCAATTTAGATTTTGCCCACTAGATAGCAGTAGTGTATGTGCAACGTTTTAGACTGATCTAATGAACCATTGCATTTCTGTTCAAAATGTTGTATCAAGACTGCCCAAATGTGCCTAATTTGTTTATTAATAACTTTTCATGTTCAAAATTGTGCACTCTCCTCAAACAATAGCATGGTATTATTTCACTGTAATAGCTACTGTAAATTGGACAGTGCAGTTGACCCGATCCTGTAGGTTCATGCTCTACAACATTCGCAGAGTACGACCCTGCCTCACACAGGAAGCGGCGCAGGTCCTAATCCAGGCACTTGTCATCTCCCGTCTGGATTATTGCAACTCGCTGTTGGCTGGGCTCCCTGCCTGTGCCATTAAACCCCTACAACTCATCCAGAACGCCGCAGCCCGTCTGGTGTTCAACCTTCCCAAGTTCTCTCACGTCACCCAGCTCCTCCGCTCTCTCCACTGGCTTCCAGTCGAAGCTCGCATCCGCTACAAGACCATGGTGCTTGCCTACGGAGCTGTGAGGGGAACGGCACCTCCGTACCTTCAGGCTCTGATCAGGCCCTACACCCAAACAAGGGCACTCCGTTCATCCACCTCTGGCCTGCTCGCCTCCCTACCTCTGAGGAAGCACAGTTCCCGCTCAGCCCAGTCAAAACTGTTCGCTGCTCTGGCACCCCAATGGTGGAACAAGCTCCCTCACGACGCCAGGACAGCGGATTCAATCACCACCTTCCGGAGACACCTGAAACCCCACCTCTTCAAGGAATACCTGGGATAGGATAAAGTAATCCTTCTAACCCCCCCTTAAAAGATTTAGATGCACTATTGTAAAGTGGTTGTTCCACTGGATATTATAAGGTGAATGCACCAATTTGTAAGTCGCTCTGGATAAGAGCGTCTGCTAAATGACTAAAATGTAAATGTAAATGTTAAGCTTTCTGCCAATATCAGATATGTCTATGTCCTGGGAAATGTTCTTGTTACTTACAACGTCAGACTAATCGCATTAACCTACGTTAGCTCAACCATCCCGTGGAAGGGACACCGATCCCGAAGACAATTTATACAAGTCTTGGCACTTTGCCATCTGACAGTTAACCAACTTGGAGAGACAAACCTGAAAAATATCCCTCTAAGACGACTGGAATTTGGAATAAAGATTTGCTGGCTGGAGATTCAAGTTCTTTATTAATTCAAAACATTTTCAGGGAACATTTATCAGGCATTGATATAGCACTAGGTTTTAGAACAAGCTACTTTTTATCTGCAGTCCCTGCAACTAGATTAAAACAACAAACCTGTTTCATCTACATCAAAACAACAAACCTGTTTCATTTATAGTAGATCAAAACAACGAACCTGTTTCCCTACTTCATGTGGATTGTTAGGGATTTTGTTTTTGTCTTTTGCGGCATTCTATAAAATAACTAGATAATACTATAGTTAATTAACCAGATACTCTTAAATATTTGTAGCCATGATAAACTGTCTAATTACATTTTTACATTAGATACTTTGTGGTCACCCACAGGCTCCATTGAATCAGTGCATTTCCTTAGTTATAGACTAATTCTGTTTTGATGATTGCTGTGATTCATCCATCACTGACCTTGGCTTTAATTTAATTGATCTGGGAGTCTTCGGGCATGCTTCTTTTTATAGTTAGTAGTTACATATCCAACAATACCTTTAAAAAGCAATGATTTCTGCAGTCTGCAAAAAATCTAGAATTTTACTTGTACTATGTGATAATCATTAATCACCAATATCTTGACTTTCAGTATTGGCAATTACTTGTTTTGCGAACATTTCTATCCACAGAACTTTAGAGAGGATGCGTACCTAAGTATTTTGTCCATTCCTCTCTGGTCACAAGGATCAGAGCCCTTTAGGATTGTACTCAGTGATGCATGGATCAAGTGGAGAGTGGCCATCACAGACTCTCTCCTCTTATCATTGTTGATAATGGTCACACCACTTGTGTCCTGGAAATTGTCTTTGAAGACCTCACTGTGGTCTAAAATAAATCTATGGTCCCTCCTCCATTACAAACCACAGGAGGTTGGTGGCACGTTAATTGGGGAGGACGGGCTCACTGTAATGGCTGGAGCAGAATAAGTGGAATGGTATAAAATAGATCAAACACATGGTTTCCATGCCATTCCATTCACTCCGTTCCAGCCATTATTATGTGTCGTCCTCCCCTCAGCAGCCTCCACTGTTACCAAGAAATGCTTACCATATGTCTATTCAGATGGTCAATAAACAATAGAGATTGTTTTGGTACAGGGGGGGGGGGGGAAGAATGAGAAATGTAACCAGGGTGTTACAGTGTAATAAGGCAAACAAAACAGCAGACGTCAAAAGCATTGCACTCTGCACTGAGTTAATGGCCCAATGTGTGAAACAATGAAGTTATTGGCGGGGCAGTGAGATAAAGGTTTGTTTGGATTTGCTCTTCCCTCTGCCATCTTAGAGAGGGCCCAAACTGTGATGAGCACTAAGGCAGGCATCGCTGACGCAGCCATCTCTCACTGACCTGAAGCCAGCAGCATTGTTAGGAGGTGGAGTATCTGAGTTAATATCCACTTTCCTCTCTCTCTCCCTTTAGGTTCAACCACTAGCCTCGTTGTTCCCTGTCATGGCCGATTACCATCAGCAATCTCACTGTATCTGCCAAATGGGTGTGGTAATAATCCTCGAGCATCACTCTACTAAAGGCTGATAAAGCCAGTGTGCTGTCCCTTATGCTGACTGTGAGAGAGGGACTGCTGTGTCGGATCTAAAACTGCTGGCATCAGCACAGTCTGTTACACATGCTGAGATTATGTAAATGAATGCCCGGGTGATGTAGAGGCGACTGTTTAGTAAAAGCTGTCATTAAGGCAAAGGGTGGCTACTTTGAAGAATCTAAAATATATTTTGATTTGTTTCTTTTTTGGTTACTACATGATTCCATATGTGTTATTTCATAGTTTTGATGTCTTCACTATTATTTTACAATGTAGAAAATAGTCAAAATTAAGAAACACTCTGGAATGTGAAGGTGGATCCAAACTTTTGACTGGTACTGTATGTATTATTAGCTTGCTAGCTACAGTAACTCAAATGAGCTGCTAACGTAATGTTAGCTAGCTAGCTAACTTTACGTACTGTATAGTTAGCTAGCTGAGTGAATTAAATATCACCAGCTAGCTGACTTCACTCACATAACAGAGGACAAAACAGAAAAAATGTATCTGCAGATGAAGAGTCCCAATGAATGTCCCAAGAGAAGTGTAAAAATCACACCAATGTATAAAATAGGGATATTAACGGTTAAATACATTTGACCGGTCATGCTTATCGTTCTATAGGTTAACTTGCATAATTTATATATATATATTAGCATTAGTCACTGTCTTCAGAAAGCATTCACACCCCTTTACTTTTTCCACATTTTGTTGTGTTACAGCCTATAAAATGTAGATTGTTTCACTGATCTAAACACAATACTCGAATTATGTTTTTAGAAATGTTTACAAATGAATAAAAAATGAAAAGCTGAAATGTCTTGAGTCAATTAGTATTCAACCCTTTTGTTATGGCAAGCCTAAATAAGTTCAGGAGTAAAAATGTAACTTAGCTTAACAAGTCACATAATAGGTTGCATGGACCCACTTACTCTGTGTAAAATAATAGTGTTTAACGTGGTTTTAAATGACTGCCCCATCTCTGTACCCCACACATACAATTATCTGTAAGGTCCCCCAGTCGAACAGTGAATTTCAAACACAGATTCAACCACAAAGATCAGGGAGGTTTTCCAATGCCTCGCAAAGAAGGGCACCTATTGGTAGATGGGTAAAAAAATAAAAAGCAGACACTGAATATCCCTTTGAGTATGGTGCAGTTATTAATTACACTTTGGATGGTGTATCAATACACCCAGTCACTACAACGATACAGGCGCCCTTCCTAACTCAGTTGCCGGAGAGGAAGGAAACCACTCAGGGATTTCACCACGAGGCCAATGGCGATTTTAAAACAGTTACAGAGTTTAATGGCTGTGATTGATTTTATTAGGATCTCTTTTAGTTCTCATTAGGACTAGTCTTCCAAGAGTCCTTTAACATTAAAATACAGGAGGATGGATCAACAACATTGTAGTTACTACACAATACTAACAGGGTGAAAAGACAAATATTCCAAAACATGCATCCTGTTTGCAATAAGGTACTAAAGAAATGCTGCAAAAAATGTGGTAAAGAAATTAACTTTTAGTCCTGAATACAAAGCGTTATGTTTGGGGCAAATCCAATATCACACATCACTGAGTACCACTCTTCATATTTTCAAGCATGGTGGGTATGGGTATGCCAAGATATGGGTATGCTCGTCATCGGCAAAGACTAGGACATTTTTTTTAGGATAAAAAGAAACGGAATAGAACTAAGCACAGGCAAAATCCTAGAGGAAAACCTGGTTCAGTCTGCTTTCCAACAGACACTGGGAGGCAAATCCACCTTTCAGCAGGACACTAACCTGAAGCACAAGGCCAAATATACACTGGAGTTGCTTATTAAGACGACATTGAATATTCCTGAGTAGCCTAGTTACAGTTTTGACTTAAATCGGCTTGAAAATCTATGGCAAGACTTGAAAATGGATGTCTAGCAATGATTAACAACCAAATTTTCAGAGCTTGAAGAATTAAAAAAAGAATAATGGCCAAATATTGTATAATCCAGGTGTGCAAAGAAAATAAAGACTCACAGCTGTAATCGCTGCCAAGGGGGATTCAAACAGGTATTGACTCAGGAGGTTGAATACTTATCTAATCAAGATATATTTTTCATAAATAAAAAATATAATTTCTTCTACTTTGACATTACAGAGTATTTTGTGTGGACCGTTGACAAAAAAATTACAATTAAAGCTGCAATATTCAACTTTTTGGCCGATCTGACCAAATTCACATATAAATGTGTGTTATAGATATGTCATTCTCATTAAAAGCAAGTCAAAGAAGCAGTAGATGTGTTCTATGTGCGCTATTTCTATGCTTCCCATTGTTAAATTTCGTTTTTGCGTCTTTTACTTTCGGTTTTGTACACCAGCTTCAAACCGGTGAAAATACAATATTTTTGGTTATGGAAAATATATTTCACGGCGGTTAAGATGGTACGATGATTCTCTACACTATACTTGCTTGTTTTGTCACATAAACTGAAATTAAACAAACTATTTGAATTCCATTTTAAAGTCAAGGGGCACTGCATCTTATTTATCACATGGGCACAGCATACAGAGCCTAACTTGACGAGCATAATGACCTATCACCTGCCAGACAGCTCGAGAGCAGTTCCTCAAAAAGATGGTACTGAAGTGAAACGTGCCTTTATAGGGTACCACAGTATGAGTCATAATACCCATAAAACCTAGCGGTTAAACAGGGAAATGGTTTCAATCATTTTTCCCCCATTAATTTTTCCCATATGGGATTTTAGAAATGCTTAAAATAAAGGCTGTTTCATGTAGGCCTACCCTGCCGTGACATTTTGATAACCATGTAGATCTTGGCAGGACAAGGTGACTTTTATAAATATATTCGCCTGTATTTACCCCCTAAAAATGAAATGCTAATTAGCTGCTAATGTGGCTATCATAAAGAACTACAAATGCCATGATGATCTGGACGAGACTGCTGAATCAAGACAAAGGTAAGAATCTCTGGATTAAGTATCTAATGTTAGCTAAATGTAGAAATTAATAAATTGGCAAAATTATAAGGTGTCTTATATAGTGGAGATCCCTACAGTATTTTCTGTTGGTCACGTCATTTTACTGTTTAGGAAAAACATAGCAGTTTGTTGACCGGTTAATGAGGGACGGTTAGTCAAAATTTGCATCCTTAGTGTAAACCTTTTACAACTGGAGCAAGCCAATCTTGCTGGGTGTGCAGGCTTCTGTTCCAGCCCAGCATTAACAAACACCTGATTCAAGTTATCATACCTAATTAGATGATAATCAAGTGTGCTATTGCTGGGATGGAATAGAAGTGATAAAAAAGTAGATCAGTAGAGCGAGGTTGGTCACCTCTGGTATAGAATTTTTTTTTGTTCACCTGAATTTATGCGTTTAGTAATAATAGCCTACTTGTTACTAAGATGTCTAACCTTTACATATGAGTTGTACACTTGTGCACTTTGAAATTATATGAAATAAAGTGTTGATTCTTTGAAGTGAAGTGTTTAAACTTGTTTACATTTTTGTTACAAAAAATATTATCCAAGACGATCTATTGTCAATGTTGATTAATCACAGATCACAATCCTGCAATAAAGAGGGGAAGGGAATCTGTCTCTAATTTGTCTGTGTTTCTGTGTTGTATTCTCAAATGAAGGTTACCTTATTGTTCAGTTGTAAACTCTTCAATTAGTTTTATTTGATTGTCACTCTCTCTCAAGATATCAGCCATGTGAACACATTTTGCAGCTCGTAATGGCACGCATCGCCAATGCAGCCATAGGTCTACAGTATGATGGCTAATGAGGCTAATGCCTTATTGGCATTTGCAATGCACCCCTTGACATTGTGCATCTGAAGCAGAGAATAGCTTCACTCACACATTATTTGCATATTATTGAGCTACAGTACAAATCAAAAGTTTGAACACACCTACTCATTCAAGGGTTTTTCTTTATTTTTACTATTTTCTACATTGTAGAATAATAGTGAAGACATCAAACGATGAAATAACACATGGAATCATGTAGTAACCAAAAAAGTGTTAAACAAATCTAAAAATAACCACCCTTTGCCTTGATGACAGCTTTGCACACTCTTGGCATTCTCTCAACCAGCTTCACCTGGAATGCTTTTAGTCCGGTGGCCATTTCATTAATTGTTCAGCAGTCTTATGGCTTGGGGGTATAATATGATCATAATGAAAATGTAATGAATTGCATAATAAGAATACAAATAATAATAAGAATACAAAAAAGAAGAAGAGCCTACTTGAGCTTAAGAAAAGACATTTCCTATCATTCATGATTTATTGTGATTATCATTAATATCAGAAACAGCAGCAAGAGCTGAGGCTTATACACTGAGTTAGGAACACCTGCTCTTTCCATGACGTAGACTGACCAGGTGAATCCAGGTGAAAGCTATGATCCCTTATTGATGTCACTTGTTAAATCCACTTCTATCCGTGTAGATGAAGGGGAGGAGACAGGTTAAAGAAGGATTTTCAAGCCTTGAGACAATTGAGACATGGATTGTGTGATTGCCATTCAGAGGGTGAATGGGCAAGACAAAATATGTAAATGCCTTTGAATGCTATGGTTGTAGGTGCCAGGCGAAGTGGTTTGAGTGTGTCAAGAACTGCAACGCTGCTGGGTTTTTCATGCTCAACAGTTTCCCGTGTGTATTAAGAATGGTCCACTACCCAAAGGACATCCAGCCAACTTGACACAACTGTGGGAAGCATTGGAGTCAACATGGGCCCGCATCCCTGTGGAACGCTTTCGACACCTTGTATCCATGCCCCGCTGAATTGAGGCTGTTCTGAGGGCAAAGGGGGGTGCAGCTCAATATTAGGAAGGTGTTTCTAATGTTTTGTACACTCAGTGTATGTCTTAAAGGGTCAGAAAATAATGGCTACGGTGTTCATAAGCCATGCAGCTGAGACTGGTATCACTGCATAGAGAAACCAAATCCCCAAATATTACAATAACCTATTGGCTCCCATCGTTGGAGAAATGACTTTGACTAAACGCCCGCACAGAGCTGGAGACAAATGATTGAATAAAGGACGACTATTCTGATCCCAACCACACAAAAAAATCCTACATCTTTTTCTTCTACCATTGGTATTTCACTCAGACCTCCACTAAACTGTAGATAGGAGATAAAGCATGGTCGGAGTAGGCTATGCCTATGCCATTGAACACATTAACTCAGTGTTACGTACAGTTTCAGCAAAGACCCTAATGTTGTATTAGGCTCATTTAAAATAACAACAAAGGAACATTTCAAGATGATTGGTCGATGATCTTTGGAATTCCCATTCTCACGTCTGCTATTTGACCATCGGGTAACTGTAGCAATAGCCTACATACGTCGGTATAATGGCCAATAATCTTTAACATCATTCTGCTTTCCACATCTTTATTTTAGACTGCACTGCATTCCACCTTGCCTGAATCTTACAACTAACTGGCTTTAAGTTTGTCAAGAAATATGGCAATATCTTTGCATTATCCAAATGTATATATAGGCTATAATATTTATTTGATAATAACTCAGGTCAGAAGAGAAGGCTGTATGCATAATTATCTGGGGTCAATCTGGTGATTCATTGAGGTTACCTGGCTAGATTATCCATAGACAACAGTAAAAATGTGATATGGGTTTCCAACCCAAATGTAATTTTATGTAAAAAAACAAAACAAAAAACAAGCAGACAAAAAAACTGTGCCTTCGCCGTATTTACAGAAATGATCATGCTAGGCATTTGAACGCTGCTAATATTCATTCTCAACAAACACTCATTTTGTTTAGCCTATAGGAGCAACAGTTCATAGTTGCATGGCTTGAGTCATGGTTGATAACAATAAATCGAAAAGTTTAAAAACAGAGGTTGATGGCTGTTTAAATACAATTCATAGCCAAATCAATTTTTCTATAAAAAGTAAATGCCTAATGACTGGCCTAGAGGCAGACATCAATACACCTGGTTTAGCTGCCAATGTAATACCCTTCAACAACTAGGCCTATCTCTAGGCTAACCATCACTGTGGAATAAATTAGATTCATATTTGAATCTTCCCCATAGAGGCTATATCCATATGAAATACGTTTCACTTCATGCTGTAAGGATGAGAGCATTCCACTTTGTCTTTCCTTTTAAAAATGTTTGTGACCTTAAAACCTCTTAAGGATCCGCCCCCTTTTTTCAATTTTCGCCTAAAATGACATACCCAAATCTAACTGCCTGTAGCTCAGGCCCTGAAGCAAGGATATGCATATCATTGATACCATTTGAAAGGAAACACTTTGAAGTTTGTGGAAATGTTAAATTAATGTAAGAGAATATAACACATTAGATCTGGTAAAAGATTGAATCACTTGGGGTACAGAAGGCATACCAAGGTGAACTTCTGACCATCTATTTTAAACCCTGTTAGAGGATAATGGACAAGCCTATCTGGTATGTAATTATATTGCAGTCCAGTCTTGTGTTGAAGTCACAAACACTAGTACACTATCGTAAGTGAGAACAGGACTCCTACATTCTGTTTTCATAGGGGTGCATTGGAGTATGAGGAGCGCAATATGCACAATTCAGGAATACTCTTCTAATTGCCAATCACTTTTCCCAGCTTGGTCCTTATAGAGAATTTACAGTCAATTACAATATCCCCAATATGCGTAAGATTGTTTAATCTGCATTTTTATATTTACTACATCCATTTCTAATAATAACACCTGGGCATTCAGGGTTGGCAGAATGCCAGAGTTCAATCCGGCAACACAGGGTCAAATAGCGGGCAGAGGTGAGATTAACACCAATGTGGCCATGTCTCGTTTAGTCTTCTATCAATAATCATGTTCGATATTAAAATGCTCACTTGCCAGAAGCTGAGGCTGCAACCTGGACTCAGGGTTAGACATAACATAATAAAGGGAAATCCGGGACACTCCACTTAGTATGATATGTTATGTTTTGTATGGTATGCATTCATTTTTGGAAGTCCATCATCCATTTCGTCGTATGATATGGTACGAATTACAATTCATCTCATATGTTCCGAATATGCAAAATGTATAATATGTTACAAATTCCAATTTGTTCTCGCTAACATTAGCTAGGTTAGGATTAGCTAACATGCAAAGTAGTAAGTACTGTAGTTGCAAAGTTGTCTGTAATGAGATTCGAACACACAACCTTTGGGTTGGTAGACGTTCCCGTTAGACACACAACCAACCACCCTACCTTAAGTAACCTTCTGTCTTATGTAATCACACCAAACATAAAATACTGTATCATACTAATTTGAGTGTCCCGGATTTACATGTATTATGTTATGAGACAAGGCTGGAAGAAAACGCGGCAGTCACATTTGGCACGCTGAAATGTATAGAAAATGAATATGATTAAAGTTGAACAAATAAGAGATGTTGAACATTTTCCATCCTCTTTAAATTCAACATTTACAGAAAAGGTCTACTGCTCCACAGCCTAATTCTGTTTTTGTAAATATATTCACATCTTGGCAATATCTTTATTCGATTTATAGGCTGCATTTGGTCCAAATATATGTTTCAATTCATGCACCTACATATTAGCCTACAAGCTGGGTTGAGGGTAGTTTAATCATTTGCATCTTTGAAATTCTAATTTAAGTATATGTTTTAGTTAAGCCTATGTTTTATTCGTCTTTATATACCCCCAAGACAATATAAATCATTGGTGGAAGAAAGCAAAATAATACATGGGAAATATAGCACTGCATAATTTGGGAACATACGCGCATAAAATCAAGGCATCTGCTAAAAACTGTAATACGGCCATGGCTACATTGTTTCGACATTAAAACAAACAAGCAATGTTGCTTGGAATGTGCCTCTACCTAAAAACTATGCAGCAAACTGTTCACCCCTCCCTTTACCCAAATTAATACTGTGGCCTATGCTAAGCAGTCCTAAAACCGCATTGGATGAACAGCCACACGTGTATCAGCTCAAGCTTAACCAGGGTTCACTCAAAGGGCAGTTTGCTCCAGGACAGGAAGTCAACGAGGGCACCAGCGTCGGCAACGTCACGAAATCGAGCGCATTCATTGGCTAGTATCCAGGTTGTGGCTGGGTATGCAGATGCCACTGACACAACAAAATCTGTTTTCTGTAAATACAAGCCCATCTCCATCACATTCACATAGAGCATGCACATTGGGTTGTTTTATATAGCGAAAGCACAAATTATCGATCTAACAAAGTAATTTTCCCTGATGTGACTCCAGTGAGAGTAATTTTACGGTTTAGTTAACTGTATCGGGAGACTAATTATCCTGATAGTTAATACATGATCAATCACTGTTCTCAAGACAAAACCGTTAACTCCCTTTCCTTAAGAAATAAATGGCCTATAATTAATTGGGGGAAATGTCTTATTTGGATAACCGGCAGTGATTATAAAATTGGTCCAAAGCCAAACAGTCAATGCTATTAATTGTTATGCACATTTAAACATGTGTATTATTAATGATATATGCATGATTATTAGGTCATGTGGAGGTTTATACAAATAGTATGATTGCTTGTTACTGCCGCCATCGCCTGGACATAACATGAAGTAGTCATTGTACAGCCTTTTTATGATTTCAATATTCATAAACACAGGGGCGGACTGGCCATCTGGCATTTCGGGCCAATTCCAGATGGGCTGGTCCATTTTTAGCCCAGTGGGCCTGTCTAACTTTTTTGGGGGGCGCAAAATTATTATTGGTGACGAATGGAGACCTCAAGGTAAAAAATATGCCAGTGTGGGTGTCTCAAGGAATAAAATGAGCTGGTGTGTTAGAAATACCAGGGCTGATTTCTGGGCCCGGTCCTCCCCTGCATAAATACTTTAACCTTCAGGTATATAGAAATTCCATCTACCATGTGTCATTATCACTCTAAAAAGCTTCCTGGAGGATCCTTAAGATCATTTAACGTTAAAAAAAGGAAACTTTAGGTCAATGATCATCAACCTGTAGGTTCATTGAAGAACCCATACTCATTTAACCTTTGCAGATGTAAAAGGATGCTTTCAGGAACCCTTTTCAAAGAGGGGTTCATTTTGGAACCAACAGGACGCTCGTGCGTAAAATCCGAATATCCAAACGGACGCTTTAAAGGCCATTATACACACAAAAAATAATGATAGTTCTAAATAAGGGTTCTTTGGCTCGTAACGATAGCAGGATCCATTTTGGTGCTATATAGAACCTTTTTTGGAAGGTTCTATAAAAAACCATGCTCATAAAGTTTTGGGCTCCTGAGTGGCGGAGCGGTTTAAGGCACTGCATCTCCGTGCTAGAGATGTCACTACAGACCCTGGTACTATTCCAGGCTATCACAACAACTGGCTGTGATTGGGAGTCCCGTAGGGCGGTGCACAATTGGCCCAGCATTGTCCGGGTTAGGGTTTGGCCGGGGCAGGCTGTCATTGTAAATAAGAATTTGTTCTTAACTGAATTGCCTGGTTAAATAAAGAACCCTTTCCTAAGGTTCTATAAATAACTATTAAAAAAAGGTTCAACATAGCACCAAAAAGGTGGGTACAACCCATGGTTATATATAGAACCCTTTTTAATGGTTCTTTATAGAACCTCATTCTCAAAGGTTCTACAAATAAACTTTTGAAGAACCATACAAATTCCATAGGTTTTGTTATTGTGTTAATTGACTATTTGAATCAGGTGTGCCACTGATTCAGTCAACAGTTCTCAATTGATGCAAGGCCATATGTGAGTCTTTCACAGTCACTGGCCAAAGTCATATTTAAAGAGATTCTCTGGTACTTTTGTATACTAAAAAGTATTAGCTAGTAGTTCTGAAAGTAGCATTCACGAGCATTCACGAGCCAAAAGTGGTTGTGAAACATTGTGTACTAGGTTACATATGTGCAAATATGCTGTGTCCACTGAGCCGTTGGGCCCGCCCTGCAACCTCATTGGATAACACTGGCCAGGCATCTTGCTAGCTGTCACTCAAATGCAATGAGGCTGAAGCTCATAGGCTAGAACTCAAATTGCTAGGGGGCTGGCCCACGTGGGGGGAAATGTAGGGAAAATGGCGCGGCACAGCTTCAAGAAAACAGTCGCTTTCAAACTAAGGATTTTGTGGTTAATTGAGGTAAAACAGTAATTCTGCTCATAGATTCTGCATTTATGAACTACAAATTGACACTTCCAACCCAAAGCAGAAGGTTTAAAAAACACTTTCTTAGTCGCCAAAGACCGGAGCATGTTTTTAACATGTAATGGCATAACACAAGATATTAGATAAAATGGAATCCCACTCCCACTTATGATTGCACAAAAAGAGTTGTGAGTAAAAAAACATTTCTGAACTGTAAAGAACCATTGAAGGGCTCAAATGATTCTTTGGGTCAGTATGGTTCCACAGAACCATCATCCTTCCCAAAGTACCCTTTAGGAACCCTCTTTTCTTAGAGTTTACACAGGCAATGTTTTGAGGCTATACTGCAGAGCAATATTCCCAGCAATGGTTGCTGCAACCTTTTCCATTGAAAATGAGCAACTTTTTATTATCTGGTGAAATTTGATTGGAAGTGGCACCTAGTTGGCAAATTTGTGGGATCTTCCAATCAGAGCGCAGATATTAGCATAGTCATGTGATCACCATTCAAAAACTATTTAGAAACATGTCAGACGTTTTCTGAGTTGAAGCTAGAGAAAATCAACTCTGTCTTTGGAGTGAAATGTTGCATGTTTGTTAGCTGATACATTTAAGTACAGCTGTGGCAGTCAACAGCCAATAACAAACTATAAGAAACAACAGATGCTTGTGCTTTTCTTTCTTCTGTATTATATATCTATATGGTTGTCAAGGTGTATGTCAAATGTAATTCAACTGTAAAGGAAACAATAAAATTACAATTGGACTAAATGTGTTTCTGAACACTTGTAAATGCATTACAGAGACACAAATATGGCATCCCTATGATTAGTAATGGCTGGGAGGTTTCCCACTGGGCAAAAACTGTTTTAACATCATTTCAACAACAACAACAAAAAATACATGTGATGACATTGTGGGAAAGTGATTGGACTTGAAAAAAGTCATACTTTTTTTCATTTTATTTTTTTACCCAACTTTTAACCTTAATCCATTGACATGGTGACATCTTTTGTTGATTTCACGTTGAATTCATGTTAGTTGACAACTCAACCAAATATAAATAAAACTAGACGTTGAACTGACATTGTGCCCAGTGGGTTTTCTTTAGTCAGAAGTTACATGTTGGATAAATGCAGGCGTGGCAAAACAAGAGAAGGAACATAAATTCCCCACAAAAAAACCCGAAAAGGATTGAAAGACATAGATAACAATTCATCAAACAGCACAGCACGAAAACAGTACCCAGCACTCCGTTTGTCAGCCATTGTAAGAAGACAAAAAGTATAATAGAAATAAATGGTTAAAAAAATAGCACAACCATGCGCGTAGCCGGGTACTCAATAGTCCCATGAAATCATGTGCCACAACATGTATCAAGTCCCAAAACGAATTCAATAAACAGGTTACACTAATAGGATGGCATAAAAAAAAGGTACAGATTTTGGACTTCCCTTTGTTGCCTCTCAGTGAAAATAGCAATAGACCTACCTGTGGGGGGAAAGAAAGATCAGTTGCATTTTAGACCAAGCATATACGTTTGCTAAAATTGCTGACAACATATATTTTTTTTTTTGAATAGGTTATGACAGCATTACCAGTAAAGCCATCACTTTAAGTAGCCTTACTTGAGAAGCAGAAATCGATAAGTGATTTTCCACAAAAATACCAGCCCCGTCTCCCCAACCCCTCCTTGACATTGAATTCGAGGCTGCATTTGAGGCCATGGGCAATTTTGGGGGCATGGGCAATGCTGGGGTGCCTATAGACTTCTAAAGCGAAGGCTACACCATTTCAATGTAGGGCCCTAGGCTATTTCATTAGACTTTTGCTTGTCTTTCTGAGCTCGTTTTTTATTATGCAGCGCCTATTATGAATTTGGTGACATAGGCCACTTGAAAAATGAATAGGACCTGTTTTTCGAATCGGCCAATATAGGCTATGAATCTTTGAGAATTATGCGCATTATAGGAAAGGCCTTTCAAGATAATGTCGAGAAGGTGGCGCGAGCAAGACTGTGTAGTCTATATTTATACAGTGGGGAAGATCACCTGTTGTTCAGTTACATGTCACGTTACTTGACAGCTATTTTTATTATTTTAATGTCATCCCTATTGGCTACAGCTCATCCCCAAAGAAATTATAGCAATTGTTATAGGCCTACGCGTCTGTGATTGTCAGGCCAACCCAAGAAGGGTGGTTCATTTGCATTCACACGTTTTAATTGTTTAACTAATAATGTTAAACAGCTTGTCAGGGGTCTTGGTGAGGTCACATGGAAAAGTAGCGTTTCTACCTAATTAGTGCGTCTTTTCCCAACCTTAAGCCGCCAAATGCACACCCAAGGAGAGGTTGTCATCTTTAATTGCCCCTAACTGAAATACCCGCATAGTCATGTTTTCAAACTTGACCAGGTGTTTGCTGAATTGGGTATTGATGGTCTTTAAACATGTTTTTCCAATCTAATGTTTTGCTCTTAACTGAGAATAATATGCTACATTCTTGAAGCTATATTGTGGAGAAACCTTCCTCAATTTCTTTCCACCTTGGAATAATTATTTGTCGACAGTAAACTACTATATATATATATATCGACAAAGAATGATTTTTATGAAATAATATGTGTAGCCTATATAGAGCATGTAGCCTAGACCTGGGCAGTTTAGTTCGAAGTCGGTAAAACAACAGGCATAGCTATATATATATATATATATATATATATATATATATATATATATATATATACAAATGCTGCTAAACAAAATGTCCAATTCAGCACAAATTGGATGGTTGCTTGTGAATATTCAATAAAATAATACAATATTTCAACTAGGCAAATAGGTTGATTCTTCAATCGTACTTGTTTTTAACTGACTTGCCTAGTTAGAACATTTTTTTCAAACTTAACTCCATTATCCGAACTTGTTTTCTTTCAGTTCAACTCTTAAAATACAGGTACAACTCAATGAAAAGGTATGTTCAAGGACTTTAATTGTATTAAATTGGCTGTTTGACTACTTTGTTACTGATTTGATATGCCATCACATGGGACTTGTCACAACATTGACAGAATCCTTCAGCTGATCAAACCTTTTGTATAGGATGGTCACCTAACTCCATTAAAACAGTTTAAACAAAAATGTTTCTCATTGCCAAAAGGTGAACTATTGCAAGTCCCTGAAAAAGCCGTGGATGCCATTTAACTGAAACGCATGTAAGCTATCAAATGTTGAAGGACCTAGTTGTTTATCACATGATATTCGCCTTTCTATTGCCCTTGCCCCTTCCCCTATCCATTAGATTATGTTTGACAGCTATGCTACGGTGGAAAATGCATACTCATAGAGTGAAAAGGTTAAGAGTTTTGGGCATTTCGTTAGCTCCAGACGGTTACGCAGGAAGAAAGGAAAAATATTTCAATATATAATCCTCAGACGTGTTCAGGTACCCGAGCAGAGCAGTTTATGTGTGCCATGTGCCTTTGCATAACGCAAATAAATGGCCGACCTGTCCGTTAACCCTGTCTCAGTGGGCTTAGCAAAGTGATTTAAACAAGACCTAGCGAACTCATTAAGCCAAGTCTTAAGAGTGTACTTTACACAAAACCGCCAATCTCCATGTTTTATACTTGCCAACAACAATTGTACTCTGAAACGACACTTGAACCACTGAACAATGTTTCTAATAAGTGTGTACAGTAGCTTGCAGACATCGATCAGTTCCTACATAAGTAGACGACATGAAGAGAAAGGACATGGGTAGATGATATGGAGCAAGTCTGATTTAACTTATTGTATGGGCAATAATAGGCTATATTGTATAACACCAGGTGTCAAAGCGCCCAAAATAACAACTTAATTTGCTTTAGGTTATGTCCATATCGCATTCTCTTGTTGAAAAGACTCTAAACACGGACGGAATAGGCTTTAGTATTGTATTACTTCCGATATCTATCTCGTTTAAGGATTTCAAATGGAAAATAATTGTCAAAATATTATAGGACAAATACCTTTGTCACAAAACGCAAGCTTGAAAAATACATAGAAATCCCACACACCAATGTTTACTTGGAAAAATACATGGTTCCATAATATCCATGAATTAAAACGTTGTATAGCTATATCAACACATACAATATGCAACACATATTGCACAATATGCAACACATATTGCACAATATGCAACACATATTGCACCATAAACTATCTGACTAATACGTCTATATTGCAAGTAGGCCTAAGTAGCCTAATTATATTATCGTAAAAACATTTTGGGCAACTTTATTGTTTCATATATTGAAGTTCTTTGCATGTTTTTCGTTTCGGCAATAGCATGCTTACTATTCTGAAAACATACATTTGAAGAGCACATTTAATTCCTCTTTTTGAAGAAGACATACTTCCTCTTAGATTTAGAGAACATTCTCATCATGCCAGTCATATAAAATAACACGATATTTACAACCATATCTAGTTCATGTGTATTAGCCTTATCAAAATACGTTGTGTTTATTCATTATTAATAGTTAAAGATAAGATTGGCAAATTGTACATAAGTTAATAGAAATAATATAACTTATTATTTATGCATAACTTAGCCTAAAAGGTTACACATATGCCAAAAGCTGTGTGACAATGGTATAATGGACAGAGCCTGTTTAAATAATTGAACATGCACTGTCGTCATCTTATTCATTATTTTTGTTAGTTCCTAAATATAAGGCATTGTCTCAAAATGCTAGACTAATTCAAGGTCTGTAGCCTATCTACAACAGAAAATAATGATTAGGAACCAAACAAAACAATTAATCCAACTTATTTCTCTTGTGTTACATTGTATTTAGAGTGATGGTGATTACTGATTGTGATAGTCACTGAATTCCCATAACATCTCACTCAACCTGTTGAGTTGGTTTTACAACTGTAGGCGACAAATGACATGATTATTTTAATATTCTCCACGCACTGTTTTGGAGGGGGCGAATATAGGCTAGTAGCCGTGCTTGTAGATTACACGTTGATCTTATCAGATCTTTCGAAGTTGATCACTTTATAATTCATTTCGTGGTTTGGGTTCAATATAATTATTAGAAGACACCCGGTGAAAAGAATGGCACGGCCCCTCCGTGGGCTAATTCAGGTATTTATCATGTTACGCTCGTAAGAGAAAGTGTTTCATGAATTTCTTGACCCTCCTGCAGGTGCTCGTTCTCCCCTGAACATAGCGTGAGGACAAAAGTGCCACAAGTTTTGACCGTTTCTGCACCGACACTCCCCTCTTGTGGACTAGGGAAGTGGTGGTTTGGTTTCAGATCCATGCATCCAAATCAGTGTCTCGTGACACGAGCATTATGCCAGCGATTATCTAGCAAGCCTTCAAAGTTTCTGCATGAAACTAGAACTCGTATAGCTATTTTGTAGTTTCCATGTGCTTCGGCATGGTAGGCTACTTTATTTCTCCCATTAATGTTATATGATAAGACTGTTTTCATTTTACCCAAACAAAGTTGTTGTCAATGGTATACATAATCACTATAGCCTACTGTTGATGTTTTAAAAATCCAGTAAAGCATTTATTTATATTAATTTGTACCACCCCTGAAAGGCGTTTGTTGGTCATTTGTCACTTTTCTGATGCAAAAAGAGGGGTAAATTCTTATTCATACAACACATAAATAGTGTAATACAATACAACACACTGGCCTTTACAGTTATCATTTCTAGTACATTTACTAATCCCAATTCAAGATGGTAATAAATTGACCTAAATGGAAATAAAGAGGCAAGCTAATGACAAAGAACAGACATGAATACAGTGCATCTGCAATCTGAGAAACAGAACCCTTCTTCCCAGTTGGATAATTAGTAGGGACATTGTGTTTACCATCCTTGAATATGTCTTGTACTCCAGGATTTTGCAAGCATTTTCCAATTAGGCAGATATAAATTGATAATAATAATGCTGGAAGATTGCAACAAGAAACAATGCTAGTGAAATCATTAGTGGTGGAACATGAATCCAGCTAAACATAAAATGTTGCCTGATTCATCCAGGCCTTTATGCACTTTGTGAAAGGAGAGAAGGGCCCTTGTCCCCACAACCAATATACACTTTTAAGGCTCTTAAACCCCATCACAGTGTTTGCTCCTGTGCTAGCATCATTAATGGATGTTTTTTTAATTTTTTAATTTCTTCTCCTTTAAAAAAGATGATTAACCTGGTTTTGGAGAAGCTCAACTGCATTGCCTGTACTGTTTGTGCACGCCAGATCTGGGTTCAAATACTATTTATTGTATTTCAATTACTTTCACATACATTTTGAAGTATTTGGATATTTGTTCTTTGGAAAATACAAGAAGCTAAATATTGGAATATTGGAATGTATTATTGGAATGTATTTTGGCATGTATTTGAAAATATTTGAAAATACTCCAACACACAGACAAGTGTTTTTTCAAATAATTAAATACTCCATGCATTTAAGCCCAGGTCTGTTTGGTCCTATGGGTATTTAAAATAGTGTGTTTGGAAACAGGGGGTGTTATGTGTGTTTATTATATTGTCGTTTGGATGCTTGAGGAAGAACCAATAGTGGAGGTCTTGGCAGTTTTACATTTGAAGGTAATGACTGTGTTTGAGTGCATCAAAACTGTGATGCATCATGGGGAAATTGTAACTGACTGATCAAAAGATAGTGTTAAGTCGTTATTTATGATGCAAGGTGATTTGTAGATCAGTCATTTGGAAGTCGCATGCACTGTCAGCTGCAATGTCGAACAAGCCCATTGTATCTATGGCAGGGAGTTGCCTTGCTGTGCATGATGATGTCATATTGCTGAGTACATATTCACACAATGTGAGTAAACAGATGACTCCTGATGCAATAACGTGGGACTGTTGTATCGTGTGTGCACTTAACCAGGCAGATAACTGAAATAATGAATTTTAATTATAAAATAGTGAACTACACCACATTGTTTGCACTTACCCCATGTCAGGGCCGGTTCCAGGCATAAGCCACAGAAGCAGTCGCTTTTATTTTTAAGAACTCAGTCGGGGTCTCAACTTACTATTGAGAGTAAGAATAGTAGAATACATTTTGTTGTGCATCAGCAGTTTCTCTGCTGTTATGTCAGTCACTGACAGTCATTCAATTAGCCATGTCAGCTAACAATTCTTAGATTTGTAAGTAGTCTAGCCAGCTATCTAAACTTGTAGTAATCATGGCTGAATAACAACCGGGAACACAGGGCATGTGCCAAGGGGCCCTGACCTCCAGGAGGCCCCCATTGGTTTTGTTAGTAATTTTCACTCAGATATTATATTAACATGGCATATCATTACAAAATGTTTAGAATTGCAGGAAATTAGCTTTAAAACTACAAAAATGTCTCTCCACCCCATATTAAATGGGTAGAATTAGCTGTAAAATTGCAATGTTTTCTCTCTGCCCCATGGCAAAATAGCAGAAAGCGTGCCTTGAAATGGCAACATTTTCTCTATGCCCCTTGGCAAAAAAGAAATAATAGCAGGAAATGAACTTAAAAACTAAAATGTTTCTCTCCACCATCAAGAGGAGGGAAACAAATGTTTTGCCGCAAGTTGGGGGGCCTCCAACCAAATCTCGCTCAGGGCCCCCAAAAGAATACAGCCGGCCCTACCACATGTGCAATTATCGGTCCTCTGAACCAACATGTAGTACTAACATAATTGACTGACAACCATCATTGTAGAATTATATATTGACAAGATAGTCGAATGACCACTCTAACAATGGAAATACATGAAAGGCAGGTGGGAGCTTAGGTGGGACCATTCTAACCAATGAGAGGGCAGATACGCGTGTGAACAACAGGCACAACTAAGTCGTTTTTCTCAAAGTTGACGGAATGCCACGTGCCTCCACTTATATCAGTACATTTGTAACAGCCTAAGCAATAAGAAACGTATATTTGTTTAAATAAACATCACATAATTCGACACTCTCATAGAGCTCCATACAAAAAAGGACTTATCTCAGGCGGAAAGATTTTGGGCGGAGTAAATCCACTCGCTTTGCCTCTTCCTCTCTGGTTTGACTGTGAAAAAGTCACATAGTAAGTGACCACTAGATGGGGCAAGGAGCTGATATTTTGTGCACCACTGGCTCGGATGCTGTAGTGACCTGTCAAGGTTCTTTTCTCTCTTTTTTTCACCAGTTGCCACAGTAACTGAATATATTTGGATCTCTCTCAATGAGACAATAATGGAGGAAAATGTTGGATCTTTTTTTGACTAAGGAGTAGTTCTTCGTCTCTCAAATGACTCCACCTTTCTGGCTTGAAAGGGGGGAAAGAAGAAAATTCGCCATTCGGCCTCTGTGAAGTATGTGCTGCTTTGGCGTCTGGCTCAGCTCTGGCTGACTTCATTGGAAACTTGTGCTGCATCACTCCTCAGTGTAGGTCTTCTCCTTCCCTGGATGGTTAACATTCACAAGGCCGCAGGGCCAGACGGATTACCAGGACGCGTACTCAGTGTCTTTACTGACATCTTCAACCTCTCGCTGACCCAGTGTGTAATACCTACATGTTTCAAGCAGACCACCATTGTCCCTGTTACCAAAAGCTCCAAGGTAACCTGTCTAAATGACTAGCAGCGGTAACTCACCAGAACTACCATCATTATGACCAGCAATACGACTTCCATGGAGCAGATCCTTTGTTCACTCTCCCCAGAGCAATCAAACTTAATCCAGAGGCCGACCCAAAACATCACTGGCGGAGGAGAGCCACTCGATGCGGCCTGCTAGTTCGACTTAGGAGGCGCGCACACCACCCACCGCTTCCGGGTATATTACTCGCTAATGTTCAGTCTTTGGATAACAAAGTTGATGAGCTTCGAGCAAGGATTTCTTTCCAGAGAGAAATCGGGGCCTGTAACATACTTTGTTTCACAGAACCATGGCTCTCTCGGGATACTCTATTGGAGTCAGTACAGCCAGCAGGATTCTCGGTACATCGCGCAAATAAATATCTCTCCGGGAAGCAGAAGGGCAGAGGGGTGTAGAATACCTCACAATTAAATGCAGACCACATTATCTCCCAAGAGAATTCTCCTCCGTCATCGCCACGGCCGTTTACATCCCACCTCAAGCCAAAACCTCAACGGCCCTCAAAGAACTTCACTGGACTTTATGCAAACTGAAAACCACATATCCTGAAGCTGCATTTATTGTAGCTGGGGATTTTAACAAAGCAAATCTGAGGACTAGGCTGCCGAAATTCTATCAACATATTGACTGTCCTACTTGCTCTACTAAGACTTTCGACCATTGCTATTCAAACTTCCAGAACCCGCCCTTCCCCGCCCTCCTTTCAGCAAATCTGACCACGAATCCATCTTGCTCCTCCCATCCTATAGGCAGAAACTCAAACAGGAAGTGCCCATGCTTCATACTATTCAATGCTGGTCTGATCAATCGGAATCCACGCTTCAGGATTGTTTTGATCACGTGAACTGGGATATGTTCCAGGTAGAGTGCGAAAATAATCTACATGCATACACGGATACGGTGACTGAGTTCATAAGGAAGTGTATAGGAGACGTAGTACTCACTGTGACTATTAAAACCTACCCTAACCAGAAACCGTGGATAGATGGTAGCATTCGCGTGAAACTGAAAGCGCGAACCACCGCATTTAACAATGGCAAGGCGACTGGTAATATGTCAGAATATAAACAGTGTAGTTATTCACTCTGCAAGGCAATCAAACACGCTAAACGTCATTCAACGGCTCAGACACGAGACGTATGTGGCAGGGACTTCAGACAATCACGGACTACAAAAGGAAAACCAGCCACATCGCCGAGAACGACGTCTTGCTTCCGGACAGGCTAAACACATTTTTCGCACGCTTTGAGTATAACACGGTGCCACCGACGCGGCCCACTACCAAGGACTGTGGGCTCTCCTTCTCCGTGGCCGACGTGAGTAAAACATTTAAATGCGTTAACCCTCGCAAGGCTACCAGTCCAGACGGCATCCCTAGCTGCGTCCTCAGAGCATGCGCAGACCAACTGGCTGGTGTGTTTACAGGCATATTCAATCTCTCCCTATCCCAGTGTGCTGTCCCCACATGCTTCAAGATGGCCACCATTGTTCCTGTACCCAAGAAGGCAAAGGTAACTGAACTTAATAACTATCGCCCTGAAGCACTCACCTCTGACATCATGAAGTGCTTTGAGAGACTAGTCAAGGATCATATCACCTCTACCTTACCTGCCACCCTAGACCCATTTCAATTTGCTTACCACTCCAATAGATCAGCTCCCTCCTGTACTCCCTGTTCACCCATGACTGCGTGACCAAGCACACCTCCAACTCAATCATCAAGTTTGGAGATGACACAACAGTATTAGGCCAACAATGACGAGCGCCTACAGGGAGGAGGTGAAGCTCTGGGAGTGTGGTGCCTGGAAAACAACCTCTCACTCAACATCAACAAAACAAAGAAGATGATCGTGGACATCCGGAAACATCAGAGGTTTTCACCCCCCTATCTACATCAACGGGACCACAGTGGAGAAGATGGAAAGCTTCAAGTTCCTTGGCGTACACATCACTGACAAACTGAAATGGACCACCCACACAGACAGTGTTGTGAAGAAGGCACAACAGAGCCTCTTCAACCTCAGGAGATTAAAGAAAGTTGGCTTGTCACCTAAAACCCTCACATTTTTACAGATGCTCAATTGAAAGCATCCTGTCGGGCTGTATCACAGCCTGGTACGGCAACTGCACCGCCCGCAACCACAAGGCTCTGCAGAGGGTGGTGCGGTCTGCCCAACGCATTACCGGGGCAAACTACCCGCCATCGAGGACACCTACAGCACCTGATGTCACAGGAAGGCCAAAAAGATCATTAAGGACATCAACCACCCGAGACACTGCCCGTTCACCCCGCTTTCATCCAGAAGGTGAGGTCAGTACAGGTGCATCAAAGCTGGGACCGAGAGACTGAAAAACAGCTTCTATCTCAAGGCCATCAGACTGTCAAACAGCCATCACTAGCATATTAGAGGCTGCTGCCTATAGGCATAGACTAGGAATCACTGGCCACTTTAAGGAATGGAACACTAGTCACTTAATAATGTTTACATATCTTGCATTTCTCATCTCATATGATATACTGTATTCTATACTATTCTACTGTATCTTAGTCCGTTCCGCTCTGACATCGCTCGTCCATATGTATATAGTCTTAATTCATTCCTACTTAGATTTGTGTGCATTGGGTATATGTTGTGTAATTTGTTAGATATTACTTGTTACATATTAATGTACTGTCAGAGCTAGAAGCACAAGCATTTCGCTACACCCACAATAACATCTGCTAATCACGTGTATGTGACCAATATCATTTGATTTGATCACCCCTTAGCACTCACATCTATAGCCATGAAATGCTTTGAAATGGCTCACATTAACACCGTCATCCCAGACACCCTGGACCCACTCCAATTTGCATACCGCACCAACAGATCCACAGATGATGCAATCTCTATTGCACTCCATACTTCCCTTTCCCGCCTGGACAATATGAAGGAACACCTACGTGAGAATGATGTTCATTGAGAACAGCTCAGCGTTCAGCACCATAGTACCCTCCAAGCTCATAACTAAGCTAAGGACCCTGGGACTGAACACCTCCCTCTGCAACTGGATCCTGGACTTCTTGACGGGCCGCCTCCCAGGTGGTGACTGTAGGCAACAACACATCCGCCACGCTGACCCTCAACACGGGGGCCCCTCAGTGGTGCGTGCTTATTCCCCTCCTATACTCCCTGTTCACCCATGATTGTGTGGCCACACATGACTCCAACACCATTAAGTTCACCAACAACTGGGCCTCCCGAGTGGCGCAGTGGTCTAAGGCACTGCATCGCAGTGCTAGCTGTGCCACTAGAGATTCTGGGTTTGAGTCCAGGCTCTGTTGCAGCCGGCCGCAACCGGGAGACCCATGGGGCGGCGCACAATTGGCCCAGCGTCATCCGGGTTAGGGGAGGGTTTGCCGGCAGGGATGTCCTTGTTGCATCGTGCACTAGCGACTCCTGTGGCAGGCCGGGCACAGTGCACACTGACACGGTCGCCAGGTGTACGGTGTTTCCTCTGACACATTGGTGTGGCTGGCATCCGGGTTAAGTGGACATTGTATCAAGAAGCAGTGCGGCTTGGTTGGGTGGTGTTTCAGAGGACGCGCAGCTCTCGACTTTCGCCTCTCCCGAGTCTGTACGGGAGTTACAGCGATGAGACAAGACTGTAACTACCAATTGGATACCACGAAATTGGGGAGAAAAAGGGGGGGGGGGGAGAGAAAAGTTGACCAACAACACAACAATGGTAGGCCTGATCACCGACGACAACGAGACAGCCCATAGGGAGGAGGTCAGAGACCTGGCAGTGTGGTGCCAGACAACAACCTCTCTTTCAATGTCAGCATGACAAAGGAACTGATCATGGACTACAGGAAATGGAGGGTCAAGCACGACCCCATTCACATCGATGGGGATGTAGTGGAGCGGATCGAAAGCTTCAAGGATCTATGTGGTCCAAACACACCAACGCAGTCCTGAAGAGTGCACGACAATGCCTTTTCTCCCTCAGGAGGCAGAAAAGATTTGGCATGGGCCCTCAGATCCTCAAAGTTCTACAGCTGCACCATGGAGAGAATCTTGACTGGCTCCATCACTGCTTGGTATGGCAATTGCTTGGCATCCGATCGTAAGGCGCTCCAGAGGGCAGTGAGTACGGCCCAGTACATTACTGGGGCCAAGCTTTCTGCCATCCAAGCTTTCTGCCATCCAGGAACTTTATACCAGGCGGTGTCAGAGGAAGGCCCTAAACATTTTCAGACTCCAGCCACCCAAGTCATAAACTCTTCTCTCTGCATGGCAAGCATTACCGATGCACCAAGTCTGGAACCAACAGGACCCTGAACAGCTTCTAACCCCAAGCCATAAGACTGTTAAAGACTGCCAAATAGCTACCCTGACTATCTGCATTGACCCCTTTTGCACTAACTTTTTGATTGATCACATACGCTGCTGCTACTGTTTACTATCTGTCACTTTAATCCTAGTTACAGTATATGTACATACAGTTGAAGACGGAAGTTTACATACACTTAGGTTGGAGTCATTAAAACTCATTTTTCAATCACTCCACAAATTTCTTGTTAACAAACTATAGTTTTGGCAAGTCGGTTAGGACATCTACTTTGTGCATGACACAAGTCATTTTTCCAACAATTGTTTACAGACAGATTATTTCACTTAATCACAATTCCAGTGGGTCAGAAGTTTACATACACTAAGCTGACTGTGCCTTTAAACAGCTTGGAAAATTCCAGAAAATGATGTCATGGCTTTAGAAGCTTCTGATAGGCTAATTGACACATTTCAGTCAATTGGAGGTGTACCTGTGGATGTGTTTCAAAGCCTACCTTCAAACTCAGTGCCTCTTTGATTGACATCATTGGAAAATCAAAAGAACTCAGCCAAGACCTCAGAAAAAAAAACTGTAGACCTCCACAAGTCTGGTTCGTCCTTGGGAGCAATTTCCAAATGCCTGAAGGTACCATCTGTACAAACAATTCATCTGTACAAACAATAGTGCGCAAGTATAAACACCATGGGACCATGCAGCCGTCATACCGCTCAGGAAGGAGACGCGTTCTGTCTCTTAGAGATGAACGTACTTTGGTGCAACAAGTGCAAATCAATCCCAGAACAACAGCAAAAGACCTTGTGAAGATGCTGGAGGAAACAGGTACAAAAGTATCTATAGCCACAGTAAAACGAGTCCTATCTCGACATAACCTGAAAGGCCGCTCAGCAAGGAAGAAGCCACTGCCCCAAAACTGCCATAAAAAAGCCAGACTACGGTTAACAACTGCACATGGGGACAAAGATCTTACTTTTTGGAGAAATGTCCTCTGGTCTGATGAAACAAAAATAGAACTGTTTGGCCATAATGACCATTGTTATGTTTGGCGGAAAAGGGGGAGACTTGCAAGCCGAAGAACCCCATCCCAACCGTGAAGCACGGGGGTGGCAGCATCATGTTGTGGAGATGCTTTGCTGCAGGAGGGACTGATGCACTTCACAAAATAGTTGGCATCATGAGGATGGAAAATTATGTGGATATATTGAAGCAACATCTCAAGACATCAGTCAAGAAGTTAAAGCTTGGTCGCAAATGTGTCTTCCAAATGGACAATGACCCCAAGCATACTTCCAAAGTTGTGGCAATATGGCTTAAGGACAACAAAGTCAAGGTATTGGAGTGGCCATCACAAAGCCCTGACCTCAATCCCATAGAACATTTGTGGGCAGAACTGAAAAAGCATGTGCAAGAAATGTGCAGTTACACCAGCTCTGTCAGGAGGAATGGGTCGAAATTCACCCAACTTATTGTGGAAAGCTTGTGGAAGGCTACCTGAAACGTTTGACCCAAGTTAAACAATTAAAAAGGCTATGCTACCAAATACTAATTGAGTGTATGTAAAATTCTGACCCACTGGGAATGTGATGAAAGAAATAAAAGCTGAAATAAATCACTCTCAACTATTATTCTGACATTTCACATTCTTAAAATAAAGTGGTGATTGTAACTGGCCTAAGACAGGGGATTTTTACTAGGATTAAATGTCAGGAATTGTGAAAAACTGAGTTTAAATGTATTTGCCTAAGGTGTATGTAAACTTTCGACTTCAACTGTACATATATAGACATACACACATTTATATACATTTACACATATATACACATATACATACACACATACATACATACACACACACACACGTATACGCACATACATATACATATCTACACAAACATTCATACCCCAAAATAATAATCTACACTAACTTAAAATATACACATACATAATAAAATGTTAAGAGAAAAAAAAAATACAAATTAAAAAAAATAAAGTACAAATAATAATTATATGTACACACACCTACACATATAAACACAAGCACCACAGAAGGCTGGTGGGAATCTAATTGGGAGAGCGGCCCACGGCTCTGACAGAAGCAGAACGGCACAAAACACCAACTTGCTATCCAGGTGTCTGCATCTGCCCCGCCCCATCCATCACCCTTAGTCCCCTGCAACCAATAAATAAATGGTATGATAAGCATAATGTAAGAATTGAGAAATAAATAACGAAACAAAAATGGGGGAATATAAGTATATCCATCCAAAGTGTCAATGATCAATCCTGGAAGGCCACTCAAACAGGCATCGCTCTGAACTCCAACGACAGGTCAGTCGTCCAGCCGGAATGAACGTGAAATGAACGTTAAATGAGAGCTCTGACCGCCCTCCATTGGTCAGCTCAGCGTCTTACATGTTCGGTAGCAACAATAAACCTAAAGTTGGCAGCCCTTGCTGAGATAGTTTAATAAGGTTTCACCCGTTATGTTATAGTATGGATTCGAGTCCATGAGCAGACGCTAACACACAATGACAAGGCGCTCTAACCCGTACGGGGGATTGGTGTATATTCCCGGATAAACTTCTCTGGGTCCAAAACCGAGGAGAGCCAAATCTTCTCACCGGAAGGAGGGGTAATTCTGAGTCTTGCAGGGAAGAGCAAGGCTGGGCGAAGATGGAGTTTGTAGAGTTTGGTCATGACATCTCTGTAGCCGGTGCGATGCTTTGCCACATCGGGCACATAACCCTCATAAATAAAAGACATCCCTTCCGTGTCTAACAGGTTACCCCTGATTTGAGCCTCACACAAGATAAGATCCTTGGTCTTGAAATTATGATTACTGGGCGAGGACATTGGCCCGGTCCAGGCACTGGGACAAGAGCGCGATGTGCTCGGTCCAGCTGGGGATCCGAAGCCAAAACATCCGATCCCATTGCATCCCTGAATAGCTTGGCGAAGAAGTCGGTGGGGCGAGAGCCAGCCTCCACCCCCCTGCCAGACCAACAACGCAAAGGTTATGACGTCTGGATCGGCCCTCTAGGTTGACCACTTTCACAGAAAGCCTTTGCACACTATCCTGTAAGGACGTGCATAGCTTCTCTAACTCGTCGATTCTACCAGCGTTGAATTCAGAAGCCTTCTCAAGGTCCACAATACTCTGGCCCTGCGAAGCAACCGTTCGAATGGTGCTCTTCGATTTTGGTGTCCAGTTCAGCAAAAGTAGCCTTAAAATCCTCAGCTATAGCAACACGTAGTTCTCCCAGAGCCAGGGTAAGTTCTGTAAGTGTCACGTTGTTACCTGTTGTCTGTCTCGTTGTTCGGTGGGGAGGAGGCCTCCGACGACAATTTATTGTCCTTTGGTCGCCTATTACTCGGCATGTTCACATAGAAAGTTACAATATTGTATTAGAAAGAGCCATTTTTGTAAAAAGTGCTGTAAAGTAGGTTAAGGAGGATTGTTTCGCAAAAAAGTTGCAGGAGCCTCTCTCACACATCCGTTCACTCCAACATGCTAGCTCCGCCCCCTCGCTATTGGAATTTTAACATATTGTCCATTGTGTAATTTACCGATGGTCCCTAACTAGCCCCATAGGGATCTCCAAAGTCAACCCAAATTGGGCTGGGAAATGTTTTGGAAACGCTTCCCTAGTCTATATGAATATAACGTTTCACTTCCCTTTCTCTTTTAAGTTCAAGTTCATGTTTGTTTATTTATTTGTCATATAGAGTGCCTTCGGAAAGTATTCAGACCCCTTTAGTTTTTCCACATTTTGTTATATTACAGCCTTATTCTAAAATTGATTAAATAAATAAGAAAAATCCTCAGCAATCTACACACAATACCCCATAATGACAAAGTGAAAACAGGTTTTTAGAAATGTTTGAATATGTATTATAAATTAAAAACAGAAATACCTTATTTACATAAGTATTCAGACCCTTTGCTGGAACTTGAAAGTGAGCTCAGGTGCATCCTGTTTCCATTGTTCATCCTTGAGATGTTTCTACAACTTCATTGGAGTCCACCTGTGGTAAATTCAATTGATTGGACATGATTTGAAAGGCACACACCTGTCTATATAAGGTCCCACAGTTGACAGTGCATGTCAGAGCAAAAACCAAGCCATGAGGTTGAAGGAATTGTCCATAGAGGTCAGAGACAGGATTGTGTCGAGGCACAGATTTGGGGAAGGGTACCAAAACATTTCTGCCGCATTGAAGGTCCCCAAGAACACGGAGGCCTCAATCATTCTTAAATGGAAGAAGTTTGGAACCACCAAGACTCTGTCTAGAGCTGGCCGCCCGGCCAAACTGAGCAATTGGGGGAGAAGGGCCTTGGTCAGGGAGGTGACCAAGAATCCGATGGTCACTATGACAGAGGTCCAGAGTTCCTCTGTGGAGATGGGAGAACCTTCCAGATGGACAACCATCTCTGCAGCACTCCACCAATCAGGCCTTTATGGTAGAGCGGCCAGACGGAAGCCACTCCTCAGTAAAAGGCACATGACAGCCCGCCTGGAGTTTGCCAAAAGGCACCTAAAGGACTCTCAGACCCTGAGAAACTGTCACGTCCTGGCCAGTATAAGGGTTAATTGTTATTGTAGTTTGGTCAGGACGTGGCAGAGGGTATTTGTCTTATGTGGTTCGGGGTGGTGTGTTTGTTGAAGGGCGTTTGATTTATTATTTCCGGGTTTTGGTTTATGTTCTATGTTTAGGTATTTCTATGTTTAGTCGAGTTAGTGTATTTCTATGTTAGGTTAATGGGGGGGGTTGGGACTCTCAATTGGAGGCAGGTGCTTCCTCGTTGCCTCTGATTGAGAGTCCTATATATGGGTAATTGTTTGGTGTAGGTTTTGTGAGAGATTGTTTCATGTCTAGCGTGTGTGAGCCTGAGAAGACTGATCGTTTCTTGTCTAGCGTGTGTGAGCCTGAGAAGACTGTTCGTTGATCGTGAGTTCGTTTTGTTATTTTTGTGTTAATTTTGAGTCAAATAAAAGTGCAAGATGAGCAACCACATACCTGCTGCATTTTGGTCCTCCTTTCCCAACGACAACCGTGACAGAAACAAGATTATTCAGTATGATGAAACCAAGATTGAACTCTTCAGCCTAAATGCCAGGTGTCACATCTGGAGGACACCTGGCAGAATCCCTACAGTGAAGCATGGTGGTGGCAGCATCATGCTGTAGGATGTTTTTCAGCAGCAGGGACTGGGAGACTAGTCAGGATCGAGGAAAGGATGAACGGAGCAAAGTACAGAGAGATCCTTGATGAAAACCTTCTCCATAGCGTTCAGGACCTCAGACTGGGGTGAAGGTTCACCTTCCAACTGGACAACAACCCTAAGCACACAGCCAAAACAATGCAGGAGTGGCTTCGAGACAACTCTCTGAATGTCCTTGAGTGGACCAGCCAGAGCCCGGACTTGAACCTGATCAAACATTTCTGGAGAGCTGAAAATAGCTGTGCAGCGATGCTCCACATCCAACCAATACATTTACAAAAATGTCTAAAAACCTGGTTTTCCTTTGCCATTATAGGGTATTGTGTGTAGATTGATAAAGTAAAAAACGATTTCATCTATTTTAGGATAAGTCTAACGTAACAAAGTGTGGAAAAAGTAGAGGTCAGTATACTTTCCGAATGGAGCGCACAGTGTAATGAAAAGTTTACTTGCAGCTTAATCTCTAGACAATGCAGCAAAAATAGAAAACGTAAGAAGCTAAGTAAATAAAGAGTAATATAAAATAAAAGCTCAGTTAAATAATTTTACCAATTTATTAATATGTGCAGCTTTTTACAAATAGTTACATAGCCTATATGGAAATAACAGACATGAGCCAAGCATGTTTACCTGTAGAATGGAATAACGTTAGGTTATAAGACCTCTATGATTAATTTCATTTAGTCAGTTCTTCCCCCTCAACATTGCCCATTTTAAACAGGGTTAAATATCTAGTTTTAATAAATTAACACTCAGTGGATTTTAAAATCTTCCTACTATTCTGACTTATATCAACATCCTTAGCTTGCCCACTCCCAAAATATACTGTTAAATAACTCTCTCTGACAGACACCCAATAGTTTAAGGATGCTGAGCGCTAACGCTAGCTTACTAGCATTAGCCAACTCTTATGCGGAGACTAGCAAGATAACTACCACCAACCCTGCACAAACCTGTGTCTAACTCTGCTGCTGCTGCACTTTGACTCTCTGGCTGTTCTGTCCTCTCCACCTCAGCCACTGCTGCCCGTTCCTGCACAACCTGCTCGCTTTTTTTGCCTCTCTTTTGGAAGGATTTATCCGAATATCCATATTTGCTCTGTGTTATGCAGCAGACTCTGACTGAGTGACAGGCATTTTTCTGAGTGCTGACATTGGCATCTAACCCGTGCTGTAGGAGTGGGGGAGGGATCAAGGGACGTGAGTTGTCCACTGCGTTGAGAAATCTCAACCAATCACAGTAGGCACCGCGTCATTCCAGGGCTGCTTGCAGTGCCTGCTACTGCCTAGTGTACTATTTAATGGTTTTGATATGATTTATTTCAGAAATTCTGACATAGATAAAGATATAGTATATTTAATTCAACTGCTAATAATACTAGGTAAATTTCATATTTACAAATGCAAATGGTCTAATTCAAAACCTAACTTTTTTCACTTTATAAATGAGTTTAAAATATGGCACCACTTTAACTAAAATGAAAAACAAAAAGGCAGTTAACTTGTTGTATTATTAATGAATATGATTTGTTTGTTTAGGATTCCTGGCAATGTAAATAGTTTGTTTGTATGCTTGTTTGCGTGTGACTATTGCTCTTTTGTTTGTTGATATTTGTTAATAAAAAAATTTAAAATATTTAAAAAATGCTACTGCCTAGTGCATTATATAGTATTGTTTATTTTTGTCCTTATAATTTGTCAGTAAAACATATACTTTTAAATACTGCATAGCTCAAGTTATGTTTTAGTTTTTTTTACCATCAAAAGGTTCGGGGCTGGACCAAAAACATTAGATGTGATCTGTTTTCTCCTTATGCACTACACCCCACAATTCTCAGGCTAAAAAAAGTTTAGAATATAATATTTTTCTCATGGGCGTGGGGAGGTGAGCCCCTTTCTGTCCAATAAGGTCATTTCTAGACAAAATGTCTGACCATTTAGGTGACCCTTTTTGCTCAAGAGCATCCTCAAGAGGCAAAACATTGATAATGCAACTAATATTTCACACTGGCATCTTTATATTACCCTTTAGCAAGACAGAATACCGGTTTTAAATATATATTTTTACTGACTGCTTCAAATATGTTTTTGACCAACTGCAAGTTTATCAACTTTTTATCAATCAATCAATTAATCAATCTTTTTTTCTTTTCTTTCACTGATAGTTCAATGTTTTTATTGTTGTCAATGTTCATTGTTGTATCAGTAAACCATTTTCCGTTTGGGGATTAATAAAGTAGGCTTTAGGTTTATATTTGTGCCAGCCCCTAAGAGGTGGGTCATTCTTGAATTGGAGTGGCATTTGCATCCCTCGCCTTTGCAACCATGAAAAACACTTTTAATGACAAATAGTTAGGCTACACATCATACATGTTTCTGTTTATATTGAACTGTTTATCAATGATCAAACATAATGCAAACATACTGCAAAACTTTATGTTTATGCATTGTAATGTTTATGCATTGCACTTAGGGCAAGCGAATTGGCTTTTCCTGGTAGTGATGAGTAAAGTTGCAGTGACATGGTTTGGGTATTTAGAGACATCTATCAACGTATGCCCATTAAATATTGTGAATGCTGAAAAGTAAACAAAAGTATTTAATATCAATAAAAACAAAGATACCAGTTTTTTTTTTTTTACAAATATAATATGTGTCCCTACATTTTATGTCATTGGTGTTAACACTTTGAAAATAACTCATTACAAAGATATACAAGGGCCTTGAGCATTCCCTCCAGTGGCAAACTTATCAGGGAGTGGTCTATATTAAATAAAATTATTAGCTAATCACACACTTTTAGTATGTCTTAAATTGAAGTATTCCATTGATATTTGTAATCTAAATAAGAACTGTCATTGGTGTTACTCAATTTATGAATTGAAGGGAAATTACATTGTGAGCAAAATTATTAATTGTATGACTTCAGCAAATTATTTTTAAAGGGTTAATGTGTTAAGTGGGGCAGAGCAGGTGAACCCAAGTGCAGACTGAGACAAGGAGACAGGGATAAGGTAACTAAGGTACTTATTGAACAGCAGGGGGAAGATGGGGTGCAGAACAGGGGAGGCTCGGGCGGGTAGCAGGGAACCAGGGACTGAGGCTGAGGCAAGGGGAGTGAGGGCCGGGTAAGCAGGTACGGAGCGGAATCCAAGGAAGCTGTAGAGTGGGGATCGAAGGCAGGGAAGCAGGACTGATGACACTGGGGACAGGGACCAGAGGCAGAGCGGAAAGAACTGTAGCGGAGAGAAAAGCACCGTCAGGCTAGGGAAAACAGGCACAACAGGATAGCATGAGAAAGCAGCTTGAACAGTAGACTGACTGAGCAGAGATTACAATCTGGCAGCGTGGACGTGGCAGGGCTGAGTATTTGTAGAGGTCTTGATTATGGAACAGGTTGCAGCTGGTGGGGATCTGCTCTGCCTCCAGCACACCTGTCTCCACTCACACAATCACATGCACCCACAGAGAGAGAGAGAGGGAGAGAGCACTGGGGGAGTGGCAGCAGCTTAGGGAAAACAGGAGGAGAAGTAAACTTCAACTTCCAGTTGAAGCTCGCATCCGCTACAAGACCATGGTGATTGCCTACGGAGCTGTGAAGGGAACGGCACCTCCATACCTTCAGGCTCTGATCAGGCCCTACACCCAAACAAGGGCACTGCGTTCATCCACCTCTGGCCTGCTGGCCCCCCTACCACTGAGGAAGCACAGTTCCCGCTTAGCCCAGTCAAAACTGTTCGCTGCTCTGGCACCCCAATGGTGGAACAAGCTCCCTCACGACGCCAGGACAGCGGAGTCAATCACCACCTTCCGGAGACACCTGAAACCCCACCTCTTTAAGGAATACCTAGGATAGGATAAAGTAATCCTTCTAACCCCCCCCCCCCCCTAAAAGATTTAGATGCACTATTGTAAAGTGGTTGTTCCACTGGATATCAAAAGGTGAATGCACCAATTTGTAAGTCTGCTAAATGACTTAAATGTAAGTAGAGGGCGTGGCAGGGGCAGATGTAACATAATGACCTTAGAATTGGTACAAATGATTTAGTCATTAATCTGCCATAGTACAGTGAGGAAAAAAAGTATTTGATCCCCTGCTGATTTTGTACGTTTGCCCACTGACAAAGAAATGATCAGTCTATAATTTTAATGGTAAGTTTATTTGAACAGTGAGAGACAGAATAACATTTAAAAAATCCAGAAAAACACATGTCAAAATTTGTATAAATTGATTTCCATTTTAATGAGGGAAATAAGTATTTGACCCCTCTGCAAAACATGACTTAGTACTTGGTGGCAAAACCCTTGTTGGCAATCACAGAGGTCAGATGTTTCTTGTAGTTGGCCAGCAGGTTTATACACATCTCAGGAGGGATTTTGTCCCACTCCTCTTTGCAGATCTTCTCCAAGTCATTAAGGTTTCGAGGCTGACGTTTGGCAACTCGAACTTTCAGCTCCCTTCACAGATTTTCTATGAGATTAAGGTCTGGAAACTGGCTAGGCCACTCCAGGACCTTAATGTGCTTCTTCTTGAGCCGCTCCTTTGTTGCCTTGGCCGTGTGTTTTGGGTCATTGTCATGCTGGAATACCCATCCACGACCCATTTTCAATGTCCTGGCTGAGGGAAGGAGGTTCTCACCCAAGATTTGACGGTACATGGCCCCGTCCATCGCCGCTTTGATGCGGTGAAGTTGTCCTGTCCCCTTAGCAGAAAAACACCCCCAAAGCATAATGTTTCCACCTCCATGTTTGACGGTGGGGATGGGTGTTCTTGGGGTCATAGGCAGCATTCCTCCTCCTCCAAACACGGCGAGTTGAGTTGATGCCAAAGAGCTCCATTTTGGTCACAACACTTTCACCCAGTTGTCCTCTGAATCATTCAGATGTTCATTGGCAAACTTCAGACGGGCATGTATATGTGCTTTCTTGAGCAGGGGGACCTTGCGGGCACTGCAAGATTTCAGTCCTTCACGGCGTAATGTGTTAACAATTATTTTCTTGGTGACTATGGTCCCAGCGGCCTTGAGATCATTGACAAGATCCTCCCGTGTAGTTCTGGGCTGATTCCTCACCGTTCTTATGATCATTGCAACTCCACGAGGTGAGATCTTGCATGGAGCCCCAGGCCGAAGGAGATTGACAGCTCTTTTGTGTTTCTTCCATTTGCAACTAATCGCACCAACTGTTGTCACCTTCTCACCAAGCTGTTTGGTCATGGTCTTATAGCCCATTCCAGCCTTGTGTAGGTCTACAATCTTGTCCCTGACATCCTTGGAGAGCTCTTTGGTCTTGGCCGTGGGGGAGAGTTTGGAATCTGATTGATTGATTGCTTCTGTGGACAGGTGTCTTTTATACAGGTAACAAACTGAGATTAGGAGCACTCCCTTTAAGAGTGTGCTCCTAATCTCAGCTTGTTACCTGTATAAAAGACACCTGGGAGCCAGAAATCTTTCTGATTGAGAGGGGGTCAAATACTTATTTCCCTCATTAAAATGCAAATCAATATATAACATTTTTGACATGCGTTTTTCTGGATTTTTTTGTTGTTATTCTGTCTCTTACTGTTCAAATAAACCTACCATTAAAATTATAGACTGATCATTTCTTTGTCAGTGGGCAAACGTACAAAATCAGCAGGGGATCAAATACTTTTTTCCCTCACTGTAGCTGATTTAGAAAGGGATTATATACCCAATTACATTTAAATAAAAACACTGCTCAAAAAAATAAAGGGAACACTTAAACAACACAATGGAACTCCAAGTCAATCACACTTCTGTGAAATCAAACTGTCCACTTAGGAAGCAACACTGACTGACAATAAATTTCACATGCTGTTGTGCAAATGGAATAGACAACAGGTGGAAATTATAGGCAATTAGCAAGACACCCCCAATAAAGGAGTCGTTCGGCAGGTGGGGACCACAGACCACTTCTCAGTTCCTATGCTTCCTGGCTGATGTTTTGGTCACTTTTGAATGCTGGCGGTGCTTTCACTCTAGTGGTAGCATGAGACGGAGTCTACAACCCACACAAGTGGCTCAGGTAGTGCAGCTCATCCAGGATGGCACATCAATGCGAGCTGTGGCAAGAAGGTTTGTTGTGTCTGTCAGCGTAGTGTCCAGAGCATGGAGGCGCTACCAGGAGACAGGCCAGTACATCAGGAGACGTGGAGGAGGCCGTAGGAGGGCAACAACCCAGCAGCAGGACCGCTACCTCCGCCTTTGTGCAAGGAGGAGCAGGAGAAGCACTGCCAGAGTCCTGCAAAATGACCTCCAGCAGGCCACAAATGTGCATGTGTCTGCTCAAACGGTCAGAAACAGACTCCATGAGGGTGGTATGAGGGCCCGACGTCCACAGGTGGGGGTTGTGCTTACAGCCCAACACCGTGCAGGACGTTTGGCATTTGCCAGAGAACACCAAGATTGGCAAATTCGCCACTGGCGCCCTGTGCTCTTCACAGATGAAAGCAGGTTCACACTGAGCACATGTGACAGACGTGACAGAGTCTTGAGACGCCGTGGAGAACGTTCTGCTGCCTGCAACATCCTCCAGCATGACCGGTTTGGCTGTGGGTCAGTCATGGTGTGGGGTGGCATTTCTTTGGGGGGCCTCCATGTGCTCGCCAGAGGTAGCCTGACTGCCATTAGGTACCGAGATGAGATCCTCAGACCTCTAGTGAGACCATATGCTGGTGCGGTTGGCCCTGGGTTCCTCCTAATGCAAGACAATGCTAGACCTCATGTGGCCGGAGCGTGTCAGCAGTTCCTGCAAGAGGAAGGCATTGATGCTATGGACTGGCCCGCCCGTTCCCCAGACCTGAATCCAATTGAGCACATCTGGGACATCATGTCTCGCTCCATCCACCAACGCCACGTTGCACCACAGACTGTCCAGGAGTTGGCGGATGCTTTAGTCCAGGTCTGGGAGGAGATCCCTTAGGAGACCATCCACCACCTCATCAGGAGCATGCCCAGGCGTTGTAGGGAGGTCATACAGGCACGTGGAGGCCACACACACTACTGAGCCTCATTTTAACTTGTTTTAAGGACATTCCATCAAATTTGGATCAGCCTGTAGTGTGGTTTTCCACTTTAATTTTGAGTGTGACTCCAAATCCAGACCTCCATGGGTTGATAAATTGGATTTCCATTGATTATTTTTGTGTGATTTTGTTGTCAGCACATTCAACTATGTAAAGAAAAAAGTATTTAATAAGATTATTTCTTTCATTCAGATCTAGGATGTGTTGTTTAAGTGTTCCCTTTATTTTTTTGAGCAGTATATTTACAAAATTAAGTTAATTCTTTCCAAAATGTGGTGCCCAAATGCTACTCAAATTCAATAATTAACCAGGTACATTAACTAGTTCTAAAGATTATTTAATGTACCTGGGTCATTCTTGAATTGGAGTGGCATTTGCGTTCCTCGGCTTTAAAACCATGACAAATACTTTAAAATGACAAATAGTTACACATACATTTTTTTAATCCAAAATGCAAAGCCCAAATGCCACCACAATTCATGAATTACCCTACTGTGACAGGGTAGGAGACGCCAAAGTTCCGGTCAGTGTTTCTTGTTGGACCTTTATTATTGGCAAACCTGAGTTTGAGGTGAGGGCTTTGTACCTGAAGGTCCGTGTATGCTATTGTGCAGTGTCGTTACTTTGCAAGTCTATTTTGTGAGGGCAACCATTTTGGGGGCTATGCAGTCTTTTTGAAAATAAAAGTTTTGGGTATAGTCAATGTCTAAGAAGGTATGCTACTTAATCTGCATCAGTGTTTGTTTATTTGAGTTGAACTACATTCAAGATGTTTATTGTTAAAGTTATGCCACTGCAATAATGTCCTTTTGTTTTCAGTTGGTTTCAACCCTCCCTTAATGTGATTTTCTTTTAAGGTCCAATGCAGTCGTTTTTATCTCAATATCAAATTATTTTGGGGTAACAATTAAGTACCTTACTGTGATTGTTTTCAATTAAAATTATCAAAAGGAAACAAAAATAACTTACTAGCAAAGAGCAATTTCTCAAGCAATAATTTTGCTAGGACTGTTGGGAGTGGTCTGAGATGGGAGGGGAAACAGAAAACTAGCTGTTATTGGCAGAGAGACTTTGAACTCTCTTTCTTATTGGTCTATTAGCTAATTTACCACCTGGTGATGTCACCAGGCAGGGCAAAACTTCATCCCACCACAACAGGCTGAAATTTCAGGCAGTCTTTTCAAACAGCTCTTAAGCTAAAAGGGAATTATCATTATTTTCACATTTTCACAGTATTATTCCAACCTCATAGTGTGGAAATATATATAAAGCACAGGGAAATCAGGTTCTGGACTGCACTTGGCCTTTAACCAAATTAATTTGTATTTGTATTAATATTTTCTGTTTTCTGTGAAAATTAAGTTGCTAACTCTTTTCTCTTTCTTCCAGTTACATATTGTTTGTCACTGGCCTTGGTCTGTGTTTTTGCGGTGAACTAATTAGGTTGAACACCTGTGAAAGCAATGTTGCACTGCAGAAAGTGTTAGATCTATCTAAAGGAAGCAAGATATCTAAGAAACCATTTTGTGTACTCTTATTCATGTGTTTTACTGTAATCCTGCATACAAGCAAACCTTTAGCATCTAATAAACTTAGCTTGTTTTTGTTATATCTGCCTCCAGACTGTTTTCCTGAAATGGACAAAGAAACTGTACTTCGAATAGATGTTACAATACAGTTATTACTTATTAGTAAGAAATTCAAGTCAAACCCATACCTAAAGCAAAAACAGACCCACATGTGCTGCTGTGTCAGGTTGCCAGAGAGCATACACTACATGACCAAAAGTTCTTGGACACCTGCTCATCGAACATCTCATTCCAAAATCATGGGCATTAATATGGAGTTGGTCCCCCCTTTGTTTGCTATAATATCCCCCACTCTTTTGGGAAGGCCTTCCACTAGATGTTGGAACATTGCTGTGGGAACTTGCTTCCATTCAGCCAAAAGAGCATTAGTGAGGTCGGTCACTGATGTTGGGCGATTAGGTCTGGCTCGGCTCTCTGTCGGAGTTCCAATTAATCCCAAAGGTGTTCGATGGGGTTGAGGTCAGGGCTCTGTGCAGGCCAGTCAAGTTCTTCCACACCGATCTCGACAAACCACTTCTGTATTGAACCTCACTTTTTGCACGATGGCATTGTCATGCTGAAACAGGAAAGGGCCTTCCCCAAACTGTTGCCACAAAGTTGGAAGCACAGAATCGTCTAGAATGCTGTAGCATTAAGATTTCCCTTCACTGGAATTAAGGGACCTGGCCAGACCCATGAAAAACAGCCCCAGACCATTATTTCTCCTCCACCAAACTTTACAGTTGGTACTATGCATTCGGGCAGGTAGCGTTGTCTTGGCATCTGCTGAACCCAGATTCGTCTGTCGGACTGCAAGATGGTGAAGCATGATTCATCACTCCAGAAAACGCATTTACACTGCTCCAGAGTCCAATGGCGGCTAACTTTACACCATTCCAGCCGACGCTTAGCACTGCACATGTTGATCTTAGGCTTGTGTGCGGCTGCTCGGTCACGGACAACCATTTCACAAAGCTTCCGATGAAGAGTTCTTGTGCTGACATTGCTTCCAGATGCAGTTTGGAACTCGGTAGTGAGTGTTGCAATCGAGGACAGACGATTTCTACACACTACGTGCTTCAGCACTCGGCGGTCCCATTCTGTGAGCTTGAGTGGCCCACCACTTCGCGGCTGAGTCGTTGTTGCTCCTAGACATTTCCACTTCACAATAATAGCCCTTACAGTTGACCGGGGCAGATCCAGCAGGGAAGAAATTTGATGAACTGACTTGTTGGAAAGGTGGAATTCTATGATGGTGACATGTTGAAAGTCACTGAGCTCTTCAGCAAAGGCTATTCTACTGCCAATGTTTGTCTATGGAGATTGCATGGGTATATGCTCAATTTTATACACCTGTCAGCAATGGGTGTGGCTGAAATAGCTGAATCCACTCATTTGAAGGGGTGTCCACATACTTTTGTATATACAGTACCTGTCAAAAGTTTGGACACACCTACTCATTCAAGGGTTTTCTTTATTTTACTATTTTCTACATTGTAGAATAATAGTGAAGACATCAAAACTATGAAATAACACATGGAAGCATGTATTTTAAACAAATAAAAATGTATTTCATATTTGAGATTCTTCAAAGTATCCACTCTTTGCCTTGATGACAACTTTGCACACTCTTGGCATTCTCTCAACCTGCGTGAGGTAGTCCCCCTGGAAAGCATTTCAAATAACAGTTGTGCCTTGTTAAAAGTAATTTTGTGAAATTTCTTTCCCTCTTAATGCGTTTGAGCCAATCGGTTGTGCTATACAGAAGATAGCCCTATTTGGTAAAAGACCAAGTCCATAGTGCAGTCGCAAAAAACATCAAGCGCTATGATGAAACTGGCTCCCATGAGGACCGCCACAGGAAAGAAAGACCCAGAGTTACCTCTGCTGCAGAGGATAAGGTCATTAGAGTTAACTGCACCTCAGATTGCAGCACAAATGAATGCGTCAAGTAACAGACGCATCTCAACATCAACTGTTCAGAGGAGACTGCGTGAATCAGGCCTTCATGGTCGAATTGCTGCAAAGAAACCACTACTAAAGAACAGCAATAAAAAGAAGAGACTAACTTGGGCCAAAAAACACGAGCAATGGATATTAGACCGGTGGAAATCTGTCCTTTGGTCTGATATGTCCAAATTTGAGATTTTGGGTTCCATCCACCGTGTCTTTGTAAGATGCAGAGTAGGTGAACGGGTGATCTCTGCATGTGTGGTTCCCACTGTGAAGCATGGAGAAGGAGGTGTGACGGTGTGGGGGTGCTTTGCTGGTGACACTGTCTGTGATTTATTTAGAATTCAAGGCACATTTAACCAGCATGGCTACGATAGCATTCTGCAGCGATACACCATCCCATCTGGTTTGCGCTTAGTGGGACTATCATTTGTTTTTCAACAGGACAATGACCAAAACACACCTCCAGGCTGTGTAAGGGCTATTTGACCAAGAAGGAGAGTGATGGAGTGCTGCATCAGATGACCTGGCTTCCACAATCACTCGAGCTCAACCCAATTGAGATGGTTTGGGATGAGTTGGACCGTAGAGTGAAGGAAAAGGAGGCAACAAGTGCTCCGCGTATGTAGGAACTCCATCAAGACTGTTGGAAAAGCATTCCTCATGAAGCTGGTTGAGAGAATGCCAAGAGTGTGCAAAGCTGTCATCAAGACAAAGGGTAGTTACTTTGAAGAAGAATCTAAAATCTAAAATATTTTTAGATTTGTTTAACACTTTTTTGCTTACTACATGATTCCATGTGTGTTATGTCATAGTTTTGATGTCTTCACTATTATTCCACAATGTAGAAAATAGCTAAAATAAAGAAAAACCCTGGAATGAGTAGGTGTGTCCAAACTTCTGACAAGTACTCTACATGTTTTTTTGTACATACCTAATTGTTAAAACATTTTTTTTTCTAAAGAGCCCAGCTTTGACCATCTAATTTTGTATTGAACTCAAAGTGTTTATCATCAAGGGTCCTCATGAATGTAGCCTACTACAAACCCACAAGCATAGTGCATTTTACCAAGCTTGAAAGATGCAGTATAAGTTTATTGATGTTGCTGGCAAAAAGAAAAACATGAGAGGTAGGCTAACCTGAAAACCATTTCATAGATTTCGGAGGGGTTCTTATTTGCATAATGAGGAGATGACTAATGAAAATTTGTAAGTGCAGGACAGCAGAAATGTAGATGATGATTTATAGGCTAGCTAGTGCTGCATCCTTGCAGCCCCTACTGTCGACTTTTAGCTCTGGATTATTGGGAGACATTCCTTGCCAGAACAGCCGTTCGAGCTGACGGGAGGGGCGGGACAGAGGGCTACCTAACGATCGGAAAGTAGCAGCCTGGGTAGCAGACCTCATTTCTTTGGAGGTGTAGATCGGCCAAACTCGACGACAATCTTTCAGTTGAATGGGTCAACCCCGCTGTGGATCCTTTAAATGGGCTTTTTAGCGCGCCATCCATAGCAAGTCCTATTTTCCAGTTAAAAGAACTGAAGAGAAAGAAAGCAGGTTTAAGGGGAATAATCCGAGTGAGAGAATTTAGCTTTTTTTCCCCCATCAATCTAATGATTCAGACTGGCAAGTAAACAAGGACAAACTGCATGTGTAACTGTTTAGGGGAGACTCAAGGAAAGACATAATGACTGAGAAAGAATCGGCAACAGACAACATAATAGCAGGTAAAATGCTTCTTTCTAACCCTCTTGTGATTCTGAAGTATCCTTCAGAGGCCTCTACGCTATTATGCAGCATCAAAGCTGCACTCTATAGGTGCGCTCATTCAGTGCGCATTCTGAGCCTTTGAGACCTTGCAAGGAGACTCCTTTTCCGTTTTCACGTTTGATTTGGGCAATAGTCGTCCGGGTTACGTGATGGTGGTGGTTATAGAGGTATTCGCTCTTGTTATATTTATCTATGAGAAATTGCAATTTATACAAAGGTTTATAATGAATATTCTTGGAAAGCATAGGATATAGGCTATAGTCGTGTTCATGCAGCTTCAAGAGAGCTTTGCCGCAACGTGAAGGAAACAGCCTACCGCTGAGAACCCACCTCGACAGCAACACATTTAATTATTAGAATCATAATATTACTCTGCAGAACATTTCCCCTGTAGTCCCAGAAAATTGGCACACACACAAACGCCCTTTTGCATTTGGGCAGTAAAACTAAATACCCTCCCAGTAGCCTATAGTTTGGTCCTCCATAACTGAGCAGAGTTTGGTCACATGGTCAATCCCACCGGAGGTTTGACACAATGCAGCAAAAGTCTGCGTGCCCCACCACCACCCCAGGTGTCGCATTCGCAGCAATGTGGTTTAAACGTCTGATTAGAAGTAATCGCTATATAGTCTGAGTGCGCTGATAAATGCAGCGATAGGAATGGTTGGTTCCTCTATTATGGACACAATGTGCGTAATGGGCGGATAAATTACTGCATTTCAATTGTCTTCAATCTCAACCAGTGCTCAAGTTTTCATGTTGTTTTACTTATTGAACGTTTTCTTCGAGGTTTTCATGTCTAACATGTCATTTAGGACTAGGACTATTTACTTTTATGTCATGTCGGTCCCTCTGCAGGACAAATGGTGCTTTCAAGACAACTGGGAACTGGTCAAATCATGACGTCAGTGATCTTCAGGTCGTAAAGAGAGCTCTAGAAAGATGCCCGAGTTTAGGACATGGAATTCCGAATTGGATGACTGTTCAAAACGAGTTTTTCCAGTCGGATAACGTTTTTCCGAATTCCAAGTTGTCATGAACGCACTGGAGTTGGAAATCTCTGATTTCCGAGTTCACAGTTGTTTTGAATGCAGCAAGTAGGCTAAATCATCTGACACCACTCCTATATGATGTAAAATTGGAGGGTAATTGTGTACTGTAGGCCCTATGTACTTTTGGCTGGATGTGCTTGAAATCCAAAGGCGAGAAGCCTAGTGTGAAAGTCTGTTGTCCTTCTTGTGATTGTGATTGTTCACTGAGAAGTCGAAGTGAACAGATGGGTCTGGCATGTCCTAATTATCACACTTCATCACAGGATGTTGCGCATGCTTGTTATTTGTTGACACCCAATTGTCAATATGTTAATTATGGTGTTGTCACAATGAACTTGAGGCTTGACCATTTGCCTGTCCTACCTTTGGGGTTGGGTGTTGTGAAAGTTTATGGAATGGCTTAACTTTGTTTGCTCATATGTTCCTCAAAACATGTAGCCTGCTCTGGGGCTGCAGGTAGCCTAGTGGTTAGAGCTTTGGACTAGTAACTGAAAGGTTGCTAGATCAAATCCCTAAGCTGACAAGGTTCAAATCTGTTGTTCTGCCCCTGAACACGGCAGAATGCTGTCATTGAAAATAAGAATTTGTTCTTAACTGACTTGCTTAGTTAAATAAAGGAAAAATAAAAAACTCTTATAGTTGAGCAGCCATCAGAAAAACCTTTGGCTTTTGGATTAAATCCCAATCCATGCTTGTTTTTCACATTCCCACGGTGACACATTGAAGTTGCTGATAAAGAGACCTTTGTTCATTTTGGGGGCAGCCAGGATGCGCGCACACAAAGGCTCGTTCACCGATTGAGCCCTTTCCTGGGGGACTGATGTCATACAATGACGATGAATGCAGCTTGTTAGTTCTTTTGACATCATCAGGGTGAAATTATACAGTAATAATATTAACATACGTTCTTGTGTTTTGAGCGTCAGAGCTGGTTAGAGAGAAAGTTTTTGCGATAGTTTTGTTCCACAGTGTTATGAATTAGGCTTACCCATGTATTATTTTTATGGTCTTCATTGTTGATCCAGATAATTTATGAAGAGTTTATATTTATAAAAAAATAGGCCTATATACCAAGTTTTCACATTTGTGTTTTTTCTTCAAAAATAAATGCTTACCTTCATGTGTGTGTAAAATATTACTGTTCTCAGATTATTTTATTCATAGATATAAGATGTGTATGAAAATATATATTTTTTTAAACGCTATATAGCCATTGTTTAGCTGGAATGGAATGTTCGTGTCCTGTATAATTGACTGTGATATGTGGTTGTCTCACCTAGAGATCTTTAGATGAATGCACATTGTAAGTCGCTCTAGATAAGAGCATCTGCTAAATGACTAAAATGTCAAATGTAAGTGTTTTTCATACAGATCTCATATTACTGTATTGAATCATAAAAAATATATATATTGATGTCACAAATGTATCATTTGTACATTTCTTTATCAAAAAATGTAGTTATTTGTTACATTTGACTGTAAAACCTAGCAGTACTACTTATTTCACAGTGTGAGGTGGATATACAGTGCATTCTGAAAATATTCAGGCCCCCTGACTTTTTCCACATTTTGTTACGTAACAGCCTTATTCTAAAATGGATTAAATTGTCCCTGCACACAATACCCCATAATGAGAAAGCAAAAACAGGTTAAGAAATGTTGCTAATTAAAAAAATAAATAAAAAAGAAATATCACATTTAGATAAGTATTCAGACCCTTTACTCAGTGCTTTGTTGAAGCACCGTTGGCAGCGATTACAGCCTTGAGTCTTCTTGGGTATGATGCTACAAGCTTGGCACACCTGTATTAGGGAAGTTTCTCACATTCTTCTCTGCAGATCCTCTCAAGCTCTGTCAGGTTGGATGGGGAGCGTTGTTGCACAGCTATTTTCAGGTTACTCCAGAGATGTTCGATCGGGTTCAAGTCCGGACTCTGGCTGGATCACTCAAGGACATTCAAAGACTTGTCCCAAAGCCATTCCTGCATTGTCTTGGCTGTGTGCTTAGGGTTGTTTTCCTGTTGGAAGGTAAACCTTCACCCTAGTTTGAGGTCCTGAGCGCTCTGAAGCAGGTTTTCATCAAGGATCTCTCTGTACATTGCTTCGCTCATCTTTCCCTCGATCCTGACCAATCTCCCAGTCCCTGCCGCTGAAAAACATCCCCACATCATGATGCTGCAACCACCATGCTTCAGCATAGGTATGGGCCAGGTTTCCTCCAGATGTGACACTTGGCATTCAGGCCAAAGAGTTCAATCTTGGTTTCATCAGACCAGATAATCTTGTTTCTCATGGTCTGAGAGTCCTTTAGGTGCCTTTTGTCAAACTCCAAATGGGTTGTTATGTGTCTTTTACTGATGAGTGGCTTTCGTCAGGCCACTCTACCATAAAGGCCTGATTGGTGGAATGCTGCAGAGATGGTTTTCCTTCTTGAAGGTTCCCCCATCTCCACAGAGGAACTCTGGAGCTCTGTCAGAGGGACCATCGGGTTCCTGGTCACCTCCCTGACCAAGGCCCTTCTCCCACGATTGCTTAGTTTGGCCGGGCGACCAGCTCTAGAAAGAGTCTTGGTGGTTCCAAACTTCTTCCATTTAAGAATGATGGAGGCCACTGTGTTGTTGGTGACCTTCAATGCTGCAGAAGTTTTTTGGTACCCTTCCCCAGATCTGTCCTTCGACACAATCCTGTCTCTGAGCTCTATGGACAATTCCTTTGACTTCATGGCTTGGTTTTTGCTCTGACATGCACTATCAACTGTGGGACCTTATGTAGACAGGTGTGTGCCTTTCCAAATCATGTCCAATCAATTGAATTTACCAGAGGTGGACTCAAATGAAGTTGTAGAAACATCTCAAGGATGATTAATGGAAACAGGACGCACCTGAGCTCAATTTTGAGTCTCATAGCAAAGGGTCTGAATACTTATGTAAATAACTTATTTTTGTTTTTTATTTTTAATACATTTGCAAACATTTCTAAAAACCTGTTTTTGCTTTGTCATTATGGGTTATTGTGTGTAGATTGATGAGAAATAACATTTATTTAATCCATTTTAGAATAAGGCTAATAACAACATATGGGAAAAGGGAATGGTTCTGAATACTTTCCCAATGCACTGTAGAGCATTTTGCAAAAATAGCATGATTAGGCTATTTGTCTCTTGGAAATTAAACCATTAAGTGATAGATTTTAAGCAAATACATGTCATTGAACAATGCCATGCCATGATTCGATAGTAAAAGCACCAATCGCTCATAATTTCTTTAAACAATAAAAGCTAATTTACCAACATTTCTGAAAATGGATATTTAGCGTTTTGGAATGAAACTCAATATCAACATACATGCAAGTATTTGATTGAGAATCATTTAATCGGTTGTGACAAGGTGTTTCAGAAGTTTTGAACAGACTGCATTTTGTTTGTACAAGGCACTGCACTATTTGAGCAGTGCTGCCAATCCTAAACTCTCCTGCCAGGCACTCGTGACCTTGTGAAATGGTGGGTGGGGATGTGCACGAACGGCACTTACTTTCGTGAGCTCAGCTGCAACATTGGGATGAGGCAGATGCAGTGGGACGTGGCCTGATCTCTCCCTCCATGTTTGCTCTCAGTCTACCCTGGTTTATCTGGACTCCCCCTGAAGAAGAGGAAGATGGGGGAGAGTATGGGTGGCCCCTGGCCCATCATGGTCTGCTGCTCAGTCTGTACAGCACAAAGGGGGATAGCTACCTTAAGAGTCACTGATATAGAGGTCACCATCACAGTCACTGTGGAATCGATCAATATGTACATTTGAGCCTCGCAGCAGAACGGGACAATGGAATCCCCATACTATTCAGGGCCACAGTCAGAGGAGTAATGTTGTCTTTTTCAGATTATTGATATGCAGTGTTTGGCTAATAAACGTAGCAAAAAAAGAAATGTCCCTTTTTCAGGACCCTGACTTTCAAAGATAATTCGTAAAAATCAAAATAACTTCACAGATCTTCATTGTAAAGGGTTTAAACACTGTTTCCCATTGTCAGGGATTTCTTCGTCGGAGGACGATATTGCGAAATCATCGTCGGAAAAAGATGACCAAAATGCAGCAGGGTTGTGATAGTTAATTTTTGAACATTTAATAAACTCAAAAACGAACATACAAAAATAACAAAACGAACTTACGATTTACAGCCAGTCCTGTTAGGCTTACACACGCTAAACACGAAACAATCTCCCACAAATACACAGACAAACACACCCAACTAATATAGGACTTCCAATCAAAGGCAACACCACACAGCTGCCTTCAATTGGAAGTCCACCCCAATTAACTCAACATAGAAACAGATCAACCAGACTACACATAGAAATACATCAACATAGACCATAACTCAAAACCCGGAAATAATAAATCAAACGCCCTCCTAACTAACACACCACCCTGAACCACATAAAACAAATACCCTCTGCCACGTCCTGACCAAACTAAAATTACAATTAACCCTTATACTGGCCAGGACGTGACACCCATGCTTGTTCAATGAACCATAAACAATTAATGAACATGCACCTGTGGAATGGTCATTAAGACACTAACAGCAATTAAGGTCACAGTTATGAAAACTTAGGACACTAAAGAGGCATTTCTACTGACTCTGAATAACACCAAAAGAAAGATGCCCAAGGTCCCTGCTCATCTGCGTGAACGTGCCTTAGGCATGCTGCAAGGAGGCATGAGGACTGCAGATGTGGCCAGGGAAATAAATTGTCTGTACTGTGAGACGCCTAAAACAGAGCTACAGGGAGACAGGACGGACAGCTGATCCTCCTTACAGTGGCAGACCACGTGTAACAACACCTGCACAGGATCGGTACATCCGAATATCACACCTGCGGGACAGATACAGGAAGGCAACAACAACTGCCCGAGTTACACCAGGAACACACAATCCCTTCATCAGTGCTCAGACTGTCCACAATAGGCTGAGAGAGGCTGGACTGAGGGCTTGTAGGCCTGGACCAGACAGGACTGGCAAAAGGTGCTCTTCACTGACAAGTCGCAGTTTTGTTTCACCAGGGGTGATGGTCGGATTTACGTTTATTGTTGAAGGAATGAGCATTACACCGAGGCCTGTACTCTGGAGAGGAATCGTTCTGTGTGTGATTTCCTGCAAGACAGGAATGTCAGTGTTCTGCCATGGCCAGCGAAGAGCCAGGATCTCAATCCCATTGAGCATTTCTGGGACCTGTTGGATCGGAGGGTGAGGGCTAGGGCCATTCTCCCCAGAAATGTCCGGGAACTTGCAAGTGCCTTGGTGGAAGAGTGGGGTAACATCTCACAGCAAGAACTGGCAACTCTGGTGCAGTCCATAAGGAGGAGATGCACTGCAGTACTTAATGCAGCTGGTGGCCACACCAGATACTGACGGTTACTTTTGATTTTGACCCCCCCCCCCCCTGTTCAGGCCCCCCCCCCCCTTTGTTCAGGGACACATTCCATTTATGTTAGTCACATGTCTGTGGAACTTGTTCAGTTTATGTCTCAGTTGTTGAATCTTGGTATGTTCATACAAATATTTACACATGTTAAGTTGCTGAAAATAAATGCAGTTGACAGTGAGAGGATGTTTCTTTTTTTGCTGAGTTTATTAGGTTCTTTAATTGTGTGCAGTAGAATGTGTGAAGGTGACAAATTGACATCAATTGATTTTGCACTCAGCTGATTACCTGAGCTACAGGGACCATCTCATCATGAGAGCTGATTATTAGCTCTGCTCAATGCCTCAAGTACCTATTACTGTGCTGATACAAATGCCAGAGATGACATATAGCATGTAAAAAAAAAAAATCTGATTGAGCTAGTAGACACACCCAAAACTGCAATGACTTGTTTCAAGTTATCATTACTTCTTACTATCATAACTTGCAATGCACATTTAAAGAGCAAAATCAAAAACACATTTTTGAAATATTTTTAATTGGCTTTAGCCAAGTGGGAACACCCAATGACCGCGCTAACGGAGAGCTTTGCGTTCCCTAAGGGACAGACAGCCACATGTTCTACACATTGAAAGCAGAGAGAGAGGGAGAGCTCAGAGAAGGTGGGGGAATCATACTCAAGATTTATTTCATTTGTGATATTAATATGATTGCAGATTCCAAAAGCACAGAGTAATCCTGTATTGCCTTTGTAGATAGCATTGGCGACAGCTTGATGCAACAAGGCATTAAAATAGAATGTGACATATAAAAGTAATCTATCACAAGCTAGTTCATTTCCATCTCAAAGCTCTTCAATCAGACCAAGTGTTTTGCTGTGGGGGGATTCTCTAGATTGAGTATACTATGATCTAGGAATTCAATCAGATTCACTGTGATAGACAACTTTTAGCCCTGTTGCTAAGCCCTGTTTTCCTCTGGTCTGCTGAGCTGCACAAAGTGGAGCTCATCACTGGGCTATTTTCTGTGTGCTCTGTCCAGCTGTTCTACAAGTACTTACGTACGCTCCCACACGTGGCTCCAGCCTACCAATGTGTGATTCCTCCACATCAATCATCAATGAGAGGATGGAACAGTTGCAGAGTGTTTTCAAAGAATAGGGTCAGCGTTGCACATTCCATGCATGCAAGGAACCTATTTTGAGTATCAGTAAACAGAAGAGTGTAAATGTGATGAGGTCAGGTCAGACGACATTTCAGAGGTGACATTGAAATGCCTTGAGTTAAGGAGACCTTTTACCATAAGATAGTGATGTATGAATCACTTCAATGTCATCCAGCTCATAAATCAGCTGGCTAACGAATAGGTGGACAGTGACGAGCATTGAAAAAGGACTTTACAATGTATTACAATACCTCAATGTGACTCGGCACACCATGAGCAGTCATGAGCAGCACACCATGAGCAGTCACGAGCAGCACACCATGAGCAGTCACGAGCAGCACACCATGAGCAGTCACGAGCAGCACACCATGAGCAGTCACGAGCAGCACACCATGAGCAGTCACGAGCAGTGATAAAACGGTTATTATATTCAACATGTACAGCCTCTGTACGAGACCCTTGAGCTCTAGTATACAATTGCCCTTTTAATTTACTTAAATGTATTGTAACGACCCTGGGTTTATAAGCGCGGAAATCGACTCTGCCGCACGAGCATGCTTTTGCGGCACAGTCGATAGCGCGCCGGACTGTGGGCTTGAAGGTCGAGGGTTCGAGACCTGCTCCCTGCCTGCTGTTTCATTACATTGGTGTCAGAAGTGATCGGACCTTGCATCCACGACAGTGCGTGTGCTCGGCCGGTGAGCGCGTTCCTGTAAGACGTTGAGTCGCAAGCTAGCGCGAGGACGCGCTCTTTGAAAGGAGGGAGTAGTGTAACGACCCTGGGTTTATAAGCGCGGAAATCGACTCTGCCGCACGAGCATGCTTTTGCGGCACAGTCGATAGCGCGCCGGACTTCGGGCTTGAAGGTCGAGGGTTCGAGACCTGCTCCCTGCCTGCTGTTTCATTACAGTATAGAAGCAAATTGCCTCACTTGCAGCCATCACTGGCATCTATTTGTGAAATGCATGGGGTGTTAGGGGTTGGTGGCTGGGAAAGTAGTTCTGACCAGGGGAGGGGGTAAGGCTGCAGTCTGAGGTGATTTAAGTCCTCAGCCATTAGCATTTCTGTTTGAGGTCAACCCAATAACTGGGAGTTCTTGAGACAAAGTGGTAGGGGGGCTGAACCTGATGAGCCAGGGCCAGGCAGGAAGTTGTCTTTCAGAGGCCCTAAAGGGCTCCACACAGTCTACGCAACAGATCCGATGGAGCTTCTTTTGCATAGCTCTCTACGTAGTTCTACCTACTTTTGCTCGGCTGAATTTTTTTGTACGGCTGAATTTTTGGAACACTGTGGCGAGCCCTTACGGTCAGAAAAATCCAATCGCCACTCCTAGATGAGACACACCAGAGAGCCCACCACAACACAGGTGTGTCCTCTCTATCGAAACGTTAATTCATGTCCTGACTAGGTGACAATGGGTGACATTGATCACAATATGATCACATTTTTGTTGCATGGAAATAAGTTGAACAGCTATTCTATATGTAACCCTTTTGGACACATTACATTAAGTTGGTCTCATACCAGTGTAATAATGCTGTAATTACTACAGTAATAACATGGTTGCTACATTTTACACAAGTAATTGCTCAGACAAGTGGAATAAGGAGCATACTAGTGTAATTACAGTGTTACTACACAGGTATGAGAGCAACTTCATGTAAAGTGCCACCCAATTGGGTAGTTGACCAATATCCCTAATAAGCTCTAGTATTTTATCATGGAACATGTACTTTGAGAGAATTCACCCTCTCAGCAAGGGATGTTCCTCTTTACCAAAATCAAGGTTGAAAATGTGAATTGCGATGCAAATCAACTGGCAAGGTAACAGAAGTCCTATGGTCAGCATTACGTCATGACTAAGATATTGGCTGTGTTTACCCTCAAGAGGAGGCACCCATTCTGTTGAGAGGCATGAGGGAGGTGCTTTTCACAAGACATTGGATTGTAGATTAAGACTAAAACAGCCGTTAGACATCAGCAGTATGACGTCTTTTCGATTACCCAAGAGGCCCTTCGTGAAATTACTGTAAACTCTTTTCTGTATGTGTCTTTGTCGCTCTCCTCCATCAAACTCAATTTTCTCCACATAAGGCTATAGTCTTTGTACTCTCACCAGTTCAATGTTAGAAACCAAAGCCTACTGAAGCACACACCTGTTTGATGTCCAATGAAGCGGTAATTGGTTTCATATGTTTCAATGGAATCCCAAGTATATAAACACTGACTGTGTTTGTGTATTCTCTTGGTCTTGGTTTTGTCACATCTCTCACTCCCATCCCAATGCTGTCAGATACAAGCTCTTCCACATACCACAGCAATGTACGCTAAGTATACAAAACATTAACGACACCTGCTCCATGACATAGACTGACCAGGTGAATCCAGGTGAAAGCTTTGATCCCTTATTGAGGTCACGTGTTAAATCCACTTCAATCAGTGTAGATGAAGGGGAGGAGACAGGTTAAAGAAGGATTTTTGAGCCTTGAGACAATTGAGACATGGATTGTGTTTGTGTACCATTCAGAGATTGAACGGGCAAGACAAAAGATTGAAGTGCCTTTGAACAGGGTATGGTAGTAGGTGCCAGGCGCACCGGTTTGTGTGAAGAACTGCAACGCTGCTGGGTTTTTCATGCTCAACAGTTTACTGTGTGTATCTAGAATGGTCCACCACTCAAAGGACATCCATCCAACTTGACACAACTGTGGAAGCATTGGAGTCAACATGGGCCAGCATCCCTGTGGAACGCTTTCGACACCTTGTAGAGTGACGAAATGAGGCTATTCTGAGGGCAAAAGAGGGGGGTGCAACTCAATATTAGGAAGGTGTTCCTAATGTTTGGTATACTCAGTTGTATACATCCCATAGCTATAAGGACACAAGGCGAGACCCAGATGCAGACACGGGAGGCAGATGGTTTGAGTCATTGATATTTATTAGTATCCAAAAGGGTAGGCAAGAGAATGGTCATGGACAGGCAAAAGGTCAAAATCAGTTCATAGTCCAGGAGGTACAGAGTGGCAGGCAGGCTCGAGGTCAGGGCAGGCAGAATGGTCAGGCAGGCGGGTACATAGTCCAGAAAACAGGCAAGGGTCAAAACCGGAAGGACTAGCAAAAGAGAATAAAAAAAGCAGGAGCACGGGAAAAACACACTGGTTGACTTGAAACATACAAGACGAATTGGCAGAGAGAGACAGGAAACACAAGGATAAATACCCCGGGGAAAATAAGAGACACCTGGAGGGGGTGGAGACAATCACAAGGACATGTGAAACAGAACAGGGCGTGACAATAGCAACGTCTACATCCATCTTTCAAAGTGTTTGGGACCTTTAAGAGATTTACATCAGAACCTTTACTGAATGAAGGTGTTGCTCTTTGCTACCTTACTTCAAACAACAAAAAGCACCAAAAATGTAGGACAACCTAAAAACTTACAGCAGTTGAATATATTTACATTTACATTTAAGTCATTTAGCAGACGCTCTTATCCAGAGCGACTTACAAATTGGTGCATTCACCTTATGATATCCAGTGGAACAACCACTTTACAATAGTGCATCTAAATCTTTTAAGTGGGGGGGGGGGGGTTTAGAATTATTACTTTATCCTATCCTAGGTATTCCTTAAAGAGGTGGGGTTTCAGGTGTCTCCGGAAGGTGGTGATTGACTCCGCTGTCCTGGCGTCGTGAGGGAGCTTGTTCCACCATTGGGGTGCCAGAGCAGCGAACAGTTTTGACTGGGCTGAGCGGGAACTGTGCTTCCTCAGAGGTAGGGGGGCCAGCAGGCCAGAGGTGGATGAACGCAGTGCCCTTGTTTGGGTGTAGGGCCTGATCAGAGCCTGAAGGTATGGAGGTGCCGTTCCCTTCACAGCTCCGTAGGCAAGCACCATGGTCTTGTAGCGGATGCGAGCTTCAACTGGAAGCCAGTGGAGAGAGCGGAGGAGCGGGGTGACGTGAGAGAACTTGGGAAGGTTGAACACCAGACGGGCTGCGGCGTTCTGGATGAGTTGTAGGGGTTTAATGGCACAGGCAGGGAGCCCAGCCAACAGCGAGTTGCAGTAATCCAGACGGGAGATGACAAGTGCCTGGATTAGGACCTGCGCCGCTTCCTGTGTGAGGCAGGGTCGTACTCTGCGAATGTTGTAGAGCATGAACCTACAGGATCGGGTCACCGCCTTGATGTTAGTGGAGAACGACAGGGTGTTGTTCAGGATCACGCCAAGGTTCTTAGCACTCTGGGAGGAGGACACAAGGGAGTTGTCAACCGTGATGGCGAGATCATGGAACGGGCAGTCCTTCCCCGGGAGGAAGAGCAGCTCCGTCTTGCCGAGGTTCAGCTTGAGGTGGTGATCCGTCATCCACATTGATATGTCTGACAGACATGCAGAGATGCGATTCGCCGCCTTGTTATCAGAAGGGGGAAAGGAGAAGATTAATTGTGTGTCGTCTGCATAGCAATGATAGGAGAGACCATGTGAGGATATGACAGAGCCAAGTGACTTGGTGTATAGCGAGAATAGGAGAGGGCCTAGAACAGAGCCCTGGGGGACACCAGTGGTGAGAGCGAATGGTGCGGAGACAGATTCTCGCCACGCCACCTGGTAGGAGCGACCTGTCAGGTAGGACGCAATCCAAGCGTGGGCCGCGCCGGCGATGCCCAACTCGGAGAGGGTGGAGAGGAGGATCTGATGGTTCACAGTATCAAAGGCAGCAGATAGGTCTAGAAGGATGAGAGCAGAGGAGAGAGAGTTAGCTTTAGCAGTGCAGAGAGCCTCCGTGACACAGAGAAGAGCAGTCTCAGTTGAATGCCCAGTCTTGAAACCTGACTGATTAGGATCAAGAAGGTAATTCTGAGAGAGATAGCAGGAGAGCTGGCCAAGGACGGCACGTTCAAGAGTTTTGGAGAGAAAAGAAAGAAGGGATACTGGTCTGTAGTTGTTGACATCGGAGGGATCGAGTGTAGGTTTTTTCAGAAGGGGTGCAACTCTCGCTCTCTTGAAGACGGAAGGGACGTAGCCAGCGGTCAAGGATGAGTTGATGAGCGAGGTGAGGAAGGGGAGAAGGTCTCCGGAAATGGTCTGGAGAAGAGAGGAGGGGATAGGGTCAAGTGGGCAGGTTGTTGGGCGGCCGGCCGTCACAAGACGCGAGATTTCATCTGGAGAGAGAGGGGAGAAAGAGGTCAAAGCACAGGGTAGGGCAGTGTGAGCAGGACCAGCGGTGTCGTTTGACTTAGCAAACGAGGATCGGATATCGTCAACCTTCTTTTCAAAATGGTTGACGAAGTCATCCGCAGAGAGGGAGGAGGGAGGGGGGGAGGAGGATTCAGGAGGGAGGAGAAGGTAGCAAAGAGCTTCCTAGGGTTAGAGGCAGATGCTTGGAATTTAGAGTGGTAGAAAGTGGCTTTAGCAGCAGAGACAGAAGAGGAGAATGTAGAGAGGAGGGAGTGAAAGGATGCCAGGTCCGCAGGAAGGCGAGTTTTCCTCCATTTCCGCTCGGCTGCCCGGAGCCCTGTTCTGTGAGCTCGTAGTGAGTCGTCGAGCCACGGAGCAGGAGGGGAGGACCGAGCCGGCCTGGAGGATAGGGGACAGAGAAAATCAAAGGATGAAGAAAGGGAGGAGAGGAGGGTTGAGGAGGCAGAATCAGGAGGAAGGTTTGAGCAGAGGGAAGAGATGATAGGATGGAAGAGGAGAGAGTAGCGGGAGAGAGAGAGCGAAGGTTGGGACGGCGCAATACCATCCGAGTAGGGGCAGAGTGAGAAGTGTTGGATGAGAGCAAGAGGGAAAAGGATACAAGGTAGTGGTCGGAGATTTGGAGGGGAGTTGCAATGAGATTAGTGGAAGAACAGCATCTAGTAAAGATGAGGTCAAGCGTATTGCCTGCCTTGTGAGTAGGGGGGGAAGGTGAGAGGGTGAGGTCAAAAGAGGAGAGGAGTGGAAAGAAGGAGGCAGAGAGGAATGAGTCAAAGGTAGACGTGGGGAGGTTAAAGTCACCCAGAACTGTGAGAGGTGAGCCATCCTCAGGAAAGGAACTTATCAAGGCGTCAAGCTCATTGATGAACTCTCCAAGGGAACCTGGAGGGCGATAAATGATAAGGATGTTAAGCTTGAAAGGGCTGGTAACTGTGACAGCATGGAATTCAAATGAGGAGATAGACAGATGGGTCAGGGGAGAGAGAGAATGTCCACTTGGGAGAGATGAGGATTCCAGTGCCACCACCCCGCTGGCTCAATGCTCTAGGGGTATGCGAGAACACGTGGGCAGACGAAGAGAGAGCAGTAGGAGTAGCAGTGTTATCTGTGGTAATCCATGTTTCTGTCAGCGCCAGGAAGTCTAGGGACTGGAGGGTAGCATAGGCTGAGATGAACTCAGCCTTGTTGGCTGCAGACCGGCAGTTCCAGAGGCTGCCGGAGACCTGGAACTCCACGTGGGTCGTGCGCGCTGGGACCACCAGGTTAGAGTGGCAGCGGCCACGCGGTGTATGGCCTGTGCAGAGGGGAGAGAACAGGGATAGACAGACACATAGTTGACAAGCTACAGAAGTGTTGTTTCTTGTATTATTGTCTCTTGTGTCTTTAGAGAACTGTTTCACTTTGATATCCTTTTTCTTCTGTCCTGATTTTCTCTTTCTTTTCTTCTGTTAACTAGATATTCTTTGTTGTTCTTCGTTAGCTAGCTAGCTTCTTCCAAAAGAGTCCCTAGCAACTGCTTAGCAACTGGTAAACAATTCAGCTAGCTAAGATAACTACAATTTTATGAAAAATAGTTATTTTTCAAAAGCCTATCTTCTTTGTTTGTTGCTTGTTTTTTCTCCTATTCAGTCTTGCAGTTTTCTTTTGCTTTTTTCCGATGTTCACTCTAAAAACCATGTAAATTTCAATATTTGTAGGAGCTCATTTTTCAGCTGCTGCTGCTCAAATTGGAGTTCCGGAACAGAATATATGGTGTGCTGTATGATGTCTTGGTGGAAATACTGTAATAAACACCTGAGCAGATTCTCAGCCAGATTTAACTCAAAGCACCATCGCTATGTGTAACCACAATGAATTATTGGCTGTTTAGTTTGACACTGAAATGGACGATAGCATGAAAGCACTGATGGGTCACGATTACGTAAAGTTTGATATCTTGAGCATGAGCTTGCCAAATTGATGTTTTTGATAGAGGATGCTTTTGAACGTGCAGTGTTGACGTGTCTGCAATATGTACATAATGGGCAGCTATTTAAATCTGTTTTGTGTCAAATTGAATTTCGCCGTGGTTTTGTTGTTATAAGGGTCTCCAGCGTAGAGAGAGAGAAGAAGTGTCACGTCCTGACCAGTTTAGGGAGTATTTGCTATTGTAGTTTGGTCAGGATGTGGCAGAGGGTATTTTGTTTATGTGTTTCGGGGTGGTGGTGTATGTAGTAGGGTGTTTGATTTATTATTTCCGGGTTTTGGTCTATGGTCTATGTATTTCTATGTTCTTTCTGGTTTGTTGTATTTCTATGTTTAGGTTGATGGGGGGTTGGACTCTCAATTGGAGGCAGGTGCTTTCTCGTTGCCTCTGATTGAGAGTCCTATATATGGGTAATTGTTGGTTGGTTTGGTGTTGTGGGAGATTGTTTCTTGTTTTGCCTGTGTGAGCATGACAAGACTGTTTTGTTGTTCTCTTTATTTAAAATCAATATCAAGATGAGCATCTACATTCCTGCTGCGTTTTGGTCCTCTATTCCCGACGACAGCCTTTACAAGAAGAAAGTCTATTGTTTGGAGAGGTTTTTCGGAATTTCCTTAAGATGACCTAAATGCTCTGCCCTTGTAGTAAACAAGGCTCACTCTTTCTTTCTTTCAAATGCCATTCACCATTGTTCCATATCCTTGTTGTGGTAGTAAGACCAGGCACTAAGGACCTTGACACTACTCTCATGTTTGAGCTCAGTTATCTATCAGAATGTGTGATCTTGAACCTTGCATGTTATTTTTAACAGCTACATGTACTCACATCGTTGGGAATAGTGGACTAGAAATAGAACCGAGGGATGCTATAGGGCAGGAGTAGGCGGCTAGGTTCAGCCGCAGGCCGATTGTTGTCATAGCGGATGGTCGGGGGGCTGGAACATAATAATAATAATAATAATAATAATAATGATTTTGAACACTGCAAATTGACCACAACTAAGCCCAAAAAATAACAATAATTGAATACCTTGATTATTTGAGACAAAATCACGTCTCTTTTTTTATTCGTGGGAATACTTGTGAACCGATTCATTTTCCTAAATTAAACTCATTTTTCTATTTATTTTGACTAAAAACGTTGGGGTTTGCCGACCTCTGTTATAGGGTGTTATGGGGTGCAGTAGACTGTGTCCCACATAAACCAAGTATATGTGGGCAAATTTAAGAGAAAATGTACTTATCAAAATGACAAAAGTACATATACATTGAGCCAGCCTTGACAAATTGACAAATCTGTTTATGTTTATTTTTGCTTCCCTGTACCCACCATCTTGTCATTCATAGGTCATACTGGCATACTGGCATACTATCTGAGTTTCCCAGCCGCTCCCCTGCTCGGTGGGCCAGTCAAAAGCACAAGGTGTATAGCCACTGAGCTGTGTACTTTGAAACTCCTCAGGCAGATGTTGCGCTGCTGTCAAAATGTCACACTGATTTACCTCCAGACTGATCTGGAACAAGGCCTTTTCTCTCTAAACGATCCGGCTGGGAGACGCTAGCGGGACATGTTTATTATACAACAGTTGAGCAGGTGTCCCTACCTCCCGTCTCCTCCACTCTGTTTGGAGGATACCTGACAGCAGCACAGAAGGACTCTCACACTCACAAGGGCATTCATCCTTCCTCAGAGAAACCATGTGCTGTCTGCGTTGTACCTTGACCATTGAAAACATGCAATAGAAGTCATGGTTGGAAGCCCCTCAATTTCTCATCAGTTATATTCTCTAGTTTTTCACTCCTCTCATACGCTCATAGAAGACTAGTCACTATCTAGAACCTAAAATGGTCCTTCAGCTGTCCCCATAAGAGAACCCTTTGAATAACTATTTTTGGTTCCAGGTAGAATACTTTTGGGTTCCATGTAGAACCCTTTCCACAAAAAGTTTCTATCTGGAACCAAAAAGGGTTCTTCTATGGGGACAGCCGAAGAACCCTTTTGGAAGCCTTATACCATAGAGTTTATATTACTTAACATATGCCAGTACAACCTATGACCTATATTATCTGCAGATAATATAGAGGAAAGGTTGAGCTATGCATGTCTACAGAATTATCTGTAGTAGGTGAGGATATGCTGATCAAGTTAAACCTAGTTGTGTTCTATGGTAATCAGTTCATGCTTCATTCACTGCAGCGGAGGTGGTGTATTTCTGTCTGATCTGTACATTCTCCACTGCTGGGATGTTGTTTGCACTATAGACACAGATCTATAGATTGATTTCTGAGTCCAAGGCAGGTTTAGAACCAGCACCTTCCTCAGCACTTCTTGCTACATCTAGTCGAATGGCTACCCAGACTATTTGCATTGCTCCCCCCCTCCACAACGCTGCCACTCTCTGTTGTCATCTATGCATAGTCACTTTAATAACTCTACCTACATGTACATACTACCTCGACTAACCGTTGCCCCCGCACATTGACTCTGTACCGGCACCCCCCTGTATATATTGTTATTTTTTACTGCTGCTATTTAATTACTTGTTACTTTTATCTCTTATTCTTATCCATATTTTTTTGAAACCGCACTGTTGGTTAGGGGCCCGTAAGTAAGCATTTCACTGTAAGGTCTACACCTGTTGTATTCGGCGCGTGTGACTAATACAATTTGATTTACATAAGTTAGTCCTAAATATTTCAAAAACTAAAAACATTGTATTTGGGGCAAATCATTCACTAAACCCTGAACCTAAACTAAATCTTGTAATGAATAATGTGGAAATTTAGCAAATGAATGAGACTGTGAAGAGAAACACCGGCACAGACACACGCATACACACACATATGATAACATACGCACTATACACACACATACACACAGATATGATACATATGATAACATACGCACTATACACACACATACACACACATATGATAACATACGCACTATACACACACGTACACATGGATTTTGTGTTGAGTAGTGACCTGAGGGTACACACTTAATGTATTGTGAAATCTGCTGTGAAATGTATTGTAATGTTTTTAAAATGGTAAATAACTGCTTTTATGTTGCTGGACCCCAGGAAGAGTAGCTGCTGCCTTGGCAGGAACTAATGGAGGTCCATAATAAATACACATACAGTAGAAGGACATGGAGGGAGAATATGTACATTTTCCAAATATACATCACACTGGAATTGCATTTGTATTGACAAATGATGTACATTTACCCACTTTTACCCACTTAGTGTGTAAATGATGACGTCATTATTATTATTTTGAAACCAGTTGCATTTCTCACTAAATAGGCTAAATCTTCTCTGAAACATCATGCCGAATTACCTTCCACCGCTATCCATACAGTTGTGTTTATTTTTGAAAATCAGGCCTTATACAGAAGCAGTTGTAGTAGGACACCTGAAAAGCAGGTCTGGAATCAGTTAGACATAAGTGTGTGTATGTCATTGACGTGTGTGTAGGTGGCAGGGAAGTCAGGCGCAGGAGAAACCAACTTGGGGTAAATGGAGTAGTTTAATAAATATAAAACAAACTCCAAAAAAAAACAACGTACATAAATAAAATAACATGGGTAAAATAACCCGTCGCGCACCACTACAAATACACGAGCACATAACCACAAACAATCTCTGACAAGGACATGAGGGGAAACAGAGGGTTAAATACACAACATGTAATTGGATTGGAACCAGGTTTGTAGGAAGACCAGACAAAACCAATGGTAAATGAAAAATGGATCAATGATGGCTAGAAGACCGGTGACGTCGACCGCCGAGCACCGCCCGAACAAGGAGGGGCATCGACTTCGGCAGAAGTCGTGCCAGTGTATATGCATGCAAGTGTGTGTGTGCGGACTATGAAGGGTGCTAGAAACTCCATTGGCCACAGCTGTTGTCAGGCTGCTGCCCTGCACTGTGTGTCTGGGCACTTGGCCAGCTGGATGCAGTTGGAAAAGAGGGAGGGAGGATGAAGGAGGCCTCTCTTTCTCTCCCTCTTTCTCTCTCTCTTTCTCCCTCTCTCGCTCTCTCTTTCTCCCAATTTCCCTCTGACTGCTTGCTGTACTAGCTGCCACATGGCATGATGGGAGAAGAAGTGGGACATTCTCTCAAAAGGAGAGCCGCCCGGTCTCATTTTCCCTTCATCTACATGAATGTAGCCCTTTGAAAGGAATGTTTTGTGTGGCACTGAATCTTTGTTACAGTGAATGTAATGGGGCATCTCTTTGCCTTTGTAGGTGTTGTTGATTGCGGCATAAATTGTGTCTGCTCTGCTTCGTTCATGCTGGCCCAATCAGTGTCCACTTTCCGGAGAAACTCTGTTGATCCTGTCTGTCAGCATCACCACATTCTCTGATGTTTACAGATTCTATACATGCCACTATAACATACATACAACTATGTATTGAATTGATTACATGCACATGCACCTGTCCTATCATTGTTGTCATTTAAGGATGAAGTAATAAGTCTGAGTGCCTATGAGGCCAACCTTGAGATCTACTCTGGAACTTGTGCAACGGATTTCAGGTAGATCTAATCAGACATGCAAAGAGACAAGAATCTCACTTGTATGTTGTTTTAAATTAGCCTCAGTGTGGACTGTGGTATAGTATTAATATGCACTTGCTCAATAGTTGTTAGTTACTTAACTACAATTGTGTTTCTTTTTGCGCTAAATGTAAAGAATGTTTTGAAAATGTGGTTTATTGCTCCAGTGACCTATTTCAACTAGCTTAAAGAAAAACTCTACCCAAAAACTATATTTTGATATTTGTTTCATTAGTCCATTGTGGATATAGTCCCCAAATGTGTTGCATGTCAGCAGTCAAGTTTTCAAGATATATAACTTTCAAAATACAGCCGGTATGATGCAAAAACGCAAAGTTAATCAGGCCTTGTACTGTGAGGTATTGAGTCCTCTACTCCTGCCGTTCATGAAGGCATATTACAGTATGTTTGTATATAGATCATGCATTGTGAAGGATGGGTTTCAACACAGACGTGCATGGTAATGCACCAATCGTGAACTCACTACTTGATAAACCGGGCAGATGATACTAGATGAAGATGTGTTTTCTTTTATGAATCAAAATGTATGCTAACCCACTACTCTATGTTCTTTACTCATAGGACCTGTATTTGGGGATTGCGTGCGTCTCTGAACTGCAACAGCATTACAAGGAATGTGTTTGCCCGTCATGTTTATACATCTTTTCTCTTTTTCTCTCATACCAGCAGCAATGACATTTCTGGCCCTGTAATCTTAGTATGAAAAGATGAGAAAATCAGAGATGTGAATGACATTTTATGTGCAGACATTTCTTCCCTTCCCTTCACACTTGCTGTATTGAGGAGGCGGTGTGAGCCTAGCTATCGGGGCAGAGGTGGCAAGAGGAGGCTCTGACCTCATTTCTCAGCGTGCCACAGGACCAGAGGTTCAACTCTTGGATTGGATTATTAGCCTCTTTTTTTCCTTCATCACACAGGCACTCACCGAGAGTGGGCTATGAAAATCACACGGGAAGACACAACAATGTCATTAGAAAAAAGATGAGCTTGTCAAAGTACCCAGGCTTCTTTCTAGAGGTGAAAAGAACCCGTTTTTAGATGAATCGGTACATTTTCGCTTTCTATTTTAATATATCCAAACCATTTGTGTCTTAAGGATTCAAATTACTATTAGTTTACAACTTTTTAGTGTGATAGTGTGGTAGTATCTGACATATCAAAACTCTCGCCTTTGCCTATAGAATACCAGATTTTCACAGGGTAATACATTGCTAGTGTGCTAGTGCCTAAGATGATTTATTTCTATAAACTTGTAATGAACTTTAACATTGAGTTTTAAATTCCAGTTCTTGCTGCTCATATGTGTTATCGAAAAACCTCCAATGTGCAGTCATAAATTGGGGCCTAGTTCTCCTGTAAACACCCAGTCTGACATCTGCACTGAGGGTCTGAAAAATGTAAAGAGTCGTCTGGGGAAACAGAGGAATGTGACGAGAACAGGAAGTAAAAGCCTCTCCTGCAGAGAGGAGAAAAAAGTCCAGGCGCAAAAAACTAAAGCCTCTCTTTCCACTCAGTTCAGCTCCAGCTCATGTGCTCACTCAAGCAGCATCGTTTCTGTATCGCAATGCACCAATGAATTGAAGAGTTTTTTCCCACATCTTGCCATCTGCTGCAATCCTTTTCTGGGGGTTGGGGGAGTCTGAAAATGTTTTCAACTTTATAGACACAGCACACATAAAGGCAATTCCAAAATAAAGGAAACACCAACATAAAGTGTCTTAATAGGGCGTTGGGACACCACAAGCCAGAACAGCTTCAATGCACCTTGGCATAGATTCTACAAGTGTCTGGAACTCTATTGGAGGGATGCGACACCATTCTTCCACGAGAAATTCCATCATTTGGTGTTTTGTTGATGGTGGTGGAAAACGCTGTCTCAGGCGCCGCTCCAGAATCTCCCATCAGTGTTCAGTTGGGTTGAGATCTGTTGACCGAGACGGCCATGGCAGATGGTTTACATCGTTTTCATGCTCATCAAACCATTCAGTTACAATGGATGGGGGCATTGTCATCCTTTTGGGGCATAGCCATGGTAGCCAAAATTATTCAAAAAATAATGGCCTGCCCAGCATTTTTATACATAACCCTAAGCATGATGGGATGTTAATTGCTTAATAAACTCAGGAACCACACCTGTGTGGAAGCACCTGCTTTCAATATGCTTTGTATCCCTCATTTACACAAGTGTTTCCATTATTTTGGCAGTTACCTGTATCTGGCTGTTTGGCCTGTCAGTCACTTATGGAAGAGGAATGCCCCCCCCCTCTGCTTTCTGCCAGAATGTGTGTAGAACATTCCAGGCAGCAGGACCACTCTGCTAGGATGTAGGGAGGGAGGGGAAAGAGGATACTTAATCTATGGCTTCATGTAGCAGCTATTTCTGTGGTGGATCAATGTTTATTTCTTCACTTATTGTTAGCAGAAAATGATCTTGTGTTGTTGGGGCTTGATTATATTTGGACTATTAGAATTCAGGATTCTAAGCTATTCTAGAGCTTCTCCACTTCAGAGAGATGTATGGATTGAATAGTGAAGTACGGTACCTTCATTGAAACACTGATTCTTTAGCACTCATTATGAAGAAACTTTTGTGGCTGTTGATAGGTTGAGCAGGAGCATTGTTTGGTTATTTCCATGTCTCACCTTAGGATGAATACACAAAGTAAACCTTTATAGACCCTTTTTCAGAGCCCAACATTACCAATAGGATTTAAACACTATAGTGGGGGATGTTGAAGGAAATCATTATACTGTATATTGTTAAAACACTACATATGTTTTGTAAGTGCAAAGGTACCACACTATTCAATGAATTGATGTATTTGCTGTTGCCAGTTATGTAAATTACTTACATTTATATTGCCATATCCTTAATGAGATTGTGAGTGATCGATTGACTTCAACAACACTGTAGTTTCCGGTTGACCTGTATTATGTACGGTTAAGGATTTTTGGGGTTATTCGAGGAAATTCTAAAGAAATAAATAGAAAATTCTCACCAAGATGCCCAAATCAACTTGCACTAATTAGTCAGAAAAAACATCTGCATTGACATTTTGCAACTGCTTGTATGGAACTTAATACAATTGAATGACATTTCTCATGAAGTATTTTATTCTGCCAGGTTAATAAACTACACAGACTGCACTGGAACACATTTACCACTAGAGCCACAAACATTATCAAAGCGTACACCCTGCCACTGTTTTTGGTAAACAGCTAAGGGATGGGGCTGGAGAAATGTAACCACTCTCGATCAAATTCATAGACAGAGCTATGGATACAAGGACTGATCATGCATGATATCAAAATTATTGTTTTAACCATGTTTTGAGGCTTTTTTTTGTTTTTGTTACAAACTATTTAGTTAAACAGGCTTATATTCTGGGTTCTGATGGGGTAAACTCATGCGGCCTTTATAAGTTATATTCTCCAAGAATCAATGGATAATTATCATTCATTTAAAAATCACCAAAATGTATGTAGCAAATACAGATTGCCCCTTTAAAATAAGTCTCAAGGTTATGATTTAAAGGAGTGGGTATGCGGGAGGGGGTGGAGAAGATGGAGTCTATCCACAGGTGGTCCGTAATTCCACACGGTAATTACCAAGCAACACATTGTGGGGATTCGGACCACTCAGTCACTCTGTAAGGGCGAGAAAAGGGCGAGCGATGTGGATAACAGACCGATAGCGTGATGTCCCGTTGAGACTGAGACCATCCCCAGACACTTAAAAACACAGAGGAAGCACTATTATTGTGCATTGTCAAAGGGCCTTTTCACAAGCACTATTAAGTGAAGCTAATGAAAGTGGTGGCAAATGGACACACTTTCATTCAATTCAAATGCCATTGTGTTTAAAAGGCAGGTGCATCAGCCTTTTTCTCTTTAAAGAACAGTTGTTAGATAGCCAGGAGTTTCAAACAAAAGGTTAGAATGGCAACATTCTTTGTAGTGCATTATCAGAGGACGACTGAACAATCAAAACTAAGATCACAGCTGCACAATTTATTTGAATTGTTGAGAAATAGGGATTGGCAGTGTACTAATGGTATGTCCTAAATCAGTTGATTTTGATTAATCTTTCTGTTCTTTGTTGTTGCTAAGCTAAGTTGACTCATGTTGTATCTACTCGTTTCTGTCTCCTCAGATGCAATGGCAACTCCCTCTCCAGCAAAGAGCATGGGTGACCCTGGCATCACCCCACTGTCACCCTCACACATTCAGGTAAGAAACCCACCATGGCATATTCTGCATGGAGATAGATCCATAAGAGCCATATGAAGTCTGTATAAACAACTCCATTACTGTGGAATGAGAGATCGGTATGCGAGATTCACCACACAGTCTTTTTAAGTCGTTAAACTAGCCACCAGCTTTTCCATCCAGGATAGATAACACATCTCCTTAAACGTTCTCCGTTTGTTGACTCCAGTTTTCTGTCCTCCCCACCTCAGCAAAATGACACGGACTCGAATGCCCACACGGGACCTTCGTTCATTGTGGTGGTTGCTGTCGACTTTGGTACCACTTCCAGCGGCTATGCTTACGCCTTCACTAAGGAGCCAGAATGCATTCACACCATGAGGTGAGCCAAGTCAACGCTGCAATGCAGTCGCTGGGAGCAGGAGGAGAGATAGAGATAGATTGAGGGAGTCATGTGGAGGTCCACTCAGGTCAGGTTGTTCTGTTCCGTAGCAAAGTCTTATTGAATATTCCCTGGCAGGTGATGCAGGAGACATGGGGGAACCAAGAATGCATGGTGCTGCTTTCTGTTCTTATTTAGGTCTTATTTAGGCGTAATCATAACAGAAGGGTTGCTGATAGCCAGGTAAAAGGTGTTTATCAAATTATTGCTCCTCAAATTCATTGTCATCCTTGAAGGGGCATAGCCAGGATGCCAAAATAATGGAAAAAATAATGGCCTGCCCAGCATTTTTATACATAACCCTAAGCATGATGGGATGTTAATTGCTTAATTAACTCAGGAACCATACCTGTGTGGAAGCACCTGCTTTCAATATACTTTGTACCCCTCATTTACACAAGTGTTTCCATTATTTTGGCAGTTACCTGTATCTGGGGCGGCAGGTAGCCTAGTGGTTAGAGCTTTGGACTAGTAACCGAAAGGTTGCAAAATCGAATCCCTGAGCTGACAAGGTAAAATCTGTTGTTCTGAACAAGGTAATTAACCCACTGTTCCTAGGCTGTCATTGAAAATAAGAATTTGTTCTTAACTGACTTGCCTAGTAAAATAAATCTGGCTGTTTTGCCTGTCAGTTACTTATGGAAGAGGAAGGGTCCCCTCCTCTGCTTTCTGCCAAAATGTGTGTAGAACATTCCAGGCAGCAGGACCACTCTGCTAGGATGTAGGGAGGGAAGGAGGGGAAAGAGGATACTTAATCTATGGCTTCATGTAGCAGCTATTTCTGTGGTGGATCAATGTTTATTTCTTCACTTATTGTTAGCAGAAAATGATCTTGTGTTGTTGGGACTTGATTTTATTTGGACTATTAGAATTCAGGATTCTAAGCTATTCTAGAGCTTCTCCACTTCAGAGAGATGTATGGATTGAATAGTGAAGTACGGTACCTTCATTGAAACACTGATTCTTTAGCACTCATTATGAAGAAACTTTTTTGGCTGTTGATAGGTTGAGCAGGAGCATTGTTTGGTTATTTCCATGTCTGAAATTGTCACGGTTGTGATAATGGACGGACCAAGGCGCAGCGTGTGTTGAGTTCCACATCTTTATTTGCAGTGAAAACTTAATAAAAAAACTATAAACATACAACGAATGTGAACTACGTGGTGCTGAATGCACTCACACAAAACAATATCCCACAAACGCAGGTGAGAAAAGGACCACATTAAATATGATCCCCAATTAGAGGCAACGATAATCAGCTGCCTCCAATTGGGAACCATACTCACACCAACATAGAAATATAATACTAGAACACCCCCTAGTCACGCTCTGACCTACTGCACCATAGAGAACCCCAAGGGCTCTCTATGGTCAGGGCGCGACACAAATTGAGATATAAAGGGTCATGGAGGCTTCTAACTGGATTCCAATGACTGTCCTTAAAGGTCAGAAGAAACAGTGTTTGCTCCCTCTCTCACCACATTAAATGCCTCATTGGCAGTCATCATGTCATGGCCCCAGTCAGTGTAATGCTCTTGTTAACACTGGTAGGAGGAGCTGGTTCATTTTGCTGAGGAACCAGCTAGACTGCCGTCCTAAGCTCTGTAGGATCCTCTGACCCATAAAACACACAGGTAAACTCTTTTCCCTGTGTGTGTCAGGCACCAGGGCCAACCTCCATACCTTGCAGTCCTTCACAAAACAGACAGGTTTTTATATGGTTTCATGCACTAGTTTTAAGGGGCCCTATTTGAACTTTGAATTCATGATATATCTTAGAGCAGCTGTGGACAATCTTATCCGTAGAAGGCCATTGTGGTTGCAGGTTTTTGTTGATTTGAATAATTTTTCAATTCATAGCTAAACTTGTTGATATTTAACTGGCAATCAGCAATAGTTCTAAGGAGTTGTCCACGTCCATGTCTGGAAACTCTATATACGACATGTTACAGCATGACTTTCGACCAAAATCTGCATTTTCCCTCTTGCAAAATTTCAACAGAAAATGGGTAACACTTTCGAACACCAAAAAAATTGTCTAAGGTGAAACTCGTAAATTCTGTAATAGTAAAAAAAAAAAAAAAGTTTGTCGGTTTGACTACTAGGTAGAACCGTTACACTAGCCCCTACACTGAGATGTAGCAATTATGTGCTTAATAACACAAATCTTTCTGTGTCTTGGACATCTTTCTGAGAAGGAAGTTGTTTTGTAGGCGTACTAGATAAAATGGAGTATCATTAATGTCACATCCTTAGGGTGATGCAACACAGAGAGACACAGACTGGGAGAAATGTCTATTGGGGAAACTTCCTGTCATGGATCATTAACTCCAGACATCAGGTAACAGTTTAGCAAGATATTTTTACTGGTGCTGCCAGACCTTGCAGTGAAAACAGCCGGAGCCCCAAGATGATTTACTTTGGATTGAACCATCTGCTCTCCAAAATCCTTACATAAACAATAATAAGCCCTCCGAATGGATCTGTAAAGTTTGCCCATACCTCGAGGGAACTGTTTTGTGCTGCTTTAATGTTTTAGTTCTCTTATGATAGAGATTTCAGTGTAGAACGCCTCTTTGAATAGAAGAGGGAGGAATGCATTGGTGTATTGATAGTGAGCATTAGCCAGTTGCATCTCTATGACATAGACATTAGCATTCATTCCCTGTCCTCACTGTTGCTGGCCCTCACAATGGAGCAGGAATCTAATTGCCAATAGAAAACCAACCTGAGATGAAAACAGCTATTCGGACATGGCTGCCAGTTCCTCTGGAAATTGCCAACACTCTGACTCTCTCAACTGAAAGTATTTTTTATTGTGTGTATATTTTTTAGATATAATTTCTGTTCTTGCTACATTTTGCAGTAAGCCACCCTTTAGTAATATGCAGGCTACAGTACGTGCATTAGGGCTTTTAGATGGTGATTGTCAGAGGTCTGAATATAAGCTTGTCTGGCCTCCTACTGCACTAAATGCCTGTCTTACAGGCTGTTCGCACAGTGAAAAGAAATGCATAATTTACAGACCTTCACTCCTTAGAGCTATTTTCAGTGAGGTATATTCCATTCCAGACCATCTACGGTCGTGTTATACAGTAGGCTAGCTATTTTTAACCTGTCATGTTCTTACATGTTAACCAGTTTAGCTATACTATATGGAGTTATTTGCATTCATCAACAGTTTGAATCACAACCATGTTTTAAGTTCTGTTACGACGACTAACTGTCACATTGTCAGTTAGTCGTTGTAACTGTCACATTGTCAGTTAGTCATTGTAACTGTCACATTGTCAGTTAGTCGTTGTAACTGTCACATTGTCAGTTAGTCGTTGTAACTCACATTGAGGCTATGTTGTTGTTGCAAATCTGAATCATCAGAATGAGTTTTGAGTAAATAGGCTACAGGGTTAGATTTTTTGATTGTCTCAAATGACCATGTTAATTAGGGTATATGTTTTAACCAAACATAGATCATTAAAAAATATTAGGGAGTTATAGAGCGTGATCATGCTGTGATGTGATTAGGAGAAGAATGATCCATGTATTATCCATCTATTAAGTGGACATACCATCCATCTATAGGGCTGTGGACATACCATCCGTCTATAGGGCTGTGGACATACCATCCGTCTATAGGGCTGTGGACATACCATCCGTCTATAGGGCTGTGGACATACCATCCGTCTATAGGGCTGTGGACATACCATCCGTCTATAGGGCTGTGGACATACCATCCGTCTATAGGGCTGTGGACATACCACCCGTCTATAGGGCTGTGGACATACCACCCGTCTATAGGGCTGTGGACATACCACCCGTCTATAGGGCTGTGGACATACCACCCGTCTATAGGGCTGTGGACATACCACCCGTCTATAGGGCTGTGGACATACCACCCGTCTATAGGGCTGTGGACATACCATCCGTCTATAGGGCTGTGGACATACCACCCGTCTATAGGGCTGTGGACATACCACCCGTCTATAGGGCTGTGGACATACCACCCGTCTATAGGGCTGTGGACATACCACCCGTCTATAGGGCTGTGGACATACCATCCGTCTATAGGGCTGTGGACATACCACCCGTCTATAGGGCTGTGGACATACCATCCGTCTATAGGGCTGTGGACATACCATCCGTCTATAGGGCTGTGGACATACCACCCGTCTATAGGGCTGTGGACATACCACCCGTCTATAGGGCTGTGGACATACCACCCGTCTATAGGGCTGTGGACATACCATCCGTCTATAGGGCTGTGGACATACCATCCGTCTATAGGGCTGTGGACATACCACCCGTCTATAGGGCTGTGGACATACCACCCGTCTATAGGGCTGTGGACATACCACCCGTCTATAGGGCTGTGGACATACCATCCGTCTATAGGGCTGTGGACATACCATCCGTCTATAGGGCTGTGGACATACCATCCGTCTATAGGGCTGTGGACATACCATCCGTCTATAGGGCTGTGGACATACCACCCGTCTATAGGGCTGTGGACATACCATCCGTCTATAGGGCTGTGGACATACCACCCGTCTATAGGGCTGTGGACATACCATCCGTCTATAGGGCTGTGGACATACCATCCGTCTATAGGGCTGTGGACATACCATCCGTCTATAGGGCTGTGGACATACCATCCGTCTATAGGGCTGTGGACATACCACCCGTCTATAGGGCTGTGGACATACCACCCGTCTATAGGGCTGTGGACATACCACCCGTCTATAGGGCTGTGGACATACCATCCGTCTATAGGGCTGTGGACATACCACCCGTCTATAGGGCTGTGGACATACCACCCGTCTATAGGGCTGTGGACATACCATCCGTCTATAGGGCTGTGGACATACCATCCGTCTATAGGGCTGTGGACATACCATCCGTCTATAGGGCTGTGGACATACCACCCGTCTATAGGGCTGTGGACATACCATCCGTCTATAGGGCTGTGGACATACCATCCGTCTATAGGGCTGTGGACATACCACCCGTCTATAGGGCTGTGGACATACCATCCGTCTATAGGGCTGTGGACATACCACCCGTCTATAGGGCTGTGGACATACCATCCGTCTATAGGGCTGTGGACATACCATCCGTCTATAGGGCTGTGGACATACCATCCGTCTATAGGGCTGTGGACATACCATCCAGCATGATGATGACGATGACAATGACAATTTTGATGATGATAAAGTGCTGTTGAATGATAAACACAGATTGTGCGCAAAAGAGGCTAAAGTCATATTTGTAATGTTAAAGTTTGTGAGAAAAATGTTCGTACTCAGGGCATCATTGGGAATGAGTCCCTGGTCACAATTGGGCTACCATGAGTAAATAAAAGTAAAAAAAAATATATATAAGAGTCTTAATTTAGATTAGCAGTGAGCATCCAGTGGTTTCCCCCAAATCATCCAAATGAGTCCCTCACAGCAGGCTTCTCCCCCAGTGAGACTGACCCATAATCTCATCAGGGCACTTAGCAAACATATTGTCATCTCCAAGGGAACCAAACTAATTATAGTAACTAATCCTTAACTTATCCAGAACTGGTGTAGCGCAATTAGTGTGTAGGTCATGTTGTGTCTCTTTGTTTTTATTCATTTTAAATTTTAAATTTAACTTTTATTTAAGGCAAATCAGTTAAGAACAAATTCTTATTTACAATGACGACCTACTAGAAGGCAAAAGGCCTCCTGTGGAGACGGGGAGCGACCCAGGACATGTGTGTTTTGGGGACCTTTAACAGAATGTGACTGGCAGAACGGATGTTGTATTTTTAGGATGAGGGCTGCAGTAGGTATCTTAGATAGGGGGGAGTGAGGCCTAAGAGGGTTTTTGTTAACAATAGCTGGTGCGCAATCTAATATTAAGGAAGTCTCGAGGTTCTGCTCGCTTGAGTTAGAATACCTTATAAACTGTAGACCATACCAAGAGAGTTTCATCTATATTTTTTTGTATCTGTCTATTTACCACCACAAACTGATGCTGGCACTAAGACCGCGCTGAACGAGCTGTGTAGGGCAATAAGCAAACAAGAAAATGCTCATCCAGAGGCGTTGCTCCTAGTGGGCGGTGATTTTAATGCAGGGAAACTGAAATCCGTTTTACCTCATTTCTAACAGCGTGTGCACCTAGAAGCAAAGAAACTCTACATCTCCTTTACTCTATACACAGAAATGCATACAAAGCTCTCCCTCGGCCTCCATTTGGCAAATCTGACCATAACTCTATCCTCCTGATTACTGCTTAAAAGCAAAAACTCAAACAGGAAGTACCAGTGACGCGCCCTATACGGAAGTGGTCCGATGAAGTGGACGCTAACCTACAGGACTGTTTCACTAGCACAGACTGGAATATGTTCCGGGATTCATCCGATGGCATTGAGAAGTTTACTACATCAGTCACCGGCTTCATTAAAAAGTGCATCAACGACGTCGTCCACACAGTGACCGTAAGTACATATCCCAACCAGAAGCCATGGATTACATGCAACATCCACACTGAACTAAAGTCTAGAGCTGCCGCTTTCAAGGAGCGGGACACTAATCTGTAAGCTTATAAGAAATCCAGCTATGACCTCCGACGATCCATCAAAGAGGCAAAGCGTCAGTAGAGGACTAAGCCTGAACCCTACTAAGTCGGATCGGACACTCGTCAGATGTGGCAGGGCTTGCAGACTGTCATGGATTTCAAAGGGAAACCCACACGCAAGCTGCCCAGTGACGTGACCCTACCAGATGAGCTAAATGCCTTCTATGCTCGCTTCAAGGTAAGCAACACTGAATCATGCATGAGAGCACCAGCTGTTCCAGACGACTTTGTGATCACGCACTCTGTAGCCGATGTGAGTAAGACCTTTAAACAGGTTAACATTCACAAGGCCGCAGGACCAGACGGATTACCAGGACGCATACACAGAGCATGCGCTGACCTCTCCCTGACGCAGTCTGTAATACCTACATGTTTTAAGTAGACCGTCATTGTCCCTGTGCCCAAGAACGCCTGTCTAAATTACTATCACCCCATAGCACTCACATTTGTAGCCATGAAATGCTTTGAATGGCTAGTCATGACTCACATCAACACCATCATGCCAGACACCCTGGACCCACTCCAATTTGCATAGCCCCCAACAGATCCACAGATGACAAAATCTCTATTGCACTCCACAATGCCCTCTCCCACCTGGACAAGAGGAACACCTATGTGAGAATGCTATTAATTGACTACAGCTCAGTGTTCAATTCATCACTCTAACTAAGCTCATTACTAAGCTAAGGACCCTGGGACTGAACACCTCCTTCTGCAACTGGATCCTGGACTTCTTGACCAACCGCCCCCAGGTGGTGAGAGTAGGCAACAACACATCCGTCATGCTGACCCTCAACACGGGGCCCCTCAGGGGTGCCTGCTTAGTCGCTTCCGGTACTCCCTGTTCACCCACGACTGCGTGGCCACGCACAACTCTGACGCGACTGTAGTAAGCCTGATCACCAATGACGATGAGACAGCCTATAGGGAAGAGGTCAGAGACCTGGCAGTGTGGTGCCAGGACAACAACCTTTCCCTCAATGTCAGCAAGGCAAAGGAGCTGATCGTGGACTACAGGAAACTGAGGGCCGAGCACGCCCTCATCCACATTGACAGGGCTGTAGTGGAGCGGGTTGAGAGATTCAAGTTCCTCGGTGTCCACATCACTAAGGATCTATCATGGTCCACACACACCAACACAATCGTGAAGAGGGCACGATAACACCTCTTCCCTTTCAGGATTCTGTAAAGATTTGGCATGGGCCCTCAGATCCGCAAAAATGTATACAGCTGCACCATTGAGAGCATCTTGACTGGCTGCATCACCGCTTGGTATGGCAACTGCTTGGCATCCGACCGCAAGGCACTACAGAGGGTAGTACGTACGGCCCAGTACATAACTGGGCCTGTGCTCACTGTCATAGCACACGGCACCAAGTCTGGAACCAACAGGACCCTGAACAGCTTCTACCTGCAAGCCATAAGACTGATAAATAGTTAGTCCAGGTAGCTATTTGGTTAACAATTTAACTATCTGCTACTGTTTATTATCTATCCTGTTGCCTAGTCACTTTATTGTCAGTTATATGTACATGTCTGCCTCAACTACCTCGTACCCCTCGACTCAGCACTGGTATCCCGTGTATATAGTATTTATTATTACTTTTATTATTATGTGTTATTGCTTTTCTATTATTTCTCTATTTTCTTTCTCTCTGCATTGTTGGGAAGGGCGCCATAATTAAGCATTTCACTGTTAGTCCACACCTGTTGTTTATGAAGCATGTGACAAATAAAATTGTATTTGATTTGACTTGAGGTTCAGAAAGCCATTAATGACTGACAGCGAGGGACTGATGAGGACACACTACTTTAGTTTGTGTGATTGACCTTAGACGTGTCTGTTGTCTGCAGACATTTCTGTTCAGGCTGTAATATTGACAGGATACATTAATGCTTTTAAGTGCATTCTGCCTTATTCAGACATATTGAGTCATTTGACACAAATAGAGAAAATGCACTGCAGGGAACTGTCTGGTGGTTTCAACAGATTAAAGATGGATGAAACTAAGATGAAAAGTAAACCGATGAACGATAGAGGCCCACCCACAACCAAATTGGAGAATGTCCCCCTAATAAAGCACAAGATGGAGAAATATGCTCTTTGTAAAAAATGGATCAATTAGCTGCCATAATTCAGTTGCTCATTGGTTTAAATGTTTTGTGGTCTTTCCTAGACGCTGGGAGGGCGGCGACCCCGGAGTATCCAATCAGAAGACGCCTACCACCATCCTCCTGACCCCGGACAGGAAGTTCCATAGTTTTGGCTACGCAGCACGTGACTTTTACCATGACCTGGATCCATCCGAGTCCAGGCACTGGCTCTACCTGGAGAAGTTCAAAATGAAACTCCACACCACTGCGGTAAAGACATATACACACACACACACACACACACACACACACATACATACATAAAAATACACAAACGAACACACACCCTTCCCTTATTACTCTGTGTCTGCCCTTGTGCAGGGCTGGCAGCTTGGCTGCCCTGAGCTGACTTTGCAGCAAGCTCTTGAAGTTCTGTGTTCTGTGCCAAGTAGGAGGTAACACAGCCAGTAACTGTTGGCTCAGGCTAGTGTTATTGCACATATTTCACCATAGAATTATGAATGGACATGATTTGGATAAGGCTATTCAAGTATGTTGGCTCAATCTGTCTTAGTGTTTATCAGTAGATGGCTGTATGGTGTTTCAATTAAAATATTACGATAACATGGAACTTTTGTTTTCTCTGTCATCGTTTCTTTCCCCCAATCAGAATCTCTCCATAGACACAGAACTCCATGCAGCCAATGGAAAGAGAGTAAAAGCTATTGATATTTTTGCATACGCTCTGGCGTTCTTCAAGGAGCAAGCACTTAAGGTAAAGTATTAACAGGTTCTACTGCACGGTGTATCTTTTATGCAAAACAATACACTGAGTGTACAAAACATTAGGAACACCTTCCTAATATTGAGTTGCACCCCCCTTTTGCCCTCAGAACAGCCTCAATTCATCAGGGCATGGACTCTACAAGGTGTTGAAAGCGTTCCACAGGGATGCTGGCCCATGTTGATTCCAATGCTTCCCACAGTTGTGTCAAGTTGGCTGGATGTCCTTTGGGTGGTGGACCATTCTTGATGCACACGGGAAACTGTTGAGCGTGAGAAACCCAGCAGTGTTGCAGTTCTTGACAAACTCAAACCGGTGCACCTGGCACCTACTGCCATACCCCGTTCACCCTCTGAATGGCACACATACACACACATTGCCCATTCACCCTCTGAATGGCACACATACACAATACATGTCTCAATTGTCTCAAGGCTTAGCAATTCTTATCTAACCTGTCTCCTCCCCTTCATCTACACTGATTGAAGCTGATTTAACTAGTGACATCAATAAGGGATCATAGCTTAGCTCATGTTTTGTACACTCAGTGTATATTGAATACATGTATCTGTTATGAATTAGAAATAGCTCTTAATACTCAGTGATAGTGCTGATGTTATGGTCGGTCAGGGTAAAGAGATACCATGTTTAATGTGATCCCGTGCAGGAGTTAAGTGACCAGGCGGGTGCAGAGTTTGACAACACAAACATCAGATGGGTCATCACAGTGCCAGCCATCTGGAAAATGCCAGCCAAGCAGTTCATGAGGGAGGCAGCCTACAAGGTGGGTGGGCCCCTGTCAATCAACACACGTCCATGTGCACTCGCATGCAATCACACAGAGAGGCACGTACGCTCATGCATATACACACACAGACACACAGTCAAACGTTCAATTCGAAGAACTGGTCTGTCTGCTGTAGTCTGCTCTCAACATTTCAAACCATCTATCCCCCTCAGTGTGAATGATGCTTCCGCATAGTCTCACCACTAGCTCCTAAGAGGAAAGCCATCTGTCGTTTGACAAAGGTACTGCAGGTACTTGGGAAAGAAAGTGATGACGGGGCATGATTAGCTTTGCCGCTGCTGTGATGTCTTGCAGATAGGAGAGAGGTGGGTGGCTGCTCTGGAGCTGCAGTGGCAGACCACCCTCCTCCCTCTCTCCTGTATGGGGGCAGACAGACTGATCCACGACTGCGGTAGAGGAGAGGGAGGAGAGCTGGAGGAAGCCAATAGGGAAAGCGATTACTTCATCACTATGAGTCGTCCCAAGAGAGAGAGGATATGAGGATAGGACAGTGGGACAAGGGATAGCAGGTAGAGGGTGCATACTCAGGATGAGAATAGAGGAAGAGAATGAAGTGGCTATTGTGAGAATTCTCTATAGACTGTGAGAATAAATATTATGACAAATACCTTGGTACTACAGATCATTAGACAGTGTAGTGGAACTCCAGTGTATACTGTTCCACGATACAGACATGCCAGCTCACAGCATCACAGCATAGTAACACAAGCAGGGTTGTTTGTTTCCCCCCAGAAGAGAAGAGGGGTGGGAGGGAGCTGCAGAGCTGTATGATGAGTACATGGTAGTATAGGTGTGGTACTCTGTGTAGACTGTAGAGGAATGTCAGGGGAGAGGCCCGGAGGAATGGGTGTGTGCAGAGGGACAGGGGGACGGGGGTGGGGGGGGGTATAGTACATGAGAGAAGGTCAAATCCCACTGGGCAAAAACTGGTTGAATCAACGTTTCCAAGTCATTTCAACAACAAAAGTTATACTTGATGACGTTGGAACAACTTGGAAAACTGATTGGATTTGCAGAAAGTCATCAACGTAAGGGAAAATGTATGCACTCACTGGATAAGAGCATCTGCTAAATGATTTTTTTTTTTTTTTTTTTACCCAACTTCTAACCTAAATCCAATGACATGGCGACATGTTTTGTTGATTTCACATTGAATTCACGTTAGTTGACTCAAATGTGCAAATGTAAATCAAAACTAGACATTGAAATGACGTCTGAGCCCAGTGGAATGGGTGTGTCAGTCTGTCTGAGGCTGCAGCACCGGATAGAGACACCACCCTCCCCTCTGCAGTGAACAAAGATGATGGGCTGGGGAGAGAGAGGGAGAAGGGAGGGGGGAGAGAAATAGAGGGAGATGGCGAAGGAGATATGTGAGACGGAAAGGAGAGAGGCTTTTTAGATGGCTTGACCACTTGATATCTGCAGTGGAGATTGAGGTACAGTAAGAGGGGGAGGATGTTCGTGGGAGGGGGGGGCTGCATATCTGCAGTGACTCAGCATCCTCTGGCTTGATAATTTATTATTGGCACTGGGGGAAGCAGGCACACCTCTCCCTTACCCGCTCCTCCCTCTTCAACTTTCCTCCTCCCTCTCCTCCGCTCCTTCACCACAACATGCAGATCTCACAGAGCGGAGAGATGTGATGCAATGCTCAGATTTTATACTTAGTCTGTCTTTTTCTGTGTGTATTGTGGATAGAAACACATACCAGCCTGCACAGCATGTGTTCATTGATTGGTTTCCATTGTTCTGTTGATCGATAGGTCTCCATTGTCTCTGTTGTTCGATAGGTCTCCATTGTTCTGTTGATCGATAGGTCTCATTTGTCTCTGTTGTTCGATAGGTCTCCATTGTTCTGTTGATTGATAGGTCTCCATTGTTCTGTTGATTGATAGGTCTCCATTGTTCTGTTGATTGATAGGTCTCCAGTGTTCTGTTGATCGATAGGTCTTCATTGTTCTGCTGATCTATAGGTCTCCATTGTTCTGTTGATTGATAGGTCTCCATTGTTCTGTTAATCGATAGGTCTCATTTGTCTCTGTTGTTCGATAGGTTTCCATTATTGTGTTAATCGATAGGTCTCCATTGTTCTGTTAATCGATAGGTCTCCATTGTTCTGTTGATCGATAGGTCTCCATTGTTCTGTTGATCGATAGGTCTCCATTGTTCTGTTGATCGATATTTCTCCTTTATATTGTTGATCGATACGTCTCCATTGTTCTGTTGATTGATAGGTCTCCATTGTTCTGTTGATTGATAGGTCTCCATTGTTCTGTTGATCGATAGGTCTCCTTTATATTGTTGATCGATAGGTCTCCATTGTTCTGTTGATCGATAGTTCTCCATTGTTCTGTTGATTGATAGGTCTCCATTGGTCTGTTGATCGATAGGTTTCCATTATTCTGTTAATCGATAGGTCTCCATTGTTCTGTTGATCGATAGATCTCCATTGTTCTGTTGAACGATAGGTCTCTATTGTTCTGTTGATCGATAGGTCTCCATTGTTCGGTTGATCGATAGCTCTCCATTGTTCGGTTGATCGATAGCTCTCCATTGTTCGGTTGATCGATAGGTCTCCTTTATATTGTTGATCGATAGGTCTCCATTGTTCTGTTGATCGATAGGTCTCCATTTTCTGTTGATCGATAGGTCTCCATTGTTCTGTTGATCTATAGGTCTCCATTGGTCTGTTGATCGATAGGTCTCCTTTATATTGTTGATCGATAGGTCTCCTTTATATTGTTGATCGATAGGTTTCCATTGTTCTGTTGATCGATAGGTCTCCTTTATATTGTTGATCGATAGGTCTCCATTGTTCTGTTGATCGATAGGTCTCCATTGTTCTGTTGATCGATAGGTCTCCATTGTTCGGTTGATCGATAGGTCTCCTTTATATTGTTGATCGATAGGTCTCCATTGTTCTGTTGATTGATAGGTCTCCATTGGTCTGTTGATCGATAGGTCTCCATTGTTCTGTTGATCGATAGGTCTCCTTTATATTGTTGATCGATAGGTCTCCATTGGTCTGTTGATCGATAGGTCTCCATTGTTCTGTTGATCGATAGGTCTCATTTGTCTCTGATGTTCGAATGCTGCAAAATCAGTGGTTGCTTGAGGAAATGTAATAGCTTTTGGAAATGTCTTTTATGTTTGGATCGCATGATTTATCACTGAGTATTTTCCTGTTCAAATCTGTGGCTTGCCCAGATCCCCATACTTTCCTTAAAGCTATTTATCATTTAGTAGTGAATTAGATTATTTTATATTAATTGTGGTTGTGTTAAATGGTTCCAGCTGTAGATGGTATTTACACAGTATTGTATAAGTGTATGTAGACAGTATATTTGCTTTTACAAAATGTATGATTTGAGTACTGATGGCCATATTGTCTTACTTCCTATTTGGAGGTATCTTGAATCCTTAGCATACCCTGAATACTTAGCAATGAGGGTTGACCACAGCAACTTACTAGGACAGTTATTCACAATGCTCGTTTTATTGGGGTCCTGTTAAGGAAAAAGCAGATGTCCTGTATTTCCTGTCTGTGCTCTGCCTTCCTCTAGGCTGGTCTGGTTCCCCGTGACATCCCAGAGCAGCTGATCATCGCCCTTGAGCCTGAGGCAGCCTCCATCTACTGCCGCAAGCTCCGCCTCCACCAGATGATTGACATTGGCACCAAGAACACCCAGAATGGTTTCAGCCCCACTGAGAATGTGGGGGCAGGGATGACCCAGGGTAAATCCCACGATCCCACAGGCCAATAGCAATATGAGCATCACATTGAACATCCCAATAATGTACCGTAATAACATTTTGCATCCCCATGTGACAATTTCATACAGTATGTGCCTCTCAAATTAATATTGAACTATAGATTGGTTATTGGTTAACACTACAGTGATATTGTAGGTTTTTTATTGTGGTATTGTAAGTTTATGCTAATAGTCAAACAACCAGTGCCTACAATTAATCTTAAACATACATTTCCTTTCAACGGAAAAGATGTATGTGACAATATCCTCAGCCCTAACATCACTTTTATTGTCATATTCAGACACAAAAAAATGCATGGACAAATTTCTAATAGTCACACTCCCTGTCTATTTGCCTTTGCTTCTTTTTCCTAAAATTCCATTGAATACTATGGGAAAATTGGCCTATGTACTGTATATTTCAATTACGTTTTGTATTCAGGATGTAACATGGCAAATATACTGATATCTGATTGTACAGAAGGTCATTCAAACAGTAAATAATGCCACCTTAGAACTGGTCCATATTATCCAATGAAATCCAGTCTAATTTGACAGCATGCGAATCAGCAATAGCAAATGACTATAAACTCCCTCAAGCCTTTCCTCTCTCACTCATCATTCGTTTTTGTTTCGGGAAAGAGTTTGTTCTCCACAGATGATCTAAACCAGAGATTTAGAAGCTTAGTGCCCTTCAGTCCTATCTCTCTGCTATTGACTGGGGATATGACTGAATGCCACTCACAGTAGCATTCACTTGCATGCATGGCAATTATTCATCTCCCCTTTCTTTTAGTTCAACAACTCATCAGCAGGGGGAATGTGTATTACTGTAAGGGCTGTCTTCAGGAAAGGACCAAAATGCAGCAGAGTTAGTATTCATCCTTCAATTTAATTGGAAAGACCACTATACAAAAACAAGGAAACTGACAGCCAACAGTCCTGTCAGGTGCAACCACACTAAACAAGAAACAATTACCCACAAAACCCAAAGGAAAAACATGCTCCTTATGTGTGACTCCCAATCAGCAGCAACGAGCTTCAGCTGTGCCTGATTGGGAGCCACACACATGGCCCAAAACAAAGAAATACCAAAACATAGAAAAAGGAACATAGAACGCCCACCCAATGTAACACCCTGGCCTAACCAAAATAAAGAACAAAAAACCCCTCTCTATGGCCAGGGCGTTACAGTACCCCCCCCCCCAAAGGTGCGGACTCCGGCCGCAAAACCTGACTCTGAAGGGGAGGGTCCGGGTGGGCCTTCTTACGGCGGCGGCTCAGGTGCGGGACGTGGCCTCTGCTCCACCCTTGACGTCACCCTCTTATGTGGCGCACCTGGCCGCGCCGAAGGTCTGGTGGGCGACGCTGACTGCGCCCGGCTGGCGACCGGCGATGGTTGCGCCCGGCTGGCGGGCAACCCTGGCTGCGCCCGGCTGGCGGGCGTCCCTGGCCACTCTGGCAGTTCAGGGCAGTCTGGCCACTCTGGCAGTTCAGGGCAGTCTGGCCACTCCGGCAGTTCAGGGCAGTCTGGCCACTCCGGCAGTTCAGGGCAGTCTGGCCACTCCGGCAGTTCAGGGCAGTCTGGCCACTCCGGCAGTTCAGGGCAGTCTGGCCTCTCTGTTGACTGGCGGGCAGCTCTGACGACTGTTGACTGGCGGGCAGCTCTGACGACTGTTGACTGGCGGGCAGCTCTGGACAGGTGAGACCCACTGGAGGCCTAGTCCTGGGAGGTGGCACAGGACAGACCAGGATGGGGAGACCCACTGGAGGCCTAGTCCTGGGAGGTGGCACAGGATGGACCAGGATGGGGAGACCCACTGGAGGCCTGGTCCTGGGAGGTGGCACAGGATGGACCAGGATGGGGAGACCCACTGGAGGCCTGGTCCGAGGAGGAGGCACAGGATAAACCGGGCTGTGGGGGAGCACTGGAGTTCTGGTACAGACACTCTTTACCCACACTCCAGGCTGAATGCCCACTTTGGCCCGGCACGGGCGGAGAGCAGGCATTGGGCGAATTGGACCCTCCCAGCGCTCTGGAAACACAGTGCGCAACGCCGGCGCAGGATAACCTGGACCGAGGAGGCGCACTGGAGACCAGACGCGCTGAGCTGGCACCATCCGCCCTGGCTCGATGCCTGCACTCGCATGGCACTTGCGGGGGGCTGGTATGTAGCGCACCGGGCTTTGAACGCGCACTGGGTACACCGTGCGCTCCACAGCATAACACGGTGTCTTACCAGTACCACGCTGCTTCCGGTAAACACGGGGAGTTGGCTTAGGTCTACCACCTGACTCCAACCAATCTCCCCGTGTGCCCCCCCCAAAAAAAATTGTGGGGCTGCCTCCCGTGTCCGTTGCGCTCCCTCTCCTCATACCAGCGCCCCTCAGCTCTCGCCGCCTCGATCTCCCACTGTGGGCGGCGATAATCCCCAGCTTGAGTCCATGGTCCTTTCCCGTCCAGGATTTCCTCCCAAGTCCATGACTCCAGATAGCTTTTCTCCTGGTGCCTCTCCTTGTGCTGCTCCTTCCTCTGCTGCTTGGTCCGTTGTTGGTGGGTAATTCTGTAAGGGCTGTCTTCAGGAAAGGACCAAAATGCAGCAGAGTTAGTATTCATCCTTCAATTTAATTGGAAAGACCACTATACAAAAACAAAAACAAGGAAACTGACAGCCAACAGTCCTGTCAGGTGCAACCACACTAAACAAGAAACAATTACCCACAAAACCCAAAGGAAAAACATGCTCCTTATGTGTGACTCCCAATCAGCAGCAACGAGCTTCAGCTGTGCCTGATTGGGAGCCACACACATGGCCCAAAACAAAGAAATACCAAAACATAGAAAAAGGAACATAGAACGCCCACCCATTGTAACACCCTGGCCTAACCAAAATAAAGAACAAAAAACCCCTCTCTATGGCCAGGGCGTTACAATTACACCTATGTTGGTTCAATTGACGTCATGCCCGTAGGGGGCACAGGGGCACGTTCCCCCTCAGATTTGTCCTGTTTAGAAATTAAAAATATTATTTTCTTATTTTTTTCTTCTCTGTAATACTACTAGCAACCTAGCAATTTTATGAAGTTGGCTTTAGCTAGCCTGGATAAATTCCCAGTCTCTCAACCTCATAACTACTGCATTTCAGGCTATCTATCAATCAAGTCTTAGCTGGCATGCACACAAAAAAGCAAGCAATTACGAAACGTACTGAATAAGACTCACAATCCTTTCAATCCTTTACCCAGAATTTAGCAGAGATGCAGATTAAAAAAATAACCACCAGTCCTGTAAAAAAAATAACCACCAGTCCTTTATTTAAAAAAAACACCAGTTAGGAGGATACAGACAGCTACATTTTTGGGGTTCATGACACCCCTGATTGAATCCATTCTTCCAGTTGTCTGTGACCCTGGTGAGAAGCTGACATTTATCCAAGGTGTCAATTCAAACTATATGCTCCAGTTCTTGAATGCCAAGTATTTTATGACAAACTGCTACAAGACCATGGTGCTTGCCTACGGACCTGTGAGGGGAACGGCACCTCCGTACCTTCAGGCTCTGATCAGGCCCTACACCCAAACAAGGGCACTGTGTTCATCCACCTCTGGCCTGCTGGCCACCCTACCTCTGCGGAAGCACAGTTCCCGCTCAAAACTGTTCGCTGCTCTGGCACCCCAATTGTGGAACAAGCTCCCTCACGACGCCAGGACAGCGGAGTCAATCACCACCTTCCGGAGACACCTGAAACCCCACCTCTTTAAGGAATACCTGGGATAGGATATAGTAATCCTCCTAACCCCCCCCCCCCCCCCCCAAAAAAAAGATATAGATGTGGTTGTTCCACTGGATATGATTCGCCCACACATTCAGTAGGGGAAACCCTGTAAGACAACAGTGTACATGGTATACTGTCTTTAATAAGAACTGAGATGAGAGATGATTTACTGTACTGTATAGACAATTATTGTTGATTCTGAATACTCAGTGCAACATAACGAAAACAGTATTCGCTCTGTAGCTGGACACTTGTTGCCTTGGGGTTCTTGGATGAAGATCATTACATTGATGGAATGGTCATTGCCTCTCTCATGGTTTACAATGCTCTAACCGCATGCTGTAACACAGCTGAAGGCTATTGGTGTCTCTTTGGAGCAGATGTGTTCCTATGTTTTTCCTTTATAGACTCTGTAATGGCATGTTTCAGGCTGTGTCTGGTCAGCTTATGTCACGGGTGTCGTATGAATGAGACCAAGGAGCAGCGTGTGTATCGTTCCACATTTTATTTTAACTGTGAAACTATGCAAGACATACAAATAAACTACTAAACAAAATAACAAACCGTGACAAAGTGGTGCAACATACACTACCTCAAAATAATCTCCCACAAACCCAGGTGGAAAAAACAACTACTAAATATGATCCCCAATTAGAGACAACGATGACCAGCTGCCTCTAATTGGAGATCATCCCCCAAAAAAAACAACATAGAAAAACAGAAACTAGAACCACACAACATAGAAAATATAAGCTAGACAAACCCACTGTCACGCCCTGACCTACTCTACCATAGAAAATAAAAGCTTTCTATGGTCAGGACGTGACACTTATGAACATACTGTAAGACTAGCAGAGTTTGAATGTTTCCTGTATATCTCTACATTCCTGTAAAATGCTTAGTTGTGCAAAATGGTGCTCAAAGTGTCCCAAGGCCATATACAGGATTTCAGAACTAGTGAGGTCAATGTAGAGCCATCCAACGGATATATCTTTTACTAATAATAATTATGGAATATTAAGTTGGTTTGAAATAAACCCTGTGATGAATAGTCAGATTGTGTGTAGGCCTAGCGCCTTGCCTCCAGTAGCAATGCAGAGGTCAGAGAGAGGTTGGAAAAAAAGAAGAGGGCGCAAGTCAATATCCCCAAGTCTAATGCTGGGGTTTCCAACAGGATGTTACAACTCTTTTTGTGTTGAAAGAGAAGTGTACTCTCTGTCCAGCTGCTACTGTTTCCTCCTTACATTAACTTTCCCATAATGGCTGCTCCTTTACTCGAGCAACTTCCACCATCGCTAACTCACAACATTCTCACAGCGTTCCTGGAAGGTTATTTCTTAATTCTGTTGTCTGTGTTTTGACATGTTGATGGAAGAGGTAATGGTGACATAGATAGACCCCACTCTGACGCCTTCATGAGAACTGATAGGAGTAGGAAATTCCTCCTTCCCCTTTGTGTTTCCTCTCTGTTGGAGGAAATGTCCTTCTGACATCTTGATCGCTGTGGTCATGCTACTACTACTGTCTCTTCGTGTTTTCAGCCAGTGATTACAAGGTCCATATGTGATTAATCCCATCATTAGCCCATAAGTACTGATCATAAGAGCATTCTCCAGTTTTGAACATTGAGTGTAAAATGTCCTTGTTCTCTCATCCCTTTGCAGCTAACACATTTTTTTCCCTATGTAGGAAGAACATTTCATCAGCGACACACTGATAAAGCACAGTTTAATTATGAATACATGAATTGAAACACTAGAAACTGTCAACACAGAATCTCTGAGATGGGTACCTGCGGTTAAGCCATATTCTAGAGTTCTATCGCTGACTTCACATCTAGACATCATATAGCCCTATCATCCTGTTGCTTGACTTACATTGTATGACCCACACAGCTTCACCAAAGCGCTTTCACCCTTCTCACACTCGGTCATTCTCTTTCTGTCAATAACCAGCCAAGGAGCATGTCCGGAGCAAACGGCAGAGCCGCACCTTTTTGGTGGAAAATGTCATAGGGGAGCTTTGGTCGGAGTTGGAAGAAGGTAGAGTCTCTTTCTCTCTTTTACGCTTCTGTTTCTTTCTCCCTCCTTCCTCTCTCTACATTATTTGCTCTTGCTGTTTCTTATACTGCTGATCATGCATCGTGCTGGTTATTCACTACCCTAAAAAACAACGACATGCTTATTGAGTGGGAGGATCTTCTCTACTTAATATCATTCTAGTTTTTGCTTATAACCTCATGCTTTTACGGTCTAATCGATTACTTTTATCTACTAATCAAATGCTTCCTGTAGGTTTGGCTGGATGTTGACATGTCAGGGATCATATGGTTGTTTACATCAGTGGTTCCCAACCAGGGGTACTAGGACACCTGGGGGTACTTAGCCTATCCACAGGGGGTACTTGAAAAGACTTATGAGACCATAGGCTTACTGGTAAAATGCACATGAGGGGGTACTTCAGGGGTACTCCAGGCAGAGCTAAATTCAGTTGGTGCTACAGTAAGCAAAAAAGGTTGGGAATCACTGGTTTAAATGATCACATGGTGATTACTGACCACTGTGACAGTGTGGGCACGGTGATAATATAGGTTATTCACTGTATGAAAGGACTGAAATCCAGTATAGCAATTGGTTTGTCCTCTATCTCTCTCCTCCATGCCCCTGTTGTCCCAGTGTTATAGTAGCTACACTGTATCTAGGTCACCAGTACCCACTTGGGATTTTAGGGCTTGACAGTATCATGACTACTCGTGTTCAACATCCTCTGAGTGTGTCCCAAAAACAGAAGCTGCTTTTAGAGGAAAATGTTAGAAGTCATGCTTCAGAGGCACTATTGGCTACCGCTATAGTCTTCTGCCCCTTGTCCTCCAATGACGTTTCTCTCGCTCCGTGTCGCCAGGTGACCGCTATGTGGTGGTTGACTGTGGTGGCGGAACGGTTGACCTCACGGTCCATCAGATACAGCTCCCCGAGGGACATCTCAAGGAGCTCTATAAGGCCTCAGGTACAGAGACTGCTCAATGCTCATATAGCAGCTCTTGCTGTATGCATGTTACACTGAGATGGATCTAGGCAGTGTCCTCAACACAGCAACAATCACATTATTCTGGCTGTTATATTGCATTGTGGGGTGGATGCTTGGACTCCTAGACTAAAAAATACTTTCAAAGCAGAAGTCTAGCGGTGGGCTTAATCAGGGTCCATGCAACCAACTCTATGAGTTCTATGGACTCTTGAGTCATTTGAGCTGTTATTGACCGACACTCATTTTCGCCTTCTCAGGCGGTCCTTATGGCTCCATTGGTATTGACTATGAGTTTGAGAAGCTCCTGTGTAAGATCTTCGGGCCCGACTTCATCGACCAGTTTAAGATCAAGCGGCCGGCTGCCTGGGTGGATCTGATGATCGCGTTTGAGTCCAGGAAACGGGCGGCGGCCCCGGACAGGACCAACCCCCTGAACATCAACCTGCCCTTCTCCTTCATCGACTACTACAAGAAGTTCAGAGGTCACAGTGTGGAACACGCCCTGCGCAAGAGCAAGTGAGTGTGTGTGTGTGATTAGGGAGAAGAGTTAGAGGATTGGTACGGGATACCGCGCACAGCGAAAGTCTAGAGCTCAATCAACTCCCTATTGAGTGAATACCCGATTACCCAAGCATGTGTCTGAATAATATGTCCTAGCTGTCAGATGTAATATACACTGAGTGTACAAAAAATAGGAACACCTGCTCTTTCCATGACATAGACTGACCAGTTGAATCCAGGTAAAAGCTATGATCCCTTATTGATGTCACATGTTAAATCCACTTCAACAGCCAGAAGCAGGTGAAAAAGGTAACTCAAATAACCAAATTCAACCAAGCTAATTTCTGATTCGAAATTGTTTGATTACAGAGGTAGCAAAACTGTACTTCAAATCTATGATACTGCCCCACTTAACATACCGCTTGACCAGTTGGGTCCAAGCTTGCTGTACAACATTAAAACCCATTCAGTCTGTCTACAAACAGGCTCTCAAAGTGCTTGATAGGAAGCCCAATAGCCATCATCACTGCTATATCCTCAGAAAGCATGAGCTCCTGAGTTGGGAAAATCTTGTGCAATACACTGACACATGTCTTGTATTCAAGATCCTAAATGGCCTGACTCTCCCTCGACATAGTACTTTTGTTAAACAGAAAACCCAAACCAATGGCAGAAGATCCACAAGGTCTGCCATGAAAGGTGACTGAATAGTTCCGTTAAGGAAAAGCACTTTTAGTCAATCTGCTTTCTCTGTGAGAGCTTCCCATGTCGGGAATACACTTCCATCAGACACGCACAACTGCACCACCTATCACACCTTCACAAAAAACATGAAGACATGGCTAAAGGCCAATCAGACTTGTGAACATAATCTCTAGCTGTGTATTGCCGCTTTCCATGTTGTCTGTAGCTTGTGAGATGTGGAAACACTGTTGCTTTTATATATTTTGTTTTGTTGCTTTTTGTGTTATGTTCCTTTGTCTGTGTGCTACGTGTTGCTTGTTCTATGTTGCTCTGCATGTGCTCACTGCTCATTGTTTGTCTATATTGTTATTTTAATTGTTTTTAATAACCTGCCCAGGGACTGCGGTGGAAAATTAGCCGGCTGGCTAAACCGGGACATTTACTGAAACCTTGATTAATGTGCACTGTCCCTGTAAAAATAAACTAAAAAATAAACTCAGTGTAGATAATGGCGAGGAGACAAGGGATAGCAGGTAGAGGGGTGGTTAAAGAAGGATTTTTAAGCTCATTCTTAGGAAGAAGCTCGTTATTAGGAAGTTATGTTTTGTACACTCAGTGCATGTTTACTTGGTGTATGTATCCATGTGAATACACACAAGCTTTCTCTGCACAGATTTCAATTCCATTGCCCAAACATTTAATGACCAACTTGCGACATATTACCATATATTTTCCATTATATACCAGGGAATTCAGAATTCACTGCCTTTCCCCCTCCACTACCTCACAGTCAGCTCATTAAGAGACAGCAGGCGCCTCTATACTCAGCCAGACTAGAGAGTGATATCAGAGTGATACAGGGTCTTTATGTAAACAAGCTTTATTTGAATGTTATTCAGTCATTTTTTGTGAATTGAAGTGCACAAAACTGCACCAAACATTTTATTAAGGTAAAACTACTACTGTCCATACTACAGTGTGTAGGCAGGAAGAAAGCATTTCAGACTTGTGTCTTGGCTGAAATAATTTGAACTGAATGAACCTGAGTGAGAGTACTTAGTCAGCTACTTTCACTAGTCTAGTGTAATGTACATATACTAGACTAGTATCTCACTTTGATACCACCCTGTAGTCTGGGTGTTATGTCTTGCATGAGTTATTAAACTCATGGGACCCTTAAAGACATTCAGATTCCCGAAACCTGAGCCTCCAGCAGTCCTGTGGGTCCTCTGACTCACAGTCATAACTGTAAATAATTTAGTCTGTCTCACTCTGCTTGAGAAGCCTTTGTGTGAAAGAGTATGTGTATGTGTGCACTTGCAAGCACACACTCTCACAAACACCTGGGAGAACACTCAAACGATACCAGATGGATTCTATACACTCCTATAAGATATGTTATATGGGCTCCCGAGTGGTCAGCGGTCTAAGGCACTGCATCTCAGTGCTAGAGGTGTCACTACAGACCCTGGTTCGATTCCAGGCTGTATCACAATCGGCTGTGATTGGGAGTCCCATAGGGCGGTCCACAATTATCCCAGCGTCATCCGGGTTAGGGTTTGGCCAGGGTAGGCCGTCATTGTAAATAAGAATTTGTTCTTAACTGATTTTCCTAGTTAAATAAAGGTTAAATAAAATGTTGCAACAAGAGCAGAGTGAGGGGAAGGAGTATACAGTACATATAAAAAAAACACTGGTCTCATGAAAGAAACTCACGTGAGCTACTGTATTGAGGCAGACACCACTTATCCATTGTTCTCCTACAGACATAAATGTAACCCACCAACTCAATTTGGGTCTTATCTAGCAACATTTTAAATTGTGTTTTTTTACATTGGATAAAAGAAGAGACTCAGATCCACAACATGGTATATCACACATTGCATTTGAGGAACAACGGGAAAGTAATTCTGCTTTGAAAGTTGATAAAGCTGTAACCCCACCTTTGAGAAGATGGCCCTTGAATGTTTTCCTACTTGAGAGCTCGTCTTTGTCTAAACCCCTTCAGCATCGTTCACACCCTCTTAAGTCTTGGCCTCGTATGGGAATCCGGAGATAGATGGGGCTATGTGCTAAACAGTGTGAGTAACCAACTAGCTAGCTAACATTAGTCTATAACTAGCAATGCAAATGGTTTTCTGAGATACAAATAATATTACAACACAGCGAGCCAGCAAACGAACGTTGGCTAGCTAGCTAACAGTGTGCTTTCACTTCCAATTAAAACGACTTTCTGACTAAATTAGAAACTTATAATATCTGACTCTTTCCCATATACATTGATGAACGGTTGTTTGGCCTGTTGTGTCAAGTCACTCCGGTTCACACTGACGGTGTACAGAAAGTAGTCCGACACAACTTTTTCCCACTGAAATTCAGGGCAGCAATGTTGTTGAGAGCAGTAGCAACACTTTTTCAGTTCTCCTTGGCTAACATATCTTTCATAAAAGCCGCAGTAGCACACATGTTCAAATGTCTCTCCTGTGAAGTAGTGACATGCGACATATGTCCAGCTTCCTGAAACGGGTCACCAATATATTCCATAGAGAGCTCACTGTGTTAAATCTCCATATAGATAATATACCAAGCACAAGAGGTTAAACGTAGTGGAAGACACAGCGATTTCCTTATATCCATTCAGGGGACTGTTAAAAAAAAAAAAAGGTTTTGTTTCCTTTGTTGCTTTTACAGTAGCCTACCAATCTACTGGTAATTAGAGCAGGGTCAATAATGGCATGCTTATCTCTCCTCTCTTGTCTCTGCAGTGTGGACTTTGTGAAGTGGTCCTCCCAGGGCATGCTGAGAATGAACCCTGATGCCATGAATGCCCTCTTCAAGCCCACAATAGACCACATCATTCAGCACCTCAGTGAGTAGCAGCTCCTACTAATACAAAACCCTTTTTTTAAACACTGAGGGACTACATATACTGTACAGTATACCAGTAGTATCGGAGAGATGTAGCCTGTGATGATTATACAGTAGGAAGCTGTCCATATGTTTGCCTGCAAGGGTTGATACCTGAAAGGCAAAGCAGCATGAGGGAAAGACTCAATGTGGAAATGGTATCAGTCATCCATTTTTATGAGCTGAGATTTCTGAACTTACATTCAAAATAGCTGATGTTCCCAATGTTTCCTTGTAACTCGCAAATCTTAGGTTTAGCAGTACTGCAGCCTATCTAATGCTAATCTAATCTATTGGCCTTTCTGCTGTCTTGAAAAATAGATATCTCAACTGACCTAGATGAATAAGGCATGATTATGTTTTCTGTTTGGATCATACAGTATGCATCTCCATACAGTATGTGAGCTGTCCACCCAGGCTTAATTGAAAGCATGCCCATCCAATTCCAAGCTCAAAGGAGTTCAGATCCCAAAGAGTCATTTGGGGAGTGCACACTGCACCCCTAAGGGTTCCTCTCACTGTACATTGAGCAGTCTTCCCAGTACTCCCACCTAGAATAAACCAACCTACTACAATAATGCATGCAGTGTTTTTGGACAGAGAGTAAGAAGTGGGTCACATTACTGAATTCCTAGAGTAAACAACTTGTTTGTTGAAGAGGTTTTTAATGGAGTTACTAATGGCATAACACATAGTCATCTGCTAATGCCTGCAGAAAATTGACATTTTAATAATACTTCACATACTGTAGAGTAGAACTCCTGCTGAATAACAACGCTCTTCCTTTCAGCTGACCTCTTTGATAAACCAGAGGTGTGTGACATCAAGTTCCTGTTCCTGGTGGGCGGCTTCGCTGAATCGCCGCTGCTGCAGCAGGCGGTGCAGAACATGCTGCATGGCCGCAGTCGCATCATCATCCCCCATGACGTGGGCCTCACCATCCTCAAGGGGGCTGTCCTCTTTGGCCTGGACCCCGGCGTCATCAAGGTGCGCCGCTCGCCCCTCACCTACGGCGTGGGCGTCCTCAACCGCTACATAGAGGGCAAGCACCCGCCCGACAAGATGCTGGTGAAGGACGGCACGCGCTGGTGCACTGATGTCTTCGACACCTTCATTGCGTGCGACCAGTCCGTGGCCCTGGGCGAAACGGTGAAGCGCAGCTACACGCCCGCCAAGCCCAGCCAGCAGGTCATCGTCATCCACATCTACTGCTCGGAGAAGGAACGCGTGTGCTTCATTAGCGAGCCGGGCGTGAGGAAGTGCGGCACTCTGCGGCTTGATGTGACCGGTACGGAAACCAGCGCCGCACGCCGTGAGATCCAGACGCACATGCAGTTCGGGGACACGGAGATCCGGGCCATGGCGGTGGACGTGGCCACCTCTCGTACTGTCAAGGCTAGCATCGATTTCCTCGCTCAGTAAATAGGGTGACAGAACCATAGGGTCAAAAGGTCCTAGGAAGTGAAACCTCCAGCAGCACAGCACACAATGAACCAGGGGACAGTGCCTAGAATGCTGTAGCAGTATATTGATCTTTAGGCCTGTTCATATTCCCTGTAGCATGATTAGTGCTAGTTTGTTTCTGCTTTAGCTAACTCCTTGGTCAGAAACAAACAAGCACTCAGGTTTTCTACCATCTGTGTATGTACTGTGTCTAGTCTTAAATGCAGGCTATATTGATGTGCTCTGCTCTAGAGATTTACAGATTTGCAGATATTACTACTGACACATGCAGCCTTGTTTCAGGTTCATTGTGTGTTATCTGTTGTTGTGTGCTGTAGCTGTTTTAGGTCATGGTAGATGGATACTGTAGTACTCCTCTTACAGTGACAACATCATGCTATGACATAATGCTGCACAAACCTCAGTGTCCTCTTCAACCCTGGCTCATGGGACCGTGTTTTCATAACTCCTATGATTATTAAGACATTTAAAACCGAACCCCTGGGGCTTCCATGAACATGCAGTTATACGGTGAGGGAAAAAAAGTATTTGATCCCCTGCTGATTTTGTACATTTGCCCACTGACAAAGAAATGATCAGTCTATAATTTTAATGGTAGGTTTATTTGAACAGTGAGAGACAGAATAACAACGAAAAAATCCAGAAAAACGCATGTCAAAAAATGTTATAAATTGATTTGCATTTTAATGAGGGAAATAAGTATTTGACCCCTCTGCAAAACATGACTTAGTACTTGGTGGCAAAACCCTTGTTGGCAATCACAGAGGTCAGACGTTTCTTGTAGTTGGCCAACAGGTTTGCATACATCTCAGGAGGGATTTTGTCCCACTCCTCTTTGCAGATCTTCTCCAAGTCATTAAGGTTTCGAGGCTGATGTTTGGCAACTCGAACCTTCAGCTCCCTCCACAGATGTTCTATTGGATTAAGGTCTGGAGACTGGCTAGGCCACTACAGGACCTTAATGTGCTTCTTCTTGAGCCACTCCTTTGTTGCCTTGGCCGTGTGTTTTGGGTCATTGTCATGCTGGAATACCCATCCACGACCCATTTTCAATGCCCTGGCTGAGGGAAGGAGGTTCTCACCCAAGAATTGACGGTACATGGCCCCGTCCATCATCCCTTTGATGCGGTGAAGTTGTCCTGTCCCCTTAGCAGAAAAACACCCCAAAGCATAATGTTTCCACCTCCATGTTTGACGGTGGGGATGGTGTTCTTGAGGTCATAGGCAGCATTCCTCCTCCTCCAAACACGGCGAGTTCAGTTGATGCCAAAGAGCTCCATTTTGGTCTCATCAGACCACAACACTTTCACCCAGTTGTCCTCTGAGTCATTCAGATGTTCATTGGCAAACTTCAGACGGGCATGTATATGTGCTTTCTGGAGCAGGGGACCTTGCGGGCTCTGCAGGATTTCAGTCCTTCACGGCGTAGTGTGTTACCAATTGTTTTCTTGGTGACTATGGTCCCAGCTGCCTTGAGATCATTGACAAGATCCTCCCGTGTAGTTCTGGGCTGATTCCTCACCGTTCTCATGATCATTGCAACTCCACGAGGTGAGATCTTGCATGGAGCCCCAGGCCGAGGGAGATTGAAAGTTATTTTGTGTTTCTTCCATTTGCGAATAATCGCACCAACTGTTGTCACCTTCTCACCAAGCTGCTTGGCGATGGTCTTGTAGCCCATTCCAGCCTTGTGTAGGTCTACAATCTTGTCCCTGACATCCTTGGAGAGCTCTTTGGTCTGGGCCATGGTGGAGAGTTTGGAGTCTGATTGATTGATTGCTTCTGTGGACAGGTGTCTTTTATACAGGTAACAAACTTAGATTAGGAGCAGTCCCTTTAAGAATGTGCTCCTAATCTCAGCTCGTTACCTGTATAAAAGACACCTGGGAACCAGAAATCTTTCTGATTGAGAGGGGGTCAAATACTTATTTCCCTCATTAAAATGCAAATCAATTTATAACATTTTTGACATGCGTTTTTCTGGATTTTTTTGTTGTTATTCTGTCTCTCACTGTTCAAATAAACCTACCATTAAAATTATAGACTGATTATTTCTTTGTCAGTGGGCAAACATACAAAATCAGCAGGGGATCAAATACTTTTTTCCCTCACTGTATACACTAGCATTCAGATACTTGACCTACTCATCAGACCAGAGTTTTGAGTCATGGTTGGAGACCACCTGAGATAACGAGGGAAGGCGGTAGTTCTCCAACAAAAACACTCCATTTGATCAGTTTTCAACAGTAAAACGTTACAGCAGGGGTGTCAAACTTATTCCACGGAGGGCCTAGTGTCTGCAGGTTTTTGTTTTTTCCTTTCAATTAAGACCTAGACAACCAGGTGAGGGCAGTTCCTTACTAATTGGTGACCTTAATTAATCAATCAAGTACAAGGGTGGAGCGAAATCCCGCAGACACTCGCCCCTCCGTGGAATAAGTTTGACACGTGCTTACCAGGATAGCTTTCGAATCTGTATTTATTTCTACCGTGTCCTGTGGTTAGGCCCAAGATGTCATAAAAAGGAGTTCTATTACCATACGAAAACAAACTTGGTGCATTAGCTTTAAAAATGTTCGGTCAAATTTAATCAGACAGTGTCCTATCCTGTCAACAATATATGTTTAATGGTTTATTGTGCACTGCAAACACATCTATGTGTTAGAAATATACAGAGACTAACAGCCACCTGTTTAGACACCAGGCTTGATTGTCAAGACATTCATTTCTCACAAACAACGTAAAAATCCACCTCACTGGTTAATATGTTGCGCTGATCCACAGCCAAATATAAATCCTTGAATGTGAAAAGTGGCAGACTTGACAATGCTGCTAGCTGAACCTACAAACTGATTTGAATATAACCATTGCCATGTGCTTTGTTGTTGCCTTCATTTGTTATGCTTATCATTCAACGGAGGACAAAAAGCCACTGAATTTCCTTTTTGAATATGTCAAATTCAGGAGATTTCTGTACAAGTGCAGGCCCTTAAAAAGGAAAGATTCAATTGAAAATATGTTTATTTCTGTAAATACAGTATTTAAATATTGTACAGATTTTTGGCGTTATTATTTTAGCAGGTTTAGAGCAGAGAGTGTGTGCTTTCACGCAGACACCTTATTTCATTATTCTCACCAGCCATGCATGGCATGTGTCAAGGCAGAATTTGAATGGCATATTCATCGACAATGAGTGAAAGTGAATGTTGCCTGTGTGTTGCTCTGCGATTGAAAAAAGAAACTTGAATACCTTTGCCCTTAAAACATGAGTGGTTATTGTTATGGAACATGGAGTTTCTTTGGGTTGGGAAAATCCTTTTTTTATTTTTTTATTAAATGTTTTTCTTGTTATTGGTAAGACAGGTACACATGGACAAGAAACAAGTGACAAGGCCAAACAGGACAAAGATTTACCCTCCCACCCCCCCTCCCACAGAACTTCCCTAACCCATAGTTTGATTAGTGGTTCACAGTAGCAGTCTACAGAGTCATACGCTGATGAAAGAGCAATTACGTTTCTTTCACTACAGATGTAGGATCTTCATTTGAAGATTATTTGGATTATTTGACAAATTGACTCAAATTAAGATCCTACATCTGCAGCCTCATGCGTACGTGCTACAGATATTTCCATGTGGGTAAATAATTTTGTTTGCTTTGTAACTGTGAATTTGTATTTAGTTTAGATTACATTTTTTTAATTGGTTTGGTTTATGAAAAACCTGTTTTCTACATTCAAATGATCGATAGTAAATCTTTGTTGGCTCTTTCTAACGACAGTAATTGCCAATTCAAAACTATCCTTCAACCACCTTGCAAATAATATAAAGTGACAGTTCCAAATCTCTGCCCTTGTCTCCCAAACAATAGTAATACAAGAGCAATAACACCTTGCAATTACAAGGTATTGTTCTTTACCACGATTTAACACAACCATTAAACATTTTTGTGCTGTGCTTCCATTTTTAATTTGCTTCAAGGCTGCAGCTACTGGAAGGTGCTGTTGAAAGTATTATCCCCTAAATCAAGTATTGACGGAAGGAAAGAAACAACAAAATAAAAACAACTTGATATATTTAAAGATTGTGAAAATCTATATCCTTGTTCAATGAAAAATAAAGATACAATTAATAGCTTTGCACTCTGGGGAAAAATGTTTATGGCCCAACATACAATAATATACACAAATGAATGCCTAACATAAGATGAGATGTCCGAACTATTCACCATATAGATACAATTCATATCTCTAGTCTTGATTCAAGACAGAGGTCATCTATTACTCACTAGTAACTGATGGTCACATTGTATTTGAATTTAGTCTGTTTCCTACAATAGCTGCAGTTCGTAGATGTAACAAGTTACAGCTCAGACGATGCATGATAACCTTACTTGAAGGTTTATGGTCTTTCTGCAGTGTTCCTCTGTGAGAACCCTACACTAAGGGGTTTAAAACTTATTTAAATTAGATCTTCACGGAAAACTCTGTGAATTTAGGTTGGTCTCCATTGATTTGTTGATGTGAAAAAGTGCACAAGCTTTGATCTATGATGCTGCCTATGGCGCTCTCCTGCAATGCACGTTTTGCATGATTAACTCTTTACGAATGGTGAGAAAACATCATTTCTAACAACACTTTTTTAGGTTTGAGGTTTAGGTGTGGCGATAATGTTACACCACCATGTGTGGAGAAAAGTGTGGCCTTTTCAACTCCAGATGCAACGACAAATGAACCATTAACTGTGAAGGAAACGTTTGTACATGTCCCAATCACTCATTCTCACAAACTGTTATCAGAGCAGATCTGTTCAATCTATGGAAAGCCCTGAAGTGCTTTCTCCATCCTAATAACTAATATCATATTAATCTATATGTCATGTTAATCTAGCTGCACCTTACCCATCCCCACCATTATATGGAGGTCAATGTATGACTACTAAGTTGAAGGAAATAAAAATACATAATTTTGTTTCTTTAATGTGTTTCTACTTTGATAAATACCATGTATTTTGTTCAGCCTCCAGTATATTGTAATGCACAAGATGCTGTATGTAGCTGCTTAGATGTATATTCAAAGCTATGTCAGAATTGTGTGTTTAGCTAAAGTTTGCATTGTATTTAGTTTATAATGCAGAAGAAGATGACAACTGGCACGCTAAAGAGAGTAAATATGTTGAATTATATAGTAATTTATGAATCTGGAGTTGAATGGGTGGATAGGCAATTAAGGAGCATAATTGTAGCTAGCTTCTGCATACCAAAATAGAAAGTGCTTAACTCTTAATCTAGATTTTACAATATTACAGGACATACAAGTTCACTGCTACTTGATTCTGTGCTTGTTGTAGAACAAGTGACTTCCCTATTCTGCCAAATTTGACACTCTTACTTAATGTTTCACAAATCACACATTTTTTTTCAGTTTATCTTTGGGTTGACGCACATGTGATTTTTATACTGTTGAGTTACAAGTCTCTTGCTCTTACCATTTTAACTCAAATGTGTTGTATCCACAGCCAAACTGTCATCCAATAAAATGTACGTGTATTTCAAAGAATATCTGACTATCTGTTGTTATTAGTTTCTGGTGTCATGACAGCCCGAGGGCATGCTGGTTTTATGACATACAGTACATGATACACATCAAAAACACATCTGGCAACCCTTCACACAAAAAATAACTGGAAGAAAGGCAGAAAACAGACAATATAATGCTTTTACATTTTGCAAGTGCAATGTCTATAACCAGTCAAATGTGTTTTATCACTAATATTGAAAACAACAGCTACAAAGTATTCTGCAAAAAATCGAAAGTTTGGAAATCCAATTCAAACTAATTTTATGTGTCTATGTATTCTATTCAGTGTTAGGAACATTTGGTGAGGAAAGTCCAACACAGCCACAGATATTTAAATGGGTGTGACCAATTTGGATCTGTGCCCTCGGGAGCCAAGAACGAGAATATCTGAAAAGCAACACTGCTCTCCAGTGGATATTTTTTAGAAACTACAGTACCCGAGACACGTAATAGCATTGAAATGATGGAATATCTTGTACTGTGCGTAGTGATACCCTGCTTCACCAGCTGTACCTGTTTTTGAGACAATTCCAACTCAGTGGTCTGTATCTCCAGGATAATAACAACTCTAAATTATTTCAAACTTTGGTGTTCATCTGTTTCTGATCTCTCCACCCAATCCAGAACAGTTTATAGGGAGAAAGAACAGTAGATCAAGATTAAGCTCCAGCTGTTTTTGTTGAAATTCAAGACTAATTGACGTGCACTGTGTCAAGTTGTGACGTTATGGAGACATGGCTCCATATTGTCCTCTGGCTGCCAGTATCTATTAGACCTAATGGCTTTGGAGTGCCTTATGTAGTACCCCTGTAGTACAACGATGATTGGTACAATTTATCCCAGATTTGATAACAGAAGTTGTGAAATAAGCTCGGGCTTCAAACCAGCCTCACTGTGCTATTCTCTACTTGTACTGCTGTGCCATTATTCAATTCACATGTACATAGTTTTGAATTATACTGTAAATCCTATGCTAAATTGTAGTTAGCCTCAAGCACCCTTGCTAATGATCCAACAAGCTGAATATGAAACTAAACACAGGCACTTCTTATTCAATCACCGTGTGCGTTTAGGAGCGAGTGTGTTATTCTAACAGGAGTGTTAGTGGAGAGGCTCTCAACCCCACACAGGGCAAGGATGTTTTTAGTTGGTGGATGTGTGAGAGGGGGATGGGGAGGGACTGGGTGCTAGATAGGTGCACTGGTTGCCCCCAAAATGGCTGGAAAGTAGGGCAGTTGCTACGGCAATTTCAAGGGGGAAATCTCTCGAAGTAGGCCCTTCAGTTGCTGGTGTGATCCCTCCCACACACTCTCACTTACTGTTACACAGTCATATACTCTGTCAGAGAAGCAGTGAGGTTTGGTGCTGTGTGTGCTCGTCTACCAATAACATAATGCAGAGGAAAAGTGGGAGCTCGACACGTTTTCTTTCCTCTGTCAGGTTACCATTATTACCATTTATTTGATTTCATTAATATTTGTATGGTTAGCAGACACCCTTATCTATGAGATGAGTGTCACTGAATGTTGATGAGAGGTCTGTTTGGGTAACCTCCCTCCCTTCCCACACATGCACACCCACAATCACACACACACACACACACACACACACACACACACACACACACACACAAGCACATACATACACTAACAAAGTGTGTACATGAGAGGAATGGAGCTGTCTAGACTGAGGCCCATCCAGACTGTAATATATTCCAGCTCCAATTACAGTAACAGAATCCAGTGTTAGCAAGACCCAAGATAGATGTATTGGTCTGAAAGGCAGACTGAGCATGTTTTGATTTATTTGTGTGAGTTTTATATGACTAACTGTTAGATATTCTAGTAGGGTATTTATATCAACAACTGTTAGATATTCTAGTAGGGGGTTATATCAACAACTGTTAGATATTCTAGTAGGGGTTTATATGACTAACTGTTAGATATTGTAGTAGGGGTTTATATCAACAACTGTTAGATATTCTAGTAGGGGGGGTTATATGACTAACTGTTAGATATTCTAGTAGGGGTTTATATCAACAACTGTTAGATATTCTAGTAGGGGGTTTATATCAACAACTGTTAGATATTCTAGTAGGGGTTTATATGACTAACTGTTAGATATTCTAGTAGGGGGGTTATATGACTAACTGTTAGATATTCTAGTAGGGGGTTATATGACTAACTGTTAGATATTCTAGTAGGGGTTTATATGACTAACTGTTAGATATTCTAGTAGGGGGTTATATGACTAACTGTTAGATATTCTAGTAGGGGTTTATATGACTAACTGTTAGATATTCTAGTAGGGGTTTATATCAACAACTGTTAGATATTCTAGTAGGGGGGTTATATGACTAACTGTTAAATATTCTAGAAGGAGTTTATATGACTAACTGTTAGATATTCTAGTAGGGTGTTATATGACTAACTGTTAGATATTCTAGTAGGGGGTTTATATCAACAACTGTTAGATATTCTAGTAGGGGTTTATATCAACAACTGTTAGATATTCTAGTAGGGGTTTATATGACTAACTGTTAGATATTCTAGTAGGGGTTTATATCAACAACTGTTAGATATTCTAGTAGGGGTTTACATGACTAACCTTTAGATATTCTAGTAGGGGTTTATATCAACAACTGTTAGATATTCTAGTAGGGGGTTATATGACTAACTGTTAGATATTCTAGTAGGGGTTTATATCAACAACTGTTAGATATTCTAGTAGGGGTTTATATGACTAACTGTTAGATATTCTAGTAGGGGTTTACATCAACAACTGTTAGATATTCTAGTAGGGGTTTATATGACTAACTGTTAGATATTCTAGTAGGGGGGTTATATGACTAACTGTTAGATATTCTAGAAGGAGTTTATATGACTAACTGTTAGATATTCTAGTAGGGTGTTATATGACTAACTGTTAGATATTCTAGTAGGGGGTTTATATCAACAACTGTTAGATATTCTATTAGGGGTTTATATGACTAACTGTTAGATATTCTAGTAGGGGGTTTATATGACTAACTGTTAGATATTCTAGTAGGGGTTTATATCAACAACTGTTAGATATTCTACTAGGGGGTTAAATCAACAACTGTTAGATATTCTAGTAGGGGGGTTATATGACTAACTGTTAGATATTCTAGTAGGGGTTTATATGACTAACTGTTAGATATTCTAGTAGGGGGTTTATATCAACAACTGTTAGATATTCTAGTAGGGGTTTATATGACTAACTGTTAGATATTCTAGTAGGGGGGTTATATGACTAACCGTTAGATATTCTAGTAGGGGTTTATATCAACAACTGTTAGATATTCTAGTAGGGGGGTTATATGACTAACTGTTAGATATTCTAGTAGGGGGGGTTATATGACTAACTGTGAGATATTCTAGTAGGGGTTTATATCAACAACTGTTAGATATTCTAGTAGGGATTTATATCAACAACTGTTAGATATTCTAGTAGGGGGGTTTATATGACTAACTGTTAGATATTCTAGTAGGGGTTTATATCAACAACTGTTAGATATTCTAGTAGGGGTTTATATGACTAACTGTTAGATATTCTAGTAGGGGTTTATATCAACAACTGTTAGATATTCTAGTAGGGATTTATATCAACAACTGTTAGATATTCTAGTAGGGGGGGTTATATGACTAACTGTTAGATATTCTAGTAGGGGGTTTATATGATTTACTTAGATATTCAAGTAGGGGTTTATATGACTAATTGTTAGATATTCTAGTAGGGGGGTTATATGACTAACTGTTAGATATTCTAGTAGGGGGTTATATGACTAACTGTTAGATATTCTAGAAGGAGTTTATATGACTAACTGTTAGATATTCTAGTAGGGGTTTATATGACTAACTGTTAGATATTCTTGTAGGGTGTTATGTGACTAACTGTTAGATATTCTAGTAGGGGGTTTATATCAACAACTGTTAGATATTCTAGTAGGGGTTTATATCAACAACTGTTAGATATTCTAGTAGGGGTTTATATGACTAACTGTTAGATATTCTAGTAGGGGGTTTATATCAACAACTGTTAGATATTCTAGTAGGGGTTTATATGACTAACTGTTAGATATTCTAGTAGGGGGTTTATATGACTAACTGTTAGATATTCTAGTAGGGGTTTATATCAACAACTGTTAGATATTCTACTAGGGGGTTAAATCAACAACTGTTAGATATTCTAGTAGGGGTTTATATGACTAACTGTTAGATATTCTAGTAGGGGTTTATATGACTAACTGTTAGATATTCTAGTAGGGGGTTTATATGACTAACTGTTAGATATTCTAGTAGGGGTTTATATCAACAACTGTTAGATATTGTAGTAGGGGTTTATATGACTAACTGTTAGATATTCTAGTAGGGGGTTATAGGACTAACTGTTAGATATTCTAGTAGGGGGGTTATATGACTAACTGTTAGATATTCTAGTAGGGGTTTATATCAACAACTGTTAGATATACTAGTAGGGGTTTATATGACTAACTGTTAGATATTCTAGTAGGGGTTTACATCAACAACTGTTAGATATTCTAGTAGGGGTTTATGACTAACTGTTAGATATTCTAGTAGGAGGGTTATATGACTAACTGTTAGATATTCTAGAAGGAGTTTATATGACTAACTGTTAGATATTCTAGTAGGGTGTTATATGACTAACTGTTAGATATTCTAGTAGGGGGTTTATATCAACAACTGTTAGATATTCTATTAGGGGTTTATATGACTAACTGTTAGATATTCTAGTAGGGGGTTTATATGACTAACTGTTAGATATTCTAGTAGGGGTTTATATCAACAACTGTTAGATATTCTACTAGGGGGTTAAATCAACAACTGTTAGATATTCTAGTAGGGGGGTTATATGACTAACTGTTAGATATTCTAGTAGGGGTTTATATGACTAACTGTTAGATATTCTAGTAGGGGGTTTATATCAACAACTGTTAGATATTCTAGTAGGGGTTTATATGACTAACTGTTAGATATTCTAGTAGGGGGGTTATATGACTAACTGTTAGATATTCTAGTAGGGGTTTATATCAACAACTGTTAGATATTCTACTAGGGGGTTAAATCAACAACTGTTAGATATTCTAGTAGGGGGGTTATATGACTAACTGTTAGATATTCTAGTAGGGGTTTATATGACTAACTGTTAGATATTCTAGTAGGGGTTTATATCAACAACTGTTAGATATTGTAGTAGGGGGGTTATATGACTAACTGTTAGATATTCTAGTAGGGGGGGTTATATGACTAACTGTGAGATATTCTAGTAGGGGTTTATATCAACAACTGTTAGATATTCTAGTAGGGATTTATATCAACAACTGTTAGATATTCTAGTAGGGGGGTTTATATGACTAACTGTTAGATATTCTAGAATGGGTTTATATCAACAACTGTTAGATATTCTAGTAGGGGTTTATATCAACAACTGTTAGATATTCTAGTAGGGGTTTACATGACTAACCTTTAGATATTCTAGTAGGGGTTTATATCAACAACTGTTAGATATTCTAGTAGGGGGTTATATGACTAACTGTTAGATATTCTAGTAGGGGTTTATATCAACAACTGTTAGATATTCTAGTAGGGGTTTATATGACTAACTGTTAGATATTCTAGTAGGGGTTTACATCAACAACTGTTAGATATTCTAGTAGGGGTTTATATGACTAACTGTTAGATATTCTAGTAGGGGGGTTATATGACTAACTGTTAGATATTCTAGAAGGAGTTTATATGACTAACTGTTAGATATTCTAGTAGGGTGTTATATGACTAACTGTTAGATATTCTAGTAGGGGGTTTATATCAACAACTGTTAGATATTCTATTAGGGGTTTATATGACTAACTGTTAGATATTCTAGTAGGGGGTTTATATGACTAACTGTTAGATATTCTAGTAGGGGTTTATATCAACAACTGTTAGATATTCTACTAGGGGGTTAAATCAACAACTGTTAGATATTCTAGTAGGGGGGTTATATGACTAACTGTTAGATATTCTAGTAGGGGTTTATATGACTAACTGTTAGATATTCTAGTAGGGGGTTTATATCAACAACTGTTAGATATTCTAGTAGGGGTTTATATGACTAACTGTTAGATATTCTAGTAGGGGGGTTATATGACTAACCGTTAGATATTCTAGTAGGGGTTTATATCAACAACTGTTAGATATTCTAGTAGGGGGGTTATATGACTAACTGTTAGATATTCTAGTAGGGGGGGTTATATGACTAACTGTGAGATATTCTAGTAGGGGTTTATATCAACAACTGTTAGATATTCTAGTAGGGATTTATATCAACAACTGTTAGATATTCTAGTAGGGGGGTTTATATGACTAACTGTTAGATATTCTAGTAGGGGTTTATATCAACAACTGTTAGATATTCTAGTAGGGGTTTATATGACTAACTGTTAGATATTCTAGTAGGGGTTTATATCAACAACTGTTAGATATTCTAGTAGGGATTTATATCAACAACTGTTAGATATTCTAGTAGGGGGGGTTATATGACTAACTGTTAGATATTCTAGTAGGGGGTTTATATGATTTACTTAGATATTCAAGTAGGGGTTTATATGACTAATTGTTAGATATTCTAGTAGGGGGGTTATATGACTAACTGTTAGATATTCTAGTAGGGGGTTATATGACTAACTGTTAGATATTCTAGAAGGAGTTTATATGACTAACTGTTAGATATTCTAGTAGGGGTTTATATGACTAACTGTTAGATATTCTTGTAGGGTGTTATGTGACTAACTGTTAGATATTCTAGTAGGGGGTTTATATCAACAACTGTTAGATATTCTAGTAGGGGTTTATATCAACAACTGTTAGATATTCTAGTAGGGGTTTATATGACTAACTGTTAGATATTCTAGTAGGGGGTTTATATCAACAACTGTTAGATATTCTAGTAGGGGTTTATATGACTAACTGTTAGATATTCTAGTAGGGGGTTTATATGACTAACTGTTAGATATTCTAGTAGGGGTTTATATCAACAACTGTTAGATATTCTACTAGGGGGTTAAATCAACAACTGTTAGATATTCTAGTAGGGGTTTATATGACTAACTGTTAGATATTCTAGTAGGGGTTTATATGACTAACTGTTAGATATTCTAGTAGGGGGTTTATATGACTAACTGTTAGATATTCTAGTAGGGGTTTATATCAACAACTGTTAGATATTGTAGTAGGGGTTTATATGACTAACTGTTAGATATTCTAGTAGGGGGTTATAGGACTAACTGTTAGATATTCTAGTAGGGGGGTTATATGACTAACTGTTAGATATTCTAGTAGGGGTTTATATCAACAACTGTTAGATATACTAGTAGGGGTTTATATGACTAACTGTTAGATATTCTAGTAGGGGTTTACATCAACAACTGTTAGATATTCTAGTAGGGGTTTATGACTAACTGTTAGATATTCTAGTAGGAGGGTTATATGACTAACTGTTAGATATTCTAGAAGGAGTTTATATGACTAACTGTTAGATATTCTAGTAGGGTGTTATATGACTAACTGTTAGATATTCTAGTAGGGGGTTTATATCAACAACTGTTAGATATTCTATTAGGGGTTTATATGACTAACTGTTAGATATTCTAGTAGGGGGTTTATATGACTAACTGTTAGATATTCTAGTAGGGGTTTATATCAACAACTGTTAGATATTCTACTAGGGGGTTAAATCAACAACTGTTAGATATTCTAGTAGGGGGGTTATATGACTAACTGTTAGATATTCTAGTAGGGGTTTATATGACTAACTGTTAGATATTCTAGTAGGGGGTTTATATCAACAACTGTTAGATATTCTAGTAGGGGTTTATATGACTAACTGTTAGATATTCTAGTAGGGGGGTTATATGACTAACTGTTAGATATTCTAGTAGGGGTTTATATCAACAACTGTTAGATATTCTACTAGGGGGTTAAATCAACAACTGTTAGATATTCTAGTAGGGGGGTTATATGACTAACTGTTAGATATTCTAGTAGGGGTTTATATGACTAACTGTTAGATATTCTAGTAGGGGTTTATATCAACAACTGTTAGATATTGTAGTAGGGGGGTTATATGACTAACTGTTAGATATTCTAGTAGGGGGGGTTATATGACTAACTGTGAGATATTCTAGTAGGGGTTTATATCAACAACTGTTAGATATTCTAGTAGGGATTTATATCAACAACTGTTAGATATTCTAGTAGGGGGGTTTATATGACTAACTGTTAGATATTCTAGAATGGGTTTATATCAACAACTGTTAGATATTCTAGTAGGGGTTTATATCAACAACTGTTAGATATTCTAGTAGGGATTTATATCAACAACTGTTAGATATTCTAGTAGGGGGGGTTATATGACTAACTGTTAGATATTCTAGTAGGGGGTTTATATGATTTACTTAGATATTCAAGTAGGGGTTTATATGACTAATTGTTAGATATTCTAGTAGGGGGGTTATATGACTAACTGTTAGATATTCTAGTAGGGGGTTATATGACTAACTGTTAGATATTCTAGAAGGAGTTTATATGACTAACTGTTAGATATTCTAGTAGGGGTTTATATGACTAACTGTTAGATATTCTTGTAGGGTGTTATATGACTAACTGTTAGATATTCTAGTAGGGGGTTTATATCAACAACTGTTAGATATTCTAGTAGGGGTTTATATCAACAACTGTTAGATATTCTAGTAGGGGTTTATATGACTAACTGTTAGATATTCTAGTAGGGGGTTTATATCAACAACTGTTAGATATTCTAGTAGGGGTTTATATGACTAACTGTTAGATATTCTAGTAGGGGGTTTATATGACTAACTGTTAGATATTCTAGTAGGGGTTTATATCAACAACTGTTAGATATTCTACTAGGGGGTTAAATCAACAACTGTTAGATATTCTAGTAGGGGGGTTATATGACTATCTGTTAGATATTCTAGTAGGGGTTTATATGACTAACTGTTAGATATTCTAGTAGGGGGTTTATATGACTAACTGTTAGATATTCTAGTAGGGGTTTATATCAACAACTGTTAGATATTGTAGTAGGGGTTTATATGACTAACTGTTAGATATTCTAGTAGGGGGTTATAGGACTAACTGTTAGATATTCTAGTAGGGGTGTTATATGACTAACTGTTAGATATTCTAGTAGGGGTTTATATCAACAACTGTTAGATATACTAGTAGGGGTTTATATGACTAACTGTTAGATATTCTAGTAGGGGTTTACATCAACAACTGTTAGATATTCTAGTAGGGGTTTATGACTAACTGTTAGATATTCTAGTAAGGGGGTTATATGACTAACTATTAGATATTCTAGTAGGGGGTTTATATCAACAACTGTTAGATATTCTAGTAGGGGTTTATATGACTAACTGTTAGATATTCTAGTAGGGGGTTTATATGACTAACTGTTAGATATTCTAGTAGGGGTTTATATCAACAACTGTTAGATATTCTAGTAGGGGGTTAAATCAACAACTGTTAGATATTCTAGTAGGGGGGTTATATGACTAACTGTTAGATATTCTAGTAGGGGTTTATATGACTAACTGTTAGATATTCTATTTGGGGTTTATATCAACAACTGTTAGATATTCTAGTAGGGGTTTATATGACTAACTGTTAGATATTCTAGTAGGGGGGTTATATGACTAACCGTTAGATATTCTAGTAGGGGTTTATATCAACAACAGTTAGATATTCTAGTAGGGGGGTTATATGACTAACTGTTAGACATTCTAGTAGCGGGGGTTATATGACTAACTGTTAGATATTCTAGTAGGGGGTTATATGACTAACTGTTAGATATTCTAGAAGGGGTTTATATGACTAACTGTTAGATATTCTAGTAGGGGTTTATATCAACAACTGTTAGATATTCTAGTAGGGGGGTTATATGACTAACTGTTAGATATTCTAGAAGGAGTTTATATGACTAACTGTTAGATATTCTAGTAGGGGGTTATATGACTAACTGTTAGATATTCTAGTAGGGGGTTTATATCAACAACTGTTAGATATTCTAGTAGGGGTTTATATCAACAACTGTTAGATATTCTAGTAGGGGTTTATATGACTAACTGTTAGATATTCTAGTAGGGGTTTATATCAACAACTGTTAGATATTCTAGTAGGGGTTTACATGACTAACCTTTAGATATTCTAGTAGGGGTTTATATCAACAACTGTTAGATATTCTAGTAGGGGGTTATATGACTAACTGTTAGATATTCTAGTAGGGGTTTATATGACTAACTGTTAGATATTCTAGTAGGGGGTTTATATGACTAACTGTTAGATATTCTAGTAGGGGTTTATATCAACAACTGTTAGATATTGTAGTAGGGGTTTATATGACTAACTGTTAGATATTCTAGTAGGGGGTTATATGACTAACTGTTAGATATTCTAGTAGGGGGGTTATATGACTAACTGTTAGATATTCTAGTAGGGGTTTATATCAACAACTGTTAGATATTCTAGTAGGGGTTTATATGACTAACTGTTAGATATTCTAGTAGGGGTTTACATCAACAACTGTTAGATATTCTAGTAGGGGTTTATATGACTAACTGTTAGATATTCTAGTAGGGGTTTATATGACTAACTGTTAGATATTCTAGTGGGGGGTTATATGACTAACTGTTAGATATTCTAGAAGGAGTTTATATGACTAACTGTTAGATATTCTAGTAGGGTGTTATATGACTAACTGTTAGATATTCTAGTAGGGGGTTTATATCAACAACTGTTAGATATTTTAGTAGGGGTTTATATGACTAACTGTTAGATATTCTAGTAGGGGGTTTATATGACTAACTGTTAGATATTCTAGTAGGGGTTTATATCAACAACTGTTAGATATTCTACTAGGGGGTTAAATCAACAACTGTTAGATATTCTAGTAGGGGGGTTATATGACTAACTGTTAGATATTCTAGTAGGGGTTTATATGACTAACTGTTAGATATTCTAGTAGGGGGTTTATATGACTAACTGTTAGATATTCTAGTAGGGGTTTATATCAACAACTGTTAGATATTCTAGTAGGGATTTATATCAACAACTGTTAGATATTCTAGTAGGGGGGGTTATATGACTAACTGTTAGATATTCTAGTAGGGGGTTTATATGATTTACTTAGATATTCAAGTAGGGGTTTATATGACTAATTGTTAGATATTCTAGTAGGGGGGTTATATGACTAACTGTTAGATATTCTAGTAGGGGGTTATATGACTAACTGTTAGATATTCTAGAAGGAGTTTATATGACTAACTGTTAGATATTCTAGTAGGGGTTTATATGACTAACTGTTAGATATTCTTGTAGGGTGTTATATGACTAACTGTTAGATATTCTAGTAGGGGGTTTATATCAACAACTGTTAGATATTCTAGTAGGGGTTTATATCAACAACTGTTAGATATTCTAGTAAGGGTTTATATGACTAACTGTTAGATATTCTAGTAGGGGGTTTATATCAACAACTGTTAGATATTCTAGTAGGGGTTTATATGACTAACTGTTAGATATTCTAGTAGGGGGTTTATATGACTAACTGTTAGATATTCTAGTAGGGGTTTATATCAACAACTGTTAGATATTCTACTAGGGGGTTAAATCAACAACTGTTAGATATTCTAGTAGGGGGGTTATATGACTATCTGTTAGATATTCTAGTAGGGGGTTTATATGACTAACTGTTAGATATTCTAGTAGGGGTTTATATCAACAACTGTTAGATATTGTAGTAGGGGTTTATATGACTAACTGTTAGATATTCTAGTAGGGGGTTATAGGACTAACTGTTAGATATTCTAGTAGGGGGGTTATATGACTAACTGTTAGATATTCTAGTAGGGGTTTATATCAACAACTGTTAGATATACTAGTAGGGGTTTATATGACTAACTGTTAGATATTCTAGTAGGGGTTTACATCAACAACTGTTAGATATTCTAGTAGGGGTTTATGACTAACTGTTAGATATTCTAGTAGGGGGGTTATATGACTAACTATTAGATATTCTAGTAGGGGGTTTATATCAACAACTGTTAGATATTCTAGTAGGGGTTTATATGACTAACTGTTAGATATTCTAGTAGGGGGTTTATATGACTAACTGTTAGATATTCTAGTAGGGGTTTATATCAACAACTGTTAGATATTCTAGTAGGGGGTTAAATCAACAACTGTTAGATATTCTAGTAGGGGGGTTATATGACTAACTGTTAGATATTCTAGTAGGGGTTTATATGACTAACTGTTAGATATTCTATTTGGGGTTTATATCAACAACTGTTAGATATTCTAGTAGGGGTTTATATGACTAACTGTTAGATATTCTAGTAGGGGGGTTATATGACTAACCGTTAGATATTCTAGTAGGGGTTTATATCAACAACTGTTAGATATTCTAGTAGGGGGGTTATATGACTAACTGTTAGACATTCTAGTAGCGGGGGTTATATGACTAACTGTGAGATATTCTAGTAGGGGTTTATATCAACAACTGTTAGATATTCTAGTAGGGGGGTTATATGACTAACTGTTAGATATTCTAGTAGGGGGTTTATATCAACAACTGTTAGATATTCTAGTAGGGGTTTATATGACTAACTGTTAGATATTCTAGTAGGGGGTTTATATGACTAACTGTTAGATATTCTAGTAGGGGTTTATATCAACAACTGTTAGATATTCTAGTAGGGGGTTAAATCAACAACTGTTAGATATTCTAGTAGGGGGGTTATATGACTAACTGTTAGATATTCTAGTAGGGGTTTATATGACTAACTGTTAGATATTCTATTTGGGGTTTATATCAACAACTGTTAGATATTCTAGTAGGGGTTTATATGACTAACTGTTAGATATTCTAGTAGGGGGGTTATATGACTAACCGTTAGATATTCTAGTAGGGGTTTATATCAACAACTGTTAGATATTCTAGTAGGGGGGTTATATGACTAACTGTTAGACATTCTAGTAGCGGGGGTTATATGACTAACTGTTAGATATTCTAGTAGGGGGTTATATGACTAACTGTTAGATATTCTAGAAGGGGTTTATATGACTAACTGTTAGATATTCTAGTAGGGGTTTATATCAACAACTGTTAGATATTCTAGTAGGGGGGTTATATGACTAACTGTTAGATATTCTAGAAGGAGTTTATATGACTAACTGTTAGATATTCTAGTAGGGGGTTATATGACTAACTGTTAGATATTCTAGTAGGGGGTTTATATCAACAACTGTTAGATATTCTAGTAGGGGTTTATATCAACAACTGTTAGATATTCTAGTAGGGGTTTATATGACTAACTGTTAGATATTCTAGTAGGGGTTTATATCAACAACTGTTAGATATTCTAGTAGGGGTTTACATGACTAACCTTTAGATATTCTAGTAGGGGTTTATATCAACAACTGTTAGATATTCTAGTAGGGGGTTATATGACTAACTGTTAGATATTCTAGTAGGGGTTTATATGACTAACTGTTAGATATTCTAGTAGGGGTTTATATCAACAACTGTTAGATATTGTAGTAGGGGTTTATATGACTAACTGTTAGATATTCTAGTAGGGGGTTATATGACTAACTGTTAGATATTCTAGTAGGGGGGTTATATGACTAACTGTTAGATATTCTAGTAGGGGTTTATATCAACAACTGTTAGATATTCTAGTAGGGGTTTATATGACTAACTGTTAGATATTCTAGTAGGGGTTTACATCAACAACTGTTAGATATTCTAGTAGGGGTTTATATGACTAACTGTTAGATATTCTAGTGGGGGGTTATATGACTAACTGTTAGATATTCTAGAAGGAGTTTATATGACTAACTGTTAGATATTCTAGTAGGGTGTTATATGACTAACTGTTAGATATTCTAGTAGGGGGTTTATATCAACAACTGTTAGATATTTTAGTAGGGGTTTATATGACTAACTGTTAGATATTCTAGTAGGGGGTTTATATGACTAACTGTTAGATATTCTAGTAGGGGTTTATATCAACAACTGTTAGATATTCTACTAGGGGGTTAAATCAACAACTGTTAGATATTCTAGTAGGGGGGTTATATGACTAACTGTTAGATATTCTAGTAGGGGTTTATATGACTAACTGTTAGATATTCTAGTAGGGGGTTTATATGACTAACTGTTAGATATTCTAGTAGGGGTTTATATCAACAACTGTTAGATATTCTAGTAGGGATTTATATCAACAACTGTTAGATATTCTAGTAGGGGGGGTTATATGACTAACTGTTAGATATTCTAGTAGGGGGTTTATATGATTTACTTAGATATTCAAGTAGGGGTTTATATGACTAATTGTTAGATATTCTAGTAGGGGGGTTATATGACTAACTGTTAGATATTCTAGTAGGGGGTTATATGACTAACTGTTAGATATTCTAGAAGGAGTTTATATGACTAACTGTTAGATATTCTAGTAGGGGTTTATATGACTAACTGTTAGATATTCTTGTAGGGTGTTATATGACTAACTGTTAGATATTCTAGTAGGGGGTTTATATCAACAACTGTTAGATATTCTAGTAGGGGTTTATATCAACAACTGTTAGATATTCTAGTAAGGGTTTATATGACTAACTGTTAGATATTCTAGTAGGGGGTTTATATCAACAACTGTTAGATATTCTAGTAGGGGTTTATATGACTAACTGTTAGATATTCTAGTAGGGGGTTTATATGACTAACTGTTAGATATTCTAGTAGGGGTTTATATCAACAACTGTTAGATATTCTACTAAGGGGTTAAATCAACAACTGTTAGATATTCTAGTAGGGGGGTTATATGACTATCTGTTAGATATTCTAGTAGGGGGTTTATATGACTAACTGTTAGATATTCTAGTAGGGGTTTATATCAACAACTGTTAGATATTGTAGTAGGGGTTTATATGACTAACTGTTAGATATTCTAGTAGGGGGTTATAGGACTAACTGTTAGATATTCTAGTAGGGGGGTTATATGACTAACTGTTAGATATTCTAGTAGGGGTTTATATCAACAACTGTTAGATATACTAGTAGGGGTTTATATGACTAACTGTTAGATATTCTAGTAGGGGTTTACATCAACAACTGTTAGATATTCTAGTAGGGGTTTATGACTAACTGTTAGATATTCTAGTAGGGGGGTTATATGACTAACTATTAGATATTCTAGTAGGGGGTTTATATCAACAACTGTTAGATATTCTAGTAGGGGTTTATATGACTAACTGTTAGATATTCTAGTAGGGGGTTTATATGACTAACTGTTAGATATTCTAGTAGGGGTTTATATCAACAACTGTTAGATATTCTAGTAGGGGGTTAAATCAACAACTGTTAGATATTCTAGTAGGGGGGTTATATGACTAACTGTTAGATATTCTAGTAGGGGTTTATATGACTAACTGTTAGATATTCTATTTGGGGTTTATATCAACAACTGTTAGATATTCTAGTAGGGGTTTATATGACTAACTGTTAGATATTCTAGTAGGGGGGTTATATGACTAACCGTTAGATATTCTAGTAGGGGTTTATATCAACAACTGTTAGATATTCTAGTAGGGGGGTTATATGACTAACTGTTAGACATTCTAGTAGCGGGGGTTATATGACTAACTGTGAGATATTCTAGTAGGGGTTTATATCAACAACTGTTAGATATTCTAGTAGGGGGGTTATATGACTAACTGTTAGATATTCTAGTAGGGGGTTTATATCAACAACTGTTAGATATTCTAGTAGGGGTTTATATGACTAACTGTTAGATATTCTAGTAGGGGGTTTATATGACTAACTGTTAGATATTCTAGTAGGGGTTTATATCAACAACTGTTAGATATTCTAGTAGGGGGTTAAATCAACAACTGTTAGATATTCTAGTAGGGGGGTTATATGACTAACTGTTAGATATTCTAGTAGGGGTTTATATGACTAACTGTTAGATATTCTATTTGGGGTTTATATCAACAACTGTTAGATATTCTAGTAGGGGTTTATATGACTAACTGTTAGATATTCTAGTAGGGGGGTTATATGACTAACCGTTAGATATTCTAGTAGGGGTTTATATCAACAACTGTTAGATATTCTAGTAGGGGGGTTATATGACTAACTGTTAGACATTCTAGTAGCGGGGGTTATATGACTAACTGTTAGATATTCTAGTAGGGGGTTATATGACTAACTGTTAGATATTCTAGAAGGTGTTTATATGACTAACTGTTAGATATTCTAGTAGGGGTTTATATCAACAACTGTTAGATATTCTAGTAGGGGGGTTATATGACTAACTGTTAGATATTCTAGAAGGAGTTTATATGACTAACTGTTAGATATTCTAGTAGGGGGTTATATGACTAACTGTTAGATATTCTAGTAGGGGGTTTATATCAACAACTGTTAGATATTCTAGTAGGGGTTTATATCAACAACTGTTAGATATTCTAGTAGGGGTTTATATGACTAACTGTTAGATATTCTAGTAGGGGTTTATATCAACAACTGTTAGATATTCTAGTAGGGGTTTACATGACTAACCTTTAGATATTCTAGTAGGGGTTTATATCAACAACTGTTAGATATTCTAGTAGGGGGTTATATGACTAACTGTTAGATATTCTAGAAGGGGTTTATATGACTAACTGTTAGATATTCTAGTAGGGGTTTATATCAACAACTGTTAGATATTCTAGTAGGGGGGTTATATGACTAACTGTTAGATATTCTAGAAGGAGTTTATATGACTAACTGTTAGATATTCTAGTAGGGGGTTATATGACTAACTGTTAGATATTCTAGTAGGGGGTTTATATCAACAACTGTTAGATATTCTAGTAGGGGTTTATATCAACAACTGTTAGATATTCTAGTAGGGGTTTATATGACTAACTGTTAGATATTCTAGTAGGGGTTTATATCAACAACTGTTAGATATTCTAGTAGGGGTTTACATGACTAACCTTTAGATATTCTAGTAGGGGTTTATATCAACAACTGTTAGATATTCTAGTAGGGGGTTATATGACTAACTGTTAGATATTCTAGTAGGGGTTTATATGACTAACTGTTAGATATTCTAGTAGGGGGTTTATATGACTAACTGTTAGATATTCTAGTAGGGGTTTATATCAACAACTGTTAGATATTGTAGTAGGGGTTTATATGACTAACTGTTAGATATTCTAGTAGGGGGTTATATGACTAACTGTTAGATATTCTAGTAGGGGGGTTATATGACTAACTGTTAGATATTCTAGTAGGGGTTTATATCAACAACTGTTAGATATTCTAGTAGGGGTTTATATGACTAACTGTTAGATATTCTAGTAGGGGTTTACATCAACAACTGTTAGATATTCTAGTAGGGGTTTATATGACTAACTGTTAGATATTCTAGTGGGGGGTTATATGACTAACTGTTAGATATTCTAGAAGGAGTTTATATGACTAACTGTTAGATATTCTAGTAGGGTGTTATATGACTAACTGTTAGATATTCTAGTAGGGGGTTTATATCAACAACTGTTAGATATTTTAGTAGGGGTTTATATGACTAACTGTTAGATATTCTAGTAGGGGGTTTATATGACTAACTGTTAGATATTCTAGTAGGGGTTTATATCAACAACTGTTAGATATTCTACTAGGGGGTTAAATCAACAACTGTTAGATATTCTAGTAGGGGGGTTATATGACTAACTGTTAGATATTCTAGTAGGGGTTTATATGACTAACTGTTAGATATTCTAGTAGGGGGTTTATATGACTAACTGTTAGATATTCTAGTAGGGGTTTATATCAACAACTGTTAGATATTCTAGTAGGGATTTATATCAACAACTGTTAGATATTCTAGTAGGGGGGGTTATATGACTAACTGTTAGATATTCTAGTAGGGGGTTTATATGATTTACTTAGATATTCAAGTAGGGGTTTATATGACTAATTGTTAGATATTCTAGTAGGGGGGTTATATGACTAACTGTTAGATATTCTAGTAGGGGGTTATATGACTAACTGTTAGATATTCTAGAAGGAGTTTATATGACTAACTGTTAGATATTCTAGTAGGGGTTTATATGACTAACTGTTAGATATTCTTGTAGGGTGTTATATGACTAACTGTTAGATATTCTAGTAGGGGGTTTATATCAACAACTGTTAGATATTCTAGTAGGGGTTTATATCAACAACTGTTAGATATTCTAGTAAGGGTTTATATGACTAACTGTTAGATATTCTAGTAGGGGGTTTATATCAACAACTGTTAGATATTCTAGTAGGGGTTTATATGACTAACTGTTAGATATTCTAGTAGGGGGTTTATATTACTAACTGTTAGATATTCTAGTAGGGGTTTATATCAACAACTGTTAGATATTCTACTAGGGGGTTAAATCAACAACTGTTAGATATTCTAGTAGGGGGGTTATATGACTATCTGTTAGATATTCTAGTAGGGGGTTTATATGACTAACTGTTAGATATTCTAGTAGGGGTTTATATCAACAAATGTTAGATATTGTAGTAGGGGTTTATATGACTAACTGTTAGATATTCTAGTAGGGGGTTATAGGACTAACTGTTAGATATTCTAGTAGGGGGGTTATATGACTAACTGTTAGATATTCTAGTAGGGGTTTATATCAACAACTGTTAGATATACTAGTAGGGGTTTATATGACTAACTGTTAGATATTCTAGTAGGGGTTTACATCAACAACTGTTAGATATTCTAGTAGGGGTTTATGACTAACTGTTAGATATTCTAGTAGGGGGGTTATATGACTAACTATTAGATATTCTAGTAGGGGGTTTATATCAACAACTGTTAGATATTCTAGTAGGGGTTTATATGACTAACTGTTAGATATTCTAGTAGGGGGTTTATATGACTAACTGTTAGATATTCTAGTAGGGGTTTATATCAACAACTGTTAGATATTCTAGTAGGGGGTTAAATCAACAACTGTTAGATATTCTAGTAGGGGGGTTATATGACTAACTGTTAGATATTCTAGTAGGGGTTTATATGACTAACTGTTAGATATTCTATTTGGGGTTTATATCAACAACTGTTAGATATTCTAGTAGGGGTTTATATGACTAACTGTTAGATATTCTAGTAGGGGGGTTATATGACTAACCGTTAGATATTCTAGTAGGGGTTTATATCAACAACTGTTAGATATTCTAGTAGGGGGGTTATATGACTAACTGTTAGACATTCTAGTAGCGGGGGTTATATGACTAACTGTTAGATATTCTAGTAGGGGGTTATATGACTAACTGTTAGATATTCTAGAAGGGGTTTATATGACTAACTGTTAGATATTCTAGTAGGGGTTTATATCAACAACTGTTAGATATTCTAGTAGGGGGGTTATATGACTAACTGTTAGATATTCTAGAAGGAGTTTATATGACTAACTGTTAGATATTCTAGTAGGGGGTTATATGACTAACTGTTAGATATTCTAGTAGGGGGTTTATATCAACAACTGTTAGATATTCTAGTAGGGGTTTATATCAACAACTGTTAGATATTCTAGTAGGGGTTTATATGACTAACTGTTAGATATTCTAGTAGGGGTTTATATCAACAACTGTTAGATATTCTAGTAGGGGTTTACATGACTAACCTTTAGATATTCTAGTAGGGGTTTATATCAACAACTGTTAGATATTCTAGTAGGGGGTTATATGACTAACTGTTAGATATTCTAGTAGGGGTTTATATGACTAACTGTTAGATATTCTAGTAGGGGGTTTATATGACTAACTGTTAGATATTCTAGTAGGGGTTTATATCAACAACTGTTAGATATTGTAGTAGGGGTTTATATGACTAACTGTTAGATATTCTAGTAGGGGGTTATATGACTAACTGTTAGATATTCTAGTAGGGGGGTTATATGACTAACTGTTAGATATTCTAGTAGGGGTTTATATCAACAACTGTTAGATATTCTAGTAGGGGTTTATATGACTAACTGTTAGATATTCTAGTAGGGGTTTACATCAACAACTGTTAGATATTCTAGTAGGGGTTTATATGACTAACTGTTAGATATTCTAGTGGGGGGTTATATGACTAACTGTTAGATATTCTAGAAGGAGTTTATATGACTAACTGTTAGATATTCTAGTAGGGTGTTATATGACTAACTGTTAGATATTCTAGTAGGGGGTTTATATCAACAACTGTTAGATATTTTAGTAGGGGTTTATATGACTAACTGTTAGATATTCTAGTAGGGGGTTTATATGACTAACTGTTAGATATTCTAGTAGGGGTTTATATCAACAACTGTTAGATATTCTACTAGGGGGTTAAATCAACAACTGTTAGATATTCTAGTAGGGGGGTTATATGACTAACTGTTAGATATTCTAGTAGGGGTTTATATGACTAACTGTTAGATATTCTAGTAGGGGGTTTATATGACTAACTGTTAGATATTCTAGTAGGGGTTTATATCAACAACTGTTAGATATTCTAGTAGGGATTTATATCAACAACTGTTAGATATTCTAGTAGGGGGGGTTATATGACTAACTGTTAGATATTCTAGTAGGGGGTTTATATGATTTACTTAGATATTCAAGTAGGGGTTTATATGACTAATTGTTAGATATTCTAGTAGGGGGGTTATATGACTAACTGTTAGATATTCTAGTAGGGGTTATATGACTAACTGTTAGATATTCTAGAAGGAGTTTATATGACTAACTGTTAGATATTCTAGTAGGGGTTTATATGACTAACTGTTAGATATTCTTGTAGGGTGTTATATGACTAACTGTTAGATATTCTAGTAGTGGGTTTATATCAACAACTGTTAGATATTCTAGTAGGGGTTTATATCAACAACTGTTAGATATTCTAGTAAGGGTTTATATGACTAACTGTTAGATATTCTAGTAGGGGGTTTATATCAACAACTGTTAGATATTCTAGTAGGGGTTTATATGACTAACTGTTAGATATTATAGTAGGGGGTTTATATGACTAACTGTTAGATATTCTAGTAGGGGTTTATATCAACAACTGTTAGATATTCTACTAGGGGGTTAAATCAACAACTGTTAGATATTCTAGTAGGGGGGTTATATGACTATCTGTTAGATATTCTAGTAGGGGGTTTATATGACTAACTGTTAGATATTCTAGTAGGGGTTTATATCAACAACTGTTAGATATTGTAGTAGGGGTTTATATGACTAACTGTTAGATATTCTAGTAGGGGGTTATAGGACTAACTGTTAGATATTCTAGTAGGGGGGTTATATGACTAACTGTTAGATATTCTAGTAGGGGTTTATATCAACAACTGTTAGATATACTAGTAGGGGTTTATATGACTAACTGTTAGATATTCTAGTAGGGGTTTACATCAACAACTGTTAGATATTCTAGTAGGGGTTTATGACTAACTGTTAGATATTCTAGTAGGGGGGTTATATGACTAACTATTAGATATTCTAGTAGGGGGTTTATATCAACAACTGTTAGATATTCTAGTAGGGGTTTATATGACTAACTGTTAGATATTCTAGTAGGGGGTTTATATGATTTACTTAGATATTCAAGTAGGGGTTTATATGACTAATTGTTAGATATTCTAGTAGGGGGGTTATATGACTAACTGTTAGATATTCTAGTAGGGGGTTATATGACTAACTGTTAGATATTCTAGAAGGAGTTTATATGACTAACTGTTAGATATTCTAGTAGGGGTTTATATGACTAACTGTTAGATATTCTTGTAGGGTGTTATATGACTAACTGTTAGATATTCTAGTAGGGGGTTTATATCAACAACTGTTAGATATTCTAGTAGGGGTTTATATCAACAACTGTTAGATATTCTAGTAAGGGTTTATATGACTAACTGTTAGATATTCTAGTAGGGGGTTTATATCAACAACTGTTAGATATTCTAGTAGGGGTTTATATGACTAACTGTTAGATATTCTAGTAGGGGGTTTATATGACTAACTGTTAGATATTCTAGTAGGGGTTTATATCAACAACTGTTAGATATTCTAGTAGGGGGGTTATATGACTATCTGTTAGATACTCTAGTAGGGGGTTTATATGACTAACTGTTAGATATTCTAGTAGGGGTTTATATCAACAACTGTTAGATATTGTAGTAGGGGTTTATATGACTAACTGTTAGATATTCTAGTAGGGGGTTATAGGACTAACTGTTAGATATTCTAGTAGGGGGGTTATATGACTAACTGTTAGATATTCTAGTAGGGGTTTATATCAACAACTGTTAGATATTCTAGTAGGGGTTTATATCAACAACTGTTAGATATTCTAGTAGGGGGTTAAATCAACAACTGTTAGATATTCTAGTAGGGGGGTTATATGACTAACTGTTAGATATTCTAGTAGGGGTTTATATGACTAACTGTTAGATATTCTATTTGGGGTTTATATCAACAACTGTTAGATATTCTAGTAGGGGTTTATATGACTAACTGTTAGATATTCTAGTAGGGGGGTTATATGACTAACCGTTAGATATTCTAGTAGGGGTTTATATCAACAACTGTTAGATATTCTAGTAGGGGGGTTATATGACTAACTGTTAGACATTCTAGTAGCGGGGGTTATATGACTAACTGTGAGATATTCTAGTAGGGGTTTATATCAACAACTGTTAGATATTCTAGTAGGGGGGTTATATGACTAACTGTTAGATATTCTAGTAGGGGGTTTATATCAACAACTGTTAGATATTCTAGTAGGGGTTTATATCAACAACTGTTAGATATTCTAGTAGGGGTTTATATGACTAACTGTTAGATATTCTAGTAGGGGGTTATATGACTAACTGTTAGATATTCTAGTAGGGGTTTATATCAACAACTGTTAGATATTCTAGTAGGGGGGGTTATATGACTAACTGTTAGATATTCTAGTAGGGGTTTATATCAACAACTGTTAGATATTCTAGTAGGGGTTTATATGACTAACTGTTAGATATTCTAGTAGGGGTTTATATCAACAACTGTTAGATATTCTAGTAGGGATTTATATCAACAACTGTTAGATATTCTAGTAGGGGGGTTATATGACTAACTGTTAGATATTCTAGTAGGGGGTTATATGACTAACTGTTAGATATTCTAGTAGGGGTTTATATGACTAACTGTTAGATATTCTAGTAGGGGTTTATATCAACAACTGTTAGATATTCTAGTAGGGGGGTTATATGACTAACTGTTAGATATTCTAGAAGGAGTTTATATGACTAACTGTTAGATATTCTAGTAGGGTGTTATATGACTAACTGTTAGATATTCTAGTAGGGGGTTTATATCAACAACTGTTAGATATTCTAGTAGGGGTTTATATCAACAACTGTTAGATATTCTAGTAGGGGTTTATATGACTAACTGTTAGATATTCTAGTAGGGGTTTATATCAACAACTGTTAGATATTCTAGTAGGGGTTTACATGACTAACCTTTAGATATTCTTGTAGGGGTTTATATCAACAACTGTTAGATATTCTAGTAGGGGGTTATATGACTAACTGTTAGATATTCTAGTAGGGGTTTATATGACTAACTGTTAGATATTCTAGTAGGGGGTTTATATGACTAACTGTTAGATATTCTAGTAGGGGTTTATATCAACAACTGTTAGATATTGTAGTAGGGTTTTATATGACTAACTGTTAGATATTCTAGTAGGGGGTTATATGACTAACTGCTAGATATTCTAGTAGGGGGGTTATATGACTAACTGTTAGATATTCTAGTAGGGGTTTATATCAACAACTGTTAGATATTCTAGTAGGGGTTTATATGACTAACTGTTAGATATTCTAGTAGGGGTTTACATCAACAACTGTTAGATATTCTAGTAGGGGTTTATATGACTAACTGTTAGATATTCTAGTGGGGGGTTATATGACTAACTGTTAGATATTCTAGAAGGAGTTTATATGACTAACTGTTAGATATTCTAGTAGGGTGTTATATGACTAACTGTTAGATATTCTAGTAGGGGGTTTATATCAACAACTGTTAGATATTCTAGTAGGGGTTTATATGACTAACTGTTAGATATTCTAGTAGGGGCTTTATATGACTAACTGTTAGATATTCTAGTAGGGGTTTATATCAACAACTGTTAGATATTCTACTAGGGGGTTAAATCAACAACTGTTAGATATTCTAGTAGGGGGGTTATATGACTAACTGTTAGATATTCTAGTAGGGGTTTATATGACTAACTGTTAGATATTCTAGTAGGGGGTTTATATGACTAACTGTTAGATATTCTAGTAGGGGTTTATATCAACAACTGTTAGATATTGTAGTAGGGGTTTATATGACTAACTGTTAGATATTCTAGTAGGGGGTTATATGACTAACTGTTAGATATTCTAGTAGGGGGGTTATATGACTAACTGTTAGATATTCTAGTAGGGGTTTATATCAACAACTGTTAGATATTCTAGTAGGGGTTTATATGACTAACTGTTAGATATTCTAGTAGGGGTTTACATCAACAACTGTTAGATATTCTAGTAGGGGGGTTATATGACTAACTGTTAGATATTCTAGAAGGAGTTTATATGACTAACTGTTAGATATTCTAGTAGGGTGTTATATGACTAACTATTAGATATTCTAGTAGGGGGTTTATATCAACAACTGTTAGATATTCTAGTAGGGGTTTATATGACTAACTGTTAGATATTCTAGTAGGGGGTTTATATGACTAACTGTTAGATATTCTAGTAGGGGTTTATATCAACAACTGTTAGATATTCTAGTAGGGGGTTAAATCAACAACTGTTAGATATTCTAGTAGGGGGGTTATATGACTAACTGTTAGATATTCTAGTAGGGGTTTATATGACTAACTGTTAGATATTCTATTTGGGGTTTATATCAACAACTGTTAGATATTCTAGTAGGGGTTTATATGACTAACTGTTAGATATTCTAGTAGGGGGGTTATATGACTAACCGTTTGATATTCTAGTAGGGGTTTATATCAACAACTGTTAGATATTCTAGTAGGGGGGTTATATGACTAACTGTTAGATATTGTAGTAGGGGGGGTTATATGACTAACTGTGAGATATTCTAGTAGGGGTTTATATCAACAACTGTTAGATATTCTAGTAGGGGGGTTATATGACTAACTGTTAGATATTCTAGTAGGGGGTTTATATCAACAACTGTTAGATATTCTAGTAGGGGTTTATATCAACAACTGTTAGATATTCTAGTAGGGGTTTATATGACTAACTGTTAGATATTCTAGTAGGGGGTTTATATCAACAACTGTTAGATATTCTAGTAGGGGTTTATATGACTAACTGTTAGATATTCTAGTAGGGGGTTTATATGACTAACTGTTAGATATTCTAGTAGGGGTTTATATCAACAACTGTTAGATATTCTACTAGGGGGTTAAATCAACAACTGTTAGATATTCTAGTAGGGGGGTTATATGACTAACTGTTAGATATTCTAGTAGGGGTTTATATGACTAACTGTTAGATATTCTAGTAGGGGGTTTATATGACTAACTGTTAGATATTCTAGTAGGGGTTTATATCAACAACTGTTAGATATTGTAGTAGGGGTTTATATGACTAACTGTTAGATATTCTAGTAGGGGGTTATATGACTAACTGTTAGATATTCTAGAAGGAGTTTATATGACTAACTGTTAGATATTCTAGTAGGGTGTTATATGACTAACTGTTAGATATTCTAGTAGGGGGTTTATATCAACAACTGTTAGATATTCTATTAGGGGTTTATATGACTAACTGTTAGATATTCTAGTAGGGGGTTTATATGACTAACTGTTAGATATTCTAGTAGGGGTTTATATCAACAACTGTTAGATATTCTACTAGGGGGTTAAATCAACAACTGTTAGATATTCTAGTAGGGGGGTTATATGACTAACTGTTTGATATTCTAGTAGGGGTTTATATCAACAACTGTTAGATATTCTAGTAGGGGGGTTATATGACTAACTGTTAGATATTGTAGTAGGGGGGGTTATATGACTAACTGTGAGATATTCTAGTAGGGGTTTATATCAACAACTGTTAGATATTCTAGTAGGGGGGTTATATGACTAACTGTTAGATATTCTAGTAGGGGGTTTATATCAACAACTGTTAGATATTCTAGTAGGGGTTTATATCAACAACTGTTAGATATTCTAGTAGGGGTTTATATGACTAACTGTTAGATATTCTAGTAGGGGGTTTATATCAACAACTGTTAGATATTCTAGTAGGGGTTTATATGACTAACTGTTAGATATTCTAGTAGGGGGTTTATATGACTAACTGTTAGATATTCTAGTAGGGGTTTATATCAACAACTGTTAGATATTCTACTAGGGGGTTAAATCAACAACTGTTAGATATTCTAGTAGGGGGGTTATATGACTAACTGTTAGATATTCTAGTAGGGGGGTTATATGACTAACTGTTTGATATTCTAGTAGGGGTTTATATCAACAACTGTTAGATATTCTAGTAGGGGGGTTATATGACTAACTGTTAGATATTCTAGTAGGGGTTTATATCAACAACTGTTAGATATTCTAGTAGGGGGGTTATATGACTAACTGTTAGATATTGTAGTAGGGGGGGTTATATGACTAACTGTGAGATATTCTAGTAGGGGTTTATATCAACAACTGTTAGATATTCTACTAGGGGGTTAAATCAACAACTGTTAGATATTCTAGTAGGGGGGTTATATGACTAACTGTTAGATATTCTAGTAGGGGTTTATATGACTAACTGTTAGATATTCTAGTAGGGGGTTTATATGACTAACTGTTAGATATTCTAGTAGGGGTTTATATCAACAACTGTTAGATATTGTAGTAGGGGTTTATATGACTAACTGTTAGATATTCTAGTAGGGGGTTATATGACTAACTGTTAGATATTCTAGAAGGAGTTTATATGACTAACTGTTAGATATTCTAGTAGGGTGTTATATGACTAACTGTTAGATATTCTAGTAGGGGGTTTATATCAACAACTGTTAGATATTCTATTAGGGGTTTATATGACTAACTGTTAGATATTCTAGTAGGGGGTTTATATGACTAACTGTTAGATATTCTAGTAGGGGTTTATATCAACAACTGTTAGATATTCTACTAGGGGGTTAAATCAACAACTGTTAGATATTCTAGTAGGGGGGTTATATGACTAACTGTTTGATATTCTAGTAGGGGTTTATATCAACAACTGTTAGATATTCTAGTAGGGGGGTTATATGACTAACTGTTAGATATTGTAGTAGGGGGGGTTATATGACTAACTGTGAGATATTCTAGTAGGGGTTTATATCAACAACTGTTAGATATTCTAGTAGGGGGGTTATATGACTAACTGTTAGATATTCTAGTAGGGGGTTTATATCAACAACTGTTAGATATTCTAGTAGGGGTTTATATCAACAACTGTTAGATATTCTAGTAGGGGTTTATATGACTAACTGTTAGATATTCTAGTAGGGGGTTTATATCAACAACTGTTAGATATTCTAGTAGGGGTTTATATGACTAACTGTTAGATATTCTAGTAGGGGGTTTATATGACTAACTGTTAGATATTCTAGTAGGGGTTTATATCAACAACTGTTAGATATTCTACTAGGGGGTTAAATCAACAACTGTTAGATATTCTAGTAGGGGGGTTATATGACTAACTGTTAGATATTCTAGTAGGGGGGTTATATGACTAACTGTTTGATATTCTAGTAGGGGTTTATATCAACAACTGTTAGATATTCTAGTAGGGGGGTTATATGACTAACTGTTAGATATTCTAGTAGGGGTTTATATCAACAACTGTTAGATATTCTAGTAGGGGGGTTATATGACTAACTGTTAGATATTGTAGTAGGGGGGGTTATATGACTAACTGTGAGATATTCTAGTAGGGGTTTATATCAACAACTGTTAGATATTCTACTAGGGGGTTAAATCAACAACTGTTAGATATTCTAGTAGGGGGGTTATATGACTAACTGTTAGATATTCTAGTAGGGGTTTATATGACTAACTGTTAGATATTCTAGTAGGGGGTTTATATGACTAACTGTTAGATATTCTAGTAGGGGTTTATATCAACAACTGTTAGATATTGTAGTAGGGGTTTATATGACTAACTGTTAGATATTCTAGTAGGGGGTTATATGACTAACTGTTAGATATTCTAGAAGGAGTTTATATGACTAACTGTTAGATATTCTAGTAGGGTGTTATATGACTAACTGTTAGATATTCTAGTAGGGGGTTTATATCAACAACTGTTAGATATTCTATTAGGGGTTTATATGACTAACTGTTAGATATTCTAGTAGGGGGTTTATATGACTAACTGTTAGATATTCTGGTAGGGGTTTATATCAACAACTGTTAGATATTCTACTAGGGGGTTAAATCAACAACTGTTAGATATTCTAGTAGGGGGGTTATATGACTAACTGTTAGATATTGTAGTAGGGGTTTATATGACTAACTGTTAGATATTCTAGTAGGGGGTTTATATCAACAACTGTTAGATATTCTAGTAGGGGTTTATATGACTAACTGTTAGATATTCTAGTAGGGGGGTTATATGACTAACCGTTAGATATTCTAGTAGGGGTTTATATCAACAACTGTTAGATATTCTAGTAGGGGGGTTATATGACTAACTGTTAGATATTCTAGTAGGGGGGGTTATATGACTAACTGTGAGATATTCTAGTAGGGGTTTATATCAACAACTGTTAGATATTTTAGTAGGGATTTATATCAACAACTGTTAGATATTCTAGTAGGGGGGTTTATATGACTAACTGTTAGATATTCTAGTAGGGGTTTATATCAACAACTGTTAGATATTCTAGTAGGGGTTTATATGACTAACTGTTAGATATTCTAGTAGGGGTTTATATCAACAACTGTTAGATATTCTAGTAGGGATTTATATCAACAACTGTTAGATATTCTAGTAGGGGGGGTTATATGACTAACTGTTAGATATTCTAGTAGGGGGTTTATATGATTTACTTAGATATTCAAGTAGGGGTTTATATGACTAATTGTTAGATATTCTAGTAGGGGGGTTATATGACTAACTGTTAGATATTCTAGTAGGGGGTTATATGACTAACTGTTAGATATTCTAGAAGGAGTTTATATGACTAACTGTTAGATATTCTAGTAGGGATTTATATGACTAACTGTTAGATATTCTTGTAGGGTGTTATATGACTAACTGTTAGATATTCTAGTAGGGGGTTTATATCAACAACTGTTAGATATTCTAGTAGGGGTTTATATCAACAACTGTTAGATATTCTAGTAGGGGTTTATATGACTAACTGTTAGATATTCTAGTAGGGGGTTTATATCAACAACTGTTAGATATTCTAGTAGGGGTTTATATGACTAACTGTTAGATATTCTAGTAGGGGGTTTATATGACTAACTGTTAGATATTCTAGTAGGGGTTTATATCAACAACTGTTAGATATTCTACTAGGGGGTTAAATCAACAACTGTTAGATATTCTAGTAGGGGGGTTATATGACTATCTGTTAGATATTCTAGTAGGGGTTTATATGACTAACTGTTAGATATTCTAGTAGGGGGTTTATATGACTAACTGTTAGATATTCTAGTAGGGGTTTATATCAACAACTGTTAGATATTGTAGTAGGGGTTTATATGACTAACTGTTAGATATTCTAGTAGGGGGTTATAGGACTAACTGTTAGATATTCTAGTAGGGGGGTTATATGACTAACTGTTAGATATTCTAGTAGGGGTTTATATCAACAACTGTTAGATATACTAGTAGGGGTTTATATGACTAACTGTTAGATATTCTAGTAGGGGTTTACATCAACAACTGTTAGATATTCTAGTAGGGGTTTATGACTAACTGTTAGATATTCTAGTAGGGGGGTTATATGACTAACTATTAGATATTCTAGTAGGGGGTTTATATCAACAACTGTTAGATATTCTAGTAGGGGTTTATATGACTAACTGTTAGATATTCTAGTAGGGGTTTATATCAACAACTGTTAGATATTCTAGTAGGGGGTTAAATCAACAACTGTTAGATATTCTAGTAGGGGGGTTATATGACTAACTGTTAGATATTCTAGTAGGGGTTTATATGACTAACTGTTAGATATTCTATTTGGGGTTTATATCAACAACTGTTAGATATTCTAGTAGGGGTTTATATGACTAACTGTTAGATATTCTAGTAGGGGGGTTATATGACTAACCGTTAGATATTCTAGTAGGGGTTTATATCAACAACTGTTAGATATTCTAGTAAGGGGGTTATATGACTAACTGTTAGACATTCTAGTAGCGGGGGTTATATGACTAACTGTGAGATATTCTAGTAGGGGTTTATATCAACAACTGTTAGATATTCTAGTAGGGGGGTTATATGACTAACTGTTAGATATTCTAGTAGGGGGTTTATATCAACAACTGTTAGATATTCTAGTAGGGGTTTATATCAACAACTGTTAGATATTCTAGTAGGGGTTTATATGACTAACTGTTAGATATTCTAGTAGGGGGTTATATGACTAACTGTTAGATATTCTAGTAGGGGTTTATATCAACAACTGTTAGATATTCTAGTAGGGATTTATATCAACAACTGTTAGATATTCTAGTAGGGGGGGTTATATGACTAACTGTTAGATATTCTAGTAGGGGTTTATATCAACAACTGTTAGATATTCTAGTAGGGGTTTATATGACTAACTGTTAGATATTCTAGTAGGGGTTTATATCAACAACTGTTAGATATTCTAGTAGGGATTTATATCAACAACTGTTAGATATTCTAGTAGGGGGGTTATATGACTAACTGTTAGATATTCTAGTAGGGGGTTATATGACTAACTGTTAGATATTCTAGAAGGGGTTTATATGACTAACTGTTAGATATTCTAGTAGGGGTTTATATCAACAACTGTTAGATATTCTAGTAGGGGGGTTATATGACTAACTGTTAGATATTCTAGAAGGAGTTTATATGACTAACTGTTAGATATTCTAGTAGGGTGTTATATGACTAACTGTTAGATATTCTAGTAGGGGGTTTATATCAACAACTGTTAGATATTCTAGTAGGGGTTTATATCAACAACTGTTAGATATTCTAGTAGGGGTTTATATGACTAACTGTTAGATATTCTAGTAGGGGTTTATATCAACAACTGTTAGATATTCTAGTAGGGGTTTACATGACTAACCTTTAGATATTCTAGTAGGGGTTTATATCAACAACTGTTAGATATTCTAGTAGGGGGTTATATGACTAACTGTTAGATATTCTAGTAGGGGTTTATATGACTAACTGTTAGATATTCTAGTAGGGGGTTTATATGACTAACTGTTAGATATTCTAGTAGGGGTTTATATCAACAACTGTTAGATATTGTAGTAGGGGTTTATATGACTAACTGTTAGATATTCTAGTAGGGGGTTATATGACTAACTGTTAGATATTCTAGTAGGGGGGTTATATGACTAACTGTTAGATATTCTAGTAGGGGTTTATATCAACAACTGTTAGATATTCTAGTAGGGGTTTATATGACTAACTGTTAGATATTCTAGTAGGGGTTTACATCAACAACTGTTAGATATTCTAGTAGGGGTTTATATGACTAACTGTTAGATATTCTAGTGGGGGGTTATATGACTAACTGTTAGATATTCTAGAAGGAGTTTATATGACTAACTGTTAGATATTCTAGTAGGGTGTTATATGACTAACTGTTAGATATTCTAGTAGGGGTTTATATCAACAACTGTTAGATATTCTACTAGGGGGTTAAATCAACAACTGTTAGATATTCTAGTAGGGGGGTTATATGACTAACTGTTAGATAGTCTAGTAGGGGGTTATATGACTAACTGTTAGATATTCTAGAAGGGGTTTATATGACTAACTGTTAGATATTCTAGTAGGGGTTTATATCAACAACTGTTAGATATTCTAGTAGGGGGGTTATATGACTAACTGTTAGATATTCTAGAAGGAGTTTATATGACTAACTGTTAGATATTCTAGTAGGGTGTTATATGACTAACTGTTAGATATTCTAGTAGGGGGTTTATATCAACAACTGTTAGATATTCTAGTAGGGGTTTATATCAACAACTGTTAGATATTCTAGTAGGGGTTTATATGACTAACTGTTAGATATTCTAGTAGGGGTTTATATCAACAACTGTTAGATATTCTAGTAGGGGTTTACATGACTAACCTTTAGATATTCTAGTAGGGGTTTATATCAACAACTGTTAGATATTCTAGTAGGGGGTTATATGACTAACTGTTAGATATTCTAGTAGGGGTTTATATGACTAACTGTTAGATATTCTAGTAGGGGGTTTATATGACTAACTGTTAGATATTCTAGTAGGGGTTTATATCAACAACTGTTAGATATTGTAGTAGGGGTTTATATGACTAACTGTTAGATATTCTAGTAGGGGGTTATATGACTAACTGTTAGATATTCTAGTAGGGGGGTTATATGACTAACTGTTAGATATTCTAGTAGGGGTTTATATCAACAACTGTTAGCTATTCTAGTAGGGGTTTATATGACTAACTGTTAGATATTCTAGTAGGGGTTTACATCAACAACTGTTAGATATTCTAGTAGGGGTTTATATGACTAACTGTTAGATATTCTAGTGGGGGGTTATATGACTAACTGTTAGATATTCTAGAAGGAGTTTATATGACTAACTGTTAGATATTCTAGTAGGGTGTTATATGACTAACTGTTAGATATTCTAGTAGGGGGTTTATATCAACAACTGTTAGATATTCTAGTAGGGGTTTATATGACTAACTGTTAGATATTCTAGTAGGGGGTTTATATGACTAACTGTTAGATATTCTAGTAGGGGTTTATATCAACAACTGTTAGATATTCTACTAGGGGGTTAAATCAACAACTGTTAGATATTCTAGTAGGGGGGTTATATGACTAACTGTTAGATATTCTAGTAGGGGTTTATATGACTAACTGTTAGATATTCTAGTAGGGGGTTTATATGACTAACTGTTAGATATTCTAGTAGGGGTTTATATCAACAACTGTTAGATATTGTAGTAGGGGTTTATATGACTAACTGTTAGATATTCTAGTAGGGGGGTTATATGACTAACTGTTAGATATTCTAGTAGGGGTTTATATCAACAACTGTTAGATATTCTAGTAGGGGTTTATATGACTAACTGTTAGATATTCTAGTAGGGGTTTACATCAACAACTGTTAGATATTCTAGTAGGGGGGTTATATGACTAACTGTTAGATATTCTAGAAGGAGTTTATATGACTAACTGTTAGATATTCTAGTAGGGTGTTATATGACTAACTATTAGATATTCTAGTAGGGGGTTTATATCAACAACTGTTAGATATTCTAGTAGGGGTTTATATGACTAACTGTTAGATATTCTAGTAGGGGGTTTATATGACTAACTGTTAGATATTCTAGTAGGGGTTTATATCAACAACTGTTAGATATTCTAGTAGGGGGTTAAATCAACAACTGTTAGATATTCTAGTAGGGGGGTTATATGACTAACTGTTAGATATTCTAGTAGGGGTTTATATGACTAACTGTTAGATATTCTATTTGGGGTTTATATCAACAACTGTTAGATATTCTAGTAGGGGTTTATATGACTAACTGTTAGATATTCTAGTAGGGGGGTTATATGACTAACCGTTTGATATTCTAGTAGGGGTTTATATCAACAACTGTTAGATATTCTAGTAGGGGGGTTATATGACTAACTGTTAGATATTCTAGTAGGGGGGGTTATATGACTAACTGTGAGATATTCTAGTAGGGGTTTATATCAACAACTGTTAGATATTCTAGTAGGGGGGTTATATGACTAACTGTTAGATATTCTAGTAGGGGATTTATATCAACAACTGTTAGATATTCTAGTAGGGGTTTATATCAACAACTGTTAGATATTCTAGTAGGGGTTTATATGACTAACTGTTAGATATTCTAGTAGGGGGTTTATATCAACAACTGTTAGATATTCTAGTAGGGGTTTATATGACTAACTGTTAGATATTCTAGTAGGGGGTTTATATGACTAACTGTTAGATATTCTAGTAGGGGTTTATATCAACAACTGTTAGATATTCTACTAGGGGGTTAAATCAACAACTGTTAGATATTCTAGTAGGGGGGTTATATGACTAATTGTTAGATATTCTAGTAGGGGTTTACATGACTAACTGTTAGATATTCTAGTAGGGGGTTTATATGACTAACTGTTAGATATTCTAGTAGGGGTTTACATCAACAACTGTTAGATATTCTAGTAGGGGTTTATATGACTAACTGTTAGATATTCTAGTGGGGGGTTATATGACTAACTGTTAGATATTCTAGAAGGAGTTTATATGACTAACTGTTAGATATTCTAGTAGGGTGTTATATGACTAACTGTTAGATATTCTAGTAGGGGGTTTATATGACTAACTGTTAGATATTCTAGTAGGGGTTTATATCAACAACTGTTAGATATTCTACTAGGGGGTTAAATCAACAACTGTTAGATATTCTAGTAGGGGGGTTATATGACTATCTGTTAGATATTCTAGTAGGGGTTTATATGACTAACTGTTAGATATTCTAGTAGGGGGTTTATATGACTAACTGTTAGATATTCTAGTAGGGGTTTATATCAACAACTGTTAGATATTGTAGTAGGGGTTTATATGACTAACTGTTAGATATTCTAGTAGGGGGTTATAGGACTAACTGTTAGATATTCTAGTAGGGGGGTTATATGACTAACTGTTAGATATTCTAGTAGGGGTTTATATCAACAACTGTTAGATATACTAGTAGGGGTTTATATGACTAACTGTTAGATATTCTAGTAGGGGTTTACATCAACAACTGTTAGATATTCTAGTAGGGGTTTATGACTAACTGTTAGATATTCTAGTAGGGGGTTTATATGACTAACTATTAGATATTCTAGTAGGGGGTTTACATCAACAACTGTTAGATATTCTAGTAGGGGTTTATATGACTAACTGTTAGATATTCTAGTGGGGGGTTATATGACTAACTGTTAGATATTCTAGAAGGAGTTTATATGACTAACTGTTAGATATTCTAGTAGGGTGTTATATGACTAACTGTTAGATATTCTAGTAGGGGGTTTATATGACTAACTGTTAGATATTCTAGTAGGGGTTTATATCAACAACTGTTAGATATTCTACTAGGGGGTTAAATCAACAACTGTTAGATATTCTAGTAGGGGGGTTATATGACTATCTGTTAGATATTCTAGTAGGGGTTTATATGACTAACTGTTAGATATTCTAGTAGGGGGTTTATATGACTAACTGTTAGATATTCTAGTAGGGGTTTATATCAACAACTGTTAGATATTGTAGTAGGGGTTTATATGACTAACTGTTAGATATTCTAGTAGGGGGTTATAGGACTAACTGTTAGATATTCTAGTAGGGGGGTTATATGACTAACTGTTAGATATTCTAGTAGGGGTTTATATCAACAACTGTTAGATATACTAGTAGGGGTTTATATGACTAACTGTTAGATATTCTAGTAGGGGTTTACATCAACAACTGTTAGATATTCTAGTAGGGGTTTATGACTAACTGTTAGATATTCTAGTAGGGGGGTTATATGACTAACTATTAGATATTCTAGTAGGGGGTTTATATAAACAACTGTTAGATATTCTAGTAGGGGTTTATATGACTAACTGTTAGATATTCTAGTAGGGGGTTTATATGACTAACTGTTAGATATTCTAGTAGGGGTTTATATCAACAACTGTTAGATATTCTAGTAGGGGGTTAAATCAACAACTGTTAGATATTCTAGTAGGGGGGTTATATGACTAACTGTTAGATATTCTAGTAGGGGTTTATATGACTAACTGTTAGATATTCTATTTGGGGTTTTTATCAACAACTGTTAGATATTCTAGTAGGGGTTTATATGACTAACTGTTAGATATTCTAGTAGGGGGGTTATATGACTAACCGTTAGATATTCTAGTAGGGGTTTATATCAACAACTGTTAGATATTCTAGTAGGGGGGTTATATGACTAACTGTTAGACATTCTAGTAGCGGGGGTTATATGACTAACTGTGAGATATTCTAGTAGGGGTTTATATCAACAACTGTTAGATATTCTAGTAGGGGGGTTATATGACTAACTGTTAGATATTCTAGTAGGGGGTTTATATCAACAACTGTTAGATATTCTAGTAGGGGTTTATATCAACAACTGTTAGATATTCTAGTAGGGGTTTATATGACTAACTGTTAGATATTCTAGTAGGGGGTTATATGACTAACTGTTAGATATTCTAGTAGGGGTTTATATCAACAACTGTTAGATATTCTAGTAGGGATTTATATCAACAACTGTTAGATATTCTAGTAGGGGGGGTTATATGACTAACTGTTAGATATTCTAGTAGGGGTTTATATCAACAACTGTTAGATATTCTAGTAGGGGTTTATATGACTAACTGTTAGATATTCTAGTAGGGGTTTATATCAACAACTGTTAGATATTCTAGTAGGGATTTATATCAACAACTGTTAGATATTCTAGTAGGGGGGTTATATGACTAACTGTTAGATATTCTAGTAGGGGGTTATATGACTAACTGTTAGATATTCTAGAAGGGGTTTATATGACTAACTGTTAGATATTCTAGTAGGGGTTTATATCAACAACTGTTAGATATTCTAGTAGGGGGGTTATATGACTAACTGTTAGATATTCTAGAAGGAGTTTATATGACTAACTGTTAGATATTCTAGTAGGGTGTTATATGACTAACTGTTAGATATTCTAGTAGGGGGTTTATATCAACAACTGTTAGATATTCTAGTAGGGGTTTATATCAACAACTGTTAGATATTCTAGTAGGGGTTTATATGACTAACTGTTAGATATTCTAGTAGGGGTTTATATCAACAACTGTTAGATATTCTAGTAGGGGTTTACATGACTAACCTTTAGATATTCTAGTAGGGGTTTATATCAACAACTGTTAGATATTCTAGTAGGGGGTTATATGACTAACTGTTAGATATTCTAGTAGGGGTTTATATGACTAACTGTTAGATATTCTAGTAGGGGGTTTATATGACTAACTGTTAGATATTCTAGTAGGGGTTTATATCAACAACTGTTAGATATTGTAGTAGGGGTTTATATGACTAACTGTTAGATATTCTAGTAGGGGGTTATATGACTAACTGTTAGATATTCTAGTAGGGGGGTTATATGACTAACTGTTAGATATTCTAGTAGGGGTTTATATCAACAACTGTTAGATATTCTAGTAGGGGTTTATATGACTAACTGTTAGATATTCTAGTAGGGGTTTACATCAACAACTGTTAGATATTCTAGTAGGGGTTTATATGACTAACTGTTAGATATTCTAGTGGGGGGTTATATGACTAACTGTTAGATATTCTAGAAGGAGTTTATATGACTAACTGTTAGATATTCTAGTAGGGTGTTATATGACTAACTGTTAGATATTCTAGTAGGGGGTTTATATCAACAACTGTTAGATATTCTAGTAGGGGTTTATATGACTAACTGTTAGATATTCTAGTAGGGGGTTTATATGACTAACTGTTAGATATTCTAGTAGGGGTTTATATCAACAACTGTTAGATATTCTACTAGGGGGTTAAATCAACAACTGTTAGATATTCTAGTAGGGGTTTATATCAACAACTGTTAGATATTGTAGTAGGGGTTTATATGACTAACTGTTAGATATTCTAGTAGGGGGGTTATATGACTAACTGTTAGATATTCTAGTAGGGGTTTATATCAACAACTGTTAGATATTCTAGTAGGGGTTTATATGACTAACTGTTAGATATTCTAGTAGGGGTTTACATCAACAACTGTTAGATATTCTAGTAGGGGGGTTATATGACTAACTGTTAGATATTCTAGAAGGAGTTTATATGACTAACTGTTAGATATTCTAGTAGGGTGTTATATGACTAACTATTAGATATTCTAGTAGGGGGTTTATATCAACAACTGTTAGATATTCTAGTAGGGGTTTATATGACTAACTGTTAGATATTCTAGTAGGGGGTTTATATGACTAACTGTTAGATATTCTAGTAGGGGTTTATATCAACAACTGTTAGATATTCTAGTAGGGGGTTAAATCAACAACTGTTAGATATTCTAGTAGGGGGGTTATATGACTAACTGTTAGATATTCTAGTAGGGGTTTATATGACTAACTGTTAGATATTCTATTTGGGGTTTATATCAACAACTGTTAGATATTCTAGTAGGGGTTTATATGACTAACTGTTAGATATTCTAGTAGGGGGGTTATATGACTAACCGTTTGATATTCTAGTAGGGGTTTATATCAACAACTGTTAGATATTCTAGTAGGGGGGTTATATGACTAACTGTTAGATATTCTAGTAGGGGGGGTTATATGACTAACTGTGAGATATTCTAGTAGGGGTTTATATCAACAACTGTTAGATATTCTAGTAGGGGGGTTATATGACTAACTGTTAGATATTCTAGTAGGGGGTTTATATCAACAACTGTTAGATATTCTAGTAGGGGTTTATATCAACAACTGTTAGATATTCTAGTAGGGGTTTATATGACTAACTGTTAGATATTCTAGTAGGGGGTTTATATCAACAACTGTTAGATATTCTAGTAGGGGTTTATATGACTAACTGTTAGATATTCTAGTAGGGGGTTTATATGACTAACTGTTAGATATTCTAGTAGGGGTTTATATCAACAACTGTTAGATATTCTACTAGGGGGTTAAATCAACAACTGTTAGATATTCTAGTAGGGGGGTTATATGACTAACTGTTAGATATTCTAGTAGGGGTTTACATGACTAACTGTTAGATATTCTAGTAGGGGGTTTATATGAATAACTGTTAGATATTCTAGTAGGGGTTTACATCAACAACTGTTAGATATTCTAGTAGGGGTTTATATGACTAACTGTTAGATATTCTAGTGGGGGGTTATATGACTAACTGTTAGATATTCTAGAAGGAGTTTATATGACTAACTGTTAGATATTCTAGTAGGGTGTTATATGACTAACTATTAGATATTCTAGTAGGGGGTTTATATCAACAACTGTTAGATATTCTAGTAGGGGTTTATATGACTAACTGTTAGATATTCTAGTAGGGGGTTTATATGACTAACTGTTAGATATTCTAGTAGGGGTTTATATCAACAACTGTTAGATATTCTACTAGGGGGTTAAATCAACAACTGTTAGATATTCTAGTAGGGGGGTTATATGACTAACTGTTAGATATTCTAGTAGGGGTTTATATGACTAACTGTTAGATATTCTAGTAGGGGGTTTATATGACTAACTGTTAGATATTCTAGTAGGGGTTTATATCAACAACTGTTAGATATTGTAGTAGGGGTTTATATGACTAACTGTTAGATATTCTAGTAGGGGGTTATATGACTAACTGTTAGATATTCTAGTAGGGGGGTTATATGACTAACTGTTAGATATTCTAGTAGGGGTTTATATCAACAACTGTTAGATATTCTAGTAGGGGGTTATATGACTAACTGTTAGATATTCTAGTAGGTGTTTACATGACTAACTGTTAGATATTCTAGTAGGGGGTTTATATGACTAACTGTTAGATATTCTAGTAGGGGTTTATATCAACAACTGTTAGATATTGTAGTAGGGGTTTATATGACTAACTGTTAGATATTCTAGTAGGGGGTTTATATGACTAACTGTTAGATATTCTAGTAGGGGTTTATATCAACAACTGTTAGATATTCTACTAGGGGGTTAAATCAACAACTGTTAGATATTCTAGTAGGGGGGTTATATGACTAACTGTTAGATATTCTAGTAGGGGTTTACATGACTAACTGTTAGATATTCTAGTAGGGGGTTTATATGAATAACTGTTAGATATTCTAGTAGGGGTTTACATCAACAACTGTTAGATATTCTAGTAGGGGTTTATATGACTAACTGTTAGATATTCTAGTGGGGGGTTATATGACTAACTGTTAGATATTCTAGAAGGAGTTTATATGACTAACTGTTAGATATTCTAGTAGGGTGTTATATGACTAACTATTAGATATTCTAGTAGGGGGTTTATATCAACAACTGTTAGATATTCTAGTAGGGGTTTATATGACTAACTGTTAGATATTCTAGTAGGGGGTTTATATGACTAACTGTTAGATATTCTAGTAGGGGTTTATATCAACAACTGTTAGATATTCTACTAGGGGGTTAAATCAACAACTGTTAGATATTCTAGTAGGGGGGTTATATGACTAACTGTTAGATATTCTAGTAGGGGTTTATATGACTAACTGTTAGATATTCTAGTAGGGGGTTTATATGACTAACTGTTAGATATTCTAGTAGGGGTTTATATCAACAACTGTTAGATATTGTAGTAGGGGTTTATATGACTAACTGTTAGATATTCTAGTAGGGGGTTATATGACTAACTGTTAGATATTCTAGTAGGGGGGTTATATGACTAACTGTTAGATATTCTAGTAGGGGTTTATATCAACAACTGTTAGATATTCTAGTAGGGGGTTATATGACTAACTGTTAGATATTCTAGTAGGTGTTTACATGACTAACTGTTAGATATTCTAGTAGGGGGTTTATATGACTAACTGTTAGATATTCTAGTAGGGGTTTATATCAACAACTGTTAGATATTGTAGTAGGGGTTTATATGACTAACTGTTAGATATTCTAGTAGGGGGTTATAGGACTAACTGTTAGATATTCTAGTAGGGGGGTTATATGACTAACTGTTAGATATTCTAGTAGGGGTTTATATGACTAACTGTTAGATATTCTAGTAGGGGGTTTATATGACTAACTGTTAGATATTCTAGTAGGGGTTTACATCAACAACTGTTAGATATTCTAGTAGGTGTTTATGACTAACTGTTAGATATTCTAGTAGGGGGGTTATATGACTAACTGTTAGATATTCTAGAAGGAGTTTATATGACTAACTGTTAGATATTCTAGTAGGGTGTTATATGACTAACTATTAGATATTCTAGTAGGGGGTTTATATCAACAACTGTTAGATATTCTAGTAGGGTTTTATATGACTAACTGTTAGATATTCTAGTAGGGGGTTTATATGACTAACTGTTAGATATTCTAGTAGGGGTTTATATCAACAACTGTTAGATATTCTAGTAGGGGGTTAAATCAACAACTGTTAGATATTCTAGTAGGGGGGTTATATGACTAACTGTTAGATATTCTAGTAGGGGTTTATATGACTAACTGTTAGATATTCTATTTGGGGTTTATATCAACAACTGTTAGATATTCTAGTAGGGGTTTATATGACTAACTGTTAGATATTCTAGTAGGGGGGTTATATGACTAACCGTTAGATATTCTAGTAGGGGTTTATATCAACAACTGTTAGATATTCTAGTAGGGGGGTTATATGACTAACTGTTAGACATTCTAGTAGCGGGGGTTATATGACTAACTGTGAGATATTCTAGTAGGGGTTTATATCAACAACTGTTAGATATTCTAGTAGGGGGGTTATATGACTAACTGTTAGATATTCTAGTAGGGGGTTTATATCAACAACTGTTAGATATTCTAGTAGGGGTTTATATCAACAACTGTTAGATATTCTAGTAGGGGTTTATATGACTAACTGTTAGATATTCTAGTAGGGGGTTATATGACTAACTGTTAGATATTCTAGTAGGGGTTTATATCAACAACTGTTAGATATTCTAGTAGGGATTTATATCAACATCTGTTAGATATTCTAGTAGGGGGGGTTATATGACTAACTGTTAGATATTCTAGTAGGGGTTTATATCAACAACTGTTAGATATTCTAGTAGGGGTTTACATGACTAACCTTTAGATATTCTAGTAGGGGTTTATATCAACAACTGTTAGATATTCTAGTAGGGGGTTATATGACTAACTGTTAGATATTCTAGTAGATGTTTATATGACTAACTGTTAGATATTCTAGTAGGGGGTTTATATGACTAACTGTTAGATATTCTAGTAGGGGTTTATATCAACAACTGTTAGATATTGTAGTAGGGGTTTATATGACTAACTGTTAGATATTCTAGTAGGGGGTTATATGACTAACTGTTAGATATTCTAGTAGGGGGGTTATATGACTAACTGTTAGATATTCTAGTAGGGGTTTATATCAACAACTGTTAGATATTCTAGTAGGGGATTATATGACTAACTGTTAGATATTCTAGTAGGGGTTTACATCAACAACTGTTAGATATTCTAGTAGGGGTTTATATGACTAACTGTTAGATATTCTAGTGGGGGGTTATATGACTAACTGTTAGATATTCTAGAAGGAGTTTATATGACTAACTGTTAGATATTCTAGAAGGGTGTTATATGACTAACTGTTAGATATTCTAGTAGGGGGTTTATATCAACAACTGTTAGATATTCTAGTAGGGGTTTATATGACTAACTGTTAGATATTCTAGTAGGGGGTTTATATGACTAACTGTTAGATATTCTAGTAGGGGTTTATATCAACAACTGTTAGATATTCTACTAGGGGGTTAAATCAACAACTGTTAGATATTCTAGTAGGGGGTTATATGACTAACTGTTAGATATTCTAGTAGGGGTTTATATCAACAACTGTTAGATATTGTATTAGGGGTTTATATGACTAACTGTTAGATATTCTAGTAGGGGGTTATATGACTAACTGTTAGATATCTTAGTAGGGGGGTTATATGACTAACTGTTAGATATTCTAGTAGGGGTTTATATCAACAACTGTTAGATATTCTAGTAGGGGTTTATATGACTAACTGTTAGATATTCTAGTAGGGGTTTACATCAACAACTGTTAGATATTCTAGTAGGGGGGTTATATGACTAACTGTTAGATATTCTAGAAGGAGTTTATATGACTAACTGTTAGATATTCTAGTAGGGTGTTATATGACTAACTATTAGATATTCTAGTAGGGGGTTTATATCAACAACTGTTAGATATTCTAGTAGGGGTTTATATGACTAACTGTTAGATATTCTAGTAGGGGGTTTATATGACTAACTGTTAGATATTCTAGTAGGGGTTTATATCAACAACTGTTAGATATTCTAGTAGGGGGTTAAATCAACAACTGTTAGATATTCTAGTAGGGGGGTTATATGACTAACTGTTAGATATTATAGTAGGGGTTTATATGACTAACTGTTAGATATTCTATTTGGGGTTTATATCAACAACTGTTAGATATTCTAGTAGGGGTTTATATGACTAACTGTTAGATATTTTAGTAGGGGGGTTATATGACTAACCGTTTGATATTCTAGTAGGGGTTTATATCAACAACTGTTAGATATTCTAGTAGGGGGGTTATATGACTAACTGTTAGATATTCTAGTAGGGGGGGTTATATGACTAACTGTTAGATATTCTAGTAGGGGGTTTATATCAACAACTGTTAGATATTCTAGTAGGTGTTTATATCAACTACTGTTAGATATTCTAGTAGGGGTTTATATGACTAACTGTTAGATATTCTAGTAGGGGGTTATATGACTAACTGTTAGATATTCTAGTAGGGGTTTATATCAACAACTGTTAGATATTCTAGTAGGGATTTATATCAACAACTGTTAGATATTCTAGTAGGGGGGGGTTATATGACTAACTGTTAGATATTCTAGTAGGGGTTTATATGAACAACTGTTAGATATTCTAGTAGGGGTTTATATGACTAACTGTTAGATATTCTAGTAGGGGTTTATATCAACAACTGTTAGATATTCTAGTAGGGATTTATATCAACAACTGTTAGATATTCTAGTAGGGGGGGTTATATGACTAACTGTTAGATATTCTAGTAGGGGGTTTATATGATTAACTTAGATATTCTAGTAGGGGTTTATATGACTAACTGTTAGATATTCTAGTAGGGGGTTATATGACTAACTGTTAGATATTCTAGTAGGGGGGTTATATGACTAACTGTTAGATATTCTAGTAGGGGTTTATATCAACAACTGTTAGATATTCTAGTAGGGGTTTATATGACTAACTGTTAGATATTCTAGTAGGGGTTTACATCAACAACTCTTAGATATTCTAGTAGGGGTTTATATGACTAACTGTTAGATATTCTAGTAGGGGGGTTATATGACTAACTGTTAGATATTCTAGAAGGAGTTTATATGACTAACTGTTAGATATTCTAGTAGGGTGTTATATGACTAACTATTAGATATTCTAGTAGGGGGTTTATATCAACAACTGTTAGATATTCTAGTAGGGGTTTATATGACTAACTGTTAGATATTCTAGTAGGGGGTTTATATGACTAACTGTTAGATATTCTAGTAGGGGTTTATATCAACAACTGTTAGATATTCTAGTAGGGGGTTAAATCAACAACTGTTAGATATTCTAGTAGGGGGGTTATATGACTAACTGTTAGATATTCTAGTAGGGGTTTATATGACTAACTGTTAGATATTCTATTTGGGGTTTATATCAACAACTGTTATATATTCTAGTAGGGGTTTATATGACTAACTGTTAGATATTCTAGTAGGGGGGTTATATGACTAACCGTTAGATATTCTAGTAGGGGTTTATATCAACAACTGTTAGATATTCTAGTAGGGGGGTTATATGACTAACTGTTAGATATTCTAGTAGCGGGGGTTATATGACTAACTGTGAGATATTCTAGTAGGGGTTTATATCAACAACTGTTAGATATTCTAGTAGGGGGGTTATATGACTAACTGTTAGATATTCTAGTAGGGGGTTTATATCAACAACTGTTAGATATTCTAGTAGGGGTTTATATCAACAACTGTTAGATATTCTAGTATGGGGTTTATATGACTAACTGTTAGTTATTCTAGTAGGGGGTTATATGACTAACTGTTAGATATTCTAGTAGGGGTTTATATCAACAACTGTTAGATATTCTAGTAGGGATTTATATCAACAACTGTTAGATATTCTAGTAGGGGGGGTTATATGACTAACTGTTAGATATTCTAGTAGGGGTTTATATCAACAACTGTTAGATATTCTAGTAGGGATTTATATCAACAACTGTTAGATATTCTATTAGGGGGGTTATATGACTAACTGTTAGATATTCTAGTAGGGGGTTTATATGATTAACTTAGATATTCTAGTAGGGGTTTATATGACTAACTGTTAGATATTCTAGTAGGGGGTTATATGACTAACTTAGATATTCTAGAAGGAGTTTATATGACTAACTGTTAGATATTCTAGTAGGGGTTTATATGACTAACTGTTAGATATTCTTGTAGGGTGTTATATGACTAACTGTTAGATATTCTAGTAGGGGGTTTATATCAACAACTGTTAGATATTCTAGTAGGGCTTATATAAACAACTGTTAGATATTCTAGTAGGGGTTTATATGACTAACTGTTAGATATTCTAGTAGGGGGTTTATATGACTAACTGTTAGATATTCTAGTAAGGGTTTATATCAACAACTGTTAGATATTCTAGTAGGGGGTTAAATCAACAACTGTTAAATATTCTAGTAGGGGTTTATATCAACAACTGTTAGATATTCTAGTAGGGGTTTATATGACTAACTGTTAGATATTCTAGTAGGGGGGTTATATGACTAACCGTTAGATATTCTAGTAGGGGTTTATATCAACAACTGTTAGATATTCTAGTAGGGGGGTATATGACTAACTGTTAGATATTCTAGTAGGGGGGTTATATGACTAACTGTTAGATATTCTAGTAGGGGTTTATATGACTAACTGTTAGATATTCTAGTAGGGGGGTTATATGACTAACTGTTAGATATTCTAGAAGGAGTTTATATGACTAACTGTTAGATATTCTAGTAGGGTGTTATATGACTAACTATTAGATATTCTAGTAGGGGGTTTATATCAACAACTGTTAGATATTCTAGTAGGGGTTTATATGACTAACTGTTAGATATTCTAGTAGGGGGTTTATATGACTAACTGTTAGATATTCTAGTAGGGGTTTATATCAACAACTGTTAGATATTCTAGTAGGGGGTTAAATCAACAACTGTTAGATATTCTAGTAGGGGGGTTATATGACTAACTGTTAGATATTCTAGTAGGGGTTTATATGACTAACTGTTAGATATTCTATTTGGGGTTTATATCAACAACTGTTATATATTCTAGTAGGGGTTTATATGACTAACTGTTAGATATTCTAGTAGGGGGGTTATATGACTAACCGTTAGATATTCTAGTAGGGGTTTATATCAACAACTGTTAGATATTCTAGTAGGGGGGTTATATGACTAACTGTTAGATATTCTAGTAGCGGGGGTTATATGACTAACTGTGAGATATTCTAGTAGGGGTTTATATCAACAACTGTTAGATATTCTAGTAGGGGGGTTATATGACTAACTGTTAGATATTCTAGTAGGGGGTTTATATCAACAACTGTTAGATATTCTAGTAGGGGTTTATATCAACAACTGTTAGATATTCTAGTAGGGGTTTATATGACTAACTGTTAGATATTCTAGTAGGGGGTTATATGACTAACTGTTAGATATTCTAGTAGGGGTTTATATCAACAACTGTTAGATATTCTAGTAGGGATTTATATCAACAACTGTTAGATATTCTAGTAGGGGGGGTTATATGACTAACTGTTAGATATTCTAGTAGGGGTTTATATCAACAACTGTTAGATATTCTAGTAGGGGTTTATATGACTAACTGTTAGATATTCTAGTAGGGGTTTATATCAACAACTGTTAGATATTCTAGTAGGGATTTATATCAACAACTGTTAGATATTCTAGTAGGGGGGTTATATGACTAACTGTTAGATATTCTAGTAGGGGGTTTATATGATTAACTTAGATATTCTAGTAGGGGTTTATATGACTAACTGTTAGATATTCTAGTAGGGGGTTATATGACTAACTGTTAGATATTCTAGAAGGAGTTTATATGACAAGCTGTTAGATATTCTAGTAGGGGTTTATATGACTAACTGTTAGATATTATTGTAGGGTGTTATATGACTAACTGTTAGATATTCTAGTAGGGGGTTTATATCAACAACTGTTAGATATTCTAGTAGGGGTTTATATAAACAACTGTTAGATATTCTAGTAGGGGTTTATATGACTAACTGTTAGATATTCTAGTAGGGGGTTTATATGACTAACTGTTAGATATTCTAGTAGGGGTTTATATCAACAACTGTTAGATATTCTAGTAGGGGGTTAAATCAACAACTGTTAAATATTCTAGTAGGGGTTTATATCAACAACTGTTAGATATTCTAGTAGGGGTTTATATGACTAACTGTTAGATATTCTAGTAGGGGGGTTATATGACTAACCGTTAGATATTCTAGTAGGGGTTTATATCAACAACTGTTAGATATTCTAGTAGGGGGGTATATGACTAACTGTTAGATATTCTAGTAGGGGGGTTATATGACTAACTGTTAGATATTCTAGTAGGGGTTTATATCAACAACTGTTAGATATTTTAGTAGGGATTTATATCAACAACTGTTAGATATTCTAGTAGGGGGGTTATATGACTAACTGTTAGATATTCTAGTAGGGGGGTTATATGACTAACTGTTAGATATTCTAGTAGGGGTTTATATCAACAACTGTTAGATATTCTAGTAGGGGGTTTATATCAACAACTGTTAGATATTCTAGTAGGGGTTTATATAAACAACTGTTAGATATTCTAGTAGGGGTTTATATGACTAACTGTTAGATATTCTAGTAGGGGGTTTATATGACTAACTGTTAGATATTCTAGTAGGGGTTTATATCAACAACTGTTAGATATTCTAGTAGGGGGTTAAATCAACAACTGTTAAATATTCTAGTAGGGGTTTATATCAACAACTGTTAGATATTCTAGTAGGGGTTTATATGACTAACTGTTAGATATTCTAGTAGGGGGGTTATATGACTAACCGTTAGATATTCTAGTAGGGGTTTATATCAACAACTGTTAGATATTCTAGTAGGGGGGTATATGACTAACTGTTAGATATTCTAGTAGGGGGGTTATATGACTAACTGTTAGATATTCTAGTAGGGGTTTATATCAACAACTGTTAGATATTCTAGTAGGGATTTATATCAACAACTGTTAGATATTCTAGTAGGGGGGTTATATGACTAACTGTTAGATATTCTAGTAGGGGGGTTATATGACTAACTGTTAGATATTCTAGTAGGGGTTTATATCAACAACTGTTAGATATTCTAGTAGGGGGTTTATATCAACAACTGTTAGATATTCTAGTAGGGATTTATATCAACAACTGTTAGATATTCTAGTAGGGGGGGTTATATGACTAACTGTTAGATATTCTAGTAGGATGTTATATGACTAACTATTAGATATTCTAGTAGGGGGTTTATATCAACAACTGTTAGATATTCTAGTAGGGGTTTATATCAACAACTGTTAGATATTCTAGTAGGGGGTTAAATCAACAACTGTTAAATATTCTAGTAGGGGTTTATATCAACAACTGTTAGATATTCTAGTAGGGGTTTATATGACTAACTGTTAGATATTCTAGTAGGGGGGTTATATGACTAACCGTTAGATATTCTAGTAGGGGTTTATATCAACAACTGTTAGATATTCTAGTAGGGGGGTATATGACTAACTGTTAGATATTCTAGTAGGGGGGTTATATGACTAACTGTTAGATATTCTAGTAGGGGTTTATATCAACAACTGTTAGATATTCTAGTAGGGATTTATATCAACAACTGTTAGATATTCTAGTAGGGGGGTTATATGACTAACTGTTAGATATTCTAGTAGGGGGGTTATATGACTAACTGTTAGATATTCTAGTAGGGGTTTATATCAACAACTGTTAGATATTCTAGTAGGGGGTTTATATCAACAACTGTTAGATATTCTAGTAGGGGTTTATATAAACAACTGTTAGATATTCTAGTAGGGGTTTATATGACTAACTGTTAGATATTCTAGTAGGGGGTTTATATGACTAACTGTTAGATATTCTAGTAGGGGTTTATATCAACAACTGTTAGATATTCTAGTAGGGGGTTAAATCAACAACTGTTAAATATTCTAGTAGGGGTTTATATCAACAACTGTTAGATATTCTAGTAGGGGTTTATATGACTAACTGTTAGATATTCTAGTAGGGGGGTTATATGACTAACCGTTAGATATTCTAGTAGGGGTTTATATCAACAACTGTTAGATATTCTAGTAAGGGGGTATATGACTAACTGTTAGATATTCTAGTAGGGGGGTTATATGACTAACTGTTAGATATTCTAGTAGGGGTTTATATCAACAACTGTTAGATATTCTAGTAGGGATTTATATCAACAACTGTTAGATATTCTAGTAGGGGGGTTATATGACTAACTGTTAGATATTCTAGTAGGGGGGTTATATGACTAACTGTTAGATATTCTAGTAGGGGTTTATATCAACAACTGTTAGATATTCTAGTAGGGGGTTTATATCAACAACTGTTAGATATTCTAGTAGGGATTTATATCAACAACTGTTAGATATTCTAGTAGGGGGGGTTATATGACTAACTGTTAGATATTCTAGTAGGATGTTATATGACTAACTATTAGATATTCTAGTAGGGGGTTTATATCAACAACTGTTAGATATTCTAGTAGGGGTTTATATGACTAACTGTTAGATATTCTAGTAGGGGTTTATATCAACAACTGTTAGATATTCTAGTAGGGGGTTAAATCAACAACTGTTAGATATTCTAGTAGGGGGGTTATATGACTAACTGTTAGATATTCTAGTAGGGGTTTATATGACTAACTGTTAGATATTCTATTTGGGGTTTATATCAACAACTGTTAGATATTCTAGTAGGGGTTTATATGACTAACTGTTAAATATTCTAGTAGGGGGGTTATATGACTAACCGTTAGATATTCTAGTAGGGGTTTATATCAACAACTGTTAGATATTCTAGTAGGGGGGTTATATGACTAACTGTTAGATATTCTAGTAGGGGGTTTATATCAACAACTGTTAGATATTCTAGTAGGGGTTTATATTAACAGCTGTTAGATATTCTAGTAGGGGTTTATATGACTAAATGTTAGAATTTCTAGTAGGGGGTTATATGACTAACTGTTAGATATTCTAGCAGGGGTTTATATCAACAACTGTTAGATATTCTAGTAGGGATTTATATCAACAACTGTTAGATATTCTAGTAGGGGGGGTTATATGACTAACTGTTAGATATTCTAGTAGGGGTTTATATCAACAACTGTTAGATATTCTAGTAGGGGTTTATATGACTAACTGTTAGATATTCTAGTAGGGGTTTATATCAACAACTGTTAGATATTCTAGTAGGGATTTATATCAACAACTGTTAGATATTCTAGTAGGGGGGTTATATGACTAACTGTTAGATATTCTAGTAGGGGGTTTATATGATTAACTTAGATATTCTAGTAGGGGTTTATATGACTAACTGTTAGATATTCTAGTAGGGGGTTATATGACTAACTGTTAGATATTCTAGAAGGAGTTTATATGACTAACTGTTAGATATTCTAGTAGGGGTTTATATGACTAACTGTTAGATATTCTTGTAGGGTGTTATATGACTAACTGTTAGATATTCTAGTAGGGGGTTTATATGGCTAACTGTTAGATATTCTAGTAGGGGTTTATATCAACAACTGTTAGATATTCTAGTAGGGGTTTATATCAACAACTGTTAGATATTCTAGTAGGGGTTTATATCAACAACTGTTAGATATTCTAGTAGGGGGGGTTATATGACTAACTGTTAGATATTCTAGTAGGGGTTTATATCAACAACTGTTAGATATTCTAGTAGGGGTTTATATCAACAACTGTTAGATATTCTAGTAGGGATTTATATCAACAACTGTTAGATATTCTAGTAGGGGGGGTTATATGACTAACTGTTAGATATTCTAGTAGGGGTTTATATCAACAACTGTTAGATATTCTAGTAGGGGTTTATATGACTAAGTGTTAGATATTCTAGTAGGGGGTTTATATCAACAACTGTTAGATATTCTAGTAGGGGTTTATATGACTAACTGTTAGATATTCTAGTAGGGGGTTTATATCAACAACTGTTAGATATTCTAGTAGGGGGGGTTATATGACTAACTGTTAGATATTCTAGTAGGGGTTTATATCAACAACTGTTAGATATTCTAGTAGGGGTTTATATGACTAACTGTTAGATATTCTAGTAGGGGTTTATATCAACTACTGTTAGATATTCTAGTAGGGGGTTTATATCAACAACTGTTAGATATTCTAGTAGGGGGGTTATATGACTAACTGTTAGATATTCTAGTAGGGGGGTTATATGACTAACTGTTAGATATTCTAGTAGGGGATTTATATGATTAACTTAGATATTCTAGTAGGGGTTTATATGACTAACTGTTAGATATTCTAGTAGGGGGTTTATATCAACAACTGTTAGATATTCTAGTAGGGGGTTTATATCAACAACTGTTAGATATTCTAGTAGGGGGGTTATATGACTAACTGTTAGATATTCTAGTAGGGGGTTGATATCAACAACTGTTAGATATTCTAGTAGGGGGGTTATATGACTAACTGTTAGATATTCTAGTAGGGGGGTTATATGACTAACTGTTAGATATTCTAGTAGGGGATTTATATGATTAACTTAGATATTCTAGTAGGGGTTTATATGACTAACTGTTAGATATTCTAGTAGGGGGTTTATATCAACAACTGTTAGATATTCTAGTAGGGGTTTATATGACTAACTGTTAGATATTCTAGTAGGGGTTTATATCAACAACTGTTAGATATTCTAGTAGGGGGTTAAATCAACAACTGTTAGATATTCTAGTAGGGGGGTTATATGACTAACTGTTAGATATTCTAGTAGGGGTTTATATGACTAACTGTTAGATATTCTATTTGGGGTTTATATCAACAACTGTTAGATATTCTAGTAGGGGTTTATATGACTAACTGTTAAATATTCTAGTAGGGGGGTTATATGACTAACCGTTAGATATTCTAGTAGGGGTTTATATCAACAACTGTTAGATATTCTAGTAGGGGGGTTATATGACTAACTGTTAGATATTCTAGTAGGGGGTTTATATCAACAACTGTTAGATATTCTAGTAGGGGTTTATATTAACAGCTGTTAGATATTCTAGTAGGGGTTTATATGACTAAATGTTAGAATTTCTAGTAGGGGGTTATATGACTAACTGTTAGATATTCTAGTAGGGGTTTATATCAACAACTGTTAGATATTCTAGTAGGGATTTATATCAACAACTGTTAGATATTCTAGTAGGGGGGGTTATATGACTAACTGTTAGATATTCTAGTAGGGGTTTATATCAACAACTGTTAGATATTCTAGTAGGGGTTTATATGACTAACTGTTAGATATTCTAGTAGGGGTTTATATCAACAACTGTTAGATATTCTAGTAGGGATTTATATCAACAACTGTTAGATATTCTAGTAGGGGGGTTATATGACTAACTGTTAGATATTCTAGTAGGGGGTTTATATGATTAACTTAGATATTCTAGTAGGGGTTTATATGACTAACTGTTAGATATTCTAGTAGGGGGTTATATGACTAACTGTTAGATATTCTAGAAGGAGTTTATATGACTAACTGTTAGATATTCTAGTAGGGGTTTATATGACTAACTGTTAGATATTCTTGTAGGGTGTTATATGACTAACTGTTAGATATTCTAGTAGGGGGTTTATATGGCTAACTGTTAGATATTCTAGTAGGGGTTTATATCAACAACTGTTAGATATTCTAGTAGGGGTTTATATCAACAACTGTTAGATATTCTAGTAGGGGTTTATATCAACAACTGTTAGATATTCTAGTAGGGGGGGTTATATGACTAACTGTTAGATATTCTAGTAGGGGTTTATATCAACAACTGTTAGATATTCTAGTAGGGGTTTATATCAACAACTGTTAGATATTCTAGTAGGGATTTATATCAACAACTGTTAGATATTCTAGTAGGGGGGGTTATATGACTAACTGTTAGATATTCTAGTAGGGGTTTATATCAACAACTGTTAGATATTCTAGTAGGGGTTTATATGACTAAGTGTTAGATATTCTAGTAGGGGGTTTATATCAACAACTGTTAGATATTCTAGTAGGGGTTTATATGACTAACTGTTAGATATTCTAGTAGGGGGTTTATATCAACAACTGTTAGATATTCTAGTAGGGGGGGTTATATGACTAACTGTTAGATATTCTAGTAGGGGTTTATATCAACAACTGTTAGATATTCTAGTAGGGGTTTATATGACTAACTGTTAGATATTCTAGTAGGGGTTTATATCAACTACTGTTAGATATTCTAGTAGGGGGTTTATATCAACAACTGTTAGATATTCTAGTAGGGGGGTTATATGACTAACTGTTAGATATTCTAGTAGGGGGGTTATATGACTAACTGTTAGATATTCTAGTAGGGGATTTATATGATTAACTTAGATATTCTAGTAGGGGTTTATATGACTAACTGTTAGATATTCTAGTAGGGGGTTTATATCAACAACTGTTAGATATTCTAGTAGGGGGTTTATATCAACAACTGTTAGATATTCTAGTAGGGGGGTTATATGACTAACTGTTAGATATTCTAGTAGGGGGTTGATATCAACAACTGTTAGATATTCTAGTAGGGGGGTTATATGACTAACTGTTAGATATTCTAGTAGGGGGGTTATATGACTAACTGTTAGATATTCTAGTAGGGGATTTATATGATTAACTTAGATATTCTAGTAGGGGTTTATATGACTAACTGTTAGATATTCTAGTAGGGGGGTTATATGACTAACTGTTAGATATTCTAGAAGGAGTTTATATGACTAACTGTTAGATATTCTAGTAGGGTGTTATATGACTAACTGTTAGATATTCTAGTAGGGTGTTTATATCAACAACTGTTAGATATTCTAGTAGGAGTTTATATCAACAACTGTTAGATATTCTAGTAGGGGTTTATATGACTAACTGTTAGATATTCTAGTAGGGGTTTATATCAACAACTGTTCGATATTCTAGTAGGGGTTTATATGACTAACTGTTAGATATTCTAGTAGGGGGGTTATATGACTAACCGTTAGATATTCTAGTCGGGGTTTATATCAACAACTGTTAGATATTCTAGTAGGGGGGTATATGACTAACTGTTAGATATTCTAGTAGGGGGTTATATGACTAACTGTTAGATATTCTAGTAGGGGTTTATATCAACAACTGTTAGATATTCTAGTAGGGATTTATATCAACAACTGTTAGATATTCTAGTAGGGGTTTATATGACTAACTGTTAGATATTATAGTAGGGGTTTATATCAACAACTGTTAGATATTCTAGTAGGGATTTATATCAACAACTGTTAGATATTCTAGTAGGGGTTTATATGACTAACTGTTAGATGTTCTAGTAGGGGGGTTATATGACTAACTGTTAGATATTCTAGAAGGGGTTTATATGACTAACTGTTAGATATTCTAGTAGGGGGGTTATATGACTAACTGTTAGATATTCTAGTAGGGGTTTATATCAACAACTGTTAGATATTCTAGTAGGGGTTTATATGACTAACTGTTAGATTTTCTAGTAGGGGTTTATATCAACAACTGTTAGATATTCTAGTAGGTATTTATATCAACAACTGTTAGATAATCTAGTATGGGGGGTTATATGACTAACTGTTAGATATTCGTGTAGTGGTTTATATCAACAACTGTTAGATATTCTAGTAGGGGTTTATATGACTAACTGTTAGATATTCTAGTAGGGGTTTATATCAACAACAGTTAGATATTCTAGTAGGGATTTATATCAACAACTGTTAGATATTCTAGTAGGGGGGGTTATATGACTAACTGTTAGATATTCTAGTAGTGGTTTATATCAACAACTGTTAGATATTCTAGTTGGGGGGGTTATATGACTAACTGTTAGATATTCTAGTAGGGGTTTATATCAACAACTGTTAGATATTCTAGTAGGGGGATTATATGACTAACTGTTAGATATTCTAGAAGGGGGGTTATATGACTAACTGTTAGATATTCTAGTAGGGGGGTTATATGACTAACTGTTAGATATTCTAGTAGGGGTTTATATGACTAACTGTTAGATATTCTAGTAGGGGCTTAATATCAACAACTGTTAGATATTCTAGCAGGGGGGTTATATGACTAACTGTTACATATTCTAGTAGGGGTTTATATCAACAACTGTTAGATATTCTAGTAGGGGTTTATATGACTAACTGTTAGATATTCTAGTAGGGGTTTATATCAACAACTGTTAGATATTCTAGTAGGGGGGTTATATGACTAACTGTTAGATATTCTAGTAGGGGTTTATATCAACAACTGTTAGATATTCTAGTAGGGGGTTTATATGACTAACTGTTAGATATTCTAGTAGGGGTTTATATGACTAACTGTTAGATATTCTAGTAGGGGTTTATATCAACAACTGTTAGATATTCTAGTAGGGGTTTATATGACTAACTGTTAGATGTTCTAGTAGGGGGGTTATATGACTAACTGTTAGATATTCTAGAAGGGGTTTATATGACTAACTGTTAGATATTCTAGTAGGGTGTTATATGACTAACTGTTAGATATTCTAGTAGGGGGTTTATATCAACAACTGTTAGATATTCTAGTAGGGGTTTATATCAACAACTGTTAGATATTCTAGTAGGGATTTATATCAACAACTGTTAGATATTCTAGTAGGGGTTTATATCAACAACTGTTAGATATTCTAGTAGGGGTTTATATGACTAACTGTTAGATATTCTAGTAGGGGTTTATGTCAACAACTGTTAGATATTCTAGTAGGGATTTATATCAACAACTGTTAGATATTCTAGTAGGGGGGGTTATATGACTAACTGTTAGATATTCGAGTAGGGGTTTATATCAACAACTGTTAGATATTCTAGTAGGGGGGGTTATATGACTAACTGTTAGATATTCTAGTAGGGGGTTTATATAACTAACTGTTAGATATTCTAGTAGGGGGGTTATATGACTAACTGTTAGATATTCTAGTAGGGGGGTTATATGACTAACTGTTAGATATTCTAGTAGGGATTTATATCAACAACTGTTAGATATTCTAGTAGGGGGTTTATATAACTAACTGTTAGATATTCTAGTAGGGGGGTTATATGACTAACTGTTAGATATTCTAGTAGGGGGTTTATATGACTAACTGTTAGATATTCTATTAGGGGGTTTATATGACTGACTGTTAGATATTCTAGTAGGGGGTTTATATCAACAACTGTTAGATATTCTAGTTGGGGATTTATATGACTAACTGTTAGATATTCTAGTAGGGGGGTTATGTGACTAACTGTTAGATATTCTAGTAGGGGGTTTATATCAACAACTGTTAGATATTCGAGTAGGGGGGTTATATGACTAACTGATAGATATTCTAGTAGGGGGTTTATATCAACAACTGTTAGATATTCTAGTAGGGGGGTTATATGACTAACTGTGAGATGTTCTAGTAGGGGGTTTATATCAACAACTGTTAGATATTCTAGTAGGGGGGTTATATGACTAACTGTGAGATGTTCTAGTAGGGGGTTTATATCAACAACTGTTAGATATTCTAGTAGGGGGTTATATGACTAACTGTTAGATATTCTAGTACGGGATTTATATGACTAATTTAGATATTCTAGTATAGGTTTATATCAACAACTGTTAGATATTCTAGTAGGGGTTTATATCAACAACTGTTAGATATTCTAGTAGGGGATTTATATGACTAACTGTTAGATGTTCTAGTAGGGGTTTATATCAACAACTGTTAGATATTCTAGTAGGGGTTTATATGACTAACTGTTAGATATTCGAGTAGGGGTTTATATCAACAACTGTTAGATATTCTAGAAGGGGGGGTTATATGACTAACTGTTAGATATTCTAGTAGGGGGTTTATATCAACAACTGTTAGATATTCTAGTAGGGGTTTATAACAACAACTGTTAGATATTCTAGTAGGGGTTTATATGACTAACTGTTAGATATTCGAGTAGGGGTTTATATCAACAACTGTTAGATATTCTAGAAGGGGGGGTTATATGACTAACTGTTAGATATTCTAGAAGGGGTTTATATGACTAACTGTTAGATATTCTAGTAGGGGGGGTTATATGACTAACTGTTAGATATTCTAGTAGGGGTTTATATCAACAACTGTTAGATATTCTAGTAAGGGGGGTTATATGACTAACTGTTAGATATTCTAGTAGGGGTTTATATCAACAACTGTTAGATATTCTAGTAGGGGGGTTATATGACTAACTGTTAGATATTCTAGAAGGGGGGTTATATGACTAACTGTTAGATATTCTAGTAGAGGTTGATATGACTAACTGTTAGATATTCTAGTAGGGGGGTTATATGACTAACTGTTAGATATTCTAGGAGGGGGTTTATATCAACAACTGTTAGATATTCTAGTAGGGGTTTATATGACTAACTGTTAGATATTCTAGTAGGGGTTTATATCAACAACTGTTAGATATTCTAGTAGGTGGGTTATATGACTAACTGTTAGATATTCTAGTAGGGGTTTATATCAACAACTGTTAGATATTCTAGTAGGGGGTTTATATGACTAACTGTTAGATATTCTAGTAGTGGTTTATATGACTAACTGTTAGATATTCTAGTAGGTGTTTATATCAACAACTGTTAGATATTCTAGTAGGGGTTTATATGACGAAATGTTAGATATTCTAGTAGGGGGGTTATATGACTAACTGTTAGATATTCTAGTAGGGGGTTTATATGACTAACTGTTAGATATTCTAGTAGGGGTTTATATCAACAACTGTTAGATATTCTAGTAGGGATTTATATCAACAACTGTTAGATATTCTATTAGGGGGTTAAATCAACAACTGTTAGATATTCTAGTAGGGGTTTATATCAACAACTGTTAGATATTCTAGTAGGGGGTTATATGACTAACTGTTAGATATTCTAGTAGTGGTTTATATCAACAACTGTTAGATATTCTAGTAGGGGGTTAAATCAACAACTGTTAGATATTCTAGTAGAGGTTTATATGACTAACTGTTAAATATTCTAGTAGGGGTTTATATCAACAACTGTTAGATATTCTAGTAGGGATTTATATCAACAACTGTTAGATATTCTAGTAGGGGTTTATATGACTAACTGTTAGATGTTCTAGTAGGGATTTATATCAACAACTGTTAGATATTCTAGTACGGGGGTTATATGACTAACTGTTAGATATTCTAGTAGGGGTTTATATCAACAACTGTTAGATATTCTAGTAGGTGGGTTATATGACTAACTGTTAGATATTCTAGTAGGGGTTTATATCAACAACTGTTAGATATTCTAGTAGGGGGTTTATATGACTAACTGTTAGATATTCTAGTAGTGGTTTATATGACTAACTGTTAGATATTCTAGTAGGTGTTTATATCAACAACTGTTAGATATTCTAGTAGGGGTTTATATGACGAAATGTTAGATATTCTAGTAGGGGGGTTATATGACTAACTGTTAGATATTCTAGTAGGGGGTTTATATGACTAACTGTTAGATATTCTAGTAGGGGTTTATATCAACAACTGTTAGATATTCTAGTAGGGATTTATATCAACAACTGTTAGATATTCTATTAGGGGGTTAAATCAACAACTGTTAGATATTCTAGTAGGGGTTTATATCAACAACTGTTAGATATTCTAGTAGGGGGTTATATGACTAACTGTTAGATATTCTAGTAGTGGTTTATATCAACAACTGTTAGATATTCTAGTAGGGGGTTAAATCAACAACTGTTAGATATTCTAGTAGAGGTTTATATGACTAACTGTTAAATATTCTAGTAGGGGTTTATATCAACAACTGTTAGATATTCTAGTAGGGATTTATATCAACAACTGTTAGATATTCTAGTAGGGGTTTATATGACTAACTGTTAGATGTTCTAGTAGGGATTTATATCAACAACTGTTAGATATTCTAGTACGGGGGTTATATGACTAACTGTTAGATATTCTAGTAGGGGTTTATATCAACAACTGTTAGATATTCTAGTAGGGGTTTATATGACTAACTGTTAGATATTCTAGTAGGGGTTTATATCAACAACTGTTAGATATTCTAGTAGGGATTTATATCAACAACTGTTAGATATTCTAGTAGGGTGGGTTATATGACTAACCTTTAGATATTCTAGTAGGGGTTTATATCAACAACTGTTAGATATTCTAGTAGGGGTTTATATGACTAACTGTTAGATATTCTAGTAGGGGTTTATATCAACAACTGTTAGATATTCTAGTAGGGGGGTTATATGACTAACTGTTAGATATTCTAGTAGGGGTTTATATCAACAACTGTTAGATATTCTAGTAGGGGGTTTATATGACTAACTGTTAGATATTCTAGTAGTGGTTTATATGACTAACTGTTAGATATTCTAGTAGGGGTTTATATCAACAACTGTTAGATATTCTAGTAGGGGTTTATATGACGAAATGTTAGATATTCTAGTAGGGGGGTTATATGACTAACTGTTAGATATTCTAGTAGGGTGTTATATGACTAACTGTTAGATATTCTAGTAGGGGGTTTATATCAACAACTGTTAGATATTCTAGTAGGGGTTTATATCAACAACTGTTAGATATTCTAGTAGGGGTTTATATCAACAACTGTTAGATATTCTAGAAGGGGTTTACATGACTAACTGTTAGATATTCTAGTAGGGGGTTATATGACTAACTGTTAAATATTCTAGTAGGGGTTTATATGACTAACTGTTAGATATTCTAGTAGGGGGTTTATATGACTAACTGTTAGATATTCTAGTAGGGGTTTATATCAACAACTGTTATATATTCTAGTAGGGATTTATATCAACAACTGTTAGATATTCTATTAGGGGGTTAAATCAACAACTGTTAGATATTCTAGTAGGGGTTTATATCAACAACTGTTAGATATTCTAGTAGGGGGTTATATGACTAACTGTTAGATATTCCAGTAGGGGTTTATATCAACAACTGTTAGATATTCTAGTAGGGGGTTAAATCAACAACTGTTAGATATTCTAGTAGGGGTTTATATCAACAACTGTTAGATATTCTAGTAGAGGTTTATATGACTAACTGTTAGATATTCTAGTAGGGGTTTATGTCAACAACTGTTAGATATTCTAGTAGGGGGGGTTAAATGACTAACTGTTAGATATTCTAGTAGTGGTTTATATCAACAACTGTTAGATATTCTAGTAGGGGTTTATATGGCTAACTGTTAGATATTCTATTAGGGGTTTATATCAACAACTGTTAGATATTCTAGTAGGGATTTATATCAACAACTGTTAGATATTCTAGTAGGGGGGGTTATATGACTAACTGTTAGATATTCTAGTAGGGGTTTATATCAACAACTGTTAGATATTCTAGTAGGGGGGGTTATATGACTAACTGTTAGATATTCTAGTAGGGGTTTATATCAAGAACTGTTAGTTATTCTAGTAGGGGGATTATATGACTAACTGTTAGATATTCTAGAAGGGGGGTTATATGACTAACTGTTAGATATTCTAGTAGGGGTTTATATGACTAACTGTTAGATATTCTAGTAGGGGGGTTATATGACTAACTGTTAGATATTCTAGTAGGGGGTTTATATGACTAACTGTTAGATATTCTAGTAGGGGGTTTATATGACTAACTGTTAGATATTCTAGTAGGGGTTTATATGACTAACTGTTAGATATTCTAGTAGGGGGGTTATATGACTAACTGTTAGATATTCTAGTAGGGGGTTTATATCAACAACTGTTAGATATTCTAGTAGGGGTTTATATGACTAACTGTTAGATATTCTAGTAGGGGTTTATATCAACAACTGTTAGATATTCTAGTAGGGGGGTTATGTGACTAACTGTTAGATATTCTAGTATTGGTTTATATGACTAACTGTTAGATATTCTAGTAGGGGGTTTATATGACTAACTGTTAGATATTCTAGTAGGGATTTATATCAACAACTGTTAGATATTCTAGTAGGGGGTTTATATAACTACCTGTTAGATATTCTAGTAGGGGGGTTATATGACTAACTGTTAGATATTCTAGTAGGGGGTTTATATGACTAACTGTTAGATATTCTAGTAGGGATTTATATCAACAACTGTTAGATATTCTAGTAGGGGGTTTATATAACTAACTGTTAGATATTCTAGTAGGGGGGTTATATGACTAACTGTTAGATATTCTAGTAGGGGGTTTATATGACTAACTGTTAGATATTCTATTAGGGGGTTTATATGACTGACTGTTAGATATTCTAGTAGGGGGTTTATATTAACAACTGTTAGATATTCTAGTTGGGGATTTATATGACTAACTGTTAGATATTCTAGTAGGGGGTTTATATAACTAACTGTTGGATATTCTAGTAGGGGGGTTATATGACTAACTGTTAGATATTCTAGTAGGGGGTTTATATGACTAACTGTTAGATATTCTAGTAGGGATTTATATCAACAACTGTTAGATATTCTAGTAGGGGGTTTATATAACTAACTGTTAGATATTCTAGTAGGGGGGTTATATGACTAACTGTTAGATATTCTAGTAGGGGGTTTATATGACTAACTGTTAGATATTCTATTAGGGGGTTTATATGACTGACTGTTAGATATTCTAGTAGGGGGTTTATATCAACAACTGTTAGATATTCTAGTTGGGGATTTATATGACTAACTGTTAGATATTCTAGTAGGGGGGTTATGTGACTAACTGTTAGATATTCTAGTAGGGGGTTTATATCAACAACTGTTAGATATTCGAGTAGGGGGGTTATATGACTAACTGATAGATATTCTAGTAGGGGGTTTATATCAACAACTGTTAGATATTCTAGTAGGGGGGTTATATGACTAACTGTTAGATGTTCTAGTAGGGGGTTTATATCAACAACTGTTAGATATTCTAGTAGGGGGGTTATATGACTAACTGTTAGATATTCTAGTAGGGGATTTATATGATTAACTTAGATATTCTAGTAGGTGTTTATATGACTAACTGTTAGATATTCTAGTAGGGGGTTTATATCAACAACTGTTAGATATTCTAGTAGGGGTTTATATGACTAACTGTTAGACATTCTAGTAGGGGGGTTATATAACTAACTGTTAGATATTCTAGTAGGTGTTTAAATGACTAACTGTTAGATATTCTAGTAGGGGGTTATATGACTAACTGTTAGATATTCTAGTAGGGGTTTATATCAACAACTGTTAGATTTTCTAGTAGGGGGTTTATATGACTAACTGTTAGATATTCTAGTAGGGGGGTTATATGACTAACTGTTAGATGTTCTATTAGGGGTGTTATATGACGAACTGTTAGATATTCTGGTAGGGGGGTTATATCAACAACTGTTAGATATTCTAGTAGGGGGGTTATATGACTAACTGTTAGATATTCTAGTAGGGGGGTTATATGACTAACTGTTAGATATTCTAGTAGGGGATTTATATGATTAACTTAGATATTCTAGTAGGTGTTTATATGACTAACTGTTAGATATTCTAGTAGGGGGTTTATATCAACAACTGTTAGATATTCTAGTAGGGGTTTATATGACTAACTGTTAGACATTCTAGTAGGGGGGTTATATGACTAACTGTTAGATTTTCTAGTAGGGGGTTTATATGACTAACTGTTAGATATTCTAGTAGGGGGGTTATATGACTAACTGTTAGATGTTCTATTAGGGGTGTTATATGACGAACTGTTAGATATTCTGGTAGGGGGGTTATATGACTAAATGTTAGATATTCTAGTAGGGGGTTTATATCAACAACTGTTAGATATTCTAGTAGGGGGTTATATGACTAACTGTTAGATATTCTAGTAGGGGGTTTATATCAACAACTGTTAGATATTCTTGTGGGGGTTTATATGACTAACTGTTAGATATTCTAGTAGGGGGGTTATATGACTAACTGTTAGATATTCTAGTAGGGGGTTTATATGACTAACTGTTAGATATTCTAGTAGGGGGTTTATATGACTAACTGTTAGATATTCTAGTAGGGGTTTATATGACTAACTGTTAGATATTCTATTAGGGGGTTTATATGACTGACTGTTAGATATTCTAGTAGGGGGTTTATATCAACAACTGTTAGATATTCTAGTAGGGGTTTATATGACTAACTGTTAGATATTCTAGTAGGGGTTTATATCAACAACTGTTAGATATTCTAGTAGGGGGGTTATGTGACTAACTGTTAGATATTCTAGTAGGGGTTTATATGACTAACTGTTAGATATTCTAGTAGGGGGTTTATATGACTAACTGTTAGATATTCTAGTAGGGATTTATATCAACAACTGTTAGATATTCTAGTAGGGGGTTTATATAACTACCTGTTAGATATTCTAGTAGGGGGGTTATATGACTAACTGTTAGATATTCTAGTAGGGGGTTTATATGACTAACTGTTAGATATTCTAGTAGGGATTTATATCAACAACTGTTAGATATTCTAGTAGGGGGTTTATATAACTAACTGTTAGATATTCTAGTAGGGGGGTTATATGACTAACTGTTAGATATTCTAGTAGGGGGTTTATATGACTAACTGTTAGATATTCTAGTAGGGATTTATATCAACAACTGTTAGATATTCTAGTAGGGGGTTTATATAACTAACTGTTAGATATTCTAGTAGGGGGGTTATATGACTAACTGTTAGATATTCTAGTAGGGGGTTTATATGACTAACTGTTAGATATTCTAGTAGGGATTTATATCAACAACTGTTAGATATTCTAGTAGGGGGTTTATATAACTAACTGTTAGATATTCTAGTAGGGGGGTTATATGACTAACTGTTAGATATTCTAGTAGGGGGTTTATATGACTAACTGTTAGATATTCTATTAGGGGGTTTATATGACTGACTGTTAGATATTCTAGTAGGGGGTTTATATCAACAACTGTTAGATATTCTAGTTGGGGATTTATATGACTAACTGTTAGATATTCTAGTAGGGGGTTTATATCAACAACTGTTAGATATTCTAGTAGGGGGGTTATATGACTAACTGTTAGATATTCTAGTAGGGGGGTTATATGACTAACTGTTAGATATTCTAGTAGGGGATTTATATGATTAACTTAGATATTCTAGTAGGTGTTTATATGACTAACTGTTAGATATTCTAGTAGGGGGTTTATATCAACAACTGTTAGATATTCTAGTAGGGGTTTATATGACTAACTGTTAGATATTCTAGTAGGGGGTTATATGACTAACTGTTAGATATTCTAGTAGGGGTTTATATCAACAACTGTTAGATATTCTAGTAGGGGGTTATATGACTAACTGTTAGATATTCTAGTAGGGGGTTTATATCAACAACTGTTAGATATTCTTGTGGGGGTTTATATGAACAACTGTTAGATATTCTAGTAGGGGGGTTATATGACTAACTGTTAGATATTCTAGTAGGGGGTTTATATGACTAACTGTTAGATATTCTAGTAGGGGGTTTATATGACTAACTGTTAGATATTCTAGTAGGGGTTTATATGACTAACTGTTAGATATTCTAGTAGGGGGGGTTTTTGACTAACTGTTAGATATTCTAGTAGGGGGTTTATATCAACAACTGTTAGATATTCTAGTAGGGGTTTATATGACTAACTGTTAGATATTCTAGTAGGGGTTTATATCAACAACTGTTAGATATTCTAGTAGGGGGGTTATGTGACTAACTGTTAGATATTCTAGTATTGGTTTATATGACTAACTGTTAGATATTCTAGTAGGGGGTTTATATGACTAACTGTTAGATATTCTAGTAGGGATTTATATCAACAACTGTTAGATATTCTAGTAGGGGGTTTATATAACTACCTGTTAGATATTCTAGTAGGGGGGTTATATGACTAACTGTTAGATATTCTAGTAGGGGGTTTATATGACTAACTGTTAGATATTCTAGTAGGGATTTATATCAACAACTGTTAGATATTCTAGTAGGGGGTTTATATAACTAACTGTTAGATATTCTAGTAGGGGGGTTATATGACTAACTGTTAGATATTCTAGTAGGGGGTTTATATGACTAACTGTTAGATATTCTATTAGGGGGTTTATATGACTGACTGTTAGATATTCTAGTAGGGGGTTTATATCAACAACTGTTAGATATTCTAGTTGGGGATTTATATGACTAACTGTTAGATATTCTAGTAGGGGGTTTATATAACTAACTGTTGGATATTCTAGTAGGGGGGTTATATGACTAACTGTTAGATATTCTAGTAGGGGGTTTATATGACTAACTGTTAGATATTCTAGTAGGGATTTATATCAACAACTGTTAGATATTCTAGTAGGGGGTTTATATAACTAACTGTTAGATATTCTAGTAGGGGGGTTATATGACTAACTGTTAGATATTCTAGTAGGGGGTTTATATGACTAACTGTTAGATATTCTATTAGGGGGTTTATATGACTGACTGTTAGATATTCTAGTAGGGGGTTTATATCAACAACTGTTAGATATTCTAGTTGGGGATTTATATGACTAACTGTTAGATATTCTAGTAGGGGGGTTATGTGACTAACTGTTAGATATTCTAGTAGGGGGTTTATATCAACAACTGTTAGATATTCGAGTAGGGGGGTTATATGACTAACTGATAGATATTCTAGTAGGGGGTTTATATCAACAACTGTTAGATATTCTAGTAGGGGGGTTATATGACTAACTGTTAGATGTTCTAGTAGGGGGTTTATATCAACAACTGTTAGATATTCTAGTAGGGGGGTTATATGACTAACTGTTAGATATTCTAGTAGGGGATTTATATGATTAACTTAGATATTCTAGTAGGTGTTTATATGACTAACTGTTAGATATTCTAGTAGGGGGTTTATATCAACAACTGTTAGATATTCTAGTAGGGGTTTATATGACTAACTGTTAGACATTCTAGTAGGGGGGTTATATGACTAACTGTTAGATATTCTAGTAGGTGTTTAAATGACTAACTGTTAGATATTCTAGTAGGGGGTTATATGACTAACTGTTAGATATTCTAGTAGGGGTTTATATCAACAACTGTTAGATTTTCTAGTAGGGGGTTTATATGACTAACTGTTAGATATTCTATTAGGGGGGTTATATGACTAACTGTTAGATGTTCTATTAGGGGTGTTATATGACGAACTGTTAGATATTCTGGTAGGGGGGTTATATGACTAACTGTTAGATATTCTAGTAGGGGGTTTATATCAACAACTGTTAGATATTCTAGTAGGGGGTTATATGACTAACTGTTAGATATTCTAGTAGGGGGTTTATATCAACAACTGTTAGATATTCTTGTGGGGGTTTATATGACTAACTGTTAGATATTCTAGTAGGGGGGTTATATGACTAACTGTTAGATATTCTAGTAGGGGGTTTATATGACTAACTGTTAGATATTCTAGTAGGGGGTTTATATGACTAACTGTTAGATATTCTAGTAGGGGTTTATATGACTAACTGTTAGATATTCTAGTAGGGGGGTTATATGACTAACTGTTAGATATTCTAGTAGGGGGTTTATATCAACAACTGTTAGATATTCTAGTAGGGGTTTATATGACTAACTGTTAGATATTCTAGTAGGGGTTTATATCAACAACTGTTAGATATTCTAGTAGGGGGGTTATGTGACTAACTGTTAGATATTCTAGTAGGGGTTTATATGACTAACTGTTAGATATTCTAGTAGGGGGTTTATATGACTAACTGTTAGATATTCTAGTAGGGATTTATATCAACAACTGTTAGATATTCTAGTAGGGGGTTTATATAACTACCTGTTAGATATTCTAGTAGGGGGGTTATATGACTAACTGTTAGATATTCTAGTAGGGGGTTTATATGACTAACTGTTAGATATTCTAGTAGGGATTTATATCAACAACTGTTAGATATTCTAGTAGGGGGTTTATATAACTAACTGTTAGATATTCTAGTAGGGGGTTTATATGACTAACTGTTAGATATTCTATTAGGGGGTTTATATGACTGACTGTTAGATATTCTAGTAGGGGGTTTATATCAACAACTGTTAGATATTCTAGTTGGGGATTTATATGACTAACTGTTAGATATTCTAGTAGGGGGTTTATATCAACAACTGTTAGATATTCTTGTGGGGGTTTATATGACTAACTGTTAGATATTCTAGTAGGGGGGTTATATGACTAACTGTTAGATATTCTAGTAGGGGGTTTATATGACTAACTGTTAGATATTCTAGTAGGGGGTTTATATGACTAACTGTTAGATATTCTATTAGGGGGTTTATATGACTGACTGTTAGATATTCTAGTAGGGGGTTTATATCAACAACTGTTAGATATTCTTGTGGAGGTTTATATGACTAACTGTTAGATATTCTAGTAGGGGGTTTATATGACTAACTGTTAGATATTCTAGTAGGGATTTATATCAACAACTGTTAGATATTCTAGTAGGGGGTTTATATAACTAACTGTTAGATATTCTAGTAGGGGGGTTATATGACTAACTGTTAGATATTCTAGTAGGGGGTTTATATGACTAACTGTTAGATATTCTATTAGGGGGTTTATATGACTGACTGTTAGATATTCTAGTAGGGGGTTTATATCAACAACTGTTAGATATTCTAGTTGGGGATTTATATGACTAACTGTTAGATATTCTAGTAGGGGGGTTATGTGACTAACTGTTAGATATTCTAGTAGGGGGTTTATATCAACAACTGTTAGATATTCGAGTAGGGGGGTTATATGACTAACTGATAGATATTCTAGTAGGGGGTTTATATCAACAACTGTTAGATATTCTAGTAGGGGGGTTATATGACTAACTGTGAGATGTTCTAGTAGGGGGTTTATATCAACAACTGTTAGATATTCTAGTAGGGGGGTTATATGACTAACTGTTAGATATTCTAGTAGGGGATTTATATGACTAATTTAGATATTCTAGTAAAGGTTTATATCAACAACTGTTAGATATTCTAGTAGGGGTTTATATCAACAACTGTTAGATATTCTAGTAGGGGATTTATATGACTAACTGTTAGATATTCTAGTCAGGGTTTATATCAACAACTGTTAGATATTCTAGTAGGGGGGTTATATGACTAACTGTTAGATATTCTAGTAGGGGGGTTATATGACTAACTGTTAGATATTCCAGTAGGGGGTTTATATCAACAACTGTTAGATATTCTAGTAGGGGGGTTATATGACTAACTGTTAGATATTCTAGTAGGGGGTTTATATCAACAACTGTTAGATATTCTAGTAGGGGGGTTATATGACTAACTGTTAGATATTCTAGTAGGGGGGTTATATGACTAACTGTTAGATATTCTAGTAGGGGTTTATATGACTAACTGTTAGACATTCTAGTAGGGGGGTTATATAACTAACTGTTAGATATTCTAGTAGGTGTTTAAATGACTAACTGTTAGATATTCTAGTAGGGGGTTATATGACTAACTGTTAGATATTCTAGTAGGGGTTTATATCAACAACTGTTAGATTTTCTAGTAGGGGGTTTATATGACTAACTGTTAGATATTCTAGTAGGGGGGTTATATGACTAACTGTTAGATGTTCTATTAGGGGTGTTATATGACGAACTGTTAGATATTCTGGTAGGGGGGTTATATCAACAACTGTTAGATATTCTAGTAGGGGGGTTATATGACTAACTGTTAGATATTCTAGTAGGGGGGTTATATGACTAACTGTTAGATATTCTAGTAGGGGATTTATATGATTAACTTAGATATTCTAGTAGGTGTTTATATGACTAACTGTTAGATATTCTAGTAGGGGGTTTATATCAACAACTGTTAGATATTCTAGTAGGGGTTTATATGACTAACTGTTAGATATTCTAGTAGGGATTTATATCAACAACTGTTAGATATTCTAGTAGGGGGTTTATATAACTACCTGTTAGATATTCTAGTAGGGGGGTTATATGACTAACTGTTAGATATTCTAGTAGGGGGTTTATATGACTAACTGTTAGATATTCTAGTAGGGATTTATATCAACAACTGTTAGATATTCTAGTAGGGGGTTTATATAACTAACTGTTAGATATTCTAGTAGGGGGTTTATATGACTAACTGTTAGATATTCTATTAGGGGGTTTATATGACTGACTGTTAGATATTCTAGTAGGGGGTTTATATCAACAACTGTTAGATATTCTAGTAGGGGGATTTATATGACTAACTGTTAGATATTCTAGTAGGGGGTTTATATCAACAACTGTTAGATATTCTTGTGGGGGTTTATATGACTAACTGTTAGATATTCTAGTAGGGGGGTTATATCACTAACTGTTAGATATTCTAGTAGGGGGTTTATATGACTAACTGTTAGATATTCTAGTAGGGGGTTTATATGACTAACTGTTAGATATTCTATTAGGGGGTTTATATGACTGACTGTTAGATATTCTAGTAGGGGGTTTATATCAACAACTGTTAGATATTCTTGTGGAGGTTTATATGACTAACTGTTAGATATTCTAGTAGGGGGTTTATATGACTAACTGTTAGATATTCTAGTAGGGATTTATATCAACAACTGTTAGATATTCTAGTAGGGGGTTTATATAACTAACTGTTAGATATTCTAGTAGGGGGGTTATATGACTAACTGTTAGATATTCTAGTAGGGGGTTTATATGACTAACTGTTAGATATTCTATTAGGGGATTTATATGACTGACTGTTAGATATTCTAGTAGGGGGTTTATATCAACAACTGTTAGATATTCTAGTTGGGGATTTATATGACTAACTGTTAGATATTCTAGTAGGGGGGTTATGTGACTAACTGTTAGATATTCTAGTAGGGGGTTTATATCAACAACTGTTAGATATTCGAGTAGGGGGGTTATATGACTAACTGATAGATATTCTAGTAGGGGGTTTATATCAACAACTGTTAGATATTCTAGTAGGGGGGTTATATGACTAACTGTGAGATGTTCTAGTAGGGGGTTTATATCAACAACTGTTAGATATTCTAGTAGGGGGGTTATATGACTAACTGTTAGATATTCTAGTAGGGGATTTATATGACTAATTTAGATATTCTAGTAAAGGTTTATATCAACAACTGTTAGATATTCTAGTAGGGGTTTATATCAACAACTGTTAGATATTCTAGTAGGGGATTTATATGACTAACTGTTAGATATTCTAGTCAGGGTTTATATCAACAACTGTTAGATATTCTAGTAGGGGGGTTATATGACTAACTGTTAGATATTCTAGTAGGGGGGTTATATGACTAACTGTTAGATATTCCAGTAGGGGGTTTATATCAACAACTGTTAGATATTCTAGTAGGGGGGTTATATGACTAACTGTTAGATATTCTAGTAGGGGGTTTATATCAACAACTGTTAGATATTCTAGTAGGGGGGTTATATGACTAACTGTTAGATATTCTAGTAGGGGGGTTATATGACTAACTGTTAGATATTCTAGTAGGGGTTTATATGACTAACTGTTAGACATTCTAGTAGGGGGGTTATATAACTAACTGTTAGATATTCTAGTAGGTGTTTAAATGACTAACTGTTAGATATTCTAGTAGGGGGTTATATGACTAACTGTTAGATATTCTAGTAGGGGTTTATATCAACAACTGTTAGATTTTCTAGTAGGGGGTTTATATGACTAACTGTTAGATATTCTAGTAGGGGGGTTATATGACTAACTGTTAGATGTTCTATTAGGGGTGTTATATGACGAACTGTTAGATATTCTGGTAGGGGGGTTATATCAACAACTGTTAGATATTCTAGTAGGGGGGTTATATGACTAACTGTTAGATATTCTAGTAGGGGGGTTATATGACTAACTGTTAGATATTCTAGTAGGGGATTTATATGATTAACTTAGATATTCTAGTAGGTGTTTATATGACTAACTGTTAGATATTCTAGTAGGGGGTTTATATCAACAACTGTTAGATATTCTAGTAGGGGTTTATATGACTAACTGTTAGACATTCTAGTAGGGGGGTTATATGACTAACTGTTAGATATTCTAGTAGGTGTTTAAATGACTAACTGTTAGATATTCTAGTAGGGGGTTATATGACTAACTGTTAGATATTCTAGTAGGGGTTTATATCAACAACTGTTAGATTTTCTAGTAGGGGGTTTATATGACTAACTGTTAGATATTCTAGTAGGGGGGTTATATGACTAACTGTTAGATGTTCTATTAGGGGTGTTATATGACGAACTGTTAGATATTCTGGTAGGGGGGTTATATGACTAACTGTTAGATATTCTAATAGGGGGTTTATATCAACAACTGTTAGATATTCTAGTAGGGGGTTATATGACTAACTGTTAGATATTCTAGTAGGGGGTTTATATCAACAACTGTTAGATATTCTTGTGGGGGTTTATATGACTAACTGTTAGATATTCTAGTAGGGGGGTTATATGACTAACTGTTAGATATTCTAGTAGGGGGTTTATATGACTAACTGTTAGATATTCTAGTAGGGGGTTTATATGACTAACTGTTAGATATTCTAGTAGGGGTTTATATCAACAACTGTTAGATATTCTAGTAGGGGGTTTATATGACTAACTTTTAGATATTCTAGTAGGGGTTAATATCAACAACTGTTAGATATTCTAGTAGGGGGGTTATATGACTGACTGTTAGATATTCTAGTAGGGGGTTTATATGACTAACTGTTAGATATTCTAGTAGGGGTTTATATCAACAACTGTTAGATATTCTAGTAGGGGGGTTATATGACTAACTGTTAGATATTCTAGTAGGGGGGTTATATGACTAACTGTTAGATATTCTAGTAGGGGGGTTATATGACTAACTGTTAGATATTCTAGTAAGGGGTTTATATGACTAACTGTTAGATATTCTAGTAGGGGGGTTATATGACTAACTGTTAGATATTCTAGTAGGGGGTTATATGACTAACTGTTAGATATTCTAGTAGGGGGTTTATATGACTGACTGTTAGATATTCTAGTAGGGGGTTTATATCAACAACTGTTAGATATTCTAGTAGGGGATTTATATGACTAACTGTTAGATATTCTAGTAGGGGGGTTATATGACTAACTGTTAGATATTCTAGTAGGGGGGTTATATGACTAACTGTTAGATATTCTAGTAGGGGGTTATATGACTAACTGTTAGATATTCTAGTAGGGGGGTTATATGACTAACTGTTAGATATTCTAGTAGGGGGGTTATATGACTAACTGTTAGATATTCTAGTAGGGGGGTTATATGACTAACTGTTAGATATTCTAGTAGGGGATTTATATGATTAACTTAGATATTCTAGTAGGTGTTTATATGACTAACTGTTAGATATTCTAGTAGGGGGTTTATATCAACAACTGTTAGATATTCTAGTAGGGGTTTATATGACTAACTGTTAGACATTCTAGTAGGGGGGTTATATGACTAACTGTTAGATATTCTAGTAGGTGTTTAAATGACTAACTGTTAGATATTCTAGTAGGGGGTTATATGACTAACTGTTAGATATTCTAGTAGGGGTTTATATCAACAACTGTTAGATTTTCTAGTAGGGGGTTTATATGACTAACTGTTAGATATTCTAGTAGGGGGGTTATATGACTAACTGTTAGATGTTCTATTAGGGGTGTTATATGACGAACTGTTAGATATTCTGGTAGGGGGGTTATATCAACAACTGTTAGATATTCTAGTAGGGGGGTTATATGACTAACTGTTAGATATTCTAGTAGGGGGGTTATATGACTAACTGTTAGATATTCTAGTAGGGGATTTATATGATTAACTTAGATATTCTAGTAGGTGTTTATATGACTAACTGTTAGATATTCTAGTAGGGGGTTTATATCAACAACTGTTAGATATTCTAGTAGGGGTTTATATGACTAACTGTTAGACATTCTAGTAGGGGGGTTATATGACTAACTGTTAGATATTCTAGTAGGTGTTTAAATGACAAACTGTTAGATATTCTAGTAGGGGGTTATATGACTAACTGTTAGATATTCTAGTAGGGGTTTATATCAACAACTGTTAGATATTCTAGTAGGGGGGTTATATGACTAACTGTTAGATGTTCTATTAGGGGTGTTATATGACGAACTGTTAGATATTCTGGTAGGGGGTTATATGACTAACTGTTAGATATTCTAATAGGGGGTTTATATCAACAACTGTTAGATATTCTAGTAGGGGGTTATATGACTAACTGTTAGATATTCTAGTAGGGGGTTTATATCAACAACTGTTAGATATTCTTGTGGGGGTTTATATGACTAACTGTTAGATATTCTAGTAGGGGGGTTATATGACTAACTGTTAGATATTCTAGTAGGGGGTTTATATGACTAACTGTTAGATATTCTAGTAGGGGGTTTATATGACTAACTGTTAGATATTCTAGTAGGGGGTTATATGACTAACTGTTAGATATTCTAGTAGGGGTTTATATCAACAACTGTTAGATATTCTAGTAGGGGGTTTATATGACTAACTTTTAGATATTCTAGTAGGGGTTAATATCAACAACTGTTAGATATTCTAGTAGGGGGGTTATATGACTAACTGTTAGATATTCTAGTAGGGGGTTTATATGACTAACTGTTAGATATTCTAGTAGGGGTTTATATCAACAACTGTTAGATATTCTAGTAGGGGGGTTATATGACTAACTGTTAGATATTCTAGTAGGGGGGTTATATGACTAACTGTTAGATATTCTAGTAGGGGGGTTATATGACTAACTGTTAGATATTCTAGTAGGGGTTAATATCAACAACTGTTAGATATTCTAGTAGGGGGGTTATATGACTAACTGTTAGATATTCTAGTAGGGGGTTATATGACTAACTGTTAGATATTCTAGTAGGGGGGTTATATGACTAACTGTTAGATATTCTAGTAGGGGGGTTATATGACTAACTGTTAGATATTCTAGTAGGGGGGTTATATGACTAACTGTTAGATATTCTAGTAGGGGATTTATATGATTAACTTAGATATTCTAGTAGGTGTTTATATGACTAACTGTTAGATATTCTAGTAGGGGGTTTATATCAACAACTATTAGATATTCTAGTAGGGGTTTATATGACTAACTGTTAGACATTCTAGTAGGGGGGTTATATGACTAACTGTTAGATATTCTAGTAGGTGTTTAAATGACTAACTGTTAGATATTCTAGTAGGGGGTTATATGACTAACTGTTAGATATTCTAGTAGGGGTTTATATCAACAACTGTTAGATTTTCTAGTAGGGGGTTTATATGACTAACTGTTAGATATTCTAGTAGGGGGGTTATATGACTAACTGTTAGATGTTCTATTAGGGGTGTTATATGACGAACTGTTAGATATTCTGGTAGGGGGGTTATATCAACAACTGTTAGATATTCTAGTAGGGGGGTTATATGACTAACTGTTAGATATTCTAGTAGGGGGGTTATATGACTAACTGTTAGATATTCTAGTAGGGGATTTATATGATTAACTTAGATATTCTAGTAGATGTTTATATGACTAACTGTTAGATATTCTAGTAGGGGGTTTATATCAACAACTGTTAGATATTCTAGTAGGGGTTTATATGACTAACTGTTAGACATTCTAGTAGGGGGGTTATATGACTAACTGTTAGATATTCTAGTAGGTGTTTAAATGACTAACTGTTAGATATTCTAGTAGGGGGTTATATGACTAACTGTTAGATATTCTAGTAGGGGTTTATATCAACAACTGTTAGATATTCTAGTAGGGGGGTTATATGACTAACTGTTAGATGTTCTATTAGGGGTGTTATATGACGAACTGTTAGATATTCTGGTAGGGGGGTTATATGACTAACTGTTAGATATTCTAATAGGGGGTTTATATCAACAACTGTTAGATATTCTAGTAGGGGGTTATATGACTAACTGTTAGATATTCTAGTAGGGGGTTTATATCAACAACTGTTAGATATTCTTGTGGGGGTTTATATGACTAACTGTTAGATATTCTAGTAGGGGGGTTATATGACTAACTGTTAGATATTCTAGTAGGGGGTTTATATGACTAACTGTTAGATATTCTAGTAGGGGGTTTATATGACTAACTGTTAGATATTCTAGTAGGGGGTTATATGACTAACTGTTAGATATTCTAGTAGGGGTTTATATCAACAACTGTTAGATATTCTAGTAGGGGGTTTATATGACTAACTTTTAGATATTCTAGTAGGGGTTAATATCAACAACTGTTAGATATTCTTGTAGGGGGGTTATATGACTAACTGTTAGATATTCTAGTAGGGGGTTTATATGACTAACTGTTAGATATTCTAGTAGGGGTTTATATCAACAACTGTTAGATATTCTAGTAGGGGGGTTATATGACTAACTGTTAGATATTCTAGTAGGGGGGTTATATGACTAACTGTTAGATATTCTAGTAGGGGGGTTATATGACTAACTGTTAGATATTCTAGTAAGGGGTTTATATGACTAACTGTTAGATATTCTAGTAGGGGGGTTATATGACTAACTGTTAGATATTCTAGTAGGGGTTTATATCAACAACTGTTAGATATTCTAGTAGGGGGGTTATATGACTAACTGTTAGATATTCTAGTAGGGGGTTATATGACTAACTGTTAGATATTCTAGTAGGGGGTTTATATGACTGACTGTTAGATATTCTAGTAGGGGGTTTATATCAACAACTGTTAGATATTCTAGTAGGGGATTTATATGACTAACTGTTAGATATTCTAGTAGGGGGGTTATATGACTAACTGTTAGATATTCTAGTAGGGGGGTTATATGACTAACTGTTAGATATTCTAGTAGGGGGTTATATGACTAACTGTTAGATATTCTAGTAGGGGGGTTATATGACTAACTGTTAGATATTCTAGTAGGGGTTTATATCAACAACTGTTAGATATTCTAGTAGGGGTTTATATCAACAACTGTTAGATATTCTAGTAGGGGGTTATATGACTAACTGTTAGATATTCTAGTAGGGGTTTATATCAACGACTGTTAGATATTCTAGTAGGGTGTTATATGACTAACTGTTAGATATTCTAGTAGGGGTTTATATCAACGACTGTTAGATATTCTAGTAGGGGGGTTATATGACTAACTGTTAGATATTCTAGTAGGGTGTTATATGACTAACTGTTAGATATTCTAGTAGGGGTTTATATCAACAACTGTTAGATATTCTAGTAGGGGGTTTATATGACTGACTGTTAGATATTCTAGTAGGGGGTTTATATCAACAACTGTTAGATATTCTAGTAGGGGATTTATATGACTAACTGTTAGATATTCTAGTAGGGGTTTATATGACTAACTGTTAGATATTCTAGTAGGGGTTTATATGACTAACTGTTAGATATTCTAGTAGGGGGGTTATATGACTAACTGTTAGATATTCTAGTAGGGGGGTTATATGACTAACTGTTAGATATTCTAGTAGGGGGTTATATGACTAACTGTTAGATATTCTAGTAGGGGGTTTATATCAACAACTGTTAGATATTCTAGTAGGGGGTTTATATCAACAACTGTTAGATATTCTAGTAGGGGGGTTATATGACTAACTGTTAGATATTCTAGTAGGGGGGTTATATGACTAACTGTTCGATATTCTAGTAGGGGGTTATATGACTAACTGTTAGATATTCTGGTAGGGGGGTTATATGACTAACTGTTAGATATTCTAGTAGGGGTTTATATCAACAACGGTTAGATTTTCTAGTAGGGGTTTATATCAACAACTGTTAGATATTCTAGTAGGGGGTTATATGACTAACTGTTAGATATTCTAGTAGGGGGTATATATCAACAACTGTTAGATATTCTAGTAGGGGGTTATATGACTAACTGTTAGATATTCTAGTAGGGGTTTATATCAACAACTGTTAGATATTCTAGTAGGGGTTTATATCAACAACTGTTAGATTTTCTAGTAGGGGTTTATATCAACAACTGTTAGATATTCTAGTAGGGGGTTATATGACTAACTGTTAGATATTCTAGTAGGGGGTTTATATCAACAACTGTTAGATATTCTAGTAGGGGGTTATATGACTAACTGTTAGATATTCTAGTAGGGGGTTTATATCAACGACTGTTAGATATTCTAGTAGGGTGTTATATGACTAACTGTTAGATATTCTGGTAGGGGTTTATATCAACGACTGTTAGATATTCTAGTAGGGGGGTTATATGACTAACTGTTAGATATTCTAGTAGGGTGTTATATGACTAACTGTTAGATATTCTAGTAGGGGTTTATATCAACGACTGTTAGATATTTTAGTAGGGGGGGTTATATGACTAACTGTTAGATATTCTAGTAGGGGTTTATATCAACGACTGTTAGATATTATAGTAGGGGGGTTATATGACTAACTGTTAGATATTCTAGTACGGGTTTATATCAACGACTGTTAGATATTCTAGTAGGGGCTTAATATCAACAACTGTTAGATATTCTAGTAGGGGATTTATATGACTAACTGTTAGATATTCTAGTAGGGGGTTTATATGACTAACTGTTAGATATTCTAGTAGGGGGTTTATATGGCTAACTGTTAGATATTCTAGTAGGGGTTTATATCAACAACTGTTCGATATTCTAGTAGGCGGGTTATATGACTAACTGTTTGATATTCTGGTAGGGGTTTATATCAACGACTGTTAGATATTCTAGTAGGGGGGTTATATGACTAACTGTTAGATATTCTAGTAGGGTGTTATATGACTAACTGTTAGATATTCTAGTAGGGGGTTTATATGACTAACTGTTAGATATTCTAGTAGGGGGTTTATATGGCTAACTGTTAGATATTCTAGTAGGGGTTTATATCAACAACTGTTAGATATTCTAGTAGGGGGTTATATGACTAACTGTTTGATATTCTAGTAGGGGTTTATATGACTAACTGTTAGATATTCTAGTAAGGGTGTTATATCAACGACTGTTAGATATTCTAGTAAGGGCTTAATATCAACAACTGTTAGATATTCTAGTAGGGGATTTATATGACTAACTGTTAGATATTCTAGTAGGGGGTTTATATGACTAACTGTTAGATATTCTAGTAGGGGGTTTATATGGCTAACTGTTAGATATTCTAGTAGGGGTTTATATCAACAACTGTGAGATATTCTAGGAGGGGGTTTATATGACTAACTGTTAGATATTCTAGTATTGGTTTATATGACTAACTGTGAGATATTCTAGGAGGGGGTTTATATGACTAACTGTTAGATATTCTAGTAGGGGTTTATATGACTGACTGTTAGATATTCTAAATCAGTCGATATTCAGCTGAGATCAGACAAGTGGTGTCATTAGGTCTGGGCTTCCGATGGTTCAGCCCTGGATGTTTTTGGTCCAGACCTTTTTAACTTTTTTTTATTTTTACACTTCAGTGTGATATGACTTTCTATAACCACACATCACTTGTGCTATGCAGTATATATAGAAAAAAGATTTTCTTGCACATCGTTATGACAAATATAAGCAATACAATACACTGTGTTATGAAGTAGGAGGCACTGCAAGAAGCCCTTGACGTGACACGGTGCCTGCTGTGATTGGTCGAGATTTCACAAGGCAGAGGACCGCTTACGCCCCTTGACCCCTCCCCCACTCCTACCGCACCTGTTTTATGTCGTCACTCAGCAAAACGTCTGTCACTCAGTCAGAGTCTGCAGCATAGCACTTTATAGGACAGCATAGGAACTTCTTCCAAAAGATAGGCCAAAACAAGCGAGCAGGTTGAGGCAGCAGTGAATGAGGTGGAGAGGACAGAACAGCCAGAGAGTCAAAGTGCAGCAGAGTTAGCCACAGGTTTGTGCAGGGTTTGTGGTAGCTAACCAGCTAACGTTAGTCTACCTCAGTGTAAGGTTGGCTAATGCTAATAAAGTAGCTTAAGCTATTGGGTGTCAGTCAGTTATTTAACATTATATTTAGTGAGTGGGCAAGCTAAGGATGTTGATATAAGTAATGATATTAGGAAAAGTGTTTATTTCTAGAGAGTGTATTTGATGGGTTTCGTTTTTTTTAGCTAGTTACTGGCTGGCTATCTAGCTGAGAACGTTTTTCTGACTGAATCACATGTCTTCTGACAATGACACAGTGTCCCCCGTGGACTGAAGCTGAACTTTACTACAATATAATATTTTGCCGTTTAAATTAGCAATGTTGAGGTGGTAGAACTGACTAAATTAAAAGAAATGAAATTAATCATAGAGGTCTTATAACCTAACGTTATTCCATTCTACAGGTAAACATGCTTGGCTCATGTCTGTTATTTCCATTTACGCTATGTACCTAATTGTACAAAAAACGGCCCATTATTAAATTGGTGATATTATTTCATTTAGATTTTATTTGTATTACACTTTGTATTCACTTAGCTAATTACTTTTCTATTGTTGTTGCATTGTCGAGAGGTTAACCTGCAAGTCAGCATTTCATTGCACTGTGTACACCATGCATATCATGTGTATATGACAAATAAAACAAATCTGAAGGGGGAGGGCAGCTAGTATAACATCATGCAGGGGAAAAGAGAGAGCTCAACACGTTTTCACTCCTCTGTCAGGTTACCTAGCCATTATTTCATTTAATTAGTATTTGTTTGCTTAGCAGACACCCTTATTTATGAGACACGAGACTACCACATCCGAAACCAACTCACGTTTGAATTTAGTCATGCAGCTAGCATTTCTTAATGAACCAATTCTAAAATGAGGCCAAATCAGGAAGTGTATTTTTCCTTTAAAACAAATTAATGACATGTTGCACCTCTACCTTGCTACCTTGTAGATGAGCCAAGGAGGATGACAGATGAGAACAACAGGCCAGTGGAGCACTTAGAACAGCAGCAGTCAGGGGCAGCTGGTAGGGAAGAGGATGCTTTAGGTGACCCAGACATAGGCCCAAAACAAGTTCAGCTACTCCAGTATCCCCTTGACCGTTTTGGATTGAAAAACTAAACCAGACAAGACACAGAGGCAGCAACAGAAGAGTAAATGATGGAGAGAGACACGAGACAAGACACAGAGAGATAGCAACAGAAGAGTAGGATATGATGGAGCGAGACACCAGAAGAACGGAACAGGCCATAACAGAAGAAGGAAGACAATGAAGACATTAACAAACAAGAACCTGAGACAGCAACTGACAAGACACAGATAAAGTGACAAGAGGGCAGATGGAGAGAGAACAGAGGTGGGTTGAGCACACAGTATCACTTCAAGCTGATCTATAGATTCAAATTATAACAGGTGAAATACAGACAATGAAAAATCAAAACATGGTTTACAAATAATTTGCAGGTGAGGTACTACGAAGCTATATGGAATTGTTTTAAGAAGGTCATACCAAGGAACATTTTGCTATTTCATTTAGAATTTTAAGACCCCTTGAAGTATATTTTTTTATAAAAACGTTTTTTATTCGACCATGAAGGCCTGATTCACCAGTCTCCCCTGAACAGATGTTGAGATGGGTCTATTACTTGAACTATGTGAAGCATTTATTTGGGTTGCATATTCTGAGGCTGGTAACTCTAATGAACTGATCCTCAGTAGCAGATGTAACTCTGGGTCTTCCTTTCCTGTGGCGGTCCTCATGAGAGCCAGTTTTATCATAGCGCTTGATGGTTTTTGCGACTGCACTTGAAGAAACTTTCAAAGTTCCTGAAATGTTCCGGATTGACTGACCTTCATGTCTTAAAGTAATGATGGACTGTCGTTTCTTTTTGGGCTGTTCTTGCCATAATATGGCCTTGGTCTTTTACCAAATAGGGCTATCTTCTGTATACCACCCCTACCTTGTCACAACACAACTGATTGGCTCATGGGGAGGCAGAGGTAGCCTAGTGGTTAGAGCGTTGGGCCAGTAACCGGAAGGTTGCTGGATCGAATCCCCGAGCTGATAAGGTAAAAATATGTTGTTCTACCCCTGAGCAAGGCAGTTAACCCACTGTTCCACGGGTGCCGAAGATGTGGATTTCAATTAAGGCAGTCCCCCGCACCTCTCTGATTTAGAGGGGCTGGGTTAAATGCGGAAGACACAACTGACTAGGTATCCCTTTTTCCCAAACACATTAAGAAGGAAAGAAATTCCACAAATTAACTTTAACAAGGCACACCTGTTATTTGAAATGCATTCCAGGTTACTACCTCATGAAGCTGGTTGAGAGAATGCCAAGAGTGTGCAAAGCTGTCATCAAAGGATTTCTTTTTTAAACTGGTACCAGGGGACCTTTAGACAAGTATTGTGAGGCCTGTGGGTGTCCTAAAGCAAAACGTACATGTTTGAGAGAGTCTCGCCTTTACACAGAGGGGTCATATTAGTGTTAGCCCAAACTGTTCGGATGCTACAGACAGAAGTAGGCAGATCGGCTATACCAACTTCAGACGAGTCCCAAAATTTGTAAGAACATAACAAGATTCAACAACTGAGACAAACTGAACAGGTTCCACAGACATGCGACTAACAGAAATTGAATAATGTGTCCCTGAACAAAGGGCGGGGTCAAAGTATCTGGTAACAGTCAGTATCTGGTGTGGCCACCAGCTGCATTAAGTACTGCAGTGCATCTCCTCATGGACTGCACCAGATTTGGCAGTTCTTGCTGTGAGATGTTACCCCACTCTTCCACCAAGGCACCTGCATGTTCCCAGACATTTCTAGGGCGAATGGCCCGAGCCCTCACCCTCCGATCCAACAGGTCCCAGACGTGCTCAATGGGATTGAGATCCGGGCTCTTTGCTAGCCATGGCAGAACACTGACATTCCTGTCTTGCAGGAAATCACACACAGAACGAGCAGTATGGCTGGTGGCATTGTCATGCTGGAGGGTCAGGTCAGGATGAGCCTGCAGGAAGGGTACCATATGAGGGAGGAGGATGTCTTCCCTGTAACGCACAGCGTTGAGATTGCCTGCAATGACAATAAGCTCAGTCTGATGATGCTGTGACACACTGCCCCAGACCATGATGGACCCTCCAAATCGATCCCGCTCCAGAGTACAGGTCTCGATGTAACGCTCATTCCTTCGTCGATTAACGCGAATCCGACCACCCCTGGTGAGACAAAACCACGACTCGTCAGTGAAGAGCACTTTTTGCCATTCTTGTCTGGTCCAGCGACGGTGGGTTTGTGCCAAATGCCCATAGGCAACATTGTTTGACATCAGTCTGAGCACTGATGGAGGGATTGTGCCTTCCTGGTGTAACTCGGGCAGTTGTTGTTGCCATCCTGTACCTGTACCGCAGGTGTGATGTTCGGATGTACCGATCCTGTGTAGGTGTTGTTACACGTGGTCTGCCACTGCGAGGAGGATCAGCTGTCTGTCCTGTCTCCCTGTAGCGCTGTCTTAGGCGTCTCACAGTATGGACATTGCAATTTATTGCCCTGGCCACATCTGCAGTCCTCATGCCTCCTTGCAGCATTCCTAAGGCACGTTCATGCAGATGAGCAGGGACCCTGGGCATCTTTCTTTTGGTGTTTTTCAGAGTCAGTAGAAAGGCCTCTTTAGTGTCCTAAGTTTTCATAACTGTGACCTTAATTGCCTACCGTCTGTAAGCTGTTAGTGTCTTAACGACCATTCCACAGGTGCATGTCCCTATAGCTCAGTTGGTAGAGCATGGTGTTTGCAACGCCAGGGTTGTGGGTTCGATTCCCACGGGGGGCCAGCACAGAAAAAAAATGTATGAAATTGTATGAAATGTATGCATTCACTACTGTAAGTCGCTCTGGATAAGAGCGTCTGCTAAATGACTAAAATGTAAAAAATGTAAAATGTAAAAATTGTTTATGGTTCATTGAACAAGCATGGGAAACAGTGTTTAAACCCTTTACAATGTAGATCTGTGAAGTTATTTGGATTTTTACGAACTATCTTTGAAAGACCGGGTCCTGAAAAAGGACGGTTCTTTTTTTGCTGAGTTTATCTCTATCTTAAACTGACTGATTTATTTGATTATTTTTTATTATTATGCTAATAAATTTTGCGGGGGCACAGGCATCGACATTAGGGGATTCAAGTTTCTCTATGTATTGTAATTACTGCACAGTATGTGTGTGTGTGTGTGTGTGTGTGTGTGTGTGTGTGTGTGTGTGTGTGTGTGTGTGTGTGTGTGTGTGTGTGTGTGTGTGTGTGTGTGTGTTTGGGTACTCTGGGATTCTTTAACCTCTCTGGGCTAGGCGGGACGAATTCGTCCCACCTACGTAACAGCCACTTGCAGCCTGTGGCGCGATTTTCAAAAAGTTAAAAATCCTATTACTTCAATTTCTCAAACATATTACTATTTTACAGCTATTTAAAGACAAGACTCTCGTTAATCTAACCACACTGTCCGATTTCAAAAAGGCTTTACAACGAAAGCAAAACATTAGATTATGTCAGCAGAGTACCAAGCCAGAAATAATCAGACACCCATTTTTCAAGCCAGCATATAATGTCACCAAAACCCAGAAGACAGCTAAATGCAGCACTCACCTTTGATGATCTTCATCTGATGACAACCCTAGGACATTATGTTATACAATACATGCATGTTTTGTTCAGTCAAGTTCATATTTATATCAAAAACCAGCTTTTTACATTAGCATGTGACGTTCAGAACTAGCATACCCCCCGCAAACTTCCGGGGAATTCGCTAACATTTTACTAAATTACTCACGATAAACGTTCACAAAAAGCATAACAATTATTTTAAGAATTATAGATACAGACCTCCTCTATGCACTCGATATGTCCGATTTTAAAATAGCTTTTTGGTGAAAGCACATTTTGCAATATTCTAAGTACATAGCCCAGGCATCACGGGCTCGCTATTTAGACACCCGGCAAGTTTAGCACTCACCATAATCATATTTACTATTATAAAAGTTTGATTACCTTTTGTTGTCTTCGTCAGAATGCACACCCAGGACTGCTACTTCAATAACAAATGTTGGTTTGGTCCAAAATAATCCATCGTTATATCCGAATAGCGGCGTTTTGTTCGTGCGTTCCAGACACTATCCGAAATAGTAAAGAAGTGTCGCACGCATGGCGCAATTCGTGACAATAAAATTCTAAATATTCCATTACCGTACTTCGAAGCATGTCAACCGCTGTTTAAAACCAATTTTTATGCCATTTATCTCGTAGAAAAGCGATAATATTCCGACCGGGAATCTGCAATAAACTAAACAGCCGAATTAAAATACTCCACGGGGGCTAATCGCGCACGCGCCTCACTCCATTGTCACCTAATGGGACACTTGAATAAGATGATAATCTGTTTCAGCCTGAGGCTGCCTCGTCAACCTTCATGATTTTCCCGCGTCCTGAGAGCCTATTGGAGCCCTGGGAATTGTCACGTTACAGCTAAGATCCTTACTTTTCAATAAACAGATGCAAGACGCACGACTCCTTGTCAGACAGGCCACTTCCAGCATGAAACCTTGTCAGGTTTTTGCCTGCCATAGGAGTTCTGTTATACTCACAGACACCATTCAAACAGTTTTAGAAACTTCAGGGTGTTTTCTATCCAAACCTGAACAATAATATGCATATTCTAGCTTCTGAGTTGGTGTAGGAGGCAGTTAACCTGTTTAGGATAGGGGGCAGTATTGACACGGCTGGATAAAAAACATACCCGATTTAATCTGGTTACCACTCCTACCCAGTAACTAGAATATGCATATACTTATTACATATGGATAGAAAACACCCTAAATTTTCTAAAACTGTTTGAATGGTGTCTGTGAGTATAACAGAACTCAAATGGCAGGTCAAAACCTGAGAGATTCCTTTACAGGAAGTGGCCTGTCTGACCATTTCTTGAACTTGTTTTCCATCTCTATCATTTACTAAGGATCTCTGCTCTAACGTGACACTTCCCACGTCGTCCATAGGCGCTCAGAGCCCGGGAAAAAACAGAATGTCGTCATTCCAGCCCCAGGCTGAAACACATTATCGCCTTTCTCAAGTGGCCGATCAAGGGACACTGGCTTATGCGCATGACCCCGACCGCCCCCGCCTTTGGGATTTTTTCCTCTGTTTGCCGAAAAGGAGATTCCCTGTCGGAATATTATCGCTTTTCTACGAGAAAAATGTCGTAAAAATTGATTTTAAACAGCGGTTGACATGCTTCGAAGTACGGTAATGGAATACTTAGAATTTTATTGTCACGAATTGCGCCATGCGCGCGACACTTCTTTACTATTTCGGATAGTGTCTGGAACGCACGAACAAAACGCCGCTATTCGGATATAACGATGGATTATTTTGGACCAAACCAACATTTGTTATTGAAGTAGCAGTCCTGGGTGTGTATTCTGACGAAGACAACAAAAGGTAATCAAACTTTTATAATAGTAAATATGATTACGGTGAGTGCTAAACTTGCCGGGTGTCTAAATAGCGAGCCCGTGATGCCTGGGCTATGTACTTAGAATATTGCAAAATGTGCTTTCACCAAAAAGCTATTTTAAAATCGGACATATCGAGTGCATAGAGGAGGTCTGTATCTATAATTCTTAAAATAATTGTTATGCTTTTTGTGAACGTTTATCGTGAGTAATTTAGTAAAATGTTAGCGAATTCCCCGGAAGTTTGCGGGGGGTATGCTAGTTCTGAACGTCACATGCTAATGTAAAAAGCTGGTTTTTGATATAAATATGAACTTGATTGAACAAAACATGCATGTATTGTATAACATAATGTCCTAGGGTTGTCATCTGATGAAGATCATCAAAGGTGAGTGCTGCATTTAGCTGTCTTCTGGGTTTTGGTGACATTATATGCTGGCTTGAAAAATGGGTGTCTGATTATTTCTGGCTTGGTACTCTGCTGACATAATCTAATGTTTTGCTTTCGTTGTAAAGCCTTTTTGAAATCGGACAGTGTGGTTAGATTAACGAGAGTCTTGTCTTTAAATGGCTGTAAAATAGTCATATGTTTGAGAAATTGAAGTAATAGGATTTTTAAGGTTTTGAAAATCGCGCCACAGGATAGCAGTGGCTGTTACGTAGGTGGGACGAATTCGTCCCGCCTAGCCTAGAGAGGTTAAAAATGGGCACATATTTTTTCCAAAATTCTCAATACTGCCCCCTAGCCCAAACAGGTTAATCAGTTTGGCTCATTGGACAGGTCAGAGTCTGTGTTTGAAGATCTATTCTCTCAATGTTATAATCTCTCACTGATAATCTCAAGGTGCACAAAATTCATGCATTTTGCTGTTGAAATTACTTATTTTTTTGCCGGGGGAGAATGCCCCCGAACAACCCTACTGGCTTTGGGCTAAGCCCCGAAGGTCTTAAAATCTTAGAAACGCCCCTGGATCAGACCAGAAACCCTTTGTTCCTAATGTGGGCACAACAACTCCAGTATGATTAGCCCTCACGCACTACTAGTATGCTTAGGGCACGATAGGTACTAAATTATTCTGATATTTTTCACTCGCCAGGAAACATCCTAGTCCATTTATGAATCTATGTTAATCTAGATAACCATGCCCCAACCATATTTACATTGACATTTTAGTCATTTAGCAGACACTCTTATCCAGAGAGATTTACAGTTAGTGCTTTCATCTTAAGATAGTTAAAATAAAATAACATTTAATTGTCACATGCGCTGAATACAACCTTACCTTGAAATGCTTACTCACAAGCCCTTAACCAACAATGCAGTTCAAGAAATAGAGTTAAGAAAATATTTACTAAATAAACTAAAGTGAGAAAAAAAAGTACCACAAGAAAATTACATGGCTATATCAAGGGGGTACCGGTACCGAGTCAGTGTGCGGAGGTAGAGGTTAAGTCGGGATAATTTGTAAAGCGACTATGCATAGATAATAAACAGCGAGTAGCAGCAGTGTAAAAACAAAGGGGGCGGGGTCAATTGAAATAGTCCGGGTGGCTATTTGATAAATTGTTCAGCAGTCTTATGGCTTGGGGGTAGAAGCTCATAATGAGCCTTTTGGTCCTAGACTTGGCGCACCGGTACTGCTTGCCGTGCAGTAGCAGAGAGAACAGTCTATGACTTGGGTGACAGGAGTCTTTGACAATTTTTTGGGCTTTCCTCTCACATCGCCTAGTATATAGGCCCTGGATGTCAGGAAGCTTGGCCCAGTGATGTACTGCCGAGCAGTTGCTATATCAGGTGGTGATGCAACCGGTCAGGATGCTCTCGATGGTGCAGTTGTAGAAATATTTGAGGATCTGGGGACCCATGCCAAATCTTTTCATTTTCCTGAAGGGGAAACGGTGTTGCCTTGCCCTCTTCCAACTGTCTTGGTGTGTTTGGACCATGATAGTTCGTTAGTGATGTTGACAGCAAGGAACTTGAAACTCTCGACCTGCTCCTCTTCAGTCCCATCAATGTTAATGGGGGCCTGTTCGGCCCTCCTTTTCCTATAGCCCACGATCAGCTCCTTTGTCTTGCTCACATTGAGGGAGAGGTTGTTGTCCTGGCACAACACTGCCAGGTCTCTGACCTCCTCCCTATAGGCTGTCTCATTGTTGTCAGTGATCAGACCTACCACTGTTGTGTCGTCAGCAAACTTAATGATGGTGTTGGAGTCGTACTTGGCCACGCAATCGTGGGTGAACAGGGAGTACAGGAGGGGACTAAGCACGCACCCCTGAAGGGCCCCAGTGTTGAGGATCAGCGTGGCAGATGTGTTGTTGCCTACCCTTACCACCTGGGGGCGGCCCATCAGGAAGTCCAGGATCCAGTTGCAGAGGGAGGTGTTTAGTCCCAGGGTCCTTAGCTTAGCGATGAGCTTTGTGGGCACTATGGTGTTCAATGCTGAACTGTAGTCAATGAACAGCCTTCTCACATAGGTGTTCCTTTTGTCCAGGTGGGAAAGGGCAGTGTGGAGTGCGATTGAGATTGCGTCATCTGTGGATCTGTTGGGGCAGTATGCAAATTGGAGTGAATCTAGAGTTTCCGGCATGATGGTGTTGATGTGAGCAATGACCAGCCTTTCATTGCACTTCATGGCTACTGACGTGGTTGAAAATGTCAGTAAAGACACTTGCCAGTTGGTCCGCGCATGCTTTGAGTACACATCCTGGTAATCCGCCTGGCCCTGCAGCCTTGTGAATGTTGACCTGTTTACATCAGCTACGGCGAGCGTGATCACGCAGTCGTCCGGAACAGCTGGTTCTCTCATGCATGTTTCAGTGTTGCTTGCCTCTAAGCGAGCATAAAAGGCATTTAGCTCGTCTGGTTGGCTCACGTCACTGGGCAGCTCGCGGCTGGGTTTCCCTTTGTAGTCCATAATATTTTTCAACCCCTGCCACATCTGACGAGCGTAAGAGCCAGTGTTGTAGGATTAGTCCTGTATTGACGTTTTGCCTGTTTGATGGTTCGTCTGAGGGCATAGTGGGATGTCTGGTAAGCGTCTGGATTAGTGTCACGCGCCTTGAAAGCGGCAGCTCTAGCCTTTAGCTTCGTGCAGATGTTGCCTGTAATCCATGGCTTCTGGTTGGGAAATGTATGTAGAGCCACTGTGGGGATGACGTCGTTGATGCACTTATTGATGAAGCCAGTGACTGAGGTGGTATACTCGTCAATGCCATTGGATGAATCCCGGAACATTTTCCAGTTGGTACTAGCAAAACAGTCCTGTAGCGTAGCATCCACGTCATCTGACCACTTCCGTATTAATCAGGAGGATAGAATTATGCGTCTCTGTGTGTGGAGTAAAGGTGGTGGAGAGTTATTTTCCCCTCTGGTTGCACATGTGACATGCTGGTAGAAATTAGGTAAAATGGATTTATGTTTGCCTGCATTAAAGTCCCCGGCCACTAGGAGTGCGCTTCTGGATGAGCATTTTCTTGTTTGCGTATGGCCTTATACAGCTTGTTGATTGTGATCTTTGTGCCAGCATCAGTTTGTGGTCCTAAATAGACGGCTATGAATAATATAGATGAGAACTCTCTTGGTAGATAGTGTGGTCTACATGAGGTATTCTACCTCAGGCGAGCAATACCTCAAGACTTCTGTAATATTAGACATCGCACACCAACTGTTATTGACAAATAGACACACGCCCCTCGTCTTACCAGACGTAGCTTCTCTGTCCTGCCGATGCATGGAGAAGCCAGCCAGCTCTATATTGTCAGTGTCGTCTTTCAGTCATGTCTCGGTGAAACATAAGATATTACAGTTTTTAATGTCCCGTTGGCAGGATAGTCTTAATCGTAGATCGTCCAGTTTGTTTTCCAATGATTGCACATTGGTCAATAATAAGGAGGGAAGTGGTGGTTTACCTACTCGTCGGCGAAGTTAGGTGGGGGAACAACATATCTCAATAATAGTAAGGGCATTTTTCCTCAATAAAGTAGTTATCAGCAGAGTCAGTGCTAGTTGGAAACATTTTTAAATAGTAAAATAAACATTCAGGCCTCCCGATTGGCGCAGCGGTCTAAGGCACTGGAGTGCTAGAGGCATCACTACAGACCCAGGTTCGATTCCAGACTGTGTCGCAGCAGGCTGCAACCAGGAGATCCTTGAGGCGGCACACAATTGGCCCAGTGTTGTCTGGGTTAGGGGAGGGTTTGGCTGGCCTGGCCATCGCGCTCTAGTGACTCCTGTGGCGGGCCGGGCGCATGCACGCTGACTTCGATCACCAGTTGTAATGTGTTTCCTCCGACACATTGATGCGGCTGGCTTCCGGGTTAAACGGGCAGTGTGTCAAGAAGCAGTGCAGCTTGGCATGGTCGAGTTTCGGAGGACGCATGGCTTCCGACCTTCGCCTCTCCCGAGTCCGTACGGGAGTTGCAGCAGTGGGACAAGACTGTAACTACCAATTGGGTATCACGAAATTGGGGGGAAAAGGGTAAAAAGTAAGGAAAATAAATAAACATTCAGGTTTTTTCGAAGCAATTATTCAGAAGATTGGTATTCAAGGAGTCCAAAAAACCCATTATCTAGCCCAACCATTATCTAATCCAAAGTTACCAAAGTACCAAACCCTCTCTCTGTCATTCATATAGTAGCATGCTTTTGTATACACATCCAATTATATAACTGTATACACATTGAAACATCTTTTATCTGTCATCTGTCGTGTTTTCCCCTGTTTTAAGTATACCTTGCTAATGCTTAACCTGCCTGTCCTTTGTTAGCTCCAAAGCCACCCCCAGAGCTCCGGGAGCACTGATCAAAATGAAACGCTGTCATACACAAATTCCCTCAGACAAACAGCCATAATTACTGGAATTAGCCAGCTATTTTGTCATTAGCCTCTGCATTCAATGAGCCTATTAAAAAGAAACAGAAAAGAAAGACAGTGATGGATGTCTAGGGCGGATTTGAAGACACAAGCATCCCCCCCACCCCTTAGCCCCATATTTAATTCTGTGTCTAATACCATAATGTAGTCACTCTCAGAGCTGTGTCTCTGCAGATTGTTCTGATTGGTATTGTGTGAGTGCTGATGGCTCGACTCAGAGAAGTCACTGCATACAAATGCACTTTGTTAGCATTCTGATGAAAATGGCAGCTTGCCTTTTAATGCTGTATTTTCCCCAGCCATAATCATAGGGTGGGTATTCAAATAAATGAAGCCAAAACAATGAGACCCAATCAGGACTTCATAAGCTGGTGAAAGGCCAGGGACATGTTAATGAGAGCTGTGAACACATTCCATCTGTTGGAAATACACATATCTGACACATTAGGCAGGCTTTTTGGCTGGCTGCACTTTGTGTCTAAATGGGAAAAGGAGAGAAATGATCTTAACGTGTAATTTAGTGTAAATTTGTGTTTGCACAAATGCAGCCCCCAGTCTTTCAACATTAATGATGGTCATAAAGAGATGTGGAACTTTCTTTCTGCAAGCATCGTGCACACACTTTATGCAAACACACATCTCAAGTCAGGATTTCAACCCAGCTCTGCATATTCTTTCATATGGTAGCTTATACTTTTTTGGCATTTCAAGCATTTGTTTGTTCTTGAACAGGTAAGAATATACTGATGTCCTCTATCTTTCACTCATGTTGCTGCAGTGCTGTATTGTTTAGATGTCTTTACACAATTGTAGAAAGGATCAGATGACTGACTCATAAAAAGAGTTTAAATGCTGTAACTTTATTGTAAATCTCTGTAAACCATGTTTGGTTGTGCTTCACTTAGGTCAGCATGGATCAAGGGTCTGGTGCACGTTTTCACACACCCTCATCTTTCACAGAACAAATAACTGCAACAGAGAGGAGAGAGATGGTAAGTCAGTGGAAAGTGAATGGGCAAACATCTATCACAGATGGTGGTCCTACACTGCCCTCTAGTGTTTTACAGAACAGACATCTTTTAGAGAGCTGCACTTTACTTCTCAAGATAATCCCTTGTTATACAGTATATTAAAGGATACAGTCCATGTTTGCCTGTGTATACAATACATAAAAAAAACAACTAGTAGCATGTAATTTAATGTGTTCCTCCTTTCATAGGTTTACACTCCAAACCAAATGTAGAGTTATGCTTCGAACACATCGACCACGTGCGTCATTGCATTGTGGTACACCAGAATTACATTCATTTCCAATGAAACGCAGTGTTTGCCTTGCAGCGTTGCAGAGGCAGTTGCAGTGCGTTCGGTGCGTATGCGTCAAACTGTATGCGTAGGCAAAATGGTAGCAGAAGGTGAATGTTGAACTTTTGTTGCATACATATCCAGATGATGCTGCGTGCTATATTGCGCAATGACGGTGTCGGTGTGTTCGAAGCGTTAACCATAAACATCTGTATAAGGGTGCATAGGCAGTAAATCATAATGCGGTAATAGTTTTGTTAGGGCTGAGTTTGAAGCCTCAGGGGGCCATATTGGCACTAGGGGTGTACAGCTAGCATTAACAGAATGCCCTTGCTTGTCCTCCTGAGGCTCAGACAGCTGCCACACAAGTGGGACTGGCAGGGCTGGGAGGGTAGATAGACATGTAGGGCAGACCGGCAGGATAGACAGACTGACGTACAATTTGCTATCATTCCCTCGCAGCTGCTCAATCTTGGTGGCACCATACGTGGGGCGCAGGGGGTTGATGATGTGGTTGTTCCAGCGGAACTTCATCCCAGTCACCTCGCCAATGTCCGTCTCAGCATCGATGAAGAGCTTGTACTGTAGGTTTTACCAGGTCTCAGGAGACCACTTTAGAAAAGAGGAGAACATTTTCAATCCTTTAGTCAGTTTAGATTGGGGCAGGGTCAGTCTGTTGTCCTATGAATAGATCTTTTTGTTATTCAAGTTCAACAGTCTTCAGAAATCCAAATGAGTTTATGGGCTATGATGTTGACACTTACAATTAGAAGAATGAAATATAAATGAAACAATTTAAAACGTGTGTGACATAACATCTCAACTCATCTGTAAGCTAGTTTATATCAGGAGTGGTCACATACAGTACATGTATACCTGATACTGGCGGGTGTTGCCATGCTCTTCATACAGAGCTATATGTTCATTATCCCTGGCTGGGATCTTCTGCCATCGATGGTTACATTTGCTTTGCAGCGGTACCCAGGAATTTGAATACAGTGCCTTCGGAAAGTATTCAGACCCGTTGACTTTTTCCACATTTTGTTACATTACAGCCTTATTCTAAAATGGATTAAATAATTATTTACAGACAAAGGGCTCAGCATCTCCAGTGTTCAGGTAGAACTTCATATTGGATTGGCCACTGGGGATGGGGAATGTGTCAACATAGCGACCATCATGCGGTCAAGGTGTATACATTGATGTTAGAGAGTGGATTTGACAGGGCAGAGGGACCCGAATATAGAATATGACCATATATACTGTATGGTAAGGTATATAAATATTATTTGTAGATGTTTGTACTTGAGGACATAGAATTTAGGCATTTCAGTTTGAAAATAAAGATTAAAGCTTAGTATTTATAAACAATTGCCATTTCTGGCCATTCAAGAGGATTCAAAAGAATATAAAAGCATTGGTCAGCTCATTTTGCACATTTCATAAACCATTATAAGTCACTGAGCTGCTGTTAATATTCTGATCAAGGTGACATGTGAAAAGGGATCGTTTATTTTACGACCCAGTGCTTTCAACATCTTTACGCCTACACTCCGAGGCCTCTGTGAGTAATCATCTTTTCTTATTGCAGTTTCTCACCATCCGTGTCAAGCACAGGTGGCCAGTGGCACCTTAATTGGGGAGGACGGGCTCATAGTAATGGCTGCAACTGAATAAATGGAATGGTATCCAACACATGGTTGCCATGTGTTTGATGCCATTCCATTCACCCCATTCCAGCCATTATTAAGAGCCGTCCTCCCCTCAGCAGCCTCCTGTGGACTGTCAACACCCTTGGCTTTTCGAGTACCCCCAAGCAGAGGGAGAACCCTCAAAGGTTTTTTTCTCTCTTAACTTGTATGTGTCTTAGATCACCACCCTATTAATATGTAGATCAGGATGACATCAGTTTATAGTGGTTTATAGTGTGGGAACAGCAGAGTTTATGGCTGTCAACTGGGCGAAGGAATAACACCCAAGGGCGTTTACGAGGTGAACAACAAGGAGGCGTCTGTCGGCCTCTCTGGGGAAATAGTCATATGAGGTCATGCACCACACTCCCGAGCTGTTTGATTGGGATGCGACCTAGAGCAGGGATAAACTTTCATTAACGTGGACAGCTGCAGACGCAGGCCCCTCCCATAGAAAGAATGGCGGAAGCCTGTCTGCTGTGGTCCTCGCTGAACCCAATCCCGACGAATCAACTTCTAAAACCATAGAAACGGTTCACAGCCGTATCAATATCATGTACACACAACAGGTGGTCCCCCTCCACACACACCCTGATCAAGAGCCGTCTTTGCAGCCAGGGCCGTCTTTGCAGGCAGCAATGCACACCCAAATAAAGAAAACACTTAAAGTAAAAAAACTGTGGCATACATTGATATGCAATGGCTTTCTCGTGGCTTTCTTTTGCAAAATAACTATGAATTAACAGACATTTAAAAATATTTGTCAATTTACACTGAGTATACCAAAACATTAGGAACACCTTCCTGATATTGAGTTGCACCCCCCTTTTGTCCTCAGAATAGCCTCAATTCGTTGGGGCATGGACGTTACATGGTGTTGAAAGTGTTCCACCGGGATTCTGGCCCATGTTGACTCCAATGCTTCACACAGTTGTGTCAAGTTGGCTGGATTGCCTTTGGGTAGTGGACCATTCTTGATACACACGGGAAACTGTTGAAAACCCCAGCAGTGTTGCAGTTCTTGACACAAGCCGATGCGCCTAGCACCTACTACCATTCCCCGTTAAAAGCACTTTTTATTTATTTATTTTTTATTTCACCTTTATTTAACCAGGTAGGCAAGTTGAGAACAAGTTCTCATTTACAATTGCGACCTGGTAAAGATAAAGCAAGCAGTTTGACACATACAACAACACAGAGTTACACATGGAGTAAAACAAACATACAGTCAATAATATAGTCGAAAAATAAGTCTATATACAAAGTGAGCAAATGAGGTGAGATAAGGGAGGTAAAGGCAAAAAAAGGCCATGGTGGCGAAGTAAATACAATATAGCAAGTAAAAAACTGGAATGGTAGATTTGCAGTGGAAGAAAGTGCAAAGTAGAAATAGAAATAATGGGGTGCAAAGGAGCAAAATAAATAAATACAGTAGGGGAAGAGGTAGTTGTTTGGGCTAAATTATAGATGGGCTATGTACAGGTGCAGTAATCTGTGAGCTGCTCTGACAGCTGGTGCTTAAAGCTAGTGAGGGAGGTAAGTGTTTCCAGTTTTAGAGATTTTTGTAGTTCGTTCCAGTGATTGGCAGCAGAGAACTGGAAGGAGAGGCGGCCGAAGGAGGAATTGGCTTTGAGGGTGACCAGAGAGATATACCTGCTGGAGCGCGTGCTACAGGTGGGTGCTGCTATGGTGACCAGCGAGCTGAGATAAGGGGGAACTTTACCTAGCAGGGTCTTGTAGATGACCTGGAGCCAGTGGGATTGGCGACGAGTATGAAGCGAGGGCCAGCCAACGAGAGCATACAGGTCACAGTGGTGGGTAGTATATGGGGCTTTGGTGACAAAACGGATGGCACTGTGATAGACTGCATCCAATTTATTGAGTAGGGTATTGGAGGCTATTTTGTAAATGACATTGCCGAAGTCGAGGATCGGTAGGATGGTCAGTTTTACGAGGGTATGTTTGGCAGCATGAGTGAAGGATGCTTTGTTGCGAAATAGGAAGCCAATTCTAGATTTAACTTTGGATTGGAGATGTTTGATGTGAGTCTGGAAGGAGAGTTTACAGTCTAACCAGACACCTAGGTATTTGTAGTTGTCCACATATTCTAAGTCAGAACCGTCCAGAGTAGTGATGCTGGACGGGCGGGCAGGTGCAGGCAGCGATTGGTTGAAGAGCATGCATTTAGTTTTACTTGTATTTAAGAGCAGTTGGAGGCCATGGACGGAAAGTTGTATGGCATTGAAGCTCGTCTGGAGGGTAGTTAACACAGTGTCCAAAGAAGGGCCAGACGTATACAGAATGGTGTCGTCTGCGTAGAGGTGGATCAGAGACTCACCAGCAGCAAGAGCGACATCATTGATATATACAGAGAAAAAAGTCGGCCCAAGAATTGAACCCTGTGGCACCCCCATAGAGACTGCCAGAGGCCCGGACAACAGGCCCTCCGATTTGACACACTGAACTCTATCAGAGAAGTAGTTGGTGAACCAGGCGAGGCAATCATTTGAGAAACCAAGGCTGTTGAGTCTGCCGATGAGGATATGGTGTGACATTTAAATCTTTTGTCTTGCCCATTCACCTTCTGAATGGCACACATACACAATCTACGTCTCAATTGTCTCAAGGCTTAAAAATCCTTTAACCGGTCTCCCATTAATCTATACTGATTGAAGTGGATTTAATAAGCGACATAGCTTTCACCTGGTCAGTCTATGTCATGGAAAGAGCAGGTGTTGTTAGTGTTTTGAATACTCCGTGTATAACATCATATTAAGGTGTGGGACATTCACTGTATTAGAAGCAGGTCTATTTTGCTCAAGCAGCTGGCATAATGTGTCTTTTCACAAATCACCTGTGGGAACATGGCGGCTCTGAACACCAGACAACAGAAAGAGTTCGCTACTACTATCCGAGAGATAGTTTGTGAGGAAATTACCTCTGCCTTGACATGCAATTAAAACCGGTAAATTTATCTATTGCACTGCTCACTTCTAAACTGGGTCCGTACTTGGAAGAAGAATGTCACCGGAGGGGATGGCTGCTGTCCTAACCAATTGTGCTATTTTGTGTGTTTTTTCACATTGTTTGTAACTTATTTTGTACATGTTGATGCAACCGTCTCTTGTGACCAAAAATAGCTTCTGGATATCAGAAGGGATTACTCACCTCAAACTGGATAAAGATTTCTGTATACGTTACGAGCTGTATAAGTCCATAAGCAAACAAGAAAATGCTCATCCAGAAGCGGTGCTCTTAGTGGCCAGGGACTTTAATGCAGCCAAACTTAAATCCATTTTACCTCATTTCTACCAGCATGTCACATGTGCAACCAGAGGGGGGAAAACTATAGACCACCTTTCCTCCACATACAAAGCTCTCCCTCGCCCTCCATTTGGAAAATCTGACGATAATTCTATCCTCCTGATTCCTGCTTACAAGCAAAAACTAAAGCAGGATGTACCAGTGACTCGCTCAATACAGGACTGTTTTGCTTGCACAGACTGGAATATGTTCCGGTATTCATCCAATGGCATTGAGGAGTATACCACCTCAGTCACTGGCTTCATCAATAAGTGCATCGACGACGTCGTCCCCACAGTGACCGTACATACATATCCCACCAGAAGCCATGGATTACAGGCAACATCCGCACTGAGCTAAAGGCTAGAGCTGCCGCTTTCAAGGAGCGGGACATTAATCCGGACACTTATAAGAAATCCCGATATATCCTCAGATGAACCATCAAACAGGCAAATCGTCAATACAGGACTAAGATTGAATCCTACTCTGACACTCGGATATGGTAGGGCATGCAAACTATTACGGACTGCAAAGGTAAACCCAGCCGCGAGCTGCCCACTGACGCGAGCCTACCAGATGGGCTAAACACCTTTTATGCTCCCTTCAAGGCAAGCAACACTGACGCATGCATGAGAGCACCAGCTGTTCCGGACGACTGTGATCACGCTCTCAGTAGCCGATGTGAGCAATACCTTTAAACAGGTCAACATTCACAAGGCGCCTGGGCCAGACGGATTACCAGGACGTGTACTCAGCATGCACGGACCAACTGGCAAGTGTCTTTACTGACATTTTTAACCTCTCCCTGACCGAGTCTGTATTACCTACATGTTTTAAGCAGACCACCCTAGTCCCTGTTGCCAAGAACACTAACGTAACCTGTCTAAATGACTACCGCCCTGTAGCACTCATGTTGGTAGCCATGAAGTGCTTTGAAAGGCTGGTCATTGCTCACATCAACACCATCATCCCGGAAATACTAGACCCACTCCAATTCGCATACGGCCCTAACAGATCCACAGATGACGCAATTTCAATCACACTCCACATTGCCTTTTCCCACCTGGACAATAGGAATACCTATGTGAGAATGCTATCTTATTGATTACAGCTCAGCATTCAACACCATAGTGCCCACAAAGCTCATCACTAAGCTAAGGACCCTGGGACTAAACACCTCCCGCTGCAACTGGATCCTGGACTTCCTGATGGGCCACCCCCAGGTGGTAAGGGTAGGCAACAACACATCTGCCACGCTGATCCTCAACACTGTGGCCCTTCAGGGGTGCGTGCTTAGTCCCGTCCTGTACTCCCTGTTAACCCACGACTGTGTGAACAAGCACGACTCCAACACCATCATTAAGTTTGCTGACGACACAACGTGGTATGTGTCAGGTGGTGGGTGTAGCTGGTGCATGAAGTCAGGCACAGGAGAGCAGAGATGAGTGAACAACGCACTTTACTATAGAAAATAGCACAAAGTAACAAAACCAATGTGCGAACAATAATGGTTGCCATACAACACGGGTGAACACAGCACCCGGAACAAACCAGCCGGAAACGTACCGACCCTAACAATAAACAAACACACACAAAGACATGGGGGAAACAGAGGGTTAAACACATGACCAGTAATTGGGAAATGAAAACCAGGTGTGTGAGAGACATAGACAAAACCAATGGAAAATGAAAAGTGGATCGGCGATGGCTAGAAGACCGGCGACGTCGACCGCTGAGCGCCGCCCTAACAAGGAGAGGAACCGACTTCGGCGGAAGTCGTGACAGTATGCCTGATCACTGACAACGATGAGACAGCCTATAGGGAGGAAGTCAGAGACCTGGCAGTGTGGTGCCAGCACAACAACCTCTTCCTCAACGTTAGCAAGACAAAGGAGATGATCACGGACAACATGAAAGGGAGGGCCAAACCCCCATTAACATCGATGGGGCTGTAGTGAAGTGGGTAGAGAATTTCAAGTTCCTTGGTGTCCACATCACCAACAAACTATCATGGTCCAAACACACCAAGAAAGTTGTGAAGAGGGTGCACGACAACGCCTTTTCCCCCTCAGGAGACTCAAAAGATTTGCCATTGGTCCCCAGATCCTCAAACATTTCTACAACTGCACCATCGAGAGCATCCTGACCGGTTGCTTCACCACCTGGTATGGCAACTGCTCGTCATCTGACCGTAAGGCGCTACAGAGGGTAGTGTGTACAGCCCAGTACATCACTGAGGCCAATCTTCCTGCCATCCAGGACCTACAGTTGAAGTCAGAAGTTTACATACACCTTAGCCAAATACATTTAAACACAGTTTTTCACAATTCCTGACATTTAATCCTAGTAAAAATTCCCTGTCTTAGGTCAGTCAGGATCACCACTTTATTTTAAGAATGTGAAATGTCAGAATAATAGTAGAGAGAATGATTTATTTCAGCTTTTATTTCTTTCATCAAATTTCCAGTGGGTCAGAAGTTTGCATACACTCAATTAGTATTTGGTAGCATTGCCTTTAAATTGTTTAACTTGGGTCAAACTTTTCGGGTAGTCTTCCACAAGCTTCCCTCAATAAGTTGGGTGAATTTTGGCCCATTCCTCCTGACAGCTGGTGTAACGGAGTCAGGTTTGTAGACCTCCTTGCTCGCACACGCTTTTTCAGTTCTGCCCACAAATTTTCTATGGGATCAAGGTCAGGGCTTTGTGATGGCCACTCCAATACCTTGTTGTCCTTAAGCCATTTTGTCACAACTTTGGAAGTATGCTTGGGGTCATTGTCCATTTGGAAGACCCATTTGCGACCAAGCTTTAACTTCCTGACTGATGTCTTGAGATGTTGCTTCAATATATCCACATAATTTTCCTGCCTCATGATGCCATCTATTTTGTGAAGTGCACCAGTCCCTTCTGCAGCAAAGCACCCACACAACATGATGCTGCCACCCCCGTGTTTCACTGTTGGGATGGTGTTCTTCGGCTTGCAAGCCTCCCCCTTTTCCCTCCAAACATAACGATGGTCATTATGGCCAAACAGTTCTATTCTTGTTTCATCAGACCAGAGGACATTTCTCCAAAAAGTACGATCTTTGTCCCCATGTGCAGTTGCAAACCGTAGTCTGGCTTTTTTATGGCGGTTTTGGAGCAGTGGCTTCTTCCTTGCTGAGCGGCCTTTCAGGTTATGTCGATATAGGACTCGTTTTACTGTGGCTATAGATACTTTTGTACCCGTTTCCTCCAACATCTTCACAAGGTCCTTTGCTGTGGTTCTGGGATTGATTTGCGATTTTCGCACCAAAGTACAATAATCTCTAGGAGACAGAACTCGTCTCCTTCCTGAGCGGTATGGCGGCTGCCTGGTCCCATGGTGTTTATACTTGCATACTATTGTTTGTACAGATGAACGTGGTACCTTCAGGCGTTTGGAAATTGCTTCCAAGGATGAACCAGACTTGTGGAGGTCTACAATTTTTTTCTGAGGTCTTGGCTGATTTCTTTTGATTTTCCCATGATGTCAAGCAAAGAGGCACTGCGTTTGAAGGTAGGCCTTGAAATACATCCACAGGTACACCTCCAATTGACTCAAAGTATGTTAATTAGTCTATCGGAAACTTCTAAAGCCATGACATCATTTTCTGGAATTTTCCAAGCTGTTTAAAGGCACAGTCAACTTAGTGTATGTAAACTTCTGACCCACTGGAATTGTGATACAGTGAATTATAAGTGAAATAATCTGTCTGTAAACAATTGTTGGGAAAATGACTTGTGTCATGCACAAAGTAGATGTCCTAACCGACTTGCCAAAACTATAGTTTGTTAACAAGAAATTTGTGGAGTGGTTGAAAAATGAGTTTTAATGACTCCAACCTAAGTGTATGTAAACTTCCAACTTCAACTGTATATACTAGGTGGTGTCAGAGAAAGTCCCAAAAAATTGTCAAAGACTCCAGTCACCCAAGTCATAGACTGTTCTCCCTGCCACAGCACGGAAAGTGGTACCAGAGCGCCAAGTCTAGGTCCAAAAGGCTCCTTAACAGCTTCTACCTCCAAGCTATAAGACTGCTGAACAATTAATTAAACGGCCACCCGGACTATTTGCATTGACCCCTCCCCTTTGTTTTTACACTGCTGCTACTCACTGTTTATTATCTATGCATAGTGACTCGACTAACCTGTACCACCGCACATTAACTTGGTACCGGTATCCCCTGTATATAGCCTCATTATTGTGTTACTTTTTTTATTTTTTACTTTATTTTATTTAGTAAATAGTTTCTTAACTCTATTTTCTTAAAACTGCATTGTTGATTAAAACTTCTTACTGAGACGATCGAGTTTGTGAAAAATCAGAGCGCCACATTCAAAACCACAAATCTAATAGTTTCTCAAACATAGGACTATGTTACACCATTTTATAGATACACTTCTCCTGAATCGAACCGCGTTGTCCGATTTCAAAAAGGCTTTACAGCGAAAGCACAACATTACATTATGTTAGGAGAGTACATTGACACAAATAACCACACAGCCATTTTCAAAGCAACTACATGCATCACAAAAACCCCAAACACAGCTAAATGAAGCACTAACCTTTGACGATCTTCATCAGATGACACTCCTAGGACATCATGTTACACAATACATGCATTTTTTTGTTCGATAAAGTTCATATTTATATATAAAAACAGCATTTTACATTGGCGCGTGACGTTCAGAAAATATTTTCCTTCAAATACTGCCGGTGAATTAGCACCACAATTTACAAAAATACTTGTCATAAACGTTGATAAAATATTAAACTGTCATTCAAAGAATTATAGATGAACATCTCCTTTATGCTAACACTGTGAAAGATTTCAAAAAAGCTTCACGAGGAAAGCACTCTTTGCAATAATCTGAGTACTGAGCTCAGAAAAATACACTTGGCAATACAGATAGCCGCTGTTTTGGAGTCATCTAAAATCATAAATTGCATTAGAAATATTCCCTTACCTTTGATGATCTTCATCAGAAGGCACTTCCAGGAATCCCAGGTCCAGAATAAATGTTTTGTTCGATAAGCTCCATAATTTATGTCCAAATACCTCCTTGTTGTTTGCGCGTTCAGTTCAGCTACTCCAAATGTAGGAAGCGCGTGGAAAATGTGACGACAAAAAGTAAAAAAAAGTTGTATTTACGTTCGTTCAAACATGTCAAACGTTGTAAAACATCAATCTTTAGGGCCTTTAGAACGTGAAGATTCAGTAATATTTCAACCGGACTATTCCTGTGTCTTGAAAAACGTTTTGGAACAGAGCTTCCTCTCTCGTGAATGTGCGCCAATGAAGTGATGTCCTTCCCTGGGTGACCAACTTCCCAGCCTTCTCATTCGGTCTCTGTTCATCGTAGACGCCTCAAACAACTTTCTAAAGACTGTTGACATCTAGTGGAAGCCTTAGGAAGTGCACAATTATTACTACGTCACTGTGTGTTCAATAGGTAATGACTTGAAGAGAGCCCACGCATCCAGATTTCCACTTCCTGGTAGGATTTCTCTCAGGTTTTTGCTTGCCATATGAGTTATGTTATACTCACAGACATCATTCAAACAGTTTTAGAAACTTCAGAGTGTTTTCTATCCAAATCTACTAATAATATGCATATCCTAGCTTCTGAGTTTGAGTAGGAGGCAGTTTAAAATGGGCACATATTTTTCCCGAAATTGTCAATACTGCCCCCATCCCTAAAGGGCTGTAAGAGGTTATTAAGGGCTTGTAAGTAAGCATTTCACGGTAAGGTCTACAACTGTTGTATTCGTCACGTGACATTTTTATTTGATTTGATGAAGTGGAACGTTTGGAGACAGTGGCAAATGTGAAAGAGGGCCAACTCCATGACCTAGAAACAGCGCAAACTAAACTAGTCGGGGAAATCAATCTCCTAAAAAAGAAAACAGAATCACTCAAATTATGCACGTAAATTCAATGTGCGAGTCACAGGACTGGAAACTGGTGTGGAAGCTGGCAACCCAAATTTCTTTTCTATTAACTTTCTGGGCAGGAGAAGCTGTGTCCCATGCAGCTGATAAACATTGCGCACCACGTGTCCTTCGGAACCGATCTCGGTGTAGGATTGTAGGAATCCACAGTTTTTTTGTCAAATGGCAAATTGTTCGCCTCGCAGTGGAATCGGGGGCTCTGACCTATGTGGAGAAGAGGATCAGCATCTACCCAGATCTGAGTGCCCAACTTGAAAAAGAGGGTTATCTACGAGGTGGGATCCCAGCTACGCAAGCTAAACCTGATATGCAGCTTCATCCACCCGGCAAAACTCATCTTGACCTTCCGGAATACAACACACATGTTTTCCACTGCCTGTGAGGCACAAGTCCTCTTCAAGAAGCACATCAATCCCAACACACAAGGATAAGAGCCCGACAGATTTAGGCTAACCGTCTGGTTTCAGACTACCTAATAAATGTAAATCCGGGACATTCAAATTAGTATGATATGAAATGTTTGCTATGGTTACATAAAACAGAAGGTTACTTAATCCAGTTAAATGTAGCTAAATGTAATCGAAAGTGTTATCTATGTAATCCCACAAAGTAATTATTTATCATGAGGGTCATAAACAATAACTGGTAATGCTGCATATTCCAATAAAGGTTACAATCTCACCTTTCTTGTGAAAATAGGTATAAATTGCTGAGGTGTAGTGACTTTTGAGGACACAAGCACTAGAATACAGTACAAATATGAAAATATGTATTTCCTATTCAACAAAACTGTATGATTAAGGCTTGAAATTACTTATGCTTTTTAAATATAGTATAATCAAATTATTAAATTACTAACTTTAAGATTTCACCTTCCTTATAACTGTTAAATACATATTTGTATGTTTATTGACAGACAAAATGTCCATATTTTTTAAAGGTCTCTCGATCAAAACGTCTGCCCCATCGCTATGAAAATCTCACAGAGCTTGGCATCCTGAACTTGTTAGGAACTCGCCTTTAATCTTGTTTGTCCATGAGAAACAGAAAGTGTTTGGAGTTTAAAATCTAGGAAATATTTTAGATTACTGGCTATAAATTCATCTCTGAATATGCTGCAGCGACGAAACTGCTGTCTCCTGCTGCGCTACGGTGTAAGGATTCCAGCTCATCTGTGTGCTTGTCCTCACCAGGGTCTTGACCTGACTGCAGTTCTGACTTCAGTGGGCAAATGCTCACCTTCGATGGCCACGGCACGCTGGAGAAGTGTGCACTTCACAATTGTATCCCTGTTTCAACTGTACCAGGCAGATGGCAGACAGCATGTATGGCGTTGTGTGGGTCGAGCGGTTTGCTGATGTCAATGTTGTGAACAGAGTGCCCCGTGGTGGTGGTATTACGGTATGGGCAGGCATAAACTACGGACAGCAGACACAATTCCATTTTATTGATGACAATTTGAATGCATACAGATACTGTGACGAGATCCATTGTCGTTCCATTCATCCGCCGCCATCACCCCGTACACCATTACTGGAAGCTGAAAATGTCCCAGCTCTTCCTCTATGCGAAGGAGATGTCACGGTGCATGAGGCAAATGGTGGTCATACCAGATACTGACTGGTTTTCTGATCCACGACACATACCTTTTTTTAAAGGTATAACTGTGAACAAGAAATGCATATCTGTATTCCCAGTCATGTGAATTCCATAGATTAGGGCCTAATAAATGTACACTGCTCAAAAAAATAAAGGGAACACTTAAACAACACAATGTAACTCCAAGTCAATCACACTTCTGTGAAATCAAATTGTCCACTTAGGAAGCAACTGACAATAAATTTCACATGCTGTTGTGCAAATGGAATAGACAACAGGTGGAAATTATAGGCAATTAGCAAGACACCCCCAATAAAGGAGTGGTTCGGCAGGTGGTGACCACAGACCACTTCTCAGTTCTTATGCTTCCTGGCTGATGTTTTGGTCACTTTTGAATGCTGGCGGTGCTTTCACTCTAGTGGTAGCATGAGACGGAGTCTACAACCCACACAAGTGGCTCAGGTAGTGCAGCTCATCCAGGATGGCACATCAATGCGAGCTGTGGCAAAAAGGTTTGCTGTGTCTGTCAGCGTAGTGTCCAGAGCATGGAGGCGCTACCAGGAGACAGGCCAGTACATCAGGAGACGTGGAGGAGGCCGTAGGAGGGCAACAACCCAGCAGCAGGACCGTTACCTCCTCCTTTGTGCAAGGAGGAGCAGGAGGAGCACTGCCAGAGCCCTGCAAAATGACCTCCAGCAGGCCACAAATGTGCATGTGTCTGCTCAAACGGTCAGAAACAGACTCCATGAGGGTGGTATGAGGGCCCGACGTCCACAGGTGGGGGTTCTGCTTACAGCCCAACACCGTGCAGGACGTTTGGCATTTGCCAGAGAACACCAAGATTGGCAAATTCGCCACTGGCGCCCTGTGCTCTTCACAGATGAAGCAGGTTCACACTGAGCACATGTGACAGACGTGACAGAGTCTGGAGACGCCGTGGAGAACGTTCTGCTGCCTGCAACATCCTCCAGCATGACCGGTTTGGCGGTGGGTCAGTCATGGTGTGGGGTGGCATTTCTTTGGGGGGCCGCACAGCCCTCCATGTGCTCGCCAGAGGTAGCCTGACTGCCATTAGGTACCGAGATGAGATCCTCAGACCCCTTGTGAGACCATATGCTGGTGCGGTTGGCCCTGGGTTCCTCCTAATGCAAGACAATGCTAGACCTCATGTGGCTGGAGTGTGTCAGCAGTTCCTGCAAGAGGAAGGCATTGATGCTATGGACTGGCCCGCCCGTTCCCCTGACCTGAATCCAATTGAGCACATCTGGGACATCATGTCTCGCTCCATCCACCAACGCCACGTTGCACCACAGACTGTCCAGGAGTTGGCGGATGCTTTAGTCCAGGTCTGGGAGGAGATCCCTCAGGAGACCATCCGCCACCTCATCAGGAGCATGCCCAGGCGTTGTAGGGAGGTCATACAGGCACGTGGAGGCCACACACACTACTGAGCCTCATTTTGACTTGTTTTAAGGACATTCCATCAAAGTTGGATCAGCCTGTAGTGTGGTTTTCCACTTTAATTTTGAGTGTGACTCCAAATCCAGACCTCCATGGGTTGATAAATTGGATTTCCATTGATTATTTTTGTGTGATTTTGTTGTCAGCACATTCAACTATGTAAAGAAAAAAGTATTTAATAAGATTATTTCATTCATTCAGATCTAGGGTGTGTTATTTTAGTGTTCCCTTTATTTTTTTGAGCAGTATATTTCAATTGACTGACTTCCTTATATGAACTGTAACTCAGTAAAATCTTTGACATTTTTGCATGTTGTGTTTATATTTTTGTTCAGGGTAAATCATGTCCAAACAATTGAATTGGCCACAGGTGGACACCAATCAAGTTCGAAGATGATCAAATGAAATTGGATGCACCTGAGCTCAATTTGGAGTGTCATAGGAAAGGGGTGTGAATACTTATGTAAATGAGATATTTCTGTATTTCATTTTCAATACATTTGCAAACAGTTCTAAAAAATATGTTTTCACTTTCTCATTGTGGGGTATTGTGTGTAGATGGGTGATTTTTATTTTATTTCATCCATTTTGAATTCAGGCAGTAACAACAAAATGCGGGATAAGTCAAGTGGTATGAATTCTTTCTGAAGGCGTTGTAACTATAAAGCTCCACTTCACCCATAGTTCTAAATGCCTACTGCTTGCTAAAAAATAAAATGTTCAACTATACAAAAAATGTTTCTTTGCATGCAAGACAAGGATTGTCCTGATTTTCAAAAATACTTTTCTAGTTGGCTGGTAAGTTTCACCATTCCATTATTTCATATCTACCGGACTGTGGCGATACCTTGGCACATGAAAATGATTAGAATATGGCAGATAGTCAATTGGTGAATTCTATCCATGCTTGCTTTAGTAGGCTACCTGAGACATGAAACAGATAGGTAGGAGAGCATACAGGCTGTCGCCAATTTATTCATGCACAATTTGCCTAAATGGCTAATGGAAACACTTCGACCACTACAATTTTATTCAACACTAGGTTTTTGTGAAAAAGTGACAGCATTACATCCAGCTGTTTTATCGACACCACATAGTTAAATGGAAACGCACCCTGACAGGCAATTGTTACATCTATTTTCTATGCAAACGTTCTAAATATTGACAAAAAATGCCTGGACAAGTTAATGGAAACATAGCTATTGTTTCTGGCTGCGTGGAGAGTAGCCTAATCCACGGAGATTGTGCCACAAAATGATTGACATAACTTTTCAAAACCTGGCCATATAGTTTCAAGTCATCAGTTTCAAGTCAAAGTTGTTTATTGAGGCTATCAAATCTCAAGTCATACAATTTGTGACTCAAGTCAGACTCCAGTCCAAGTCATGTGACCTCAGTCCACACCTCTGGAAATTGGTTGGATATGGTTTATTCTGACAAGAAGGTGATTTTGTCAGTAATGTAAAGCATGTATGAGTCATACTGTTTGTTATCACCAAACTGATATCACAGCCAGTTCAGACATGTACAGTATGTCAGCAGTACTGTGTACACCATATGCCATTTTGTACTGTACTGGTGATGGAGGTGTGTAGGCGTCAGTGGCGGTCGGTGCCCTTTAAGATAAGGGAGGACCGAAAGAAAATGTCATGAGCATGGCCTCATTTCTATTACAGCATATTGGATGACTGTCATTCATATTCCATTCACTCAGTTCAATATAACAGCGATAGGTTTAGGATACTACATGATACTCAAATTTTCCCTATACCCATCGTGAGGTTGCTACAACCTAGCCTATGAATGAAAGTTTACAACGTAGGTTGAGAGAAAAATTTGAGGCAACAGACAGTGACACGTTCAATATCGCTTTGCACATTCTTGCCTGCGTCTAGCTGATCTAATCATTAGTCCAACAGTTGCAAACGAGAGATTTATTGGACAAATTCAGGTATATTTATCACCGTTTCGTTCCATTTGCTTCCGTTTAAGAAATGTTTTTCAACAGAATCGGCATAATTAATACACCCCTGATCACGAGTAAACACATTTCACTTTCATAGCAGCCATGTTGTATTCATTCTTGTATTCCTTCTCTTTCTGCGCTCTGCTCCTCTCACATTTTCCCTTTGCTTGTGGACTTCATTGCACAACACATCAGCTGTACGTGACCAGGCGAAAAAACCTTTCCAAGCAAACCACATCATAACCGCTACACACAGCCTATATCGTTATCACCATATTAGCTAAAGTAACATCACAGTCAACATAGCTAATAGAACTAACACGTCCGTAAACCCGCTACAATCATGCAGTAACGTTACATTGTACAGTCAGTAAGCAGTTTAGCACTGACACCGGCGGGCCTCGGTGGCAATACATTTGTAAAACCTAAAAATGTTCCTTGACTAGGAAGGGTTCCAATGTTGTGTTGGATTGTCATAGCCAGCTAGCTAACATAGCATCCCTCTGTTTGAACAGGGTGTTTGAGTAGACTAAACTAGCTAGCTAAGTAGGTGAAATTGTCATTTTGGAAGAAATTCATTTGTTCAAAACTGTTCAACTATTGTCTTTCTCTCTTTGAGTCAAATACTCACCACATTTTATGCACTGCAGTGCTAGCGAGCTGTAGGTTATGCTTTCAGTACTGGATTCATTCTCTGATCCTTTGATTGGGATGGACAACATGTCAGTTCATGCTGCAAGAGCTCTGATATGTTTGAGGACGTCCTCCGGAAGTTGTCATAATTATTGTGTAAGTCTATGGAAGGGGGTGGGAACCATTAGCCTCCTAAGTTTTGTATTGAAGTTAATGTACCGAGAGGAGGACGGAAGCTAGCTATCCTCCGGCTACACCATGGTGCTACCCTACAGAGTGCTGTTGAGGCTACTGTAGACATTCATTGCAAAAAAGTGTATTAATCTATTATTTGGTGACATGTGACTATATTTAGTATAGTTTTATCTAAGAAGGATAACTTTTTAAATGTTTCAAAATATATATTTTTATGAAATTCACTGAGGAGGATGGTCCTCCCCTTCCTCCTCTGAGAAGCCTCCACTGGTAGGCATGTTATCATTAGCGGTCGATAGAAGCCGGAAGACCCTAACTTAGGGGTGTCAAACTAATTTCCCCCACCGTCCAAAATAGATCTTCACCGTGGTCCGGAGGGCCGTACTTAATTTTGTATATTTCCTCTCCATCAAAATTTGCTAAAAATAGTTCTTTATCCATTACCTTTGGAATGCTGTCGTTTCAATGACTGTTAGCAAACAGTGACACAGTGGCAGAATAAATTCAACTACACATACGTTTGTTTCATCAAAAAACTGGCTTTGGGACACAACATCTGGAGTCTGTGTATTGGTTGGACTCCCTGTGTTGTGCATCGTTCTGGTGGTTTGCAACGGAAAATAACCATAACACAATATAGCCGGCTTCACCAAAAAAAGGTTTCCTGCCAACAAAAGCATATGTATAATCGATCTAAAAGATTACGTCAGTCCTAGCTCGCTCATTAATGTCTTAATTGAAATACGGATTGCCTCTTATCAGCTCGTCGTCCCCTTATGCCATAGTTTGTATATCTCAATTGTCAACAGAAGTCACATTTGTTTAAGCAAGTCAGTCATATCAGCTATGTTTTTTTAAAAGGCAGTAAATTAGGCTGAATGAACTGTTTCGCTGCCATCAAGGCTCCGCTGATAAGGTGTAGCAGTGGTAAGGATTCACTCCATGATGCTGAAAAGAAAGCTCTCATGTTGGGACAGCTTTATGTAGGCCCTAACAGTTTGTGGGCACCGTTTGTCACCATTATAGTGCAATTATTGCATTGTTTAGTGTTGTGTTGTGGCTTTGCTGGCATGCATCTAAACATATTTTTTGGGGTTTGCCCCACCACGGTTTACATACTAAACTTGCCGCTGCTTTCATGTTGGCAAAACAGTCTATGGCGCTGTCATACTGTGAGCTTTTAGTTTCTGTTGTCATAGGCTACCTAGCTTAAATGCTTGCAAGCCTAACTTCCTCGCATGGGCAACAATGAATCAGCTAAGTTAGCTAGCTAGTTAACGTGAGCCTTCTAGGCTACATATTGAACTTCAATCGTCTCAGGCCAGTGGCACAATATATGAATTTATGGTTAGATGAGAATTGCCATCATAATCATTGACCTGTACAATACCACAAGTCCAAATCCCCATCCCCATCCATGGCTTAGGAAAGGGACAATTTAGAGAGCTAGCTACTGCAGGACAACAACACAAGCAGACCAGAAACAGACACGTTTTTCTGACAATGACGCTTTGCGCTAGATGGGATTTGATTATTAGTGTGAAGCCTAATCTAAACTGGCCTCCCTAGGGGGCATTTTGCTGCGCCAGGACAACCCAACACAACTTCAGGGAAGTTAGAAACCAATATACACAGGCAGTTAGAAAAGCCAAGGCCAGCTTTTTCAAGCAGAAATTTGCTTCCTGCAACACAAACTCAAAAAAGTTCTGGGACACTGTAAAGTCCATGGAGAATAAGAACACCTACTCCCAGCTGCCCACTGCACTGAGGATAGGAAACTCTGTCACCTCCGATAAATCCACTATAATTGAGAATTTCAATAAGCATTTTTCTACGGCTGGCCATGCTTTCCACCTGGCTACCCCTACCGCGGTCAACAGCACTGCACCCCCCACAACTACTCGCCCAAGCCTTCCTCATTTCTCCTTCTCCCATGCAGTCTGGTTTCAGAGCTGGTCATGGGTGCACCTCAGCCACGCTCAAGGTCCTAAACGATATCGTAACCGCCATCGATAAGAAACAATACTGTGCTGCCGTATTCATTGACTTGGCCAAGGCTTTCGACTCTGTCAATCACCACATCCTCATCGGCAGACTCAATAGCCTTGGTTTCTCAAATGATTGCCTCACCTGGTTCACCAACTACTTCTCTGATAGAGTTCAATGTGTAAAATCGAAGGGCCTGTTGTCCGGGCCCCTGGTAGTCTCTATGGGTGTGCCACAGGGTTCAAATCTTGGGCCAACTCTTTTCTCTGTATATACATCAATGATGTCACTCTTGCTGCTGGTGAGTCTCTGATCCACCTCTACGCAAACGACACTATTCTGTATACTTCTGGCCCTTCTTTGGACACTGTGTTAACAGTCCTCCAGACGAGCTTCAATGCCATACAAGTCTCCTTCCGTGACCTCCAACTGCTCTTAAATACAAGTAAAACTAAATGCATGCTCTTCAACCGATCTCTGCCTGCACCTGCCCGCCCGTCCAGTGTAGTGATGCTGGTTCTGACTTAGAATATGTGGACAACTACAAATACCTAGGTGTCTAGTTAGACTGTAAGCTCTCCTTCCAGACTCACATCAAACATCTAGAATTGGCTTCCTATTTCGCAACAAAGCATCCTTCACTCATGCTGCTAAACATACCCTTGTAAAACTGACCATCCTACCGATCCTCGTCTTTGGCGATGTCATTTACAAAATAGCCTCCAATACCCTACTCAATAAACTGGATGCAGTCTATCACAGTGCCATCCGTTTTGTCACCAAAGCCCCATATACTACCCACCACTGCGACCTGTACGCTCTTGTTGGCTGGCCCTCGCTTCATACTCGTCGCCAAACCCACTGGCTCCAGGTCATCTACAAGACCCTGCTAGTTAAAGTCTCCCCTTATCTCAGTTCACTGGTCACCATAGCAGCACCCACCTGTAGCACACGCTCCAGCAGGTATATCTCTGGTCACCCCCAAAGCCAATTCCTCCTTCGGCCGTTTCTCCTTCCAGTTCTCTGCTGCCAATGACTGGAACGAACTACAAAAATCTCTGAAACTGGAAAAACTTATCTCCCTCACTAGCTTTAAGCACCAGCTGTAAGAGCAGCTCACAGATCACTGCACCTGTACATAGCCCATCTATAATTTAGCCCAAACAACTACCTCTTCCCCTACTGTATTTATTTTTCTCCTTTGCACCCCATTATTTCTATTTCTACTTTACTCTTTCTTCCACTACAAATCTACCATTACAGTGTTTTACTTGCTATATTGTATTTACTTCGCCACCATGGCCTTTTTTGCCTTTACCTCCCTTATCTCACCTCATTTGCTCACATTGTATATAGACTTGTTTTTCTACTGTATTATTGACTGTATGTTTGTTTTACTCCATGTGTAACTCTGTGTTGTTGTATGTGTCGAACTGCTTTGCTTTATCTCGGCCAGGTCGCAATTGTAAATGAGAACTTGTTCTCAACTTGCCTACCTGGTTAAATAAAGGTGAAATAAATAAATAAAACCCACAGTTGCGCTCAGCTCAACGCTGATTGGCTAATTATTATTATTATTATTTTTTATCAAGGGACGCCAAGTCAGGTCCGGCGTTATGTGCGGGCCTTTCAATAAAATATTGATAATTTATTTTAACGAGTCGCACGCTGACAGAAAGGCGCATCAATCTCAGTTAAGCCTAGAGCGAGCGAAACAGCGCCCCTCTGTCTCAGTATGTCTAGACCATGTATCTGATGCTGTCTGGACCAAAAGAGTATGGCATGTCATACTATTTCTGGCCAGACAGCATCAGATACATGGGCTGCTTTCTCTGGTGACAGTTGCAGCAGAGAGGAAGAGGTGAAGCCAAAATCCCTCGCCAAAATCTGTCCGGAATAAACTCAATGCGTTTCTATGGGCATAATATGCAGACCTAAACGTGTTGCCTGACTTCCCACCATTGGGATGAAGACCAGTGTTAGGGCGGAGACATGAGAAGCTCGTAATATATACAGATCTTTGGTTTCAGCCTCTTGCGAATTAGAAAGGAAACTTGGTGGGAGCACAGTGCACTGTTAGGATGCGAGATTCCCCTCAAATAAATTGATGTTTCGCCAAAATTATAGGCTATAATTACTCCTGTCTAAATAAAATCATTCAAAATACTTCACCAGGGAGCATGACTTAACCACAGAGGATCATTAGCTTCTTTTTTTATATAGCTGTGGATTGTTTTAAATCACAAGTGTGTAGACCTATGCCTATTTGGGAATCCCGCAATTTAGGTAGTGCGCATGGCAATAGGTCTAGCTGATTAAGTTGTGACTGTCAGTGATAACCATCTAAAATATGTGTGAAAATAATGTCTTGAGTATAATTTAAAATGTTGCATCAAGCGGAGGGGAGGGGTGTGTCTCTCTAGAATGCATGCACCCAGCTCTCCAGAATGCGCCCCGCTGTCTCCCGCCAATTCTTGCGCATTCATTGTTTCCTTGTATGAACCATTACGAGTATAGGAGCGTGCACACACAGATACCCCTACCTGAACTACTGCTTGCAAAAAATAGGAAAGTGCACATTTCTGATTGTCATAACGTCCACCACTAATAAACTGAGCTTCACAGTCATTTTTTCATCACCTCACACAGTGAGTCAATGAAGTTTGTTTTTTTAACATCCTTTGCGAATGATAGTTCCTCAGTATTTGAAAAGTATTTCCCGGCCGCGATAATCACCAAGCCTAGGTGTGAAAGAGGAAACTATAATCTGATGATTCGTCATAAAAAAAACAGCTGTGTGTCCCGAGTTCACTGGCAATGGAACAGTCATCCGATATGCTGTAATAGAAATAAGGCCATGCTCATGAAAAAAAAACATCTGTCCTCTCTCATCTTAAACGGCACCAACAGCCACTGGCGTGCACACATAGGAGATCCCGTGAAAAAACGTGCCCGCCAATGGAAATCAAAGGCCCATCCAACTGATTAATTCTGGCGCCGGCTGTGGGCCAAATGCTTGCTGGCGTCAATCAATCAAATGCTACAGTGGCAACATGTCATAGTCTTTTGGTCCAGACAGCATTAGATACATGGGCTACACATACCGAGACAAAGGGGCGCTGTTTCCCTTTGCTCGGTTGAATTCTCTGGTGAGATTCAGGCATTTGCGAATTGAAGGAAAATTATGAAAACAGGGAGACGAAAGATAAATGATTATATATATTGGTCAAATATTTAGGGAAGCCTGGCTTCCCTTGGCATTAATGAATATACACCACTGGTGAAGAGACTATAAATGTAGTTCACAGGAGGTTGGTGGCACGTTAATTGAGGAGGACAGGCTCTTGGTAATGGCTGAAGCGGAATAAGTGGTATGGGATCATATACATCAAACACATGGAAACCATGTGTTTGATGCCATTCCATTTGCTCCATTCCAGCCATTATTATGAGCCGTCCTCCCCTCAGCAGCCTCCACTGATTTAAGTCCATTTTCTTTTTTACTCAAACCATCTGCAGGCTGGATTGAATGGGCTTGCGGGCCCGCGGGCCTTGAGTTTGACACATGTGCCCTAACCTAACCTTACACTTAACCCGCAAACCTAACCCTCTAACCATCAATTAACATTTACCGAACCCTTAACTGTTACATCTGCCAGCTGAACATCTACTTCCTATTTTATGTTTTTGCTGATGTTTAGTGGTGGAAAAAGTACCCAATTGTCATACTTGAGTAAAAGTAAAGATGCCTTAATAGAAAATTACTCAAATAAAAGTGAAAGTCATCCAGTAAAATACTACTTGAGTAAAAGTCTAAAAGTATATCCCTGGATATCCAGGGCCAGATCAGAGGCAGTAGGGGTGACAATGGATGTTCACTTGATAAGTGGATGAATTTGACAGTTTTCCTGTCCTGCTAAGCATTCAAAATGTAATGGAGTACATTTCTTTAAGAATGTAGCAAAGTAAAAGTAAAAGTTGTCAAAAATATAAATAGTAAAGTAAAGTACAGACACCCCAAAAATCGACTTAAGTAGTACTTGAAAGTATTTTTACTTAAGTGCTTTACACCACTGCTGCTGTTACACTAATACTGAACAAGAAGGACTGTAAATTGGGTTGTAGGTTTCTTATTTTTTGGTTGATAAAATGTTTTATCATACCAATGAATACACCATGCTTAAAAATTATCCACTTGCACATTAAAACTTTGAATAAATAAAAGGTTTCAGTACAATTTAAATGACATGTTTTTCTCATTTGAGTCCACTACTGTACATTTCACTACTGTACATTTCCAAGAGATGGCACTGGAGAGTAAACTGTGGCAGTTTCTCTCTTGCCTCAGTAACTATCCCTTTTATATGTCCTAGTAGATATAGGAGATCCAGTGATTGAATGTACCCAAAATGCTTTGTAGGGGTTTGTATAGTATATGTTTAATATGATGTGCAGATAATATATATTAACAAGCTTTATCAATAACTACCGAATTGCGACTAACAAAACATGAATGAATGTTGAGTATGAGCAAGGAAAATTAAATACTGAGATACAATATAACATTTAAGCATAATTGTTTGGTAATTTACCTATTTATGAAATTCCTACCTTGCAATTATATTATCATCAAAAGGAATATAGCAGACACTTTACATATCCAAAGCTCTAGAAAAAACACTTTATACTGTAAAAGAAAACTCAACAACATAATAAATGTGAGACAGTGAGGAGGGGAAATCTTTTCCAGATAATCCTGTCAGTGCATTTAGAGGAGATGGTCATTGTGGAGTTGGGTGCGTTTCGACCAAGGAGGATAATCCCATGAGAAAACAGTCCTGCTCTCTCTCCTCTGGGGATCCTGGATAAATAATGTGTAATAGGAGGTGGCTGGGATTGGTTTAGTGAAGCATCTGGCCTTTAGCCTGGTTTACACGACCCACATGACTACACTAGGAAAGGCTGTGACAGGAGGCCTACGATAGCTGGTGTCAGCCAGACTACTTGGCCTATCCCAAGGGTCAAATATGTGTGTGTATCATTTTGATTACTTCAGGACCAATGTGTGTTTGTTGTAGTCTTAGTTTACTTGTTGAATTTATTTATTAGCTCAATTTGTCTTTGCTTTGGCTATTAGGTTTCCACAAACAAGTGGAGACATAACCATTGTAGATTTTGGTTATGAATACAGCAGTAACAATTCAGCCACAGCTCTGCAAGGGGAAATAAATGTTTGTTTTTGTTGTTGCATGCACTCTGATTCATCAATGCCATTGAAATGTCTTATTCATTTCTGGATTTCTACAGTATAACATCTCACCACAAACCTGTCAGAACTAGCCTTACAACTCATGTAGGTAATGGTGGGAAAAGGAAGCCAGGAATATTGTTAGTCGAGAGATTAACCTTTGATGCATCATTGCACTGTGGCACATGTGTGTGAGGGGGGAAAAGCGAAGATGCAGAAGGGAAATTACGTGCAAGATGGAGCAGGCTGATGGCCTGGGGGAAGAGGACAGAAAAGCCGGCAGGTTCGTCTGCGGGGCTTACCATCGGAATGTTAATCCTGCTAATGTATTACAGTTGGAGTGGAGGACCACAGTCTGGAACCATCCTGCAGGGCAGGAGCATCTAAAACCAGGAGGACGAGAAGGAGGTGGAAGTAGGGGGTGGAGGAGAAGGAGGTGGAAGGGGGAGGAAGGAAGAGGAGGAGGGAGGCAGACAGCAAGGCTTTTATTGCTGGAGAATTACACACAGGACCAGGCTAAAGTATGCAGAGGCTGCACCAAAACAATAGAGCATGTATTTTCTGTTATTGGGTGTGTGACAGAGAAAGCACACGTTCCCTGGGTTTTACTGGGGGTATAGTTGGACTAAATCCTCAAAATCATATTGAGTGGTAGAGTAGGATAAAGTAGATGCCCTAAAATCCACCCCTAAAACAGCAAGTTTCAGGCCTCAAGTAGATCCAAAATTGGGCTTACTGTGTCTGTGGCTTGCTCAGGTATGAGAGTCTGTGTGGTCCACCAATTCCCTGATCCCCCAGGGTACAGCATGTCAGCCATATCTTGTATTGCTCCTATTGTGAGTATTCAGATAGAGCCGAGACAGTGTCTCTACAAGCATCTTATTGAAAAGGAGGGGTTTAATCACATAATGGGGGATTAAACACAAACGAGGCATGTTATACGTCTTGTACATTGCCTTCGGGAAAGTATTCAGAGCCCTTGACTTTTTCCACATTTTGTTACGTTACAGCCTTATTCTAAAATATATATATTTTTTTTATCTACACACAATACCCCATAATGACAAAGCATAAACAGGTTTTTAGAAAATGTAGCAAACGTTTAAAAATAAAACAGAAATACCTTATTTACGTAAGTATTCAGACCTTTGCTATGAGACTCGAAATTGAGCTCAGGTGCATCCTGTTTCCATTGATCATCCATTAGATTTTCTACAACTTGATTGGAGTCCACCTGTGGTAAATTCAATTGATTGGACATGATTTGGAAAGGCACACACCTGTCTATGTAAGGTCCCACAGTTGACAGTGCATGTCAGATCAAAAACCAAGCCATGAGGTCGAAGGAATTGTCCGTAGAGCTCAGAGACAGGATTGTGTTGAGGCACTGATCTGGGGAAGGGTACCAAAACATTTCTGGAGCATTGAATGTCCCCAAAAACACAGTGGCCTCCATCATTCTTAAATGGAAGAAGTTTGGAACCACCAAGACTCTTCCTTAAGCTGGCCGCCCGGCCAAACTGAGCAACCGGGGGAGAAGGGACTTGGTTAGGGAGGTGACAAAGAACCCGATGGTCACTCTGACAGAGCTCTAGAGTTCCTCTGTGGAGACAGAAGAACATTCCAGAAGGATAACCATCTCTGCAGCACTCCACCAATCAGGCCTTTATGGTAGAGGGGCCAGACGGATGCCGCCACTCAGTAAAAGGCACATGACCTAAAGACTCTCAGACCATGAGAAACAAGATTCTCTGGTGTGATGAAACCAAGATTCAACTCTTTGGCCTGAATGCCAAGCATCACGTCTGGTTGGAACCTGGCACCATCCCTACGGTGAAGCATGGTGGTGGCAGCATCATGCTGTGAGGGTGTTTTTCAGTGGCAAGGACTGGGAGACTAGTCAGGATCGAGGGAAAGATGAACGGAGCAAAGTACAGAGAGATCCTTGATGAAAACCTGCTCCAGAGCGCTCAGGACCTCAGACTGGGGCGACGGGGGTGGCCCGTCAGGGAGTCCCTGACGGGGGTGGCCCGTCAGGGAGTCCAGGACCCAGTTGCACAGACCCAGGGCCCGAGCTTAATGATGAGCATTCTTACATAGGTATTTCTCTTGTCCAGATGGGATAGGGCAGTGTGCAATGCGATGGCGATTGCATTGTCTGTGGATATATTGGGGCGGTATGCCAATTGAAGTGGGTCTAGGGTGTCAGGTAAAGTGGAGGTGATATGATCCTTAACTCTCAAAGCACTTCATGATGACATAAGTAAGTGCTACAGGGCGAGAGTCATTTAGTTCAGTTACCTTTTCTTTTGTACAGGAACTATGGTGGACATCTTGAAGCAAGTGGGGACAGCAGACTGGGATAGGGAGAAATTGAAAATGTCCGTAAACACTCCAGCCAGCTGGTCTGCGCATGCTCTGAGGACGCGGCTAGGGATGCTTTAGATGTCACACGCTTAAATGTCTTAATCACGTCGGCCACAGAGAACGAGAGCCCACAGTCCTTGGGAGCGGGCCGCGTAGGTGGAACTGTGTTATCCTTAAAGCGGGCGAAGAAGGTGTTTAGCTTGTCCGGGTGCAAGACTTCAGAGTCCGCGACGTGACTGGTTTTCCCTTTGTAATCCATGATTGTCTGTAGACCCTGCCACATTTGTCTCGTGTCTGAGCCGTTGAATTGCGACTCCACTTTGTCTCTGTACTGACGTTTTGCATGTCGAATTGCCTTACGGAGGGAATAACTACACTGTTTGTATTCGACTATATTCCCAGTCACCTTGCCGTGGTTAAATGCTTTCAGTTATACGCAAATGCTGTCATCTATCCACGGTTTTTGGATTGGGTAGGTTTTAATAGTCATAGTGGGAACAACATCCTCTATACACTTCCTGATGAACTCAGTCACAGTGTTCGTGTATATGTCAATGTTATTCTCAGAGGCAACCCGGAACATATCACAGTCCGCGTGATCAAAACAATCTTGAAGCATGGATTCCGATTGGTCAAACCAGCATTGAATACACCTTAGCACAGGTACTTCTTGTTTGAGTTTCTGCCTATAGGAAGGGAGGAGCAGAATGGAGTCGTGATCTGATTTGCCGAAGAGAGGGCGGGGGAGGGCCTTGTAACCATCCCGGAAGGGAGAGTAACAATGGTCGAGAGTTTTTGAGGCATGAGTACTACAGGCAATGTGTTGATAGTACTTCGGTAACTTTTTCCTCAAATTTGTTTTGTTAAAATCCCCAGCTACAATAAATGCGGCCTCAGGATATGTGGTTTCCAGTTTGCACAAAGTCCAGTTTAGTTCCTTGAGGGCCGTCGTGGTATCGGCTTGAGGGGGAATAAACACTGCTGTGACTATAACCAAAGAGAATTCTCTTGGGAGGTAACACGGTTGGCATTTGATTGTGAGGTATTCTAGGTCAGGTGAACAAAAGGACTTGAGTTCCTGTACATTATCACAATCACACCATGAGTAGTTAATCATGAATGACACACCACCACCTTTCTTCTTCCCAGAGAGTTCTTTATTCCTGTCTGCACGATGTACTGAGAACCCAGCTGGCTGTATGGTAGGGGACAGTATATCCGGAGAGAGCCATGATTCCGTGAAACAGAGTATGTTACAGTCCCTGATGTCTCTCTGGATGGAGATCCTCGCCCTGAGCTTGTCTACTTTATTGTCCAGCGACTGAACATTAGCGAGTAAAATACTAGTAGCGGTGGATGGTGTGCACGCCTTCTGAGTTGGACTAGAAGTCCACTCCGAATACCTCTTCTCTGCCGGCTACGTCTTGAAGTGGTCTCTGGGATAAGTTCAGTTTCCCTGGGGGGGTAAAAACAAAGGATCCAATTTGGGAAAGTCATATTTCTGGTCGTCATGCTGGTGAGTTAACGCCGCTCTGATATCCAAAAGTAATTTCCAGCTGTATGTAATAACAAACAAAAAAAACATTCTGGACTAATAATGTAAGAAATAAAACACAAAAAAATCTAAATACTGCAAAATTGCTTAGGAGCTAGAAGCAGAGCTGTCATGTCTGTCGGCATCATCTGTATTCAGAACATAGAGTTAATTTCTTTGTAACACAACAAAATGTGGAAAAGGTCAAGGGGTGTGAATACTTTCTGAAGGGACTGTATGTAAGGTGCTGATACACTTCATAAACAGCTACAATGAAAACAGTATATCAATCCTCAAGCTTCTTAGTGGGCATGTATTTACAAGACATAAAAAACAAAACAATAAATCCCTCATGTTCCTCATTCACCTCCTCCCCTTTGATGCTTCCCGCATGAATCTGTCCTGTACAATGATGTTTAAATATGATACTGCTTTATGAACTGTTTGCCCATTTACACCACTGAATAATTATGTTGATGAGTAAAACTTTTAGGTTGGTTAATTGTGGATTTTTTTTTTTATTAGTTTGGAATTAAGATGTTTAAACCAGTGCTTAATCAATCTTTTAGAATATGGCTAGGGATGTTTTTCTAAACTAATTCATGCCCTTAATTGTTATAGTTTTGTCCATGAATTAATCATCACAATATATTGATTATACACTATTAGAGAGACTGTTGTTGCAGCTTCCAACTTCATGAATGATGACATAAACAGTGCTTTCGGGAGGTTTTCAGACCCCTTGACTTTTTCCACATTTTGTTAGGTTACAGCCTTGTTCAAAAATGTATTAAATTGTTTTTTCCCCTCATCAATCTACACACAATACACATAATCTACACATAATGACAAAGCAAAAACTTGTTTTTAGAGATGTTTGCTAATTTATTACAGATTAAAAAAAACATAAGTATTACTCAGTGCTTTGTTGAAGCACCTTTGGCAGCGATTACAGCCTTGAGTCTTCTTGGGTATGACACTACAAGCTTGGCACACCTGTATTTGGGTAGTTTCTCCCATTCTTCTCTGCAGATCCTCTCAAGCTCTGTCAGGTTGGTTGGGGAGCGGTGCTGCACAGCTATTTTCAGGTCTCTCCAGATATGTTTGATTAGGTTCAAGTCCAGCCTCTGGCTGGGCCACTTAAGGACAGTTTTGTCCCAAAGCTATTCCTGCGTTGTCTTGGCTGTGTGCTTAGGGTTGTTGTCCTGTTGGAGGGTGAACTTTCGCCCCAGTCTGAGGTCCTGCGCGCTCTGGAGCAGGTTTTCATCAAGGATCTCTCTGTACTTTGCTCCGTTCATCTTTCCCTCGTCTCCCAGTCCTTGCCACTGAAAAACACCCCCACAGCATGAGGCTGCCACCACCAAACTTCACCGTAGGGATGGTGCCAGGTTTCCTCCAGACGTGATGCTTGGCATTTAGGCCAAAGAGTTGAATCTTGGTTTCATCACACCAGAGAATCTTGTTTCTCATGGTCTGAGAGTCTTTAGGTCATGTGCCTTTTACTGAGTGGCGGCATCCATCTGGCCACTCTACCATAAAGGCCTGATTGGTGGAGTGCTGCAGAGATGGTTATCCTTCTGTTCTCCCGTCTCCACAGAGGAACTCTAGAGCTCTGTCAGAGTGACCATTGGGTTCTTGGTCACCTCCCTAACCAAGTCCCTTCTCCCCCGATTGCTCAGTTTGGCTGGGCGGCCAGCTTAAGGAAGAGTCTTGGTGGTTCCAAACTTCTTCCATTTAAGAATGATGGAGGCCACTGTGTTCTAGGGGACGTTCAATGCTCCAGAAATGTTTTGGTACCCTTCCCCAGATCAGTGCCTCGACACAATCCTGTCTCTGAGCTCTACGGACAATTCCTTCGACCTCATGGCCTTTCCAAAATCATGTCCAATCAATTGAAATTACCACAGGTGGACTCCAATCAAGTTGTAGAAAATCTCTTGGATGATCAATGGAAACAGGATGCACCTGAGCTCAATTTCGAGTCTCATAGCAAAGGGTCTGAATAATTATGTAAATAAGGTATTTCTGTTTTTTACTTGTAATACATTTGCAAACATTTCTAAAAACCTGTCATTATTGGGTATTGTGCGTAGATTGCTAAGGATTTTTTAATTAGATGTATTTTAGAATAAGGCTGTAACGTAACAAAATGTGGAAAAAGTCAAGAGGTCTGAATACTTTCCAAAGGCACTGTATGAATTAACAGACTTATTTTCAAATAATTGTCAACATATACAGTTGAAGTCGGAAGTTTACATACACTTAGGTTGGAGTCATTAAAACTCGTTTTTCAACCACTCCACAAATTTCTTGTTAACAAACTATAGTTTTGGCAAGTTGGTTAGGACACCTACTTTGTGCATGACACAAGTCATTTTTCCAACAATTGTTTACAGACAGATTATTTCACTTATAATTCACTGTATCACAATTCCAGTGGATCAGAAGTTTACATTCACTAAGTTGACAGCTTGGAAAATTCCAGAAAATTATGTCATGGCTTTAGAAGTTTCTGATAGGCTAATTGACATAATTTGAGTCAATTGGAGGTGTACCTGTGGATGTATTTCAAGGCCTACCTTCAAACGCAGTGCCTCTTTGCTTAACATCATGGGAAATCAAAAGAAATCAGCCAAGACCTCAGAAAACAAAATGGAGACCTCCACAAGTCTGGATCATCCTTGGGAGCAATTTCCAAACGCCTGAAGAAGCCACGTTCATCTGTACAAACAATAGTACGCAACTATAAACACCATGGGACCACACAGCCGTCATACCGCTCAGGAAGGAGATACATTCTGTCTCCTAGAGATGAACGTACTTTGGTGCGAAAAGTGCAAATCAATCCCAGAACAACAGCAAAGGACCTTGTGACAATGCTGGAGGAAACGGGTACAAAAGTATCTATATCCACAGTAAAACGAGTCCTATATCGACATTACCTGAAAGGCCGCTCAGCAAGGAAGAAGCCACTGCTCCAAAACAGCCATAAAAAAGCCAGACTACGGTTTGCAACTGTACATGGGGACAAATATTGTGCTTTTTGGAGAAATGTCCTCTGGTCTGATGAAACAAAAATAGAACTGTTTGGCCATAATGACTGTTGTTATGTCTGGAGGAAGAAGGAAGAAGAATTGGCTAAGGTGTATGTAAACTTCCGACTTCATCTGTAACTTCACATTAAGGTGTGGAACGTTCACTGGATTACAAGGAACAATAGCAAGTCTATTTCGCTCCAGTAGCTGACCCAATTTGAATCTCTTGCGCTGCCCACTTCTAAAGTGGATTCCTACTCAACTAAAGTGGAAAGCAACTCCATGACCTGGAAACAGCACGAACTAAGCCAGAAGGGGAAATCAATCTCCTAAAAAGAAAACAGAATCACTAAAGATAACAGTTACATCATTGATAATACACTCTTTTTTTTTTTTACAATGCAACGCTAGCTATTCTCACTTGGAATTTGAAAGGCATGCACTCTCTTTTTAAATGTTCCAGCTGTCTTGATATCCAAGAAAGAAACCATGTTGATATAGCAATGCTCCTAGAAACACACTTGCTCCAAAAGGACTTGCAAAGAATAGATAACCATTTATACAAACTGGCTGTTTTTTCATCAGCCCCAAACAACACTAAAGGTGTAATCATGATGACACATAAGAAACTCAAAATCACCATCTTGGGTGAAGGCGAAACCAAGATGTATCCATAATGGAAAGGAAATTGCCTTTATTAATGTGTACGCTCCAAATTCATATGATCCTAAGTGTGTTTATTCTCTGAACAGCATATTAATAGAATTAACTAAATTCCATCTGGTTATTGGGACAGACATGAATGCCATTTTGGACATGTGGGAGAAATCGTGTAAGAACAACTACAATCCACATGCAACCAAGGCCCTCCAGCATATACTCGCTGAATACAACCTCATTGATGCCTGGTGAGCACATAATCCTAAAGCAAAAGATTACACTTTCTACTCAAACAGGCATAAATCATTCTCACAAATCGATGTCATACTTTTATCTACACCTCTGTGGTCTTTAGTCAAGAAAATAGAAATTCGACATATGAGCTTGTCTGACCACCGAACATACTACTTCCAACTTAAAATGCCAGAATCTCCTACAATAACCATAAAATGGCGTTTCAACATCTCATTACTACAAAATCTTACATTCTGTGATCAATTTGAAATTGAACTAAATTAATTAATAATAATACATAAAAATTCAGTCGATGACCCCACGGATTCTATGGGATGCCACAAAAGGTTTTATTAAAAAGAATGCAACTGGGGGAACAAAATGGCGCAGTAGAGAGAACACGGTGTTTCAGCGAGCTCACGCGGTATTCGTAAATTTATATTCTTACATTAATCTCCTAGCTTGAAAAAGTGGTAGAATTGGCTAAATAAGTTACCTTACAATGAGTCTTGGCGACTATTTCTCAAAAATCTCCGACAACACGCCCAACAGAGCTACTAAGAAGTCGACCAAAACCGCCATCCGTGTAGATGCGCAGGAGGAGCTAGCTAACGTTAGCGAATCTAACAACATTGCGGATCCAGGCACAATGGACCTGGTGAATCAAAGGATGACGGATAACATTACTAAAGTGATCGATGTTAAGATAAGAACGGTCCTGGAAGCAATAGCAGGCCATTGAGCTGAACTACAGAGGGTTGTCAAACGTGTTGATGAGGCGGAAGGAAGAATTGCTACTGTGGAAACTTCAACTACATCCATGGACACTAAGATAAAAGCACTTGAGAAACAGGTGCGCGAAATGGCGGAGCACATTGACGACTTGGATAATCGAGGACGCAGATGCAATATACGTGTTGTGGGACTCCCGGAAAATTCTGAAGGGACACGTTCAGTAAAATTTTTTGAGGAATGGATCCCTGGCTACCTACAAATGGACACTAAGGCTGGTCGTGTGAAGCTAGACAGAGCACATCGCTCTCAAGCACCGATACCCGGTCCCAATCAGCGCCCACGACCAGTGGTTATAATGTTCCACAACTTTACCGACAAGCAGCGCGTCATGGATGCGGCTAGAAACATCGGTTCTGACGGTAGTCAACGTAAAGGTCCAAAGGTCTCATTCTTCAATGCGTTTGATGAGGTGAAGGCTCGACTCAAGTGAATGAAGATCGACTACGCACTGCTGTACCCGGCCACATTGAAGATTATGGTCAACGGATCGCCTAAAAAACTCTACACATCTGAAGAGGCTGCTGCGTTTATTGACTCTCTCGGGTAAATAACCTTAAGCTGCACCTCCGCAGCATTGGATAACGTCTTATCTTATTTTTAATCTGATCATGAAACAGTGGTGTAAGTTCTCATGTGCTCCTGTTCAGTAATATTCGTATCGTTATTATTTTTCTTGCTAAAGTAACTGCCGCCGTAGCTCAGACTGAGATATGTGTGAACCTATATTGGTGCCCATGCTTGGTTTTAGGTGGAAGAGCCTCAATCTTCTTCTATTGATTTTAATTTCCACATATATAAAGGATGAGGCTATTGAGTGGCAATGCGGACTTAAGAGTCTACATTGGAAAGTTGAAATCCCCTGCATGTTAGCTAGTGGGAAAACCCCCTTTTGGATCTTTTCATGTTTAATTTTTGGGTTTAGTATAGTTCGAGTTCAGGGTTCATATCGTTTGTTTACGCTCAGTGAGATAGAGGAGAGTTCAACACATGGAAAAAGGTACCACCCCATTTTTACAGTAGGATTCAGTCTGGATATTGAATGGTCAAAGCGCAATGGCAGGTAACAGACTACGTGTATGTACATGGAACATTAGAGGGAGCCATAACCCAAATAAAAGGAAGAAGGTACTGTCCTTTTTGAAAAAAGAAAATATTGATATTGCCCTGTTACAAGAAACTTATTTGAATGATAAGGAGCATCTGAAATTACAACAAGGGGGGTTTGGTCAAGTGTTTTTCTCATCATTTACATCCAGAAGTACAGGTGTAGCAATTCTTGTGAAAAAGAACCTACCACTTAAGGTCTTGAAGTGTGTGAAAGATAAATTGGGTCGCTTTGTTATAATTAATGGTACTTTACAAGGGCAGAGCATTTCCATAATGAATATTTACTTCCCCCCTGCCCACCCCCCTGACTTCCTCACTAAGGTATTTCTAGACTTTTCAGAATTAAACTCAGACACTGCAGTGGTTGGAGGAGATTTTAATTGTTTGTTGAACCCCCTTATTGATAAGCTTCCCAGTGGTATAGCCTCACTCTCTCCTCAAGCTAAGTCACTTACAGCTATTTGTGATGATCTGGGGTATGCTGATGTTTGGAGAGCTTTTCATCCCTCCAACAGAGAGTTCACTTTTTTCTCTGCACCTCATGGATGTCAGACTAGAATAGACTACTTTTTTATGCCCAGGACGTCGCTGCAGTCGGTTTTATCCGCTAGGATAGGAAGCATAGTCATATCTGATCATGCGGAGGTGATCCTGGACATAAAACTCAACGGGGCATTCAATCAGTCAAGAGATTGGAGGTTGAATACAACCATTCTTAAAGACCATACATTCACATCATATTTTATTACAGAGTTTAAAGCATTTTTCTCTATTAACTCTCAATCAACAGATAACCCCCTCACTCCTTTGGAAAACCTGTAAGGCGTACGCCAGGGGTCTGATTATGTCATACACAGCCACTAAGAGGCGGAAAAAGCGTGAAAAGCAAAAAACACTAGAGGGTGAATTAGGAACTAAAGAGAAGGACTACATTAAAACTCCCACTCCTGCCCTATTAAAGGAAATATCAGTCATTAGATCAACGTTGGACTCCCTCCTAACACAGGACGCTGAAAAGAAAATGAGATTTGTCAAGCAAAAGCTATATGAACATGGCGATAAGCCAGGAAAGTACTTGGCGTACCTAGCTAAAAAGAGAGCTGACTCACAGTCAATTGCGGCTATTACTGATTCTGATGGCAATCATTTATATGAAAATAAATTGATAAATGACTCATTTAAGAAATTCTATGCAAATCTTTATGCCTCAGAACTGCCAAATGACGCACCCAAGTTAATGGAGAACTTATTTTCTAAGATTGAGCTCCCTACTATCTCCGAAGAACAGAGGTCTCTCCTTAATGCCCCTATTACTGAGGAAGAGATAATGTCCGCAATTAAGAATCTGCAAAACGGTAAGGCCCCAGGACCGGACGGGTTTTGTAGTGAGTTCTATAAAGAGTTCCATGGCCTGATCCTTGAGCCATTGCGTGATATGTTTAACCACTCATTTTCAAATGACCAGCTCCCCCAAACGCTGCGAGAAGCCAACATATCACTTATTCCCAAAAAGGGAAAATGTCCGGAGTCTTGTTCCTCGTACAGACCAATTTCCCTTCTGAATGTGGATAGAAAATTGCTTTCTAAATTCTAGCCACAAGATTAGAGGACTCACTGCCACTAATTGTGAAAGGAGACCAAACTGGCTTCATTAAGGGACGTAGGTCATGTAACAATGTCAGACGGCTTCTTAATGTAATTGAAGTCTACCAACGAAGTGCTATGGATGGTCTTGTGCTCTCCCTAGATGCTGAGAAAGCATTTGATCGTGTGGAGTGGTCTTACCTATTCTTTGCTCTAAATAAATTTGGTCTGGGGGACAACTTTATAAAATGGGTGAAAGTTTTATATGATGATCCTCAGGCTGCTGTCCTTACTAATGGACTACGATCAAATAGCTTCCCTATACACAGAGGTACCAGACAGGGCTGTCCTTTGTCCCCCCTCCTATTTGCACTTGTTATGGAACCACTGGCCGAGGCCATCAGGGTAACGCCTGCTATACAGGGGCTGCTCATTGGTGATGTTCACCATAAAATAAGCTTGTATGCTGATGATGTCCTGATATCCATTTCTAATCCCGAGACTTCAATCACATCTCTTCTTAATATTATTGAGTTATTCAGCGAATTCTCAGGCTACAAGATTAACCTAACTAAATCAGAGGCTATGCCACTTGGTAACCTTCACTCTGTACCTAATACTTCTCCCCCCTTCCCTTTTAAATGGTCTCCCTCAGGTTTTACGTATCTGGGTATATTTGTAACTCCTAAATTCCAACAAATGTACAAAGCCAATTTTGTTCCCTTGTTCGACACAATAAGACAGGATCTGGAGCGCTGGAACTCTCTTCCGATTTCATGGTTGGGTAGAATATCCCTCTTGAAAATGAACATTTTACTTAGGCTACTCTACCCAATCCAAATGATCCCAGTATTACTCTCCAATAAGGTAATAAAGGATGTAAATGGATGGCTAAGTTCCTTTATATGGAGTAAACGCAAGCCAAGACTTAATATGGCAATATTGCTGCTGCCAAGTTCTATGGGTGGCTTGGATCTGCCCAATATCAGGTTCTATCAGTGGTGTGCCCACCTATGTTATATTTCAGACTGGATCACAAACGATGACTCCTCTATTTGGTTAGACATTGAGACTTCTCTTTCAAAATACCCTTTACAGGATCTTTTGTTTTTCACAAATTTCAAGTCTGTAAAAGATCATTGTAACAACCCCATTACACTTAACACACTCAAAGTATGGAGGTCAGTTCAACGTTTCCTGGGAAGGTCCAAACTAACCTCTGCTCTTACCCCAATTCTTAACAACCCAGATTTTGCCCCAGGATTGCTGGATGCTGGCTTTAACGTTTGGCTTAATAAGGGCATACGCAGACTAAATGACTTATTTGCGGATAAGATTTTATTGTCATTTGAGCAGATGGTCGAGAAATATCAACTCCCAAAGCAGGACTTTTTCCGTTTCCTACAAGTAAGACATTATATTCTGAAGAGCACCACCTTAATTGGCAACCCTGATATGTCTGTCATTGAAAGAATGCTTTTTTTCCCACAAAGGAAAATGTCTGTAAGTCTGTTTTATGATGCTTTAAGGCCCTTTTCTGCTGTCGATACACAGAGGGTGAAGCAAGTGTGGGAGAAAGAACTGTCTGTTACTATTGACGAAGAGATGTGGGAGGACATTTGGAAATATGCAAAAACAATATCTATATGTAATCGTACTAGAGCAATTCAATTAAGAATAATACACCGATTGCATATATCCCCAAATCGCAGACATGCTTTTAGCCCCTCTTCCTTTAGCCCCTCTTCCTCAGTGTCTTAAATGTAAAACTGATACAGGCACCCTAACACATTGTTTATGGTCATGTACCAAAATACAAAGATATTGGTCTGGTGTTCTGCAAGAAATTGAAAAGATCCTAGGGGTCGATCTAGAATTGGACCCAGTCTCTCTACTGTTAGGTCTCCCTAGTAGGCATGTAACTTCTGTGGGTAAGAGGAGGCTTTACAACATCCTCACCTTCGCAGCGAGGAAAAATATACTTTTACAGTGGATTAGTGATAAGGTTCCCTCTATTAAAGATTGGCATAAGATACTATTTGAATGGGTGCTGCTGGAATATCTGACATGTACATTGCATTCTAAGACAGATCAGTTCTACAAAATATGGGAACCTTACCTAAATTACCTAGAACCTGAAGTATCAGCTATTATGCTGCAAGGATTCTCTTAGAATGGTGATCTATGTATTTCAGAATTACACTGTACGTTCCATGTGGGGAACTCAACTTCTTGGTTTAAACTGAGCTTTTTTTTTTTTTTTTTCTATTTTTTCTATATATTTTTTTATATTTCTGTTTATGTTTGTTTAAAATGTATGTATTGAGAGACGCAATGAGGGGGATGGGGTGAGAGAAGCGGGGAGAGGGAAATGGTGTGTGTGTGTGTACGTGCGTGCATACATACGGATATGTGTAAGTGAGTGTTTTTTTTTGCCTTGTCTTTGTTGTTGTATCTCTTAATATGAGTGAAAATTGTGATACTCCAATAAAAAATACTGTTACAAAAAAAGAATGCAACTGCATTTGCATCTGGGTTGAATAAATCACAATGAAATAAGATGTGTTAGAGCATTCTCAAGAAACACTCTTTTCAGACCAGGTAGCTATTACTCTTTCCAAAGTCAAAACACAACTTGATTTATTCATAAGACATAGATTTGAATTTGCCATCCATCAATTTAGACACAAATCGAATCAAATACGGTACAGAGTCAATGTGTCAATGTGCGGGGGCACCGGTGTCGAGGTAATTGAGATAATTATGTACATACAGGTAGGGTTGTTAAAGTGGCTATGCATAGATAATAGCAGAGAGTAGTAACAGCTGTAGTAACAGCAGTAGAAGCTGTTTAGAAGCCACATGGACCTAGAATTGGCGCATCGGTACCGCTTGCCGTGCGGTAGTAGAGAGAACAGTCTATGACTAGGGTGGCTGGAGTCTTTGACGATTTTTAAGGCCTTCCTCTGACACCACCTGGTATAGAGGTTCTGGATGGCAGGAAGCTTGGCCCCGGTGATGTACTGGGTCATATGCACTACCCTCTGTAGTGCCTTGCGGTCGGAGGCCGAGCAGTTACCATACCAGGCAGTGTTGCAACCCGTCAGGATGCTCTCGATGGTGCAGCTGTAAAATCTTTTGAGGATCTGAGGACCCATGACAAATTATTTCAGTCTCCTGAGAGGGAATAGGTTTTGTTGTGCCCTCTTCACGACTGTCTTGGTGTGCTTGGACCATGTTAATTTGTTGTTGATGTGGATGCCAAGGAACTTGAAGCTCTCAACCTGCTCCACTACAGCCCCGTCGATGAGAATGGGGGCATGCTTTGTCTTTTTCCTGTAGTCCACAATCATTTCCTTTGTCTTGATCACGTTGAGGGAGAGGTTGTTGTCCTTGCACCACATGGTCAGGTCTCTCACCTCCTCCTTATAGACTGTCTCATCGTTGTCAGTGATCAGGCCTACCACTGTTGTGTCATCAGCAAACTTAATGATGGTTTTGGAGTTGTGCCTGGCCGTGCAGTCAAGAGTGAACAGGGAGTACAGGAGGGGACTGAGCACGCACCCCTGAGGGGCCCCCGTGTTGAGGATCAGCGTGGCGGATGTGTTTTTACCTACCCTTACCACCTGGGAGCGGCCCGTCAGGAAGTCTAGGATCCAGTTGCAGAGGGAGCTGTTTAGTCCCAGGGTCCTTAGCTTAGTGATGATTTTTGGGGGCACTATGGTGTTGAACGCTGAGCTGTAGTCAATGAATAGCATTCTCACATAGGTGTTCCTTTTGTCCAGGTGGGAAAGGGCAGTGTGGAGTGCAATAGAGATTGCATTGTCTGTGAATCTGTTGGTGCGGTATGCAAATTGAAGTGGGTCTAGGGTTTCTGGGATAATGGTGTTGATGTGAGCCATGACCAGCCTTTCAAAGCATTTCATGGCTACAGACGTGAGTGCTACGGGTCAGTAGTCATTTAGGCAGGTTACCTTAGTGTTCATGGGCACAGGGACTATGGTGGTCTGCTTGAAACATCTTGGTATTACAGACTCAGACAGGGAGAGGTTGAGAATGTCATTGAAGACACTTGCCAGATGGTCAGCGCATGCTCGGTGTACATGTCCTGGTAATCCGTATGGCCCAGCGGCCTTGTTGACCTGTTTAAAGGTCTTACTCACATCGGCTGCGGAGAGCGTGATCACACAGCCACCAGGCCATGTACTGGGGCCAAGCTTCCTGCCATCCAGGATCTCTATACTCGGCAGAGGAAGGCCCTAAAAATTGTCAAAGACTCCAGTCACCCAAGTCATAGACTGTTCTCTCTGCTACCGCATGGCAAGCTGTACCGGAGTGTCAAGTCTTGGTCCAAAAGGCTTCTACACCCAAGCCATAAATCTCCTGAACAGCTAATCAAATGGCTACCCAGACTATTTGCATTGTCCCCCTCCCCCCCACCCCCTCTTTTACGCTGCTGCTACTCTCTGGTTATTATCTATGCATAGTCACTTTAACTCTACCTACATGTACATATTACCTCACCAACCTGTGCCCCCGCACATTGACTCTGTACTGGTACCCCCTTTATATAGCCTCGCTACTGTTATTTTACTGCTGCTCTTTAACTATTTGTTATATTTACTTTTATTTTTTACTTATCTATTTTTTCTTAAAACTGCATTGTTGGTTAAGGGCTTGTAAGTAAGCATTTCACTGTAAGGTGTTCGGTGCATGTGACAAATAACATTTGAGTTGATGGTCTTTTTAACATTTTGGAATCAATTAGGTCCACTCCTGCTCAAAATGTTTAATACAGCTGTTCACAAATGTTCATTTGGGAGATATGTGAATACAGCACTAATTTACATTTTATAAAAAAGGTAAGTATCTTTACTTTGAAAAACACATATGAAACTGTTATCCAAAATGTTGTCGTCCTGTCTCGAGACCATGGACCGTCTTTGCTATTTTTATTATCTATGAAACCCCTGGCCCAGGCAATTCATAAATTGAAAGAAATAACACACATTTCCCACAAATCTACTGATCACTTCATCTCATTATATGCAGACGATATTTTACTATATCTGGACAATTTATCTCAATTACTCCCAAATGCGTTGAAGATCACAGATAAATAAATGATCTGGGCTCTCTATAATATATAAACGACTTTTGGAAAGCTCATATTCTGAGCTAGCCATTAAAAAATATGGTCCACAGATCTAATTGAATCTGAACAACCCTTTAACTCGAACAGAATATGGATAAATATGACCTTGGCACCCGGTAATCCGAACAATCAATTTATACAGTTTAAGTTTGTTCACAGACTGTATTTATCCAAGGAAACATTTTACAATGAAATTGGCTCCAACTCCCAGCTGTTCACTGTGTCTCCTAAATCATATGATGTGGGAGTGCCCTGCAGTTAAATGCTTCTGAGTCAAAGTTACAAAATTCATTTTGAAGTGCATACATTTAATATTCAATGCTTTGCATCTATTATGTTACTAAAGGACGATAGCCCCTTGAATCTCTCAATCAATCAGATAAGATTACTGCTGGCAGGCAGCACTGCTACGAACATGGCTCCCGGGTGGGGTGGGAGGGAGGATTGGGACTGAAGGGAGGAATGGGTTTGGGTTATCTTTGTATGCATTTTTTTAATTGTTTTTGTACCTGTAACCCAACCTCTGAAAAAAAATACTACATTAAAGCTGGTCACAGAAAATGTTTACTTATCAAAATAGATAGGATCTTCAAACCATGGAAAGGGAACCACCTGTCCATCTATGGGAAAATTACCCTGATTAATTGTCTAGTGATATAGCAGTTTACATATCTATTAATGGCTCTACCAACTCCAGGGGAAGTCATGTGAGCAAATAATAATACATTTTATTTGGAATGGCAAACCAGATAAAGTTAAATGGGTATATTTATATAATGAATATGAGTTTGGATGGTTAAAACTATTAAATATCAAGGCATTAAAACTCTTTCCTAACGCTTCTATTTAACCGAAACTGTATCTAAATCCAAACTGATTTTCCAGTCAGCTACTAAGAGAGGCACATCTGATGTTTAAAACGGGGGCTCTTAGATGTTATACTGAATAAAACCATCCCTTTGTGGTGGAATGACAATGGAACCCTGTTTAAAGTATCCCCTTTTTTAAACGAAGCCATACAATTCTAATTGTATCCTCCAGAAGAGGCACAACACATATTACAGCAAATAATATGGCTAAACTCTAATGTACTGATAGTGGATAAACCAATTTTCTTGAAGATAATTTATAAGGAAGGTATCATGTTTATGAATGACATTGTAAACAAAGATGGTAAAATTTTGTCACACAAGCAATTTATCATAGTGTATAGAGATACAAAATACAAATACAATATACAAAATTGGAAGAGACAATTACTTGAAAGAGAAAGGAATGAATTATTTTGTCTTCAACCAATTAGAAATCATAATGACCAATATACTGAGTATACTATGACCAATAAAATTTGATTTGATTTGATTTACAAACACCTGCTCATTACATGATATACACTATATATACAAAAGTATGTGGACACCCCTTTGCTGACTGGTGTATAAAATCGAGCACACAGCCATGCAATCTCCATAGACAATCATTGGCAGTAGATTGGCCTTACTGAAAAGCTCAGTGACTTTCAACGTGGCACCGTCATAGGATGCCACCTTTCCAACAAGTCAGTTCGTCAAATTTCTGCCCTGCTAGAGCTGCCCCAATCAACTGTAAGTGCTGTTATTGTGAAATGGAAATGTCTAGGAGCAACAACGGCTCAGCCGTGAAGTGGTAGGCCACACAAGCTCACAAACGGGACTGCCGAGTGCTGAAGTGCGTAACGCGTAAAAATTGTCTCCTCGGTTACAACACTCACTACCGAGTTCCAAACTGCCTCTGAAAGCAACATCAGCACAAGAACTGTTCATCGGGAGCGTCATGAAATGGGTTTCCATGGCCGAGTAGCCACACTCAAGCCTAAGATCACCATGCGCAATGCCAAGCATCGGCTGGAAGGGTATAAAGCTCGCCACTATTGGACTCTGGAGAAGTGGAAATGCATTCTCTGGAGTGATGAATCACGCTTCACCATCTGGCAGTCTGACGGACGAACATGGGTTTGGCGGATGCCAGGAGAACGCTACCTGCCCAAATGCATTGTGCCAACTGTAAAGTTTGGTGTAGGAGGAATAATGGTCTGGGGCTGTTTTTCATGGTTTGGGCTAGGCCCTTTAGTTGCAGTGAAGGGAAATCTTAACGCTACAGCATACAATGAGATTCTAGACGATTCTGTGCTTTCAACTTTGTGGCAACAGTTTGGGGAAGGCCCTTTCCTGTTTCCTGTGACATTGCGATCGTGCACAAAGCGAGGTCCATACTTCCATTTTTTATTTAACCTTTATTTAACTAGGCAAGTCAGTTAAGAACAAATTCTTATTTACAATGACGGCTTACTCCCTGACCTCAACCCCATCGAACACCTTTGGGATAAATTGGAACGCCGACTGCGAGCCAGGCCTAATCGCTCAACATTAGTGCTTGACCTCACTAATGCTCTTGTGGCTGAATGGAAGCAAGTCCCCGCTCCAATGTTCCAACATCTAGTGGAACTATACCACGTAAAATTCAAGAAAGTTAGGAACAGATTTGCAATGTCCTAATACCATGGCACCGGGTTTATGAACTGACATAGAAAATAACAATTGACGCATCAATCCATTCTTTTCAATTTAAGCTATTATATAAAATTCTCACTACAAAAACAATTATCCGAATATGGGGCATTGAATAGTCAGCCCTGTGCAGACTCTGCCACGAGGAAACAGAATCAATAGAGCATCTCTTTTGGTACTGCCTTCGGTGGCTTGTCTTTGGAGTCAGGTCCTGGAATCGTTGTCATGTCATAATATCAGGGCGCGGTTGGACCTGCAAACTGTATTGTTGGGGATTTGAAGAACCACATTCAGTCAATTGGAAATATAATTGTGCTCTTGGGTAAAATGTTTATTTTTAGGGCAATTTCAGCAGAAATGTTGCAGATGGGGAGGTTCAAATCCCTAGTGAGACACCATGGTAGAATGTAGGGATGTATTGAAAGAGGAAATTGTAGAATGATAATTTACTGGGAAAGATGGGTTGAACTGTGGCTATCAGAAGGTTGGAATTAATGAGTGTGGGAATAAATATATACACAGTATAAATGTTTGAGGTCCTCCAATCAGGGGTAAGGGTGGGGATGTGATTATTGTATGTTTTGCTTTTAGTTATTTATGTTTTCTATTTTGGTTTTATGCTGTGAGCGGTGTGTGCTGGTCCTGGTCGTTATTGGTGAGATTGCTTCCGTCGGGTGAGACTTGGTCCTTCCCGGCCTTGGAAAATGCCTTTGGGCCGGGGACGGGGGCTTCGACACGCCGGCATCTCGGGGTGGGGTGGGGGCGAGTGCACCCACGGACCAGAGAAGCCACTAATGTGAGCGACCATTCATATTGTCTTTGTATTGTATTGAGTTGTTGTTGTTTTAATAAAAATAAATAAACATCGCTGGGAGCATTCCTCCCATCTTGATCAATTTTTATTGTTAATAAGTTTGAAAAGCTATCTCAACATATTTTAATTTCTTTAATCCTCTTTGCAAACATACTGTTAAAAAAATAAAATAAAGCTGAGATTCCTTCCCCATTCTGTTTGTATTATTAACACTAATTACCATGATAGTACTTTCTGCTGAAATCCAAATTACAATTTTAATTAAGTCAGGGTTTCCCAAAGTCGGTCCTGGGGGCCCACCCTTGGTGCATGTTTTGGTTTTTGCCCTAGCACTAAACAGCTGATGCAAATAACTAACTCATCATCAAGCTTTGATTATTTGAATTCAGCTGTGTAGTGCTAATGCAAAAACCAAAACGTGCACCCAGGGAGGCCCCAGGACCGATCCTGAATTGTCACTCTTGCTCATTACTTTAATCATAGACAAAGGTGGAATAATGATATGTAATTAAATCATAGTTCCCAACGAGGTATGCAATTAACAAATTAGTTAACACAGGATACCTGGAATGGATACTGATATTACATTCTACACCATTCATAGTATATGGCTTTTTAATAACACATTTTCATTATTGTTCTCTAATTACAGATATTTGGTGTAAGAGATGTTCAATAACAACACACCTCTCTATTTCATGATAACATCTCTCTAGCAATACCGTTGCATATGTACCTTATCGATTTTGGACACAGGCGGTCATAGCGCCTTAGATCAAACAAAATGTTCAACACATTGACGTCCGTAGGCTACCCAGAGAGCTTATCATCGTCATAAAATGTGATGATTGATTCTTCATCAGTAATAAATGCAAATATTCTTTCATAATCTTTATTATTCTTTCCACTACCACAGAGAGACTGTAGGCAGTCCTGGATATTTATAGTGGGTAAAAGGAGATGTGGATTGCTTAATGCTAAACTGTTGTTGACTGTAATTCAAGTGATATTGGTCCCAAGGAAGTTGAAGTGACAGATAAATTAGAACCTACTGATGTTGCTGAACTTCTTGACGCTGAAATGCATGCTTGAACTAAATGTGTTCATGATATATGGGCCCTTGAAATATTTTACTGGGATATATATAGGATACTGTCAGAGTACACAAACAGTTATTCTATTCATTCCCTCTGTATTCTCAAAGGTAATCGTTATTACTTGAAGTTGTATGGATTTTTCCAGACTATGGCTTTGGAACATTGTGAATGTGTTCTCTTTGTGCTGGGCAGTGTGAACAAATGGGAATGGGTTGTTTGCCCCACATATTGATTCTATGTGTTGTGTGGAGGGGGAGACCAAATACTGTGACTGCTCCACCTCACTCCACAGACAACTGTAGTCCCATGGACAGGCTCTTTGGACTGCTGGGAGAAGAGACAGATTTATACACACAGAGTTGTGTTGTTGAAAAAGTAGCCGTTAATAAAGAACTACACATATAGTTGCGATGTTAAAATAATTGTTTCCTTGTCTGCCTTGTAGTTCTAAGATAATAACTCCATTGCTTTATGCCTGCCCGTTTGAGAGACTGATGTCTAACATTGTAGATATTAACTAGAAAATAGTAAGCCTAGGCAGAAAGGAACAACTAAAATGTGAAAATGTAATTGTTGTAAAAGGCTGCTTTGCCACAAGCTGGGCGTCCCAGGCTCAGCCGACAGTCCCCTTGGTGAGTCCGCAGGGACTCCTCCTGAAGGCTTACATAATGTTGGCACTGGCCACAGAGATCTAAGGCACGGCCCCAAGAATTCCTCCTATTACGTTTAGGTCAAACGTATCATTGACCAGGCAGCAGGAACATCTATATCTCTCCATCTCTCTCCAGTCCCCACGTCCCCTGTTGCATAACGTTGCCAGGGATGTGAGACAGCGTTTCCATGGCGTTGACGTTTGCTCAAGGGGAACATTGTGTGTAGGACCTGTTTATCACTCAGTCTAATGTCATAGAACACAGTGGAGGCTGCTGAGAGGTGGACAGCTCATAATAATGGCTGGAACGAAGCAAACACATGGAAACCATGTGTTTGTATTTGATACTATTCCACTCCACTCCAGCCATTACCACGAGCCCATCCTCCCCAATTAAGGTGCATCCAACCTCCTGTGATAGAACATAGACGAAGTCATGCAGTACCTGTAAGGAAAACTGGTGACTTTCTTTCAATAGTACTCACTTTTAGCCCATGTGTTGTTCATAAAAACAGATCATTTTTATTATGTTAATGAGACAAAGCAGGCTACACCAGGAAAAAAGGCTTGTTTTATAACAACTGCACTCTTACATACATTTTTACAGTCATGGACTCCCTTTTTATAACACCACACAAATCTATATATTCAATGGCTTTTTTAGACTTTTCTTTAAAAAGGTTCTGATTTTGGATATTATTTCTTCTGATTGAGACTACGTTGTGCTAGCTCCTCTCTCCTTTCTGATCTGACCTTTGACACCTGACCTTCTGAGGGGATTGGAATTCATAACAAAATTACAATTCCTAAAGGAGGTACTCATAGTACATCAACCTAGGGTCTGCTCTTGAAGAACATGCTTTTCTCATCTCCAAAGTACTACGTTTCATAGATAGTTTTGTCACATACAAAACAAAAAAAGTCCATTATATACATCCTCATATTGAAACCACAGGTCATTTTCCCATGATGGTGGCAAGCGTCACAATGATTTCATGTTTGGCCAAGATGTTGACCACCAGTGCAGTTGAAGCATCCAGGTTTTCTTCATTTTAAATTCACTCTAGTCATGCAGTCCCAAAAAAATGATATTGGATTAAACTTAGAAATCCTTTTTGACAGTTGGTCGGTTCAGCGACAAAGTCTCAGCGTATTTGAGAGAGTTCTTTGAAGCGTGGTGGTCCATCAGGGGATTTTCTTCTAACTGTTAAAGCTTATTCCTGTTGTGTAGCATCAGTTAGACAAACAGCGTCTTGTTAACCAGTCCATGGTGATGACGATGTGTGCAGTTAACTCTGATTCACTGATGGAGCATAGCAGGGACCGGGAGGAAGAGAGGGAGAGGGGGGCAGTGGGTCTGAGAGGTTGGGGGGTACAGGGCAGGCTGGGTGGGAGTGGGTACATGTCTTCATACCGGCCGGTCCACTGCATACTGGCAAGGGCTTAGGTTGGACACTGTGCTTTGCACGGCTGGGTAGGCAAAGTTGGCGTGCTGCTTGGCCTTCAGTCGGAGGCTGGCCAGGCTGGAGTTGCAGGTGTCTCTGTACATGTAAGGACTTGCGGTGGAGGCGTAAGGGCAGGTAGCGGCAGTGACCGCCACCGAGTTCAGCGTGGAGGTATTGAGGTTGCCCAGGTTGCCCAGGTTGTTGAGGCCCGAGCCGGGCACCCCGGCCACCGCCGAGGGCACCATGGAGGAGGCCATGTTCATGGAGGGGATAGAGCTGGGGGAGGAGAACATGGGCTGGGATGACAGGGGACTGACATTCATGGAGTTGAAGAAGGGGAAGCTCTTGGCTGACAGTGGGCTGCTGGCCAGACTCTTGGTGGCCCAGTTGTTGTATGAGTAGCCAGAGTACATGTCATCATAGGGCTGCATTAGTCCATTGAACTGGGCACCGAAGCCGTTTTTACACAGCTCAGCCTGTTGGTTCCTCTCCCTCTTCCTCCATTTGGCACGGCGGTTCTTAAACCATACCTGAGGGAGAAGGACAGAAAAGGGACAAAAGGAAAATAAATATGGGCTTTTCTTTTCAACCTAATCTGAGGTGGTAAAAATAGTTCTGAAACAAAATAACATTTTGGTTTGCAATGGCTGACACTATGATTCCTTTCAAATAGTTTAGGCAAGATTCAGTATACTGTAGCTGCAGACTTTTTAAAAGAAAGAATAATCTGGGAAACTAAGTTGAAGTGTATAATCAAACAGTCATATTAGCCATGATTTATTAAAACAAATTATTCACTTATTTGAATTATGAGCTCCCAGTGAAAGAAATGTCAAGCTGGAGCGGTCTTCACATTTTGTAATTTTAAGGTCCTATTTTTGGAGGGTATAAAACGGATTAAAGTTTTAATGGCAAATCTAAAATGAAGGTACTTAATTCAGTTCCCAATTGGGGAAATATGAATTTGTCCCTGAGCGTTCATTTTGTGGTGGAACTTTTTCTTTATTCTCATAAAGACTTCAAAACTAATTGAGAAGCAAAATACCTTTATTATAAGAATCCAATACAAAAATGATATAAAACGGACTGTATAAATTTAAAAATATAATTGTATTAATCTAAATAATATTATTCACATTTTAGTTATTCGAATAAAAATTATTTAAAAAGCCACCAACACTTCTGCGGCTAACTCATCTCCCTTCCTCATCTAATACTGCTGTGCCAGGCATACAGTATCTAATCCAAACCCTTAGTCTGTGTGTGCCAGCCGGCAGAACAGGCATCTGTTGTGATAGTAATAGAATGCTCTGGACTATTAAACGTGTGGGTACAGTGTATATAGCAGTGAGTTTTCCATGGTACCCATTGACAGTAGGGGAAACCCCACTGTTGAGGAAGATTTCTCTCTCCTTTTAACATGACTCTGGGGCAATGTTGTTTAGGTGTTCATGGAAACATCTGAATGTCAAATGGTAGTTGGATGGGGGGGGTGGCAAACCTTACCTCACTTCCCTAAAACTGTCAAATGACTGACACAATCAGACACTCGCTGTATCCTAAGTACCCACGTTCATTGCTTACAACTCTGCTAAAATCTATTTCAGACTAAATCAGAATTCAGACAAGCTCTGACATATTTCATATTATACATTTCATTTTATAATACTGTGTTGGTTTAATTTAGTCTGAGCTGTATTGATATTATTAGAATCCAGTCTCATTGGACTCAGGACTCTCTGTACTGTAAATATACATGTGCAATAGCAATTTGAGTTTTATAAAGCACATTGTATGCAGCTATGTACTGTACATACACATTTGTAGGCAAGGAAGTAGCCATCATGGATATAGAGGGAGAGCAAGTGGTTTGTTATTCAAACATTTATTACAAACGCATTCTGTGTTAAATGCCATAAATCAAGATGACAGGAGAAGTATTCTGTATATGCAGGGGGAATCTGCGTCCATGTGGGATTAGCAGGGAACAAGTGGGGTCCTGCTAGACATTAGGACGTGTGTGGTCTGTTGTTCTTTCAAAATAACAACCAAGACTGTGTGCTATGTGACCTTTAATCTAGCCAACATGAATTTGATCCATTACTAGGCAGGAAGGCAACGATTGTATTGTCATCCATCAAAATGTGAGCCCACCTGCTCCATACTGGTGGTGAACAAACCTCTGGGGGGACATTTCAGGGTCAGGAGCAGATCAACACACTTCTGACCTTTGTGACATGTGAAGCCTAGTTTTAGGTTGTTGAAGTGAAATTGCAATATTTTTAAATCTCTCCTTAGTTAGGTAAATTTTTTAGATATGTACCTTCAGGTGCCTTTTTACCTTCAGAATTATGTTGAAATTATATGTCTGAATCCCACAAATGTATTGTTGAATAACACCTAACCCTAAGGAAAGGGGGTTTGGATTATTTCACTGGCTCAGTAGTGATTATGTGGGGGACTCACCCTAACTCGTGCTTCTGTGAGGTTGGTCCACACGGCGATCTCCTCCCGTGTGCTCATGTCAGGGTAGCGGTTCCTCTGAAAGGTGGCCTCCAGCTCCTGGAGCTGCTGGCTGGTGAAGTGGGTTCTCTGCCTGCGCTGCTTCTTCTTCAGAGAGCCGTCCTCTGCATTTGACTCATCTGTCTGGTTCTGGTGGGACTTCTCTGTGTCTGGGAGGCAATAACATGAATCAGTAGTTATAATCAGAACAAAATGTGGGCCCAATACATAGCAAATCCTCATTTTGTATCGCATCATAACTATCTATATTTGTTTACAATACTTCCAGACTTGCTCAAAATTGTTTTTGAAAAATTGCATATTTCAATTCTCATCCAATATCAAGTATTTTGCACAAGAGCAGCAATCATCTCTACAGAGTGAAGTGTCTTCCCATTAAAAAGTTATCACACTTTCCACTGTCCTCTTTTATTTTAAATTAATTCATATAATGGACATTTTATCCCATGCTATTTGAAAAATTATGTATTGACATATTTTCAAATAATATGGGAATTGTTTACTGTTTACACCTACTATATTAGATTTGTGCAGTTCTGTTTGGAATATTTCAAGATTCATTGACTGTATGTATCCTCTTCTCAGAGTTGTCAGAAACAGATCAATAATTTAAATTGGCCCTGAAACCCATCTGGCACTAACACCAGAACCAAACAGACATGTTTTGTCTGCCTGAGATCCTTTCTCTCTTCATCTGAGTTCCGCAATTTGAGGACCCCACAGAAAGAGTGAAATTAGTTGGCTACCTAATCCCAGGGATCAGGCTTTTGTTACCGGGCAGGTTTCGGACTGTTTGGCAAGGGTTTATCTCTCTTAGAGCAGTAAGAAATAATCAGCAGGGTTTAAAAGACTCTGCAGTGCCACTGGCAAAACCAATAGGACCAGACTTTTGCTGCTATCTACCAGTAAACTGACATTGGTTTAGCCATCACTTAGGCCAAAAACCATTTTCCATCCCATGTCACAATCCAGGAGAGAGGGCAGACCTTGAAAACCTACAATAAAGAATCTCACTGATGGGAGTAAATAAAGTCTATTTATTGAGCTTTTTTCTGATTACGTTGTACTTGATCTCCAAATACAATAAATCTTTGAACATTTTAACTTTACTTACTGACCTACTGCAAATACAATGAATATGAATAGCTGTTTTGTTTTAATGTGTAATACATTGCTGAGGGTATACTTAAGCAATAATGCCCGAGAGGGTGTGGTGTATGGCCAATATTCCACGGCTAAGGACTGTTCTTACACAAGACGCAACGAGGAGTGCCTGCATACAGCCCTTAGCCGTGGTATATTGGCCACATATCACAATCCTCCAAGGTGCCTTATTGCTATTATAAACTGGTTACCAAAATAATTAGAACAGTAAAAATACATGTTTTGTCATACCTGTGGTATACGGTCTGATGTACCACGGCTGTCAGCCAATCAGCATTCAGGGCTCGAACCACCCAGTTTATAAAAATCAATTGGCTACACAACACACACCTATAGCACATGGGCTAATATTGATGGTGGTGTACAAATGTATAGTAGAAGGCATATACATACATACATACATACATACATACATACATACATACATACATACATACATACATACATACATACATACATACATACATACATACATACATACTGCTCAAAAAAATAAAGGGAACACTTAAACAACACAATGTAACTCCAAGTCAATCACACTTCTGTGAAATCAAACTGTCCACTTAGGAAGCAACACTGATTGACAATACATTTTACATGCTGTTGTGCAAATGGAATAGACAACAGGTGGAAATTATAGGCAATTAGCAAGACACCCCCAATGAAGGAGTGGTTCTGCAGGTGGTGACCACAGACCACTTCTCAGTTCCTATGCTTCCTGGCTGATGTTTTGGTCACTTTTGAATGCTGGCGGTGCTTTCACTCTAGTGGTAGCATGAGACGGAGTCTACAACCCACACAAGTGGCTCAGGTAGTGCAGCTCATCCAGGATGGCACATCAATGCGAGCTGTGGCAAGAAGGTTTCCTGTGTCTGTCAGCGTAGTGTCCAGAGCATGGAGGCGCTACCAGGAGACAGGCCAGTACATCAGGAGACGTGGAGGAGGCCGTAGGAGGGCAACAACCCAGCAGCAGGACCGCTACCTCCGCCTTTGTGCAAGGAGGAGCACTGCCAGAGCCCTGCAAAATGACCTCCAGCAGGCCACAAATGTGCATGTGTCTGCTCAAACGGTCAGAAACAGACTCCATGAGGGTGGTATGAGGGCCCGACGTCCACAGGTGGTGGTTGTGCTTACAGCCCAACACCGTGCAGGACGTTTGGCATTTGCCAGAGAACACCAAGATTGGCAAATTCGCCACTGGCGCCCTGTGCCCTTCACAGATGAAAGCAGGTTCACACTGAGCACATGTGAGACGCCGTGGAGAACGTTCTGCTGCCTGCAACATCCTCCAGCATGACCGGTTTGGCGGTGGGTCAGTCATGGTGTGGGGTGGCATTTCTTTGGGGGGCCGCACAGCCCTCCATGTGCTCGCCAGAGGTAGCCTGACTGCCATTAGGTACCGAGATGAGATCCTCAGACCCCTTGTGAGACCATATGCTGGTGCGGTTGGCCCTGGGTTCCTCCTAATGCAAGACAATGCTAGACCTCATGTGGCTGGAGTGTGTCAGCAGTTCCTGCAAGAGGAAGGTATTGATGCTATGGACTGGCCCGCCCGTTCCCCAGACCTGAATCCAATTGAGCACATCTGGGACATCATGTCTCGCTCCATCCACCAATGCCACGTTGCACCACAGACTGTCCAGGAGTTGGCGGATGCTTTAGTCCAGGTCTGGGAGGAGATCCCTCAGGAGACCATCCGCCACCTCATCAGGAGCATGCCCAGGCGTTGTAGGGAGGTCATACAGGCACGTGGAGGCCACACACACTACTGAGCCTCATTTTGACTTGTTTTAAGGACATTCCATCAAAGTTGGATCAGCCTGTAGTGTGGTTTTCCACTTTAATTTAGAGTGTGACTCCAAATCCAGACCTCCATGGGTTGATAAATTGGATTTCCATTGATTATTTTTGTGTGATTTTGTTGTCAGCACATTCAACTATGTAAAGAAAAAAGTATTTAATAAGATTATTTCTTTCATTCAGATCTAGGATGTGTTACTTTAGTGTTCCCTTTATTTTTTTGAGCAGTGTACATACATACATACATACATACATACATACATACATACATACATATTTGTGTGTGTGTGTGTGTGTGTGTGTGTGTGTGTGTGTGTGTGTGTGTGTGTGTGTGTGTGTGTGTGTGTGTGTGTGTCAAATATACCCTTGCAGATTTTGGGACAACAACGTATTGGGTCAGACTGCTAGTCATTCAACCAGCCAATAAACCAACCAACCAACTAAGAGTCAGTCCTTCTTAATGCCCACCACCACTTGCACAACTGATGAGATTTTTGAGAATGTCTGAAGCCTTGTGGATTTATCAACGCCAAGCACACTGCCAGACACAGTTGTTTGGCAATTCAATCTGAATTTAAAAAGCTTCATCCCTTGGGCAGGCGAAAAAGCACCAATGTAGCATACTGTGTTATGCAAATGCATGCACACATGCTTTGAAATGCATGCATACATACCCACAAATGCTTATGTATGACGTATATTATAGGCTATTGCCTCTCTAGGCTTTGCATTATGCACTAAGGCCTCAGCAATCTGAGGCATATTCTATTCACTAGGAGTGTCCTTGAGAATTGAGAGGCTTTGTTTTGACTAACTATACTTTTGTGAAAGAAATGATAGAAATCCCAGCTACATAATCAAAAATGGTCTGAATACAATATGCCTATTGTAACCAAGCCTCTAGATCTATGCTGTACAGTTACAGTATGTGTTTGTCATTTATTGAAGTTTAACTAATTTTGAAACTTCAGATGCCACTTGAGTGAGTGTGCTAATGCCCATGTGCCATTTGTCATTTAAGAAGGCCTAATTTAATAAAAATCGGCAGTATATATTACATTTCGGCAATTAGTGGATCCACAGGTTAGGGTTCTCATAATATGTATCCAGAAGGATATACATGGTTATTTGTTCAGTGTAAGCCTATATTTCTTTAGTAAACTGGATTCCCATGATGGTGGACACCTGGTTCTCACCTCTGAAATATTATAGTGCCTTCAGAAAGTATTCACACCCCTTGACCTTTTTCCACATGTTGTTGTGTTACAAAATGGGGTTAAAATGGATTTAAATGTCATTTTTTTGTCAACAATCTACACAAAATACTCTGTAATGTAAAAGTGGAAGAACAATTCTAACATTTGGAAAACATTAATGAAAAATGTAACCCTAATATATCTTGATTAGATAATCATTCAACCTCCTGAGTCAATACATGTTAGCATCACCTTTGGCAGAGATTAGAGCTTTGAGTCTTTCTGGGTAAATTTATAAGAACTTTCCACACCTGGATTGTGCAACATTTGCCCATTATTACTTTTCAAAATTATTCAAGCTCTGTCAAATTGGTTGTTGATTATTGCTAGCCATTTTCAAGTCTTGACATAGATTTTCAAGCTGATTTATATCCAAACTGTGACTAGGCCACTCAGAAACATTCAATGTTGTCTTGGTAAGCAATTCCAGTGTATATTTGGCCTTGTGTTTTAGGCTTTTGTCCTGCTGAAAGGTGAATTTGTCTCCTAGTGTTGGAAAGCAGACTGAACCAGGTTTTCCTCTAGGACTTTGCGTGTTCTTAGCTATATTCCATTTATTTTTTAACAACAAAAAACTCCCTAGTCCTTGCTGATGAAAAGCATACCTATAACATGATGCAGCCACCACTATTCTTGAAAATATGGAGAGAGGTACTCAGTGATGTGTTGTGTTGGATTTGCCCCAAACATAACACTTTGTATTCAGGACAAAAAGTTAATTGCTTTGCCAAATTTGCAGTATTACTTTATTGCCTTGTTGCAAACAGGATGGATGTTTAGAAATGTTTTATTCTGTACAGGCTTCATTATTTTCACTCTGTCAGTTAGGTTTTACATTTGTATTTCTTATTTAACCTTTATTTAACTAGGCAAGTCAGTTAAGAACAAATTCTTATTTACGGCATACCCCGGCCAAACCCTAACCTGGACGACGCTGGGCCACCCAATGGGACTCCCAATCACGGCCAGTAATGATACAGCCTGGCATCGATCCAGGGTCTGTAGTGACGCCTCTAGCACTGAGATGCCATGCCTTAGACCGCTGCACCACTCGGGAGCCTATAGGTTAGCATTGTGGAGTAACTCCAATGTTGTTGCGCCATCCTCAGTTTTCTCCTATCACAGCCATTCAACTCTAACTGTTTTAAAGTCACCATTGGCCTCATGGTGAAATCCCTGAGCGGTTTCCTTCCTCTCCAGCAACTGATTTAGGAAGGATGCCTGTATCTTTGTAATGACTGGGTGTATTTATACACCATCAAAAGTGTAATAAATATCTTCACCATGCTCAAAGGGATATTCAACGTCTGATGTTTTTTCATTTCTACCCATTTACCAATAGCTGCCCTTCTTTTCGAGGCATTGGAAAACCTCCCTGGCCTTTGTGGTTGAATATGTGTTTGAAATTCACTGCTCAACTGAGGGATCTTACAGATAATTGTATGTCTCGAGTACAGAGATGAGGTAGTCATTAAAAAATCATGTTAAACACTATTATAGTCTATACAACTTATGTGACTTGTTAAGCACTTTTTTACTCCTTGCCATAACAAAGTAGTTGAATACTTATTGACTCAAGACGTTTAAGCTTTTTATTTTTTATTAATTTGTAAACATTTCTAAAAACAACATAATTCCACTTTGACATTAAGGGGTATTGTGTTTAGATCAGTGACTCAAAATCTAAATTGAATCCGTTTTAAAATCAGGATGTAACACAACAACAAAAAACTGTCAAAGGGTGTTTATACTTTCTGAAGGTACAATAATATTTCAGAGGTGAGACCCAGGTGTCCACCATCATGGCGATCCAGTTTACTAAAGAAATATAGGCTTACACTGAACAAATAACCATGTATATCCTTCTGGATACATATTATGATAACGCTAACCTGAATTGGACATTGAAAAACAAACTCATTGTTTAACTTTAACTATGCCAATATCCCAAGAACAATGAATGAATGATGGTTTCATTTTTCAATATCTAATTTCAACTAGCTAAAACCTTTCTAGAATGAATATTCCATAGTCAGTGAACAATACAAGTAAGGTACAGTACATTGGACATATTGCCTCTTGATATTTGGCCCCCACACACCTCGTTATCTTGATGGTTTTTGTGCGTAATCCGTGGTTCACATACAGTATATGCGGGTTCTCCTAAATCCCTGCACTCACTCAGGGCCGTCCATTTCGGAGTAAGTTTACATTAGTCACACTAATGGAGTCTGTTGCAGCCCCTGGATCCACAGAGATTTCATCTATTAGACCGCACGGGTATCACAAATATTAGCTTTTTCTCTCTGTCAAAGGCCTAATTTGTTATAAATTGGCATGCAGGCGGTTGAAATGCAGAGACAGATATTTAGCTTTCAAGCCTGAGCAATCGTAGTTGCTCGGGATATTCTTGTATGTCTAGGCCTATGACATTCGACTATATTCCGTTCATTACGCACAGGTATGTTTTAGCTTATTTTTTAGGTTTCAATTGAGAGTTTAAAGACACGCACACGACAAAATGCCAAAAAGCTCCGCCAAAGCGTAAGGGGTCCATGCCAAATGTTTACAATAGCTTCCATTAAAGTCTAGCCGCTGCAGTTAACTCTTGCTTTATAAAAGCCAAACGAGAAGAATAAACTTGCAACTTGAGTTCATTAAGGAAAATAACAATTATAGAATGTGAATCATAGGAATATGCGCTATAGGGCTACAAAATAATAGCAAGCCAATTAATATTATGTTTGAATTGATATCCACACAATCACGTACATTAAAGGCGACAATGAATAGCCTAATAGCTATTGCAAGCTACATAAACAATTTTAGAAATTCGTCCTGATGTTATTATTATTATTATTATTATTATTATAGCCTATTAGGACATTATAATTCCCATTATTATGATCAAATTATTCGATTGGTTTAGACCCACACGCATTAACATATATGCCTATTCTTCATCCAAAATGTCAGTCTGAGGACTATTAATCGGTCAAACACTCCTGTAGACAAAGCATTTGCAAGGTAAACGTGGAAACTGACCGCTGTTGTCTTGGCCTTTGCATCCCTGATCATGTTGAGGCGTCCCAGAGTCCGAAAGCGATAGCGCTGGACTACGGGCTTCACTGTCTGTCAGAAGGTTAAAATCCATAACCCCGGCCGCCAGGCTCTGCAAAAGGAAGGCAATACATTTCAATATTAGTCAATATGGCAAAATAATACACGTATCCTCATAAGTTTAGACCTGCAACCGAATTGGCATGACAAATAAATAACAACAATAAAAAATAACATCAGAAAGAACAACTAATGACAACAATAATTATGTTATAATAATTTAATAATAAGCCTGGATATGTAATATAAGAAATTGCAGTTCTGACATTTCCATATCAACACAAATTAACGAGGGAATCTGTTTATGAATATCACAATTCTCTTAACTTTTTAAAATGTGACAAACTGCTAGTGCTAATCATAGGCTATAGGCCTACTGAGCAGGCTTTAGAATATTCTCATATTTTGATAACATTCAGGTTGCTGATTGACTTTATTTTTATTTTGTTTTATTTATTTAACCTTTATTTATCGAATTAAGGACATGAAACGGTCCATCTGTGAAATAACTATTTGATTAAATGTAGGCCTGTATTCCGTGGTAATTACTACGAATGTGTTCTGTTAGTTCTATTTTTGTTCCTTTGCAGTTATATAGTTAAAATATATGGTGACCGTTCAGACCGAAATAGCAACCTCGTGAGGGAGACTGATACGTAATAGAGCCTAAAATAACAGGTCGTTTATTTATACAAGCGCAGTTAACACCTTGAAGATATGGGGACACAATCACTCCCTCAAAGCTTCTTGAGATTTATGATGTCGTGGCTGGGTTTAACGACGGGGGTAGGTTCCAATCCACTTAGCCGCCTCTCAACTCGTTTATGAGAACTCCCAAAATGGGAGCTGCACCTAACGTGCATGGTTCATACCAAATAAAATAAAATGTTCAAAACAAATTGTATTTGTCAAATGGGCCGAATACAACATTTGAATACTTTACCGTGAAATGCTTACTTAGGAGCCATTTCCCAACAATGCAGAGTTAAAAAGTAAGAAAAATTAACAAAAGAAAAAAAGAAATAGTAAGACAATACAATAATGAGGTTATCTATGTACAAGGAGTACAGGTGCCTAGTCAATGTGCAGGGGTATGAGGTAGTTGAGGCAGCTGAGGTAATTGAGGTAATATGTGCATGTAGGTAGGGGTAAAAGTGTCTAGGCAATAAGGTAGATAAAAACAGAGTAGCAGCAGCATATGTGAAGAGTGTGTGAGTGTGTGTGTGTGTGTGACATCAATATATATGTGTAGGTGTGTTTTGTGTGTGTGGGCATATGTAGTGTGTGTGTGTGTGTGTGTGTTGGAGTGTCAGTGTTTGTATGTGTGTGTGTGTGTGTGTGTGTGTGTGTGTGTGTGTGTGTGTGTGTGTGTGTGTGTTGGAGTGACAGTGTTTGTGTGTGTGTGTGTGTGTGTGTGTGTGTGTGTGTGTGAGAGTGTGAGTGAGTAGAGTCCAGTGAGTGTGCACAGAGCCAGTGCAAGAGAGTCAGTGAAAATAAAAAGGGGGTAAATGCAAATAGTCCAGGTAGCCATTTGATTAACTGTTGAGCTGTTTTACAGCTTGGGATTAGAAGCTGTTCAGGAGCCTTTTGGTCCCAGACTTGATGCTCCACGACTGCTTGCCGTGTGGTAGCAGAGAGAACAGTCTATAACTTGGGTGGCTGGAGTCTTTTATAATTTTTAGGGCCTTCCTCTGACACCGTCTGGTATAGACGTCCTGTATGGCAGGGAGATCGGCCCGAGTGATGAACTGGACCGTTAGCACTACCCTCTGTAACGCCTTGCGGTTGGATTCCAGGCAGTTGCCATTCCAAGAAGTGATGCAACCAGTCAAGAAACTCTCAATGGTGCAGTTGTAGAACTTTCTGAGGATCTCAGGGCCCATGCCAAATATTTTCGGCGCATCGGTTTGAGTATGTCAAGAACTGCAACGCTGCTGGGTTTTTCATACTCAACAGTTTCCCATGTATATCAAAAATGGTCCACCACCCAAAGGACATAGAGCCAACTTGATCAATTGTGGGAAGCATTGGAGTCAACATGGGCCTCCATCCCTGTGGAACACTTGACACCTTGTAGAGACCAGGTGCAACTCAATATTATGAAGGTATTCCTAATGTTTTGTACACTCGGTATATATATATATATTTTAATGATTCCAACCTAAGGGTATGTAAACTTCCGACTTCAACTGTATTATATATATATATATATATATATATATAATACAGTTGAAGTCGGAAGTTTACATACCCTTAGGTTGGAATCATTAAAACTCGTTTTAATTTCTTGTTAACAAACTATAGTTTTGGCAAGTCGGTTAGGACATCTACTTTGTGCATGACACAAGTCATTTTTCGAACAATTGCTTACAGAAAGATTATTTCACTTATAATTCATTGTATCACAATTCCAGTGGGTCAGAAGTTTACATACACTAAGTTGACTGTGCATTTAAACAGCTTGGAAAATTCCAGAAAATGATGTCATGGCATTAGAAGCTTCTGATAAGCTAATTGACATCATTTGAGTCAATTGGAGGTGTACCTGTGGATGTATTTCAAGGCCTACCTTCAAACTCAGTTCCTCTTTGCTTGACATCATGGGAAAATCAAAAGAAATCAGCCAAGACCTCAGAAAAAAAGATTGTAGACCTCCACAAATCTGGTTCATCCTTGGGAGCAATTTCCAAACGCCTGAAGATACCACGTTCATCTGTACAAACAATAGTACGCAAGTATAAACACCATGGGACCACGCAGCCATCATACTGCTCAGGAAGGAGATGCATTCTGTCTCCTAGAGATGAACGTACTTTGGTGCGAAAAGTGCAAATCAATCCCAGAACAACAGCAAAGGACCTTGTGAAGATGCTGGAGGAAACGGGTACAGAAGTATTTATATCCACAGTAAAACGAGTTCTATATCGACATAACCTGAAAGGCCTCTCAGCAAGGAAGAAGCCACTGCTCCAAAACCGCCATAAAAAAAGCCAGACTACAGTTTGCAACTGCACATGAGGACAAAGATCATACTTTTTGGAGAAATGTCCTCTGGTCTGATGAAACAAAAATAGAACTGTTTGGCCATAATGACCGTTGTTATGCTTGGAGGAAAAAGGGGGAGGCTTGCAAACCGAAGAACACCATCCCAACTGTGACGCACGGGGGTGGCAGCATCATCTTATGGTGGTGCTTTGCTGCAGGAGGGACTGGTGCACTCCACAAAATAGATGGCATCATGAGGCAGGAACATTATGTGGATATATTGAAGCAACATCTCAAGACATCAGTCAGGAAGTTAAAGCTTGGTCGCAAATGGGTCTTCCAAATGGACAATGACCCCAAGCATACTTCCAAAGTTATGGCAAAATGGCTTAAGGACAACAAAGTCAAGGTATTGGAGAGGCCATTGCAAAGCGTTGACCTCAATCCCATAGAAAATTTGTGGGCAGAACTGAAAAAGCGTGCGCAAGCAAGGCCTACAATCCTGACACAGTTACACCAGCTCTGTCAGGAGGAATGGGACAAAATTCACCCAAATTATTGTGGGAAGCTTGTGGAAGGCTACTCAAAACGTTTGATCCAAGTTAAATAATTTAAAGGCAATGCTACCAAATACTAAATGAGTGTATGTAAACTTCTGACCCCCTGGGAATGTGATGAAAGAAATAAAAGCTGAAATAAATCATTTTGGCAAACTCCAAACGGGCTCTCATGTGCCTTTTACTGGAGAGTGGCTTCCGTCTAGCCACTCTACCATAAAGACCTGATTGGTGCACTGATGCAGACATGGTTGTCCTTCTGGAAGGTTCTCCCATCTCCACAAAGGAACTCTGGAGCTCTGTCAGAGTGACTGTTGGGTTCTTGGTCACCTCCCTGACCAAGGCCCTCTCCACCGATTGCTCAATTTGGCATAATTTAATTATTATGGAGACCAGTGGTTCCAAACTTCTTCCATTTAAGAATGATTGAGGCCACTGTGTTCTTGGGGACATTCAATGCTCCAGAAATGTTTTGGTACCCTTCCCCAGATCAGTGCCTCAACACAATCCTGTCTCTGAGCTCTATGGACAATTCCTTCGACCTCATGGCTTGGTTTTTGATCTGACATGTACTGTCAACTGTGGGACCTTATATAGACAGGAGTGTGCCTTTCCAAATCATGTCCAATCAATTGAATTTACCACAGGTGGACTCCAATCAATTTGTAGAAACATGTCAAGAATGATTACATTTGACATTTTAGTCATTTAGCAGACACTCTTATCCAGAGCAACTTACAGTAGTGAATGCATACATTTCAATTAATTTCATACATTTTTTTTTTCCCGTACTGGCCCCCCAAATCGAACCCACAACCCTGGCGTTGCAAACACCATTGCAAACACCATGCTCTACCAACTGAGCCACAGGTTGCACCTGAGCTCAATTGAGTCTCATAGCAAATGGTCTAAATACTTATGTACATTTCTAAAAACCTGTTTTCGCTTGGTCATTATGGGGTATTGTGTGTAGATTAATGAGTAAAACGATCTATTTAATCGATTTTAGAATAAGGATGTAAAGTAACAAAATGTGGAAAAAACCGAGGGGTCTGAATACTTTCCGAATGCACTGTATATATACACTACATGGTAAAAAGTATGTGGACATCTGCTCGTCGAACAGCTCATTCCAAAATAATGGGAATTAATATGGAGTTGGTCCCCCCTTTGCAGCTATAACAGCCTCCATTCTTCTGGGAAGGCTATCCATGTTGCTTCTGTGACTTGCTTCCATTCAGAGCAATGGTGAGGTCGGGCACTGATGTTGGGCAATTAGGCCTGACTCGCAGTCTGTGTTCCAATTTATTCCAAAGTTGTTCAATGAGGTTGAGGTCATGGCTCTGTGCAGTCCCGCCAAGTTCTTCCAGACCGATCTCAACAAACTATTTCTGTATGGACCTCGCTTTGTGCACAGGGGCATTGTCATGCTGAAAACAGGAAAGGGCCTTCCCCAAACTGTTGCCACAAAGTTGGAAGCAGAGAATCGTCTACAATGTCATTGAATGCTGTAGCGTTAAGATTTTCCGTCACTGGAACTAAGGGGCCTAGCCCGAACAATGAAAAACAGCCCCAGACCATTATTCCTTCTCCACCAAACTTTACAGTTGGCACTAGGCATTCGGGCAGGTAGCGTTCTCCTGGCATTCGCCAAACCCAGATTCGTCCGTCGGACTGCCAGATGGTGAAGCATGATTCATCAGTCCAGAGAACGTGTTTCCACTGCTCTAGAGTCCAGCGGTGGCTAACTTTACAGCACTCAAGCCGACGCTTGGCATTGCGTATGGTGATCTTGTGTGTGGCTGCTCGGCCATGAAAACCCATTTCACGAAGCTCCCATTGCTGCAGACGTTGCTTCCAGAGGCAGTTTGGAACTTGGTAGTGAGGTTTGCAACTGAGGAGAGGCGATTTTTATGCTCTACACGCTTCAGCACTTGGTGGTCCCATTCTGTGAGCTTGTGTGGCCTACCACTTCGTTCTAGACATTTCCACTTCACAATAACAGCACTTACAGTTCACTGGGGCAGCTCTAGCAGGGCAGAAATTTGACTAACTGACTAGTTGAAAAGGTGGCATCCTATTACAGTGCCAAGTTGAAAGTCACTGAGCTCTTCAATAAGGCCATTCTACTGCCAATGTTTGTCTATGGAGATTGCATGGCTGTATGCTCAATTTTATGTGGTTGATATAGCCAAATTTGAAGGGGTGTCCACATACTTTTGAAGGGTTGTCCACATTGTAGAATACTATGAAATAATAAATATGGAATCATGTAGTAACCAAAAAAAGTGTTAAACAAATCAAAATATATTTTATGTTTGAGATTCTTCAAAGTAGCCACCCTTTGCGTTGATGACAGCTTTGCACACTCTTGGCATTCTCTCAACCAAATTCATTACCTACTCACCTGGAATGCATTTCAATTAATAGGTGTGCCTTGTTAAAAGTGAATTTGTGGTATTTCTTTCCTTAATGCGTTTGAGCCAATCAGTTGTATTGTGACAAGGTAGGGGTGGTATACAGAAGATAGCCCTATTTGGTAAAAGACCAAGTCCATATTATGACAAGAACAGCCCAAATAAGCAAAGCGAAATGACAGTCCATCATTACTTTAAGACATGAAGGTCAGTCAATCCGCTCATGAGGACCACCACAGGAAAGGAAGACTCAGAGTTACCTCTGCCGCAGAGGATACGTTCATTAGAGTTAACTGCACCTCAGATTGCAGCCCAAATAAATGCTTCACAGAGTTCAAGTAACAGACATCTCAACATCAACTGTTCAGAGGAGACTGCGTAAATCAGGCCTTCATTGCTGCAGAGAAACCACTACTAAAGGACACCAATAAGAAGAGGAGACTTGCTTGGGCCAAGAAACACGAGCAATGGACATTAGACTGGTGGAAATCTGTCCTTTGGTCTGATGAGTCAAAATGTGTGATTTTTGGTTCCAACCACCGTGTCTTTGCAGAGTAGGTGAACAGATGATCTCTGCATGTGTGGTTCCCACCGTGAAGCATGGAGGAGGAGGTGTGAGGGTGTGTGGGTGCTTTGCTGGTGACACTGTCTGGGATGTATTCTTCAATTCAAGCACACTTAACCAGTATGGCTACCACAGCATTCTGCAGCGATACACCATCCCATCTGGTTTGCGCTTAGTGGGACTATCATTTGTTTTTCAACAAGACAATGACCCAACACAGCTCCAGGCTGTGTAAGGGCTATTTGACCAAGAAGGAGAGTGATGGAGTGCTACATCAGATGACCTGGTCTCCACAATCACCAGACCTCAACCCAATTGAGATGGTTTGGGATGAGTTGGACCACAGTGAAGGAAAAGCAGCCAACAAGTGGTCAGCATATGTGGGAACTCATTCAAAAGCGTTGGAAAATCATTACAGGTGAAGCTGGTTGAGAGAATGCCAAGAGTGTGCAAAGCTTTCATCAAGGCAAAGGTTGGTTACTATGAAGAATCTCAACAACAAAAAACTACTACATGATTCCATTTGTGTTATTTCATAGTTTTGATGTCTTCACTGTTATTCTACAATGTAGAAAATAGTAAAAATAAAGAAAAACCCTGTGGCTCAGTTGGTAGAGCATGGTGTGTGCAACGCCAGGGTTGTGGGTTCGATTCCCACGGGGGGCCAGTACAAAAAAGAAAAAAAAAAGAAATGCATGAAATGTATGCATTCACTACTGTAAGTCGCTCTGGATAAGAGCGTCTGCTAAATGACTAAAATGTAAATGAATGAGTAGGTGTGTCCAAACTTCTGACTGGTACTGTATATATATTTACATTATAACAGCAGTATAATTGGTATTTGCCTTGTACCAGAATTATTGAGGTAACACTGTCATAAGTGCCATAAGGGACTGTGTGAGTGTATGTGTTTAAATCAACATTTTCATGCCAATCTCTGTCACTCTATAAGCCCATCTGTGGCTGTGCACCCTTTAACTCATCTGGTGTGTCTCTGTGAACTAGGATGTGAACGAGTCACATGGTGGCAAAAAGTGGCATAACATTGAATCTCACTCACTTGAGCTGAATACTTACTGGGGAGACTTGCTATTATATGTAGTACACATTTCCAAGTCATTTTCATTCAAGTACTGTACTGGTTAGGGGCTCTGATCTGATCAACCAACTTGCTGACCATCAACATTTGCAGACTAACTTGATGGAGAGCTCGTTGTCAGTTTGAAAGGGAAACTCAATAAGTCCTCAAACTGAGTCACCACATCAAGCAAACACTGGCAGTACTTCCGTTTCCCCTTCTTTTCATTACTTCAGAACATTCCTGACAGCCCTCTGCTCATCGATGTGAATGCCTCTGCCCTTGACATCTCAGAAGAAGGCCTACACGATGAAACCTCATCTCCATACAGATAAGCCTAACAAAAATATTTGTATTCCACTTCAAAAGTTTAAAGAACTGCACGGTGTCACGGTTGTCTTCGTCCTCTGATGATATAACGAAATCATCGTTGGAAAATGTGGACCAATACGCAGCAGGTACGTGTATGCTCATCTTGAGAATTTATTAACTTCAAAAAATGAACGTACAAAATCACAAAACAAAAAGAACGAACGAACAACTACAAACAGTCTGGCTAGCATAGGCTCAACACAGAACAATCACCCACAAATAACACATACAAACACACCCTAATATATGGGACTCTCAATCAAAGGCAGATAGACAACACCTGCCTTCAACTGAGAGTCCCAACCCCAATCAACCAAACATAGAAACACACACACTAGACTAACCATAGAATTAACTAAACATAAACCAAAACCCGGAAATACTAAATCAAACACCCTTTACACAAACACACCACCCCGAACCACATAAAACAAATACCCCCTGCCACGCCCTGACCAAACTACAAAACAATTAACCTTATATACTGGCCAGGACGTGACAGTACCCCCCCCTTAAAGGTGCTACCCCAGAAGCACCTTAACAAAAAATAACCCCAAGCAACACCAACAAAAAGTCCCCTTTTCTAAAGGGAGGGAAGGGAGGGTGGCTGCCGTCAACGACGGCACTGTGCGACACCCCCCCTCCCCAACCCACCTATTTCTGGAGGTGGCTCTGGTTCCGGCCGTTCCAGGCTGTCGGGCCACTCTGGCATCGCCGAGGGGCAGTCGGGCCAGTCTGGCATCGCCGGGGGGCAGTCGGGCCAGTCTGGCATCGCCGGGGGGCAGTCGGGCCAGTCTGGCATCGCCGGGGGGCAGTCGGGCCAGTCTGGCATCGCCGGGGGGCAGTCGGGCCAGTCTGGCATCGCCGGGGGGCAGTCGGGCCAGTCTGGCATCGCCGGGGGACGTTCAGGGCAGTCTGGCCACTCCGGCAGTTCAGGGCAGTCTGGCCACTCCGGCAGTTCAGGGCAGTCTGGCCACTCCGGCAGTTCAGGGCAGTCTGGCCACTCCGGCAGTTCAGGGCGGTCTGGCCACTCCGGCAGTTCAGGGCGGTCTGGCCACTCCGGCAGTTCAGGGCAGTCTGGCCACTCCGGCAGTTCAGCGCAGTCTGGCCACTCCGGCAGTTCAGCGCAGTCTGGCCACTCCGGCAGTTCAGCGCAGTCTGGCCACTCCGGCAGTTCAGCGCAGTCTGGCCACTCCGGCAGTTCAGCGCAGTCTGACCTCTCTGGCGACTGTTGACTGGCGGGCAGCTCTGACGACTGTTGACTGGCGGGCAGCTCTGACGACTCTTGACTGGCGGGCAGCTCTGACGACTCTTGACTGGCGGGCAGCTCTGACGACTGTTGACTGGCGGGCAGCTCTGACGACTGTTGACTGGCGGGCAGCTCTGACGACTGTTGACTGGCGGGCAGCTCTGATGATGACTGTTGACTGGCGGGCAGCTCTGATGATGACTGTTGACTGGCGGGCAGCTCTGATGATGACTGTTGACTGGCGGGCAGCTCTGATGATGACTGTTGACTGGCGGGCAGCTCTGATGATGACTGTTGACTGGCGGGCAGCTCTGATGATGACTGTTGACTGGCGGGCAGCTCTGATGATGACTGTTGACTGGCGGGCTGACGCACTATAATCCTGGTGCGTGGTGCTGGTACCGGATATACCAGTTTATGAACACGCACCTCCAGGCTAGTGCGGGGAGCGGGAACAGGACGAGTCGGACTGGGTTGACGCACTTCCGGGTCCGCACGAGAGACAGGAGCTGGAAACCCAGGGCTATGGAGGCGCACAGTCGGTCTAGATCTTACCTCCTGCACAACCCGCCTTGGCTGGATGGAACTAGTATCCCTGTACGAGCGGGGTGCTCGTACAGGGCAGACTGGGCTGTGCAGGGGCCTGATGGTAGCCGTGCGTAGAGCGGGAGTTGGGTAGCCTGGTCCTCGGAGGCGTACCGGCGACCAGATGCGCTGCGCAGGCATCCTCCTACCAGGCTGGATGCCCGCTCTAGCACGGCACCTGCGAGGGGCTGGAATAACGCGCAGCGGACTGTGCGTGCGTATGGGTGAGATAGTGCGCTCCTCAGCGAAACATAGCGCTCTCCACCCCATACGCTCCTCCATATAACCACGGGTAGCTGGCTTCCGGCTCTTCTTACGCCTAGCCAAACTACCCGTGTGCCCCCCCAAAAGTTTTTATTGGGGGTGCCTCTCGTGCATCTCCTTCAGCGCGTCCACTCTGTCCTCGTACCACCGCCTCTCTGCCTTGGCTGCCTCAATTTCCCACTGCGGGCGGCGATAATCCCCAGCCTGATGCCAGGGTCCGGCCCCGTCCAGAACTTCCTCCCAAGTCCACTTCTCCCGCCAGTCCAACTCGAACTCCGTCTGCTCCTTCCTCTGCTGCTTGGTCCTTTGGTGGTGGGTGATTCTGTCACGGTTGTCGTCGGTGAAGGAGGACCAATACGCAGCAGGTACGTGTATGCTCATCTTGAGAATTTATTTACTTCAAAAAATGAACGTACAAAACAAAAGAACGAACGAACAACTACAAACAGTCTGGCTAGCATAGGCTCAACACAGAACAATCACCCACAAAACCCAAACACAAACACACCCTAATATATGGGACTCTCAGTTGAAGGCAGGTGTTGTCTATCTGCCTTTGATTGAGAGTCCCATATATTAGGGTGTGTTTGTGTTTGGGTTTTGTGGGTGATTGTTCTGTGTTGAGCCTATGCTAGCCAGACTATTTGTAGTTGTTCGTTCGTTCTTTTGTTTTGTGATTTTTGTACGTTCATTTTTTGAAGTAAATAAATTCTCAAGATGAGCATACACGTACCTGCTGCGTATTGGTCCTCCTTCACCGACGACAACCGTGACACACGGATAAAACAAAGTGTTTATGATATGTCATGTTGGTCGAGACTTTAAGATTGGAATTCACCATGACAGAAAAAGAAAGTGAGTCCAACAAGAAAGATCCACTTACAATCCCTTCTGTTCAAGCATGTTTAAAGTTGCCATGCATCATGTTTTTTTAAGTTAGAAATGACTATAACATTTTTTTCAAAAGTACCGGTTGGATATCAAATATAAAACTTGATGTTGTTTGGTACAAGTAGACAATGATAAATACATACTTATGCCAATGTAGTTCTCTCCTCAATTTGTCAGAATCCTTATTCCCATGTGTATTATCCTCAAACTATTACACCATCACCCTTAGTCTCCCACATGACATCCATGACATAAATGTAACACTCGAGGAAAGCTTTTGAAGAGTAATGACCAAGTAAGCCCATATCCAATCACAATGAGGGAAACTGGGAGACATGTCCGTATTGCTCTAATACAGGTTAGAATGATAGATGTGAAAAGTGCCATGCAAAAGCTGATGAATGGATATTCATCCTTCAAAGTATAAAGCATTTAGGAATATATTATTCTACGGTGTTAGTATCTTTCCCAGTGGCATTGTTCTGCCCCTGAAGGAGAGAAGGGAGATGGAGGATAAGGTCAATTCTCACAGAGATTGCTTTCCAAAATGTACTGCTTCTGTGTTGAGGCTAGCTATATTACTAATGAGGTTCTGATATGGTTTTGTGGGCTAAAGTTGACTTGCAGGTCTAATGGTATTTCAGTTGATTGTACTTTAGAACCAGTCTAAAATGATATAAAAGATTATGCTGAAATCAATACAATTACTTGTCAAAGTTAAGTTATCAAATACTATTCTTGCTTTTGATTCTCTATTGTGTAAGCCTGTTGAAATTAAATGTAAAGTTGTTGAAATCAAAAGTCAATATGTGCCTTATAGGACATATCTGTTTGGTCTACAACAAATACCTAACCTGAAAAATAACCCAGTCTCATTGCAAAGCAACCCACAACAAAACTCAGAGAATAGTTGCCCGACAGAGAGCAACAGGTGCTGTCCTTTGCTTTTGGTGTAGGGCTATGCCACCAGAGAATAACAGTATTTTGGTCAGAAATATGAATATGACACAGTCAGACACATATCCACTTTGACAGTGATGTATGGGACCGTGTCAGAGCAGTGCTGAGAGAGGCTGGGAAGTTTGGCAGGGAGTGCGGGTTACGCTCGCCCGTCATTTCGCCTAGAACAAGGTGTCAGTGTCCCCTTCAGAGCCGCGACATTATTATATTTCGTATTCCAAATCAAGTCCCTTCCCTAGAATTAGATAAGGCCAACAACCCATCATGGGTCTAACTAGGACACATTGATCAAATGGACACTAAGCTTTTATGAATTTCAAGAGACACTGAATGGAAATTCCCGAGTTCACCCCAGATTTACAATAATGTTGTGTTATTTAGTGCATGTGCATTCGTATTATAAAGGTTTTCCCTAGTCATAACCTAATGACTATAGGTGCAATGTCCTATATGTTTATAGGGTATGTTATTACCGATTCATTTCGTTCATTGTTATCTGCTTATATTTGACAACATCTGTCACAATATCAATCAATTACTTCACCTAACATCTCTGAAAATGTAACAATTTCCCTATGGTGGCTCCTTTCATTTATCATAGAAATGTGCATAAATGTGTAGGCCTACAGTTGAGAATGTTTCCTTTCCTAAAAGTTAAATCAGAGATGCCTGATTATGTGGTCAAAAGGCATGCACTCTATTTCTATCCATAAATTAGTCATAATTAAGACATATTGTATATAACCAATTGTTCACCCATTGAAATAAGAGAAGTCAATCTAGTCACCAAATGTGTACAATGGTAATAATACATGTATTATAATAGGAATAATTACAACAAATCATGATACTATTCATGGTCAGATTATAAATCATAATTTTTTTCTTGTTCAGTAGTCTACAAAAAGGCCTACTTATGTTGATAATATCAGGTACTTAATCGTAACCTGACATGCTGAAATGTTACAGGCAAATTGCTTGTCTGACAAACATTACCCATAGCAATTGACTGTGTAACCTCGGTAGTTCAACAACTTTATTAGAATTACTGTGATGTTTTCTAAGGACTTGCTCTCTCGCTCGTGCGCCATGCATTGTTAAATTGGGAGCAGTGCACCACCACTCTCACCATCCAAATTCAACGTCTGTGTTCCTCTGTTTTCTGTCTCCACAATGCGCTTTAAGAGCATAAAACATTTCTGTAAGCACAGATGGAAGTGTACGTTCACTCATATGAACTGAATGAAGTTTAACTCGTGTTTAACTCTTTGCGCAAATCAACATAAATAGGAGTTGATGCGAGATGGGGTCTCTAGTTTGCACAAGCAGAGCGCTTTGCATAAGCAGTAGCCTATACGAAATCAGTCTCATTAAAATATACATCTGATCATTTAAAAAAATGGAAGCAGAAATCCTCTCATTTTTCAGGAGATTGCTGGTTCTATCTGTTGTTACGGCAGAGGCAGACTGCTTACATTTCCACGGAATTATTCATAAACGCGTTGAGAATTAATTCCTTGGATTAAGACTTGATTAAGATGTGTGTCACTTTGCTGTCTGAGAACATATTAAGGGCCTTCTCGAGGAGGCGGCAGATGGAATTTCGGCCCAATGTTTGTAGATGTTAATTTCTCCCCTCCTAACATTCATTTGCATATTACTGGGAGTGGCAAAGTATGAACTCGGATTTCTCAATGTCCCAAGTTATTTTCGTAGCAATTTATTCGATGTTATGAAGTCCATTTTATTGTTATTATCATTATTAGGCTATTATATTTTGTATTTATCAGAACATTTTAAACGTGCGCATAAATGTTTTATTACAGATTATTTGCCACTGAAATGACTGAGCTGGTAGGCCATGTGAATAACGTTATAGCTTTATCTGGACGTTCAGATTCACAATAAATTGTTCAATTAATAAACATAAAGAAATCTGAAATAGGAGCAATTAAAAATAGGAATTAGCCTATATTTACATTTTGAGTGAAATGTACAATGCTAAATAATACAAAATCTAGAGGTAGTTTACAAGTAGTCTACTACACAGGAACAATTCGACAATATCAACATTTAATAATGGGCCTATAAGAAATAACTGTTAGGATAATAGTCATAGCTTGATGGCTGAGGCCCATAGCATGATCACATTTCACATGATCAAAATTATAATGCCCGAGAATCATAGGTTATTTGGAAGACAATGTTGCTCCCTAAATTATAGGCCTATCCCTTGTCTCAATTTAATTCAACATTATCCCACGATTTGACTTTGAATTAACAGAATAGTCTACTCCAAAATGTTTCGTTACAATAACTCCGTGGTTTTCATTTCGAAACCGTTTGATTCCTTAGCCTAACACAAATATATGTTTTATAATACACAAATGATCACATCTAATATTATCTTGATCTTTAACTTCACATGTGATGTGGAACACTTGTCAGACTGAAAACGACAAAATAACATGCAATAAAAAAATGCCATGGCCTAAAGAATCGATTCTTAATAAGTTATAATGGTTTGCCATTTGACCTCTTAAAATCGAATAAATAGATTGACACTTGTTGTTCAACGTTGTAGGCTACTACTGAAAGTCGTTTCTTCTTATTCCCACAGAGTAAATAATTAAAAAGCCAATTTATATACCACTTTTAAAATACCCCTGTATAGGCCTACCATACAGATTAGGCCAAGCTGTGTAGTAAGACACGTTGCTATCAAATCAATTAAATAAAGGATGATTGTCATTCAAATTTCTGCATGACATATATCTAAAGAATTTTTCAATTATTGTAAACATTAGGCTATAGTGTTAGAATGAAGTAGTATAGTTGAATTCGTAATAGCCCATATCCTTTTAAGGCCTATGTTTTCCATGACTAAAAGGGCCATAAACATGGACCCAACAAAGGAAGGAAAGCCTATATGAAACAATAGCAGTGATTTATACTTAAATATATGCTTGAAAACAAACCATGTTCAGGGATGATTGAGCGCACGCATGTTTGTATGGAGAGAGTTCCGAGGCTTAGACGGGAGAGGGTAGAGTGGGCGCAGCTCTGTTTTTCTTCCTGAGGTCTCTTGTCGCTCGGGAGCACCTGCCACCTATCAATTTCGGGTAGTTCCCCAAAAATGTTTGACCTCTGAAATAGTCTCACAGAGAGCGCCCCCCATGCAAGACAAAATCATACGAGTTGCATTTCGAAAGAGTTTATAATTTGGACAAACAATGGGAAAAAAATGTGTATATCAATTCTGATATATTAAATGCTAGTAAACAAATATATGTATTTAGCTTTAGAAAGATGGAAACAGACTTGTTTTTCAACTGAATTAAAGCAAATTTACATTTCACAAGAGGAGCATATGCAAGGTTTAAAAACGTTTAGCCTTTACCTACTAAGAAATTAATCAAGGCCAATATTAGAGATAATTTTAGATACATTGTGGTCTACACTTTCAGTGTTATTGTCAAGGTATACAGGCTAGGCCTAATAGATGTATGTTTCATTCAGATAAGGGTTTGCATTATGGCTATGGTTATAGTAACAGAGTGCACTCTTATATGGAACCGAACTTTGAGTTATGTAAGGCCAGATGTGACACATCATCATCATCATTAATAATGAAGTAAACTTTTAATACGAGTCTATTTCTTTTACCCTGGTCAATAAAAGTTTAACCACGCAGTTACCTAAATCATGTTAACGGACTTACCGAGTATCCTAAACCTTTGGTCAATAACTTTAGAGTAATTTGCTGGTAAAGTTAGAGTTTGTGAGGTGACAGTTTCAGACTAGCAACCCTAGTACAACAATGTATAGGCTACGTTATTGATTGATAGTTCAAACAAGGGCAATCTACTCATTTGCTTGCCTACTGCACATGCTGTCATAACAGACACAACCACGATATGTGGAGTTGTACTGGGAGACTATCCTACTTGCACTTACATGAAATCCCGGTCTGGTTAAATTAATCCCCCGAAAAGGCAAGCTTGATGTGGGTTAATGGTTGTCCGAATGGGATGTTGCTGACATGAAGAAAGTTCCTCTGTTTGTGAAGTAAAAAATCGTCAGTTTCCCTCTTTCAATGCTGTCAGACATGAAGGCAGTCGAAGAGTGAAGGCTTGATCCCCATACAGCGGGGGGACTGACTTTATGCTAAATATCTTGTGCGACAGGTCCACAACAGAAAGGACTGCCCACTTCACCGCTTTTACTTGCCCGGTACCAACTCCACAGTGCGCGCTCGTGCGCAAGCAACCCGCACGCACATACACACACACACACACTCGCTCGCTCTCCCTTTCTCTCTCTCCCTTTCTCTCTCTCTATCTTGCAGCCTTGCACTCTCACATGAATGCGACCTCTCCCCGCCACTTTTCTCTGTATTCTCGGCTTTCGAAGCTTTTCGCTTCGCTTTGTCTAGGTGATATCGAGCTGAGTCAAAGTAGCCAATTATTTTATTGTATTTCAATTTCATCATTACGAAAAACGCATGGCGACAATTACTTTAGAATAACGAAGTCTCTTTCTTGGATGTATTATTATTGATATGCGAATAAGGCTATAACGTGACAGTTACGTGTAGGTTAAACAGGTATTGAGGGTTGTCAACCTTCCACGCACGGAGGAACGCTCCGTGGCATAGGAAGGAGGGGTGAGAACATGGACTAAAATAATATTTGGTACCCCTGTGCATTAATAGTACCAACTAATCTTATTTAATTCCCCAAAAAATCCAGATAAACAGCTTTCCCCTATCTGTGATTAAGTAATTCATTGATGATGCAAATGATGAAGTTTGCCAATGCATTTTAATTCAAAAATTAGGATATCCAATATGGAAGTTCCAGAATAAGATGATCAGCCAAACAACACCCATGCACTCCCAGTTGACATTGTGTGTATTGAACCCACTGCGGACAAATTCTTCCTGCACAGAAAATTCTCCAGTGTCAAACCAACACTGAGTGTGTTAAATTTAACACTATCCCAGTGTCTATATGGTCCACATTTTTCAGTGTTAAATTAACACCGCGATTAGTGTAAAGCCTTATTTGCATATTTCCTTGCCCTTGCATTTCGAGTGAATTGTACAGTTACTACCCATGATTGTATTTGTTAGTGACAGAGACATGGTTGTTGCATTCATTAATTTCTAGCCCTGTGGCCTTCACCAAGTGAGATCCTAAGTGAATATGTTATCATTAAAATTCAATGATTTTAAGACAATACCATAGATATTTCACAAGGCCTTATTTTGAGGGCCTAGTTTTACCCTAATACAGTGGCCTGAAACTCATGGTTTACATTCCACATCAGACTTGCAAGTCACATTATGCTGGCTTGCAAAGGGATGTGAAATTCCTATTGGAATCCAGCCAGAGTGGGGATATCCAACATTTATAGTTTCTATTCACCCGCAATCTACATTCAGAATGACTGCCAGGGTTGGGAAGACTATAGATTACCTAAAGCCTGTAAACTGGAACAACCATTTCAGTAACCGGTGCAATAAATCCAAGAAACAGATTGGATTAGTTTAGAAAAATCTATGTTATTTATATTTGAGTAGCATAAGATTAATTAATCAATCAAATACATGCAAAAGCAAAGATATTGAAACAAACAATTCTAAAAATCAACCTGCAGTAGAACATGATGGGAAATATGATAATGATGGACCTGGCTTTGATTCTACTCTGGTTATTAACACCAACACTGGGGTTATTTTACGCCACTGAGTGTTCATTTAACTCTTACAAAGTTAATTTAACTCCTGAATGAAAACTCTAAATGTTAAACTGAAAAATCAACACTAGTTAACACTGGCCAGCTTGCTGTATGTGTCCTTTGTCATTTGCCCAATGGCAATCCAAACTGTATAGAAGGACTACCTTGCACATATTCATAATTTTATGTAAAGTAGCCAATATTGGCATAGGATATAGTCACTGGTGAAAGCTAATTGATTCTAAGGTCCATCACCGTTTTACGAGTATTGTCTTCAGAAATCCAAATTTGTCTTTAGCTTGTAGTCACAAATGCCTTTGATAATAGCCTAAGCTATATACTGTATCTTATTACAGCACCAATAGGCTTACTGTGCCTTAAACCGGATTTTGTCAGATTTCTTACAACCACCTAGCAAACAAGGCCTATGCCTATGCCGAACTCCATCAAATGAGGCCACCGCTGCCTTAAAATGAATACATAATCAAAATACATGAGTTAGATTCAATTGCCTGAGAAATATGACAAAGGAATTCTATAAGCAACTCTGCAATGGATAACATCCTAGGTTTCATTGTCAACTGATTCCAAATGTTGGCAGTAGTTTTAGCAGTCTGTAATAGGGTAACTATGAATAATGATTGGTGTTACTTACATAACATATGCCATTTAGCAGACGCTTTTATCCAAAGCGACTTACAAGTAATGTGTGCATACATTTGGGAATGGGTGGTCCCGGGAATCGAACATAATATCATGGCGTTACAAGCTCCATGCTCTACCAACTGAGCTACAAAGGACCACTTCCCAGATATCTTGAGTAAATATTTGCATTTTGGATGAAGTAAATGTAATCAAAAGAAATCCAGATGTTTCACATAGTGTGGAGAAGAAGTGTGGAAACAGAATGACGGGGACATTCAGTCAAAACATATCACACTATGGGTCAGATGAGGACACATCATAATACGCAGGCAGAGCAACATTCCATCATAAATGATCATTCAATAGCCTACTTCTTTTACATCGTTGTCCATGATTATGGAAGCATGATTCTGCTGTTTGATGAATACATCAACAGATTGTTTCAATGTGCAAACTGTATAACAATTTTAGTTTTGTTGATGAAATACGATCATCAAAAAAGGTTCCAGGTGTTTATTTGTGCTAATCTGACAGATGTTCACTACAGTTTGTACAAAATATAACCTATTGGTTGAGCATACCACAAATGTCATGAATGTACAGGTGTATGACTGACATCCATAAAAATGTCTGTCATACACCTGTACATACATGACATTTGTGGTATGCTCAACTTTCTTGTTATTGCCTCCGTGGGGTTGGCGTGTCTATGACGTGCATTTATTTGCAGATGAAATGTTGCAATTACAAACCCCACAGGTGATCAAACACTTAGCAAAAGAGCAAATAGAGGGCTTTGATTGTAAGGAGTTGCTGCTGCATGTTTTAAACAGAAAGTAATACTTTCAGGTTAGAAAGGGGCCACTGACATCACACAGCGAGATAAGGGTTTTTATATAGTAATAGAAAACCCTACAATATCTTTACACTGCACATAGAAACATAAATGCTTTCATTTTCCACAAAAATGCAATTTATGCTGCACTGTAGCCTAACGTAAAATTTTATTTTTAATATTTTTACATTAAGTTGTCCCTCCTTACACAGTTAATAGGCCTATCTATTGATTCATTAATCATTATGGAATAACTTTAGTGCCTACATTTTCTAATGCTTAAGAATAGTACAGCCATAAACGCATAAAGAAACATTGGTTCCAGTTATCATTTTGTATGATAATTTCATCATACTGGGCCACCAACAGAATCAATCAACCAAAACCTTCATACATGTGTATCAACCGATGAACCAACCATATAAGTATTGGGAACATGGGCTACAATGACAGCTTGTGTTGTTGTTTACACCAGATTACAAAGATGTAGCCTTGTGCTGCAGTCTTTTGCATTTCCAAGGATGCCGACTATAATGCTTTCGTCATCACGAACACTCAATCAACCTTGCTTACGGTTAGTCCCGCCCATTTAGAGTCCTTGATTTCAGGTAGCTAGAGTAGTTGGATAAATTAGCTTATGGATAAGTCAACAGAGGTTTATGTAGCTAGTTATGATAAATGTAAAAAAATAAATAAAAAAACTTCTGTCTTCTAGTGATTCAAGGTATTTTTTTCTAATAAGAATTATATTTCCTCGGACGAGAGAGTTGTCAAACCATCCCAGGCGATTGGCTTAGAGTTGACAAACCATCCCAGCGCAGCAAGTTCGGTTGTGAAGACTCAGGTTTTCCACGTCAGTGTGTTTACCAAGAACAGATTGACAGCCGGTTTATGTGTTTCATTTCTCCATATTAGGAACAAATTACCGAACGAATCAATAGTTGTGGGTTTTAATATGACTCACGTACTGGGATGTCAAAATATTTGAATTGTCCTTATATGTTGTAATTGATTTTTGGTCATCACTGTTGGCCAGTTAGCTTGCTAGCTAACTAAGTTAGCTATCATCAGTTGAAATTGTACAGGACTCCATCTTGGAACTGCAACCATACAGGTAGGCTATTTTCACAGTTCAGTTTGGCTACACAGTTTTGCGCAATGGTAGTTTGCTAGTTGATGAGTCATAAATCCAGTAAAAGCTAATTTCACACAGTCATTGTTTCACCCCGACTGTGTGTCGTCAGCAGTGTAAACTACGGCAGAACGAGCTAGCCGACCTGTCCAATTTGACTGAGCCTAGCTAGCTACGTAACTTGATAGCTAACGTTAGCTAGCTAGTTGTCTCACCAAGTTAATGTTAGTTTAATCGTTGGCCGTGAAATATCTAACGTTGGGTTGCTACCTAATAGATAAAGCATATCGATAGCTGTATAAAATTATTTCCCAGGCCACTTGTCTATGTAGCTGGTTAGTTATTTAGCTAGCTAGATTGTAACATTGGTGTCAAGCCTATTACCCTAGTTAGTTAGCTACCTAACTTGTATGACCCATCACATGATTGGTGATCTAAATTCACTGCAGCATTAGGAATATTCTGTTGTAAATCAGCAACTCATGTTTAAAATGAAGATAATCCCAACATGTAAGCAAGCCTTTTACTTCTCAGCCAGCTAACTAGCTGGGCTAGCCTAATTATCGTAGCTATGCCAGGCCTGTAAATTACAAGGCAAGTTGAGTAGCTAGCTTGCTAGTGATGCTACTGTTAGGTTATCAATCCGTCCACAGTTGACACAGTAGCATAGTTGTCAGGATGTTACTGATAAACGAGCCTAAAACATGGGGATTTTCATGTAGCTAACTCATTTCAGTTAAGAAGACTGAAGACGCTAGCCACTTCCATACCAGTCAGAAGAAGTTAGGTGTTTTATCTCTGAACACTCAAGATGGTTTCTCCACGGACTGTTAGATAAGGGGAGCCTTGTGGCGTTAACAACACTCGGTGGAGACTGGAGATCCTGACTGCCAATATGTCCAGCCCTAGACATACCATGTAGTTATCCTGACCCTCACATCTCACCATTGTCACACACACTAATGGTTGCTAATACACCACTCAGTGTGGTGTATTAGCAATGATTATATGTATCAAAATTCTTCAAAATTGTAATATGTAGAACTATGTTAGTCAGTCCATGTCTTTCTGGGACTACTCACCTTCAAACTCCACAATGCTCCACTCTCCATCTGTCTACCTTATTCTCAGCTGGTTGACCAACAGACAATACACAGGTGTTGTAAGGACTTTTTTCTCAGATATAAAATTAAGTTTATGGATGAAATTTCCACCACTATTTAATGTAACATTTGAGAATGCTAAGATAGCCATCATACAACTTGGAAACTTTTTGTCAGTCATAAACAAATTTGTCCTCACTTTTCTTGCGGCCTATATTTGTTCTTGCCAGCATAATGTGTAGATCCCTTACTGTCCGCTATTAAAACAGAAAATACCATCATTAGCAAATTTACAGGATTCAAATATTCAACGTTAGCTACCACTAATGTGCAAGTTGTAGAAGTAAACAATTAACTTACTGATAGCTCATTCCATCTTGCCCAACCAATGCCTGTCCTGGTGCAGTCACTGGAGAAGAGTTCTGCTGTAGCTGCTGCTGTTGGAATAGTTGAGCTACTTGTGTTAGCCTTTCGTTCATATCAGCCACTGTGTTGTAGTCCGGCATCGGATTCAGCCTGGCTATAAGTTGTTACAAATCCATGCCCTCGTTTGGTGATGCATCGTTCCCTCGCACGAAGAGATTCCTGGCAGGCCCGAGGGTCCCATGAGCTAATGAGAAAAATTAGCTGTCAATAGCCGCTTGTCTCCTTTGCTGTATTTTACTAGGCATGGTTAGTTAGCTATCTGTTGGGTAGCTAACATTAGCCAACTATGTTTTGGTTGGTAGCTAGCTAGCTTACTTTGCTTGCCAGCTAACATTACCCCCTAAAACATTTACAAATAAACATTAGCTAGCTTGTTTTTAGTCAAAACAGCAACATGCAATTTCTTACTCTTATAACTAAAATCCATGTAACATGATCCTGTTAATAACTACAAGGTTTAACTAGCTATTAACATTAGTTATTGGCTGTAGTAATTTAACTTAGTGATCTAGCTAGATTGCTTTGTTGACAAATAATAAGACTGCTTCTTACCTTATTGCGGAATCGCATTCGGAAGGTTGTGGCCTTGGAGTGTAGAGTATTGCTGACTCCTAGTACCGTTTTATAAAGTTATCCTTAACCATTTCCATGGCTTGGTGCGACAAGTAAAAATTCCAGGAGTTGTTCATGGTTTAAAATGACCGGCAGTATAAAACACCCTCAAGGAAGTGGTATGGCAGAGCTTTTAAATTACCTTCATTTTCAACTGTCACGTCCTCACTTCTGGTTTTGTTTGTTTGATTGAATTGTTTGATTGAATTGTTTTCCTTTCAATCGCTACTCCTCTCCCTTTTATTCCTGTGCATTTGTTTGGCTGAGTTTGTGCCGGTGTTTCATGAAACTACACTTCCTGTCCCATCAAAACAGGACTTCTGGTACAAGTGCGTTGCTCACAATTACTTTATATTGTCACTCCAGCAGAGACAGAAGAGGAAGCGAGACATCTCACTGGCAAATATTTCATGGTTCATATACAAGTAGACCAGACCCAGCTGCTATTGCATTGGTGTCTATGGGAGAGCCACCCCTTAAGTTTACCGAAATTATGTAGCGCTGTGCATATTGCCGGTATAAAGTGCAGTTTGCCAGGACTACAGAGACAGTAAATGTGGTAGTACCAGTTTCAAGCAGGGCTGCTTTTTAGGAATTAGGCTACTTGGAGATAAAACTGTGCATAATCAAGGAGCCTAGCATTGGGAATTTGAGAGCAAAGCTACTGTTCATTTCTAAAATTCTAGCGTAAAAAACGTTTGATAATTTATCATTGTTTATTTGATAAAACAAAAGTATGAAACACTATCTGTTTGTTATATGAAACTTTACATTGTACTGTGAAACTGCTTGAGATCTTAATCCCATTTGTCAATCAGCCTTTTTAGCTTGGCCTTTAATCAATCAAATGAATTTATAAAGCCCTTTTTTCTGTAGCCTGAACAGCCGAAAAGCACATGGAATCGGATGTTTCAAGCCACATGCAAATCTGATTCCTGGCCATGTGATTTGTCTGAATGGTCAAATCTAATGTATTTGCCCTCAAGTGGTTTTAAACTGTTATTTGGCATATCGTGTTGCTTACGAGCTACTCTGACAGTTTGACAAGGACATGTAGTAGCTAACTAGCTTGTTAATTGTTTACAAACAAATGAGTGAATGTGTTAGAACTCTAAACAGCTATACCTAGCTTGCCAAAAAGGACAAATTTTGATTGTTGGGTCATTTTATCCTTTGAGGCTTTATTAAAAATGTTCTTAAACCTATAATTTTGAACATTGAAAGCATCTGGGAAACGTCCATGGCAGGCATTGTTCTCAGCTTAGCTTGTTATAGAACTTCTGAGTGATGGGAAGCACGAGCAAAACCACCAATCAGCCTACACCACTGCTCGCACACTAGTCGTTACTATGACAACTAGCGTAGCCATGTCAGCAAATGACTGCTGTCTGAACACACACATCCGATGTGGTCACTTGTAACTTGCTGTTTTGGACAGTCAGTATTCCAAAACCGATTTGAAAAATGACTGATTTGAGCATTAAGGCCTGCAGTGTGAACAAGGCTTAAGTCTATCATTCAAAGCTTGCATTTCAGCATTCCCACCCCCCTGTACCAATAACATCTCCCTGCAAAGACAGGCTATTATTTTTCTACAGTACCTTTCTCTGGCCGGCGTAAAGGTTAATCCAACCATTTTGAGGTAAATGGGGAAAATGCTACTCAAATATTAACATACGTCAATCTGATAATGTTCTGCTTGCCCAATTTTTGTCTTGAGGTGGTGTCCAGAGATACCCTCTGCTTTATGCTGATTTAGCTGTAGGATCAAGTAGTTCAGTGTAGACAGTTGCATTAACTGGCTGGTCTTTGACTACTAAGCTATTTTACATTAATTCATTTTATTGCTTAAGAGTAAGAAGTAGGCCTACTGCAAATTGATATCATTTATAGTTTGTCTTCTCAGATATCAGGATGGTCGACAAGAATATATACATTGTCCAAGGGGAGATTATTACTGTTGTAAGTGCCATCAAGAGGAATTCAAGGTGGAATACCCACACTCCTTTGGTAAGTTAATTTGTCTTGGTGAAGAAAAATGTTGTAACACAATGCTATTTACCAATCTAGGCTTAGTTTAACATAAGACAACAGTTTTTAGTGTTAATTGTAGAACTACCTGCTCCAGGAAGTAATGTGACAGACTTGGTACAAAAGGAAGAAAGATTAAAAAGTTAAGAGATAGATGGGGGGAAATTGTGTTTTCACAATGCTGTCATGGATGTGTTTGTGTAGTGTTAAGGCCTAATCTTCATTTAAAAAACAATACCGTAGCTCTATACATATGTGAGTAGAAGACAGCCATTGTATTAAAATTGTAGGCAGTGTGTTCATTTTTTTCAGATCTGCAGCATTTGATTAGTTTCACTTTTGAGGTTCAAAGTCCTCTCATTAATTTTAGTTGATGCCAATATTGTTTATTGTTTTACCTTTGTACAGGATGAAGAACAAGATCCATTGCTTAACAGCTTCAGCCACCTGAAGGAGACTCTCAACAATATAAAAGGTAATTACGTCATAATGACAAACACAGCACATCACATAACTGTTGTTCTATTTTGGGAAAGCAGATACCTGTAGTGAAGTCTCCTTTACTAATTCCTGACTAGCCCTCTTCTCTGTATAGTTGACTCATGAGGTCACCATTTCCTCCCTAACAGCATATTATACAGAGATACAGAGGATATGATAACACATGAAAGTTTATAACAATTATTCAATATATGAGAATGATGATAATTGTCATTGTTCCATGGAAGTGGACAAGCTTAAAACAAAAGCCAAATTTTCATTTTCAATTTTCCCTTCGCCAATACGTTACATGGATAAACCTCAGCCAGTCGGGACCTTGGGGCTAAACACATTCAGATTGTTATCACAAAGTACCTTCTCCAGCCTGAAGAGTAAGAGCATATTTAATCAGGTGTGCAGCAGATTTCCACAGAGAAATAGGCTGGCCTTTCACGTTTGTCAATATTATCTCTCCCAATGTCTTACTGGGGGGACTACTCAGCTTAATAATTTTAAGAAGTCCCATTGAAACGATATCACTGTTTGCTAATCTTTTATCCAAATTCCTCATTATGAACAAGACGGCGAAGGTAAATGTTAAGCTAAGTTGTGCAAGTGTTCTCTGCACAAAGACGGGAAGATGTGTGCAACGCTTCAAGACACTGTTACCTCGGAGCTCTTCTAACACAACATGCAATTCAGTAAAAAAAAAAAAATATATATATACTTTATCTATTTGATTTCCCTGCATGTCTTAATATTCTTGTCAAGAATTCCTTGATCAGTTTTGGTTGTGACAATACTTTGCTCTTAATATGTACTACTTCTATCAACCATATTTCCTCTGCAGGGCAATCTTCTCCTTCTACTCAGACATAAGAATGTTCTATTCTTTATTCTTACTTAGTCCTCTTTTTCCGGGGTGGACATAATTCCGCAACAATATTCCACTAGAGTCTCTTGGGCCACAGTTTGTGCCCTGCCCCATGAGACTCATCTCTTCCAGTTCAGCCACCCCTGTCCATCGCCACATTATATTTGGCCTGCCTCGCTTGTGCTTTCCCGTAGGTGTCCATTCAACGTGGACATTTTCTTGAGGCATCCTCAGCAGTGCACGTATCTGTGCCATCGTATCCTGCCCATCTTGATCTATACTATGCTGGTGGAATAAACCTTTTATAGGCCTACTGAGTTTGCAGAACTATCCTCCATGTTGGCAACACGTTCCATGATGTCACTTTGCAGAATGGTTGCCAACATGCTGCATATGACAATTTTAAGTTTCATATAGTTTGCTGAGCAAAAGAGGTTTAGTTGTTTCACATACACTAGGTTGGTTAGTCTACCTAGTCTCCTACAGTGCCATACAGCGCCTTCAGAAAGTATTCATACCCCTTGACTTATTCCACATGTTATTGCTACAGCCTGATTTCAAAATTGGTTAAGTAGTTTTTCTCACCCGTCTACACACAATGCCCCATAATGGCAAAGTGAAAACATGTTTAAGTTTTTTGTGTGCAAATTTGTTGCAAATAGAATATCTAATTTACGTAAGTATTCACACCCCTAAGTCAATACATGTTAGAATCACCTTTGGCAGTGATTACACCTGTGAGTCTTTCTGGGTAAGTCTCTAAGAGCTTTGCACACCTGAATTGTACAATATCTGCACATTATTCTTTTGTTGTTGATCATTACAAGCCATTTTCAAGTCTTGACATAGATTTCCAAGCTGATTTAAGTCAAAACTGTGACTAGGCCACTCAGGATCATTTAAATTTCGTCTTGGTAAGCATCTCCAGTGTATATTTGGCCTTGTGTTTTAGGTTATTTTCCTGTTGAAAGGTGAATTTGTCTCAAGTTTTCCTCTAGGATTTTTCCTGTGCTTGGCTCTATTCTGTTTCTTTAAAACAACTTCCTTGCCGATGACAAGCATACCCATAACATGATGCAGCCACCACCATACTTGAAAATATGAAGAGTGGTACACAGTTTGTGTTGTTGGATTTGCTCCAAACATAAAGCTTTGTATTCAGGACATAGTTATTTTCTTTGACACATTGTTTTGCAGTTTTACTTTAGTGCCTTATTACAAACAGGATGCATGTTTTGGAGTATTTTTGAATTCTGTACAGGCTTCCTTCTTTTCACTCTGTCAATTAGGTTAGTATTGTGGAGTAACTACAATGTTGTTGGTCCATCCTCAGTTTTTTTCTTATCACAGCCATTAAACTCTGCAACTGTTTCAAAGTCATCATTGTGAAATCCCTGAGCGGTTTCCTTCCTCTCCGGTACTGAGTTAGGAAGGACTCCGGACGCCTGTATCTTTGTAGTGACTGGGTGTATTGATACACCATCCAAAGTGTAATAACTTCACCATGCTCAAACTGACATTCAATGTCTGCTTATTTTTTTACCCTTCTACCTATAGGTGCCCATTGCGAGGCATTAGAAAACCTCCTTTGTCTTTGAGGTTGAATCTGTGTTTGAAATTCACTGTTTGACTGAGAGACCTTACAATTATCTGTATGTGTGGGGTACATAGATGAGGTAGTAATTCAAAAATCATGTTAAACACTATTGCACAAAGTGAGTCCATGTAACTTATTATGTGACTTGTTAAGCACATTTTTACTTATGAACTTATATAGGCTTGCCATAAAAATTAAATACGGAGGGCATGGGTTAAATGTGGAAGACGCAATTCAGTTGAAGTTATTTAGGTTTTCCATGACAAAGGGGTTGTATATTTATTGACTCAAGAAGACATTTCAGCTTTTCATTTTTTATTAACTTAAAAAAAAATGTCAAAACATAATTCCACTTTGACATTATGGGGTATTATGTGTAGGTCAGTGACAGTCTAAATGTAATCAATTTAAAATTCAGGCTGTAACAAAACAAAATGTGGAACAAGTCAAGGGCTGTGAATACTTTCTGAAGACAGTGTGTGGTTTCATAGCAGAATTACTGTATGCTAACTTCATCTGATTTTGTTTTCTGGTCAGAATCTTCACATTTCACTTATTTTGCCTACTAAGTTATTGTAGTGTAAATTCACATCAAATTCAAGTGTTGATTTCCTGATTTATCAAAAAAGCTAGCGAGTTTTGAACCCTTATTTTGAAAGGTAAGTTGAGTAGGAACATATTATAATTTTCATATTTGTTTTACAAATATGTTGGGAGAAGGATGCAAAATGTTGTATGAAGTAATCTTTTCAAAGTGCCATTCTACATGGTCTACAAGAGATTGTATCTTCACAGGTGTGTTTGTATTGCCCTTCTCATAGATATTCATGGCTAAGGTCAGCAGGTGGCAGCCATGTGGGTATGTGTTCAAGCAATCAGCTTAGACTGTGAGTGGTGTATGTATGGCTTTGCTCATATTCCTCATCTTGGGGCTATAGTTTGGAAATGTTAGACATAAAGATTTTGGCTGTCCTGAGTTCACTTGTTTCCAGCAGGGATTTTGTTTTCCCTACTCTACTGATCAGTCGGTCAGTAGAGTATGGGATGGCAAGATGCTTTCAAGTTATTCAAACGTTTATGGTAACTAGTCTACGGCATCTCTATTAAAGGGGTAACTTTAGTGCCATATAGGGTTCACATGCAACAACCCCATTAGAACCCCTGACCCCCATTCTGTCTCTCTTTCAACATCTGTAATAATTGATCATTTGGAGTGGCTGTGTTGTGTGGATTTAATGGAGTGGTGCTAGCTGATGGTCTCCGGTGAGCCAACTCTGCGGTCAAGCCTTTGTGTCGTCATGCCTTTGCAATGGGAGTCCTGGCAGCTCCACAGCCCCAGCCGCAGCAGCAGCAGCAGCAGCTAGTGGAGAGACAGAACACATGGAGCCTGCGGCCATGGTCTCAGCCCCCTCCAGGCATGGTGCTTCCTCAAGGGAATGCCACTGCCTCGAGATGGACAGGCACGGCTGCGACAGAGGCCTGGGAGGAATCCGCCACGCTTTTTCACCCCCCTCCCCTCAAGAACACCAAAGGCCTTGTTAGTGTTCCACAGCTAGCATTGGCAAGTGGTGTTATATTATGTTCAGCTACTTTGATTCGACAGAGGTAGCTGCTGTAGTCTCTTGGTTGCCAGTTAGATTAGTTTGCAGAACAAGTTCAGCCCAAGTTGCCATTCTTAAAAAAATGTTGGAAAACTTCTGACAATGCTGGACTATTATTGTAATGGTTGGAATATTTTTTTGTTATCCCATGTCGTGACCTCCGTTTGTGTTTGAGCAGACTGACTTAATTGTACAGTATTTGTTGTTCCATCTTGTTTTGTGGTTCTAATGTGGTTTGATATGACATTTCCAATGGACAAACAGTAGGGGGGTTAAGAGATGTTATTGCCTCCTTAACCCCCAATCTCGTGCGTATTTGGCTCTCTTACACGGTATGCACCTGTCCTAGAGAGAGATGAAAGCCTTAAAAAGCACATCAAATAACCAGGCCAAAGCCCAACTCTGTGTTTGACTGACTGATCAATGTGTTTTTGTTTCTGTGTGAATTCTTCTGGGTGGGCTGTGTAGTGGTGCTCTGAGGCTGCACTGGTCCAGCTGTCTGCTTAATGAAAGCCCAGTAATTCCATTCACACTGTGTATCTTAGCTCCTCTAACAACAAAAGCAACCAGCGAAGGAAATGTGGATTAGTCCCGAAAGGTTTCTCAGCCACTTTCTCCCCGTTAAAGGTTCTGTTCTCCTTCCTCTGTTCTGCCAGCGTGATTGGCAGGGCCATGTGCCATGGCACAGTGCAGCTGGAAGTATATCATCTGCAATTTTAGTTGGGTAAATATAGCAGGGAGTCTTGTCAAGCAGAGAGATAAATTGTTCTGGGAAAGGAAGTGTTGTCTCTCTTTCTGGAAGAAAAAAAGTTTCCTACAACCTCTGGAAGGAGGGTTTCTCTTTATTTCAAACAAAGAGAACACAGTTATGGAGCCTGGGCCAGTGGTGAAGAAGCATTTGCCATGCCTCCACCCCACCTCACCCCATCACCCCACCTTCTCACACCACCCCTCTCTTCCCTAGGGGAAGTAGGCCCAATATCTCCTCTTTGGATGGGATGTTTTGGATTGCTCCAAATGCTTAATCTTCCATCACTAAGCTCATTCAACCCATATAATTTAGTGCTTTCCACAGATTTAGGATCTGCATCTGCGTCTTTAGACTTGAACTGCTTGTTTGCAAACAATGAAAGGGTAGACTTTCCCCCTTTTGTCTCATAGGATATGTCTTCTAAAAATGAATGAAACACAGCATGACTTGTTGAATCTACAGTTTCGAGGGGAATTATTTGTACTTGAGTATCTCAATAAGGAGTCTTTATTTAGCCAAACTGTCCCTGCTTACTATTCAAAATATCGTGTGTGTGTGTGTGTGTGTAAACATTATTATTTTTTTTTTTAAAGGCAGCCGTTTCAGTCAACTGTCAGTACCGCAACAAAATACAATTTTGTGTTGTCATTGACTGTTTTGGGTATGACATTTTTATGTCTCCAGCGGTCATTGTAGATCATATTTACATGTTAAATTGGAATGTTCTATATTCACTCCAAAGCCTGGTTTGGGCTCTTCTCTGCCTTAATGCCTATGAGATGTAGCTATGGTTTGCCAGTGCTGTACACTAATCATTGAACTTCTGGGTAAGTAAGTGGACCAGTGATGACAAGGATAACCATGAGGACTTGTGTTGGGTAATCCCGGCACTACACTGGAATTACAAACAAGCAACTAATAATGACAAATTGGCACTGTGACATATTTGGTAATGCCTATTAAGATGAGCTGTCCATATTTTCTAATTGAAGCCATAGGCAGTGGATGTTTTACAACATCCAAAAAGGCAAAAGCATTGTTTTGATGTGTAGATTGAATCGGATCTCTCCCGTGACATTGGCAGGGAAGTGTTGTATAAAGGATCCGTGTTTAACATCAAACGGACAAATGTCTCAATCCCCTGTTGAATAATTCTGTGGATTTTTATTGGTTGTACAGTGGTCGACTATACTGCTGAGAGGTAGGAAAGAAGGGAGCAGGGTGAACACATTCATTCTCACTTTTTTTCTTTCCCCCCTCTAGAAAATAAGAGACTTTGTTATGCACAAGTCATTCCCAGCCTCAGCTTTCTAAATCTTTAAATCTTTTTTTCTTCATCTCCTTTTTCCTTTACAGCGAAGGTCAGATTTTTGACAAGTCTTCAGAGAAAGCAGTCGGGCTAAATCTCCTCATTTTTATTCATACAAATACAGGTTTAGAGATTCCAACACCCACAAGATCCAAAGCCAGACCGGCCTTTGACTGACAGCTCTTTCCCTTTTTTCCAAACACTAACAAAATTCACAGGCACACCTCTAATGGACTGGAATCACCAGAAAGGCACCACTGGTTGATAGTGGAAGCGTAGAGTGAACGCCGTAGCGATGATTTGATCACTCGCAGACTGACCTTTTCGGTAATTACCTTGCTGTCCCATGAGCAAAGGACAATGCAGAGACAATTTTGCTAGGAGTGGCAAAATTAGGCAAGAGAGCACATTTTAATCGTTATTTCAGTCTAAAACACATTATGTTCATGATTTCATCCCTTTTAATGGTAATTGAAGTGTATACTGATTTAATTTTTTTATTTAATTTTTTTATTGTTTTAGTCTTAAGCTACTATCCGGGTCCGCAGGTTAGTTGTTTTGTAAGGCTATTTTATTCCTATAGTTCATTATTGAAGGATTAACAGTCATGTGTTTTACTTTATCCATGAAATGCATACGATCCCACACATGTACCTCAATCAGTGTTTCCCTTAGTTTGTTGTTGCAGCAGTGTCAACGGGTTGCGCGTGGGGAGTTAGGCGCACCTTAAATCGGTCCGGAATTGGCGGCAGAGAGAGAAATGTGCTGTTTTTCAGCTAATTTCCTTTTATTTTATGCATTTTTCTATGGAGCTGAGATAATGTTGCAGTGTGAAAGTACATTTCCTGCAATTCTATACATTTTGACACGGCCAATTCTGTGTTCTTATGCTCAAACATTATAACACATCAGGGCCCGTGGGCATGTAGCCGGCGTGACCGGTCAGTAATCAAGCCATGCCAAAAATTCTCCTAAATTCATGGTTCTTAGAATTTTTCTATTCTCCCTGAATGTCTAGATTTAGTTTTGGTGCTTGCTAGTTCTCAAAGATTATATTATTGAAAAATATTTAGGACAATTATCTTTTCTACATACTTTGTCTGGGGTTAGTCATTGGAAGTTTATACTGAGAGCGTTTCTCTCCCCCCCCCCCCCCCCCCCAGCCCGGCGCTAAATTAATTTCCGTATTCATTTAGCACCGCCGTTAAGTTCATACAGGGAAACACTCATTGTACAGTCTCGTCCATCAATAAGTAGGAACAAACACACACTCATAGTTCAAGGTCAAGTGTGTTCGTGTGTGCCGTCTTGGCCACACAGCTGTGCTCAGGCAGCCGTGGCCAGGCCTCTGAGGGCCGTAGCCTGTGCACGTGGGAACCGACTGTGCCCTTTAGGTCCTCTGCGCTCCTCCGCCACCTGATATCCGCACATATATCATACTCAATTGAACCGCCAGAATGCAGTTAGCAAATGCCAAGTAAGAAGAAGAGCCATAATTCATATCGCTCAGTCACTTATGCAAATATGTTTACATATGAAAGCATTTTGCCCGGTGGAATTGCCCGTGTGAACTTCATTACATTTCCCCAGTACGCTGTGGGCTTACCACTGAGATTGTGATGAGGGAGGGTTTTATTCTCAGTCCCAGCTTTGAAGTTATTTTTATTGCTCAGTCAAAAACACAATAATTACTAAGGATAGTGTTGTCACTGGTACCCTGGTCATTTTCCTGACGTTTGATATTTTACCTATTTATAACACCCAATCCACTAGTCTTCTTGAGTGTTTGAAGACCGGTTGTGTGCTATTGAAATTCATTCTGTAAAGTGGCCTATATTTGCTTACCCCATCCCTTGAGAGCATGTGGATTCTCATTAACCCCTGTGCTATAGCGGGGACTTAAAGGTAAGGGAAACATTTTACTCTTTGACTGTGAATGTCACAAGGAAACATTGTGTGGGCCCAGAGCTGAAGTACAGCAAGTGTTTGACCCTGTGAGGAATTTACAACTGCTGTCCCCTGAGGAGCGAGGCTTCCTTTCCATTGCGCCAAAAACTTGAGACCCTGGTTTCCATTACAGAGAGATGGTGTCCTGTCCACTACTTCTCCCAACCTTTCATCTGTCCCCGTCCATGGGAAAGGTGGGACGCTTAGCACCCTCGTAGGGTTAATGCCCCAGTCCGGGTGGGATCGGCATAGGGTTAAACTTTTTTAGGAACAGTACTCAAGCTTTCATTATTGGGTGCTTTGGGAAGTTTATCGGGTTCACTATTAAGCCAAAGGAATGGCAAAATGTTGGACAACTTTCACAATATGTCATAGGAAGTTGAAACCTTGAGGCTTCAATACAGTACAAAAGTAATATCGGCCATTTTATGTTTAGACCCTGTAAGCAAGCTGACTATGACCAGCAGAGCAGTGTTCGTCAGAATGTGGTCCATTGTGGGTCCATCATGGCCATTCATCAAATGGCCATGATTAATCGGGGTCCTCTCCATAGACAGGCTGCCACCTAGTGCTGGTTAGTAGCTGTAAATCTGGCCAGTTAACAGTGCTCTAACCGGGGACTGACAGGCAGGGCTTAGGCAACTGTTGTCCTGTTTCAGAGCCTCAACAATGTGCTGAGTGGATGGAGAGTCCCACCAAAGGGCCATTAATCATATTGGCCTGGGACAGTGGGGGGGCGCGCATCGGCAGGGGTGTATGTGTGAGGATGCATGGGTGAAGGATCCGGATGTGCTGACAGGAACAGAGGGCAAGACAGGAGCAAAACAACAGACCCAAAAAAGAGGGGGACAGGAGTACTCTGTTTGGCCTTCTGCCAGCAAGGTTAACCAAGAGGAGAGGAGTAGAGCCAACGATCTGTATATAATGACGAGATGCTTGTCTCCGTCCTAAAAATGGATGTCGTTGTCCCAAAGGCGGGAAGGATGGTGACAAGCTTGAGTCCAAAATAAGCCCATAGAAACGCTTTGGGCTTATTTTTGTCAGATTTTGGTGAGAGTGGAACCTCTCGCTTCCTCTCTGGTAGAGCATTGCTTCCTGAAAGTTTGCATCAGAACACTTGTCATTGACTTGTCATGTCAAGTTCTCTGATTGTGCTTCAAAAGAACTCACTATGGATGTGAATCACAAATATGTTCTTGTCATCGAATAGCCGACATCAATAACTACCAATTTACCGTAGAACCTGTTTGATGCGAGTAATCCAATCTTTATGTAGCTCATTGAAGGGCAAAGGCAAGAAATATACTTTGATGCACAGCTTTTGTTTTGAAAGGTGCAGTCTATGATAAGGAAACATGGCTGGCTAGTTACTTTTTGCCATCGGCATTAATGGTGACCTGAGATAAACATTGCCCTGGCTAGAAATAGATTTTCACCAAGGTAAATGATTTTAACCCTCTAAGCTGTTTCTATCCACTTCAGGCATTATGTCCTAAGAGGGACAAATAAGATGACATAATGGCAGTAGATATTCAGGTAAAGATAACATTAAGTGTCATGGGGTCTAGCCTACTGTTAATGTCTAAGCAAACCTATAGTCTTAATTCCTCTAGGTTTAACCTATAGGGTCCTCTTAATTCCTCTAGGTTTAACCTATAGGGTCCTCTTAATTCCTCTAGGTTTAACCTATAGGGTCCTCCTTAATTCCTCTAGGTTTAGCTGTGGCCCACGGAGTCTAGAGTCGATCAGTTTAATTCAGGTCTAGGCCCACCTAATGTGTGTTTGTCAGCCGTGAACCAATGCTGAGGATTTAGTGTTTTCCAGTCTGCTACCTGGATTGGGTTTTAATGTTCTGTTAAGCATATTCTTATGAGGTGGTAATTGGCTCGGTGTGGGGCAGATCTCCAACAGGACCTCCCCTGTCTTTGTTCAGCCTGGAGGTAATAGGTTTTAAGTTCAATGTTGCTTTAATGACTCCACACTGGGAGCTGAGAACATGATTAAAGCAGGGGGTATTAAGGTGGGGTTTGGGACATTTCAACACCTCTGCCTCCCGCACCCGTCCACACTGGAGGTCTGCTCTAAAAACAACCCGGGAGCGCGTGTGGTGACACTTTGATGGGGCGGACAGCATTTTGCAGATTGACAATATGACCCGGTATTGACAATTTTTGGAGGTGCCAAGTGTTCGCTTTCAATGTGTAAGTGAGCGTGTCACTATGTATAGCCCGACACAGGCTGAAACCGTTTTAGACGAGGCTCAGAATTGTGTTTGTGTGGTGGCGGTTTCTGCCCCGTGTATTGTTGGCACCTCAAGGACAGCATTTTTTACCTTTTTAATTAGTCATTCTATAGCAGGTCACTTTTCAGCGTGATGTTATTTGCATTTCTGTTGGGTGGCTGGAATGACCCCTGGCTCATCACAATCCCAATAAATCTCAGGGGTGCCTGGTAAAACGGGATCTGTGCTCTAGTCTGGTTCACATACTGTGTGTTGAGACTTTCTCATGTATAGATTAAAATGATAGGTCTATATAGTACGTCACCTCAATCTTCTAGATGAATATTTACCCCATGCAAAAACTGTGGATTATGTGGGCTAGATATTTAGCTAATTTAATTTAGCTTACAGCTTCTGGCTGGTCTTGTCAGGGGGTTCTGTTGTGTGGACCGTACATAAATCATAGTCCCTATTAGTGTTTTCCTCTTCATTCTGAGTGAGTCGGTCTGCTGTAGGGCATGCCTGGTTGTAAAACCTGTTTTGTCAGTCATAGCATGGACAAATATAGGGTCTCAACCTTGAACACCTTTGACGGACAATGTGAAATATTGCATTCAATTGGTTAACGGTGGACACAAGGTTGTTTACTGGAAGGGTACATTGGAAAGTCAGAAATAAAGCAGTGGACCACTGACTGTCAGTGGCCAGGATAATCTCCTCAGTAGGACAGCAAAGCTGGAGAAATCAAACTGCACACTTGACTAGCTGTGGAAGCGGCCCTGCTATTGGGTGTTGGGGGGGTTGGTGGAATGGGATTTTATTGTTGTAGAAAATAAGGGCCGATATTAGTATTGCGAGGAGGCAGTGTCTTGCTTGTGTGGCGCTCACATCTTAAGCCTTGGGCGTCCCAGTGCGAATCTCAGACTGCCTTGATGGACTGTGTTAATAAACCTCCCTGCAGACCTACACCCCCCTCACACACACATTTACGCGCACGCACATTGTCTCTCCACACACAGCTGCTTGTTATTTCATGCCCCATAATGGCCCTGTGACCACGGACATTCTAATACACATATCCAATTAGATAAGCATTGCTGTGTGCTTCAGCTTCCAACTGTGATTCTCACACATGCATGCACACATATTGATACATAGAATTCACATTTTTAGTTTTTTGTCAGTCTTGCTAAATAAGACTAAATCAAGGTCACCCTCATTTCCAATCCCTGAATTATATTGTACTAATTTATAAGTACAATTTTTAAAGAACGTTTTATTCTAGGAACATTTTAACTTCCTGTATTGACGCTTTTGGAAAACCTAATGTAGTTCCCAGAAGAGACTGCATGTTGCTGTTGAGTCTTCAACGTTATGGCAACTTGTGTGTGATGGGGGAGGCTAAGATCATTGCCTTGTTCATTGAACATGCCAAGCCGATACTCGATTACACTTCAATGAAATCACCTGTCAAAACTCTTGAGTACATCCATTGGGTTGTCAACCCCCCCCCCCTGTTTCGGCATGGAACAGAGGCACTGGCAAAAGGCAATATCTTCCAAGTGGACGCCCCCCCAAAAAAGAGAGCCTATTTTTGGGCCGCAGCTGGGTTTTGAAGGGAGTGTGTGCTGTCAAGGTGACATGGGTCAACTTTCTTGTCGCGGGACGACTGGGGGGAATGGCTGAGAGGCGGCGAGGAGGGGTGGAAAAGGCTTGGGGAGTGGCGATTTAAACAACTGCCAGTGTTTCGGGGTTCATAAATATTGAATCGAAAAAAGGTGGCATATGCGGCGAGCGTTTTAAACCTGTTGACGCGTCCTTCTAAAATAGAATGGGATCAGCACTGCCGATTACACATTTTGACAAAAGCCGTCCTGCTGACAGAGGGAGCCGGCCGGGCCTGGCTGCCCACGCAGCCAACGAGGAGACATGCTAACAACCTGGGACAACAAGGAGGTGTTGATTGGTCTGAAAGCGAAATAGAACTGCTGATATACTGCCAGTTTACCCCTCCCTCTGGCTCCCTTTGTTATGGCCATGGCGCTCCTCTGGCTGACGGATGTGACTGTGACATGGACACAAGAAACGAGGTGGTCCTGGGTAATTCATGTATTGAATGAAGTCTCACCTTGCCGACAGACGCCCCCCCTTTGCCCCTCCCCTAATGTCTCTCGTAAATGGCTTTTGTTTTTTTATCTATTTCGGTCACTTTTTTTAGGACATTTTATAAAATGCTCAAGTTTCCGAGACATTTTAATGTTAGAGGAGGTGAGTTTTTCTTTTAGAAACTGGACTTTCCGATTTTAATGGAAAATATTGTGTCTATATCGTTTTAGATTGTTTTGTCACTGTATAATGTGTTTTCGCCTCTTTAAACACTCCAAGGTGTTGATGTAGTTCAGTGGTCACCAACTGGTCGATCACGATCGATTGGTTGATCTCCAAGTCATTCCTAGTCGATCACCAAACATTTATGTAAAAAACAAAAAAAAAACGATAAAGCCTTATTTTTTTTAAATAATTTTATGCTGTTGGCAGTAGGGGCACTTGATTCAGCAGCCCTAGCACTGCAAAGTGTTCCCGTTTTGAACCATTTAATGTGTCTGAAGGTAGAACTCAGTCTACCCGGCAGTCCCAGAAACCAAATCAAGTGCACCTATAGGCCTACCTCTGGCCAATCAGATAGCTCAGAGCTCCATGTCTGCACAGTTTCCTCGAGCCATAGACTGTAAAAATAAGTCTTGAACGCAAGGCAAAGTTGATACTGTAAGATTTTAAAACCGTGACTAGAGACTCAACAAATACAGCAAAGAGCTGCTGTTTTTGAGTAAGTTCATGTTTAAGTTGTTATTCAACACTGTCAACACTTTGTTAAACACATTTTTATAAGCCATAAAATGTGTCCTCCCTACTTCATGCTACAACCAGCACTGCAGCTGCAATGAGTATAGCAAAGTGTTCCGATAAGCTTGCAAAGTTATTATTATTGTCTTTTTTAATATTGAGGAATATTTCACATTCTCTGGTCATGGGAGTAACAAATTGGTGCATGAGGCAGAAATAATGCAGTGTGACTTGAGTTTCGCCATCAGCCCGAAGACTATGTCCCCTTTTCTCAGCGGAGGGAAGGAGAGCTCCCTCCCCTTAGACTTACCATCAGATGCAGGCCATCAGTCGTAATAATATTATGCTCACATTCAAGCATAGCCAATGCATGCATATATATATATATCCTTCTGCACAAACCTCATTGCTACAGGACTGTTTTTAATTGGTTAATGTTGCATAGGCTTACGTTTAAGTCGTCTTTAAAATCTGGACGGTAGTTCTCTGCATGCATTTTTACACAAAGTGAACTTGACTCAAAAGGTTGGTGACCACTGATGTAGTTAAAAGCAGCGTGAGATAAATATACCCAGATTAGTCTGTTGTAGTCTAATCCCTGTGTGAGAGGGGTGTGGTGGCTCCAACTCTGTAGCCCCTCCTCTTCAGTCAGAGTAGGGCTTGTACGCACAAGGCAGACTGCAGCCATCCCAGCTATGCACATAAACCCATGTTGGTTTTAAATAGTAAAAATGCTAAACTGGCAGTAGTGGAGCAGGTTATGAGGGGTGAAATGTGGTCCTTGAATTTACGACCTGGGAACACTTGCGGCGTAGTATTGTTTTGCGGTGTGTCTGTGTGTGTGCAAGGAAAAGGGGGTTGGTGCTGCTCTGTATCTCAGACACCGAGGTCAGGGGGGAACTGAACTTGTGAACCAGTGGGCAGCACTGTTACTGTTGAGACGAGTATTGATCAAACTAATCCAAGGCTCAAAGCACAGATTCCTCTGAACTTTAGGTTTGCTCTTTATTTGGACGTGCCACACGCTGACATTCCCTCCACTCTTTCAAAGGAAAAGAAATGTCTAGGAAAAAGAAATACAGATGGTGACTAATGTATAGTTAGTTTTGTTGGTAGGTATAATGGCAGTAAAGTGAAGGTCGGCAGTTTAACCGACCTATATGGTACAGATAAGAAAGCTAAATCCTGAAATCTAGGGTTTGCTTTCTCAAGACTCCGATCACACGTAATGTTGTCTGGCCCTCATGTCTTTTTGACTTTCACGTTTTCTTTTCATCACTTTGTTGTTTTGTGTGGTTTGTCACATTTCCCTTATGGAGTTTTATGAAGCGCCTTGGGCAATCAATAGTTTTACAGGTTTTGGGCTAAATACATATGTTTGTGATATTGCAATATGGTTTACTAATCCATAATTCAAGTCTTTACTCTGGTGTGTTATATGGATGTAGTTCAAGAACAGTGTCTGCATTTGTATCAACATAACATGCTGACCACAACGCTCGCGTCGCATGCGCGAGCATTGCAAAATAAATGTAAACATACATGTTATTCAATTATTGCACCCACACTGCTCGCTTGCGCCAACGAGCGTCTGCGTTGCCAAGCGCTAAAATAGAAGTCAGTTCTATTTGTGATGCTGAACGCGGTGCAAGTCCTGCATCTCCCATCTCATTGGTTTATAGTAGCAGATACCATCTCATTGGTTATACTCACGTGGGTGATTGAAAGATGAACTGAGTTCGGTCTGTCATCGTGGTAACTATGAAAGTTAGATGCCAATCGCCATATAAATTCAAAGATGAAAAAGCCTGGAAGGAGGAGAGATGACTAGAAACGATTCGGTTGACCGTTTTATGTGTGAATTAATTGTCTGAGTAGAGGACCTTGTGCATTTCAGGTAAAATAACAACTCAACGTTTAGATCCCAGGACAAATTAGCTAGCAACTGCAAGCTCGCTAGCTAAATTGCCATAAATGTTCAATGCTTTTTGACCTGTCGCCAAATTAATATAATTGGTTCAGAGTTTGTTTTGATATTTCACCTGCATGTGGTGATCGCGTTTGGTGTGGGGGGACAAAATCTATTTGTGCACGATGGCGCTCGCGCGCAGCCGGTTTGGGTACGGTGTTAACGTCGGCCATTTTTATGTTAAACATTTATTCCATTGTTCACTCTTGAGGCACTAGCTAATGTACAGCTGTATAGTAGACAATCCAACCGATTCAGCCATCTCTCAACACGCATGTATGCCGAGCCATTACAGGACAAGTTGAACGGGATCTCTAGGGCCATTGAAGTTGTGACAGATACTTTCATAATTATAGGTTAACAGTTCCTTTATCATTGGGCGAATGTAGTATCAGGTGCTGTCAGGGCAGGAGAGTAGAGATGTATAGAGGGCACGTTTAGCCAACGACCCATTGCAGTTGTGTACACAGAGAGATGCCCCACCTCTGTCTGCTCGACACACACACAGCCATTTTCTTTAAAGGTGACAAAAGGGATTGGCGATTGTTTTTCTGTTTATCAGAGGTGACATGACCAGTGGCGCAAGGGGGTGAGGAGGCCCTGTGTTGCCATAGCTAAGTATACATCCCTGACAGTTCCATAATGGGTTTCAGGAAGTTCAGTCGAAAATAAAAACAAAGCAACATTTCTAGCTGATTGGTTTTGAAAGGCCGTTTTTCCTTGCTGAATGGGAAAAATGTGGACTTCAGCATTCCATGGCAGTGATGCCAGTCGGATCGGATAGGCGCAGCCTTGCGTGAGCAGAACGAGCAGTGCCGATGGAGACGCAGTGCGCTGCAGAAACACACTTTATGGGCAAGAATTTAGTCCATGGGTTTGGAATAGCAAAAAAACAACAAATGGAGGAAATCCAGATATTATATTTTGCATTTATTTTGTCCCAGACCGTTGGTTCGTTAAATGTTGGTTGGGCTTTAAATACTTTTAACCTGATATAGCCTAGTTTGAAAAATGTTGACGTAAAAGTACTGGTATACTCGCTTTATTTCTACAGTTGGACAAGTGGAAGAGCGTAAAAGAGTGTGTGGACCTCCATTTAGTGGTTTGGAGCTAATCCCTGTAAAGCCTGTAATGTAAGCAACATTCTCAGCGTTTGCTCTGTGATCCAAATGATGTCGTACTACGTTACCAACTGAACTGGCAAGACCATACTTTAAATACCCTGTTATATTGTTTTTGTGTCACATTATTTTGAAGTTAATAAAAATAGACCATTGGCACTCTCTTCCCCTTGCCTAGGAGGGACCAACCCAAAGCTGTCTGTTTTAGACTAAAGCATTTTTTCCTGATCAAGGCATTTTGTGGTATAAAACATATGGAGAAAGAAAGAACATAACAAACTTGAAAGCTTGGTAGATTCCATTTTACCATGTTGAATGTTTTGATTCTCTAAATAAATACTGATCAAGTCAGAGCCTGGTGTATTGTGGATGAAAGCAAGGGCCTTGTAATGAATGAAAAGGCTAGATGGCATTGAATCATCCACTCAAGCAGCGCGGAGGCTGACAAGGCGGAAGATAAGTGAGACGAGAAGAGGCCACAAATCGTATGGATGGAAGTGCTGTAGCCCTGCGTTTAGATCTACATTTTTGATCTTTGACTTTCTCATGTGAGAGCTGCCTCAAGTGTTTACAAACACCTAGCCCGCCGCTGCTATCAGAGCAGAATTTTGTCATGAATTCATAAAGATAATGCACTTGCTGGATCCAATCCCATTTGCTCAGCTGTCCGACAGTACCCCACAGTATCTTGGAGGAGCCACTTAACACGGCATGGTTTAAAATTACTGCACTCCTGGCAAACGGCCTCACTATTAAACTCAAACACTTTTTGTAAATTGTGTTTGTATTCCATTTTTCCCTTTGCCTCTCCGGTTTGGGTCAATTATGTGCTGAGAGATGTTTTATGACAAACAGCAAGCCTCAGGGAAGTGCACTTTATACATCACTAGAAGGGCCTGCCATCTGAACTGCGATAGAGTAGCTCTGTTTTTTGCTCTTCAACCCCTCAGCCCCACTGCACAAATGCTGAGGGAAACTTGAAGGATTGCATCTCCTGGTAGCTGTAGAGAAGACTGGAGGGTTCGTTTCTCTATCCCGCTGACACCCCCCTACAGGAGAAGAGGCATAGAGCCGTAAGCCATGCCAAGAGCCTCGCTCCGGGATGGCGGGACACATCGCGTACCCTCTTGGCCCAGCCCCTGGCCTCTGCATTTACCCAAAGCTGGTTACAGTATCGCAAACATGTGGACCCACTGGGGAGTAATTTATGACAGTTGTCGCCTTGGTCTGATAAGCCAGCCAGGGCATCTCCAGCCACTCTGAGCGGGGCATTTCAGAGCCCCAGTGGGGATAAACCCCATCGGCTTTAATGTTTCCCCACCATGGAGCCCATGTGGCATCACTGGACAGAAATGTTCCCCGGCCCCAAAGCCACTGTTGTCTAAAGTCACCATGTGTTACCATGGAGAGAAGTGCTGCACATGGTGGCTACGTGACACTTTGGACAGGACTCAATGTGTATGTATTTTATGAAATCTTGTTATGAAATCTCAAACTTGCACATCCAACAAAGAATGTGCATTACGGTGTAAGGGAAAAACTCCCCGTGTCATATCACTGGATAATATTAGACTTAGTGACAGTGAAGTGGTCCAAGTCAACACGGTTAAAAAAAAAAAGACAAAGTTATAAGTACACACTTAAATCTGAATTTCTTAATTTCAATGTTTGGCTATATGACCCACTTCATCCCTCATCTGTATTCCCCCTGTAGACCTGTTTATGGTGCTGTTAGCAGAAGGAGCTGACCCTGTGCAATGGGCTCAGGGATTCTCTCAGCTCTGTCAATGGGCTGCAGATCTGACGGCTAGATGGACTGAAGAGGCTTTTAGCTGTGTGTACAGTCTCCAACCTCTGTTTGTTTGGGAGTTTATTCCAGCTGTACAGTGTTTACTGCTAGCCGAGGAGGAGTTGTCAGCGCTAGTTATTCATGTGTGTGCCACAGGCTGGCTTAACAGTATACTAGCCGAGTGATGGTGTATTGGCTAGTCCACTCCCTGCAGAACAAGAGGCAGCATAGGGAAGTGCTCATTAATATGCTTTTGCTGTATTTAGGAGCTGACTGGCTGGGGCGTGGCGGGTCCGTTGTCCTCTCGAAACGCCCACCCTCCAGCCCAGGGTAAACTGAAACAGCCAAGATTAGTATTAATCCCTCTTAATGCTGCGGCTCATAATATAGTCATTAGGTGACTTGAGACTAATCCGTCTCACCTAACTGCTGCGATTTATTAAACACACACAGAGGATTTTCGGATTTTCTGTCAATGCAGGGCGGGCATAAAGAGTGCATCACGTCTGAATACAGTGGTATCAGACTATTAATACTGATGAAGCTGGGGCTGAATAGTACATTGAAATGAGGGGGCAGGGATGACTGGCCTTTCCATTGAATCATGTTTTCCTGCATGTTGTCTCTCTTACAAATCCCCACAGTCTGTTTTACCTGCAGCTCAAACAGTGATGAAAATGTGAATCCTTGGTCAGACTTGCAGAGATTAAGGTTTCGCTTTCGCTATTGGTAAATCAAAGCCCACACGTTATTTCAAACATTTTCTAAACATATTTCCATATTTGCTCAGTGCCCAACACCTTGCATATATAGGAAAAACAGGACTGAATCCTTTACCTTCTAAAGTGACGATGACCATATAGCCTAACGATCATAGTTTAGGCATAACACGCAACACTTTTTGTAGATCAAATATTACAATGTATTCTTTGTGGTGATTTTATCCAACCATTCATTAATGGTTTAGCCATCCCTCCGTTGTGTGAACACGGCAGCAGAAGCACAGCTGGTCCTTCCAGTAATGTCAAGGTGGCAGAGGAAGTGTCCATGCTCTGGAGATAATTCAACAGTAGTCCTTGGGAATTCTATCTGGAGAGCAGCCAGAGCTCTGACTGTGTAATGGCACCTTGAAGGGCTCATGCTGGCAGGCAGTAGGTTTTCTTGTCATGCAGTGACTCCTCTACAGTGTACTCCTCTGTCCTAACCATCCACCGGCTACTGCTTCCTTCACTTTTTTAAAATATATTTTTTAACCTTTTTATGTAACTAGGCATGTCAGTTAAGAACAAGTTCTTATTTACAATGTCGACCTACAAAAAGGCCTCCTGCGGGAACGGGGGCTGGGATTAGAAATAAATAAAAATATCTATAAAAATCTAGGACAAAACACACATCACGACAAGGGAGACAACATATAAAGAGACCTAACACGACAACACAGCATGGTAGCAACATATGACAACATGGTAGCAACGCAACATGGAAGCACAAAACATGGAAGCACAAAACATGGAAGCACAAAACATGGTACAAACTTTATTGGGCACAGACAACAGCACAAAAGGCAAGAAGGTAGAGACAATACATCACGCGAAGCAGCCACAACTGTCCATGATTGAGTCTTTGAATGAAGAGATGGAGGTAATACTGTTCAGTTTGAGTGTTGTTGCAGCTCGTTCCAGTCGCTAGCTGCAGCGAACTGAAAAGACGAGCGACCCAGGGATGTGTGCGCTTTGTGGACCTTTAACAGACTGTGACTGGCAGAACAGCTGTTGAATGTGGAGGATGAGGGCTGCAGTAGGTATCTCAGATAGGGGGGAGTGAGGCCTAAGAGGGTTTTATAAATAAGCATCAACCAGTGGGTCTTGTGACAGGTATACAGAGATGACCAGTTTACAGAGGAGTATAGAGAGGAGTGATGTGTCCTAGTAAGGAGCATTGGTGGCAAATCTGATGGCTGAACGGTAAAGAAAAAACTTGGGGTGTTTGATTTATACTCTAGCCCTAAATTCTACCTTTATGGACTGAGAAAGAGTGAGAAGTTTGTGAGAGTACAATGCATGTATTGGATCACTGGTCATCTTGCTCTGATTTTCTCTAAACAGCTGGTAAATAATTTTTTGTCTCCAGTAGAGCTAACCGGCTAAATGTAGGCTATGCATTTTACAAAGCCATACGTCTTGAGAACAGACCAAAAAGATTGACACAATGTATTTCAAAGTTGTGTCGTCATTGATGGTTTTATTGTAATATTTTTTTAAATGGCTGTATTTGGCACAGTAGAGAATATTTGTTAAGATAATCAAACTCTCTCTTTGCCACTGATGTGAAATGGAAAAGAAAAGTACAGGACTGATTTCAGAATAGAATCGTGTTGAAGATGGAGCCTTTTTGAAGACGCTCTTATTCAACAGCACTCCTCACATAAAAAGCATAGGTCTCTGTGAGTCCACACTGCTCGGCTGCAACCTCAATGTAATTCCAGGCGGGCTCTGATTTAGTGTGTGGCGGTGGGTATTGTGTCTTGCTAACACAGTAGCCGGGGCCTGTTGTCTAAATCTACAGTGCGTGGTTGCAGGATTCCTTCAGACCCCAGGGAATGCCATTAGTTGGGAGCTGAAGGAATGCAGCAGGTGAAAAAGAGTGGAGCCCCCCCTCTCTTGTTTCTCTCGCTCTCTTCTCCCTCCACCCCTCATTCTTTCCATGCAGTTGTGGATGGTAGTACTCATCAGGATGGGTGTGAAATCTAGTCCGAGCTGGAGCATGTGTGTCGATTTATCCTGCCAAGCTGACCGCCATCTGCAGCTTAACCCTTTACTGTACCAAACAGAGAGCCCCATCCTACTCCCCCACCCCCACGTCTTTCCCATGATTCGCACCAGGATCGGCAAGGGTACATGGTCGAAGGATCGGATGGAAATTCAGTGTTGCTCTCTCTGTTTGTTTTTCTGGAAATAGAGGTGATAATACCAGGCCACCTCTTCTGAAGGGCAGCGTATGACAGCGCAAGCACTTTGAAATAAAATGGATTGGATTAGATAATGGGGGCCGTATTTGCCTCGAGGTATGTCATTATGAGAAAACGGTTTATAGAGCAACTTAGTCCTGAAAATCAAATTCAAGATCATCGATTTGTAATGAGATGTGTCGCGAGACCTTAAAACGTTGGACATAAGGAGTCTTTTCATGATTTTTATTTTTTTTACACAATCAATACGGTGTGACAGACACGCACACACAAACACAGGAACTGAACTCAATGTGCTTCATCCTACCTTACCCCTCCTTTCTCTCAAATGTTTTAATTCAGCATGATAAAACATCCGTTATTTATTAGTTGATTGAGTGTAAAGTATGTCCATCCATCATAGTGGCGACGGCAGGCTGTGAAACACATTAACTGGACGCCGGGGCCTGGCCAGCCCTCGGCTGGAATAATACGGCTTCTGTGCAAAGTATGCACCATAGAAAATACATTTTATGTACAGGATAACAGGTGCAAGGCAGCGCCGGTTCCTGGGCCGGGAAGGTTTACTGATGAAGTCTTGCTTTTTGAATGCGCTTGGCTTTCTTTTTTACAACTTGTTTCCATTTTTATATCAGCAGAGCTGAGTTACTCTTAAATAGACTTTTAGCTACAGGTCGTCTGAGAACATGGGTATGTTTGGTTGTTTAGCCTAGATGAAAGGCAATACAACTATTTGAGTATAAATATGAGTTTTTGGCTTGATTGACAATGGAATAGTGTGGTTTAATTAGTAGCCCACATTCCTCAAGCCTTTGTCCACTGCCTGGCTATTACCGTGGCTGTATGTCCCTTCAATATTCATTGTTTAGCATGCACTCACTCACTCACTCATATAAACAGGGATATTTCTCCCTAGCGAGGCCCTCTCCTGTTTGGTCGTTATAAATCCAGAAGGTAGTTTGAACAGAGCCCCGTGGGTCAGAGGTGCTGGCCAGGCTGTTTGTGTTTGCTTGGTCTTTTGCCCTGCCTTTTTTAATATCTGTCCCAAGATGTGGCAAACAAAGCCTTGGTGGCCAGCGGCCTCAGTTTCAGTGACCTGCTGAAAGACTTATGGAGTGATTATGAAGAGGAGGAGAGCGTATGAAAGACTGCCTGGATTAGGAGACCAAACAGGCCTCTTGTTTATCTGTGTGAATTAAAGTTTATGCTGTGCTGTCTCTTTCGCAGCTCCCTACACATGCACGGACGTACACACACAAATGTATGCACAGTCAAACTGCGTGGCTCCACCTCTGTCCCCAGCCAGCAGTGATGGCACAAGTAGGCAAGCGGTGACACAAAGCCACCACCAGGCACAAAGGGTTTCCCTCTAGACTAGATAATAATAATCACATGCTTTGACTTCTCTGTTCACAATAATCATGTTGGTGTTTAAAGATGGGCAACATGACTGAGGGATTCCTTTGAATCCAAGAGTTTCCAACAAATACCGCAACAAGCCTCTATCATTAATATCAGAGAAACATTTTATATGTATTGGCCAACTTTGTTGTTTTAAAGGTTCAACACAGGATTTTGTTTAGAATTTTTGCTTTTGTAATTTCAGAAAATGTCCCTAATATACCTGCATTAATAGTGGAGTGATAGTTTCACACTATTACTTACCCACCAATGTTGTGATTGGCTGTGATATTCGCCTATTGATTTCTCTTGCCAGAGTGGCATCTGTTGTCAAAATGTGAAAGCTGTTTTGACTTTGTGGCGGTGTTATTTAGGACATAGACATATCTGATATTGGCAGAAAGCTTAAATTCTTGTAAATCTAACTGCACTGTCCAATTTACAGTAGCTATTACAGTGAAAGAATACCATGCTATTGTTTGAGGACAGCGCACAGTTTTGAACTTAGTTATTAATAAACACATTAGGCACATTTGGGCAGTCTTGATACCAATATTTTAACAGAAATGCAATGGTTCATTGGATCAGTCTAGAATTTTGCACATGCGCTGCTGCCATCTAGTGGCCAAAATCTAAGTTGCACCTGGGCTGGAATAATACATTATAGCCTTTCTCTTGCATTGCAAAGATGATGGTAAAAAAAAATAATAATAAATAACGGGGATTTTTGTATTATCTTATACCAGATCTTTATGTTCTCCTACATTCCTTTCACATTTCCACAAACTTCAGTGTTTCCTTCCAAATGGTACCAAGAATATGCATATCCTTGCTTCAGGGCCTGAGCTACAGGCAGTTAGATTTGGGTATGTCATTTTTAGGTGAAAATTGGAAGAGAAGAAAAAGGGGTGGATCCTTAAGAGGATAACAAATCGATTTTCAGTGAAAAGAATTAACACTCAATGGTAGCAATTAATTAAACTCTTGAAATGAAGGCCACTTCCATCTGTCCTTATTCGCACAATATTGGCTCTATCTTACCTTCGCTGGCCACTTAGCAACCTAAGACAAGGTATGTGTGTATATATACAAATGCAAACTATATTCCATTCCCCACTAGAAAACACTCGTGTTGTAGCCCTGCAAAAGCTACAGTGAGTTATTTCCGAAGCACTTGGAAAAGTTTTAATTTCTCTGGGGCTTTTAAATTGCCTGTTTAGGTTGTGCCGTGGCATTGTTCAAAGCATCTATAAAATACCGCTGCGGGTTGGACGAAACAACCATATGGAATTTCATAACATTGGTACATCCTAATTGCCCCCCTTTTGACAAGTGCCAATTTCCTTCAAGAGGAGGGAGCGATGGGGGGGAAAAGATCGAAGGAGGGAGGGCTTACCAAGTTGACATGCATCAAACTTCTCCCGACAGATGGATAAGACTGTCGTCCAGGACTTGCCAGCGCTAGATGAAAATTCTCCCTGGATTTCATTTAGCCTTGCTGGCCTTGTTAAAACGTCCCCTCTCCCCCAGCATTAAGAGCCAACCGCTGGAAGGCCCCTGACTCTAATTCCAGGAGCGGGGCTCCAGATCAATAACCATCAGTGTTTGGTTTTAGGCCGCTGCCCCGGTCACAGGGGTGACTAACCCCCCCACCCCTGCTCTTCACTCACGCACCCATGGTGTCATTTTGTTTTGAGGTAATTTTCACTGTGAGATCGTGGACTGTCTGAATTGGAGTGTGTGTGTGTGTGTGTGGGGTAGTAGAATCTCAGGGATTTGACACGTCTGCTGTTGCACATTTATTTTCTCCCTTTGTTTTCTCCCTTTGTCTGTTAATGTGAGGGCACATTAGCATTAGGTTGTGTGCAGGGCATGCACTACAATATGTGCGTGCTCAAACGCATGCATAAACACACACACACATGCACACACAACGGTCCTGTTCAGCTCATGAAAGGCGTAAAATTAAATACATTTTTAACTGTGGAGCCAAGAGTCTTAAAATGTCAGGACATGGAGGGGAAGAGCAGAATGTGTGCAATGCCCATGTCATAAATCTAGCACGTATCATACACACATTCTTCACTTCACATTTATGGCTCTCCCATTCACAAACAGGCACCATTGGCAACTCTCCGTATCCTACTTCCTTTAGAATGTACAGTATGCATTTTCTCTCAAGTCGGCACAATTCAGTCATAGTCTTCAGTTTTCCACATTTTAACCATTGTTACTTTATAACCTTTTTTGCATTTAAATAGATACGTTTGTGTAAGAAAAAAACATTTTTAAATGAATGAAGAATGCTTTTTAATTGGGAAGTCAGTGACTAATAGAGAGGGTCTTAAAGGAAAGGTGGACAGGGTTCTGTTTTAGACTGGGCGCAGGGCACCAAGCCTGTGTGAGTGTATAAAATATGTGACACAGCAGTCTGACAAATTAAGTTATTCATCCTTTTGTGATTAAATTAAGCAAATACAAAGGGGCTACCAGCCCCAGTGCCCACAGTATTTCTTTGTATTTCTGGTGTTGTAATCATGTGCTGCTCTGAATAGCTGTCCCCCTCCCTCCCTCCGCCTGTCTCTCGCTCTCTGCTGTCTCTCTCACACACACACACACACTCACTCACACACACACCCCGTTTTTGAAAATTGGCTTTGTGTTTGTAGAGCGTAATGCATAGTTCTCATGGAATTCATATTTCTCTCTGTTGGTTCAGTGGTATGCACAACAAGGGGGAAATCTAGCACAATTAATGAAACTGGATATGATGGCTATTGGAGCTCTGAGTTTATGTTTTATACACCTGAAGTTGGATGTTAAAATCATGAACATATACCTAATCCCAAAGACTGAGCTGCATGTTAAAGTAAAGGTTCACCCATTTTGATTGTTGTATTGTTTTTGTGCATCTCTGTGCGATGTTCTATCAATTCCCGGGGTCATTTCATGTTTTCATGTGTATCTGAGCTATTGGTGTTCAAATAGGCAGAAATCTGTCCGGTTTGACGTAGCACTGTGATAAAGTCTCCCTCACTACACTGGAAGTTAATAGGAATATGACTTTTAGATCGCAAAACATCTATCATACATGTTCGATTTAAATACTGGCCGATGTCATAACTCGGGAGAACGTCTTCTCTCGAAAGAGACGTTGATCATATTTTTGCGATATTCCTACCTCGAGAAATGTGTAATTTCCTATTTGTCTGCCTCTTTAGTCCAAAGTGCATTGCAAGGTGCCGTTGCCAAAGATTTTATAGGAAGGAGATAGGAATCCAATGAAGGAATGTATAACGCCGCACCCAGCAGACTGTCGACTAATCATGTTCACGTTATCATGCTGCGTTCCACGGTTGCTAAGCTAATCGTCACACAATCCCTTCTGAAAGTCAGTGTCTATATTGAGAAACGTGCCAATTTTCCTCAAGTACTTAATGTCACAGTTCCAAAGCTATACGATATTACAGAAAATGTTTGTAATTTTCTTTAGGTGATAAATGTATTTATTTGTTTAAAGGTCCAATGCAGCCTTTTTTTAAATCTCAATTTCAAATCATTTCTGGTTAACAATTAAGTACCTGTGATTGTTTTCAATTAAAATGGTCAAAAAGAAACATAGCTTCTTAGCAAAGCAAGGATTTTGGTAGGACTGTCTGGGAGGGGGAAACTGGAAGTTAGCTGTTATTGGCAGAGAGGTTTGGAACTCTGTCTTATTGGTCTTATTTAACGCATGGTGATGTCACCATGGAAGGCCAAAACTCCATCCCACCAAAACAGGCTGAAATTTCAGGTGTTTTTTTTTCAAACCAGCTTTTACACTAAAAGGGCATTATCACAATTTTATAGTATTATTCTAATCTCCTAGTGTAGAAATATATACAGTACCAGTAAAAAGTTTGGACACCTACTCATTCAAGGGTTTTTCTATATTTTTACAATTTTCTACATTGTAGAATAATAGTGAAAACATAAACTATGAAATAACACTTATGGAATCATGTAGTAACCAAAAAAAAGAGTTAAACAAATCAACATTTATTTGAGATTCTTCAAAGTAGCCACCCTTTGCCTTGATGACAGCTTTGCACACTCATGGCACTCTCACACTCTCAACCAGCTTCACCTGGAATGCTTTTCCAACAGTCTTGAAGGAGTTCCCACATATGCTGAGCACTTGTTGGCTGTTTTCCTTCACTCTGCGGTCTAACTCATCCCAAACCATCTCAATTTGGTTGATGTCTGGTGATTGTGGAGGCCAGGTCATCTGATGAAGCACTCCAACACTCTACCATTTTGTTCAAATAGCCCTTACACACCCTGGCGGTGTGTTGGGTCATTGTCCTGTTGAAAAACAAATGATAGTCCCACTAAGCGCAAACCAGATGGGATGGTGTATCCCTGCAGAATGCTGTGGTAGCCATTCTGTTTAAGTGTGCCTTGAATTCAAAATAAAGCACTGGCAATGTCACCAGCAAAGCACCATCACACCTCCTCCATGCTTCACGGTGGGAACCACACATACGGAGATCATCTGTTCACCTACTGTGCGTCTCACAAAGACACGGCGGTTGGAACCAAAAATCTCAAATTTGGAGTCATCAGACCAAATGACAGATTTCCACCAGTTTCTTGGCCCAAGCAAGTCTCTTGTTATTGGTGTCCTTTAGTAGTGGTTTCTTTGTAGCAAATCGACCATGAAGGCCTGATTCACGCTGTTGATGTTATGTCTGTTACTTGAACTCTGCCAAGCATTTATTTGGACTGCAATCTGAGGTGCAGTTAACTCTAATGAACTTATCCTCTGCAGCAGAGCTAACTCTGGGTCTTCCTTTCCTGTGGCGGTCATGAGAGCCAGTTTCATCATAGCGCATGAGAGCCAGTTTCATCATAGCGCTTGATTTTTGCGACTGCACTTGAAGAAAATGTTAAAGTTCTTGACATTTTCAGAATTGACTGACCTTAATGTCTGAAAGTAATGATGGACTGTAATTTCTCTTTGCTTATTTGAGCTGTTCTTGCCATAATATGGACTTGGTTTTTTACCAAATAGCGTTAACTTCTGTATACCACCACTACCTTGTCACAACACAATTGATTGGCTCAAACACATTAAGAAGGAAAGAAATTCCACAAATTAACTTTTAACAAGGCACACCTGTTAACTGAAATGCATTCCAGGTGACTACCTCATGAATCTGGTTGAGAGAATGCCAAGATTGTGCAAAGGATGGCTACCTTGAAGAATCGCAAATATATATAACATATATATTTGATTTGTTTAACGCTGTTTTAGTTACCACATGATTCCATAAGTGTTATTTCATAGTTTTGATGTCTTCACTATTATTCTACAATGTAAAAATGAAGAAAAACCCTTGAATGAGTAGATGTGTCAACTTCTTTTGACTGGTACTGTATAAAACAGATTTTTTTTTGACTTCGCTGGACCTTTAACTTACTGTAATCGGACAAGGATTTAACCAAGGTTTACTGCCAGTGCACTAAGAATGTAATCTTCTTTGGCTTTGATGTATTGGGTATGAAAGTAAATAGTTATTGTATTTGCCTGTGTGTATTAATTTTTTTGCTCTTCACTTCTGAAGCAGCCCTCTCATATATAAAGTTCTGCCTTGATCTTGCGCTGCACTCTGCTGATAAGGCATAGCAGTTTTTCTACTCGACTTCACCACCATATACAGTATGATTCAGATTCACCATATGAAATCAGCAACAAATAGGTAGACTGATATATTAAAGAAAACAAACTGATTATTTATCAGGACATTCTCTTAGTGGTCTTGTGAATATCTTCTACTGGAGTCTACGTTACAGTGCCAGTTTACAGTTGGAGCACAGCTCCTCGTCCCTCCTAGTATTCCCTGTGTTTTAAGCCCTTTCTGCTCCACTGCCAATAGATGTGCATACGTTAGATGGTGTGGACTGAGGTGCTCTCCTGGGGGCAAAGGTTCAGGCGCTCCCTGTCTCTGCTGTGGTCGTTTGCAGAGGTAGGCCACACATGGCAGCACACACCAGGCAGTGTGGTTTTTATATAGAACGACTGAGTAACTCATTTCTGGTGATTATTTTATTTTTTTAAATTATTTTTTTAAAGGACGTTCTACTCCAAAATGAATGAAAATATAATTAAGCTGACACCATCTAAAATAATTTCCACCTCTAGAAATTAGCCAAATATCATAATGGTAAAATTATTTAAAATACTTTTTACATATTGGACCATGCATATAGCCTATGCATGGTTGATATTATCAGGTATGCTATTAGCAATACGTATTATCACCTGTAGCCAAACTGATGCAGCATAGTGTCTATAAATAAATGGGCTGATGCATGGGGCTGCCTATCTACATTTACCCTATTGGGCTAATCATTAGCTAGATCCCAAATGTGATCTTTGAACTAGTTAGCATCCTATTGATGACATTTATGTCCCAATAAACTTTCATAAACGGAGTGAATAGAATGTAGACCTACCTGTTAGGGTAACTTCAGGTGTTCTGCCACCCGGGGTAATACTGCCTGTACTTCTCACAGAAACCACTTCGTTACAATTTTCCCCCAAAAAAACTTTCCCTGGTTGCCAAGGTGTTTTACCCTAAATTATCCTACAATTGACCCATGTTACATTTAGCCTCACTCTCCCCTATGTACTCACAGCAACCATGCAACACTGGACTATGGTTCTAACATGGCCAAATGTCCTAGCTGTGCTTTTTAGTATAAAACAAATTGGACTTAAACAATGGTAAAATCTATTATGCCATACCGTATTTAATTTGGCTGATATTTAACGCACACGCGCACACACAGAGTTGGGAGGCAATAGGCTATACATATGTGGATGTGTAAGGGACTTTAATCCCCTTTTTTATATTGGCCAATGTCAGCTAGAGGTCAACCTAGTTATGGTGGTGCAGTGGCTGTCTTTATTTATTTCACTTCACAAGCCCTGGAGATTGAGCTGAAGTGAAGAGCCATATTTAGCCTTTATTTAAGAAGATTGGGCTGGCCTGCCAGGAGAGCTGTCTGATGGGCTAGCCCCTACTCACCGATGGCCAGCCAGATCAATACAACACAATTGAGTTCTCCAATTTGAGGGTCTTTGAGACGTAGCCGTGGCACTTACAGGGTGATCGCTTCTGATGAAGTCTTCATCAGCCTCTATTGACGGATTAATTTGAGGACCCTCCACCCCCATTCCCTTCTCTCCGAACTGTAAAGTAATGGATACTAAGCCCCCTCCTTTAAAAGTTTCTAAGAGCTGATGGATTGATAGATAGGAACACAACAGAGGTCGCCTTCTCTTTTTGGAGTTTACACAACCTCTTTTTAAGTTTGTTTTTGTTATTTCTGCCTTGATATCTGATGGGAGTGGGGATTACTTTTCAGAAGCGTTCAGGTGACCCTGTTCAGGCAGGTACTTCAGCATTGTGGCTAAATTTCCCAAATGGACCTTCCCCATAAAAGGAGCATTGAGGGTTTTCATGGGGAATACAAAGAAAACATCAGATTTCCCCCCCCCCCCCCAAAAAAATGAAGAAAAAGAAAATGCAAGACAGAGATTACTTTCAGAAGCAAGTCTAAGAGCGACCTGGCGTCTGATGAAAGGTTGTGGAAATGTCCAAATTATTAAATATTTGATGTCCAAACAAGCCGCGGGGATATTGGATATCGCAAGCTAATGCGCGGTGGTCACGTGCAATCTTGGAAATTGGTCAAGGCTCGTCTCAGCCTTTTGAAGTCACAAGTCGTTTTTTGGAGTTTAGAGTAGCTGCTCTAGAGGAAGCCTAATCCGTGTGGTATTACTACGGCAAGCAGTGTTTCAACAGCACGCCAAACGGTGTTCGTGACTCCACTAATTTGTCCGTTTGTTGTTTTACCTGGTTTGTATTTTGCAGCCCCTCTCGACCCCCATCTCTTTCTCTTGGTTACCCTCAGAGGGAGCGGTTACCTCCTCGGATTGGCCCGAGGTGGTTTCCCATCGCGAAAGATGCAAAGCGATTTTCGTTTCTCTGTGACTTGATTAAGAGGAAGATTTGGGGCATCTTCCTCTCCAGCTGTGTTTTGTTGTCTGTGGTGTAACCCGGCTTTAGTCTTTCATTTATACACCACAATCAGGCTCTTGTGGGTGCTTTAGAATACGCTTGTTCAATGTCTTTCACTCCATGTCTTTTGTCCATATGTTTTGTGATTTGTCATGGAATATGTAAACATGCAAACACTGTCGGTCGTTATGGGATTTCTTCCAGTCGCTGTGACCCCTCCGAGCCACCAGCAACCCTCACCCCCACACCAAGCCCAGTCACTCTCCAGTCATTTTCATTAATGCTAAATCCCACATCCTACACAGCTGCCTTAAAAAAAAGCTTTTGGAAATTGAGTTGTAATAAGATACCATGTGCTGCCAAGGTGAATAAGAGGCGGCTCTTGAATGCCTCTCACTCCCTCTGTCTTTCACTCACACACACACACACACACACACACACACACACACACACACACACACACACACACACACACACCCACACACTTCGCTCCATGTTGTTCTCATCTCTTACTGTACTGGAGCAGTGGGAGAAGGTTACAACCTCCTGAGCAGCTAATTCCCCATTGATCTGCCCTGGGGCACCAGAGCTGTTGACACAGACCTTTTTATAGAGAGCAGAGAAAAGTCCTCACACTGCCGTTCACTACTCTGTTCTGCATGTTTTTGCACAACAGCAGAACTGAGGCTAAGGCCCTACCGAGACTTACCACACTTGGGATTTGAAGATCCCACTGCCATGATAAGGGAAGATAACTGAGAGCATTAAAATATTGGGAAGAAATATTTCTCCATGGTGGAGACCATGTGATCTGTAACACTGAAAAAAGGCCACATCTATTTGGTACAGTACACTGCTATATATATATATATATCAGTGTTCAGGGTTGACTGACCTGTCCCCTCTCTCTGTCTCCACAGAGCTGTCAGATGTGGAGCCTAACGTATTCCTGCGGCCTTTCCTGGAGGTGGTACGATCTGAAGACACCACCGGACCAATCACAGGCTTGGCCCTCACCTCTGTCAACAAGTTCCTGTCCTATGGCCTCATAGGTGAGTAGCACAGCTGTCCTCAGACAGACAGACAGGTCAGGGAAAAAAACAACACTTGTCCTATTGGTAAGCTTTGATGATACATACAGTGATGTCGGTTATTTAGCCTAAAATGTAAAACTTACATATATTTATGTGTGGGACCACTACATTGTTCTTAAAGACAGCTTTCCATGAAGAGGGTGAGTTGGTTATATTGTCAGTGTTTCCCCTAGGATTTCTTTTCAGCAGTAGAGAAAACGTAGTGGGCCAGCAGGACTTCGTCATTGCGCTAACGCTAGTTAGCAATTGCGCTAATGCTAGTTAGCAAAGTCCATCAATCTGCACATATAAATATTGTCTCCATGAGTTCATTTGGCTTAATTGCTAAAACCACGCACTATCCTTTTAAAAGCACGTCTCAGCAGAAATATTTAAAAATATAAATGTTTTCTTTTTGGAGTGGCGGCAATGATTTAGCAGCAACAAGGGCGTCTCTGCTAAATTAATATTGGGGAAACACTGTTGTCAATCCTGTGAGAACTGTCATCATGGACTCCCTCTGGCTTTAGGCAAACCAAGAATGATGAGTTCTCACTAGCAATGCCTAAATGGACTTGTTTTTTACTACACAAATAGCACAGCCTGTCCTTGCTAGCATCATCGTGGAAATATGGCAGGCGTCCGCCAGTTGTTGTTAAAAGTTTGAAATAAGCATCACCAGATGTTATTCTAAATGGCAGGGGGTGAATAAATGATGGTACAGTACATCTCTGACCGTTGAAACAGCTGCAACCCCTCCCTAAACTAAATAAGCGCCATTTGGACATTGAATAACACCATTTAACGATTCCCGTCCTGAACTTTTTATTGAGCTGTATTTTTATCATTCAGCTGTTATGTTATCCAATATTCAGTTAATAAAACATATGTGAACGGTAGGCTAGGTGTAATTTGATTTCAGCACCATGATCATTGCTACGATGTCTTTTTCTGACTGATCCAACAAGCCCTTAGAATACCTGGCAAACTGGATCTAGACACACGAACGCACTCAAACACACAACCCGCACATACACACACCACACTCGCATGCATCACAGTCACAAGCACACACACCATCACAGTTCACCCCCTCACAAATCACTTCCCTACTCCCAGAGCCACTGTCCGTCACTCAAAACCCAGCGCCTGCTTCCTAATCCTGTAACCCCCCCCCCCCCCGCGCGCACCTCATCAGTGGGGTTCAAAGGGACGTGTAACCATGGAAACCTGACCCAGCGGCTCTCAAGACAATGGCCCTCCAGCGCAGAATGAAGAGAAGGATATGACACGCTCAGATATTACCCTCCGTTTGAATTCAACCCATGTTCCTCAAGTGCTGTGAGGTCTTTCCCAGCTTGTTAACACTGAAGTTAAAGGCATTGTTTTCCCCTAGCCTCCATCTTAGTCTGCTCACATGGCAAGTGGCTAGTTGGAGCACACAGTTGTTGGACATATTAAGAAACTGATAATGGTTACGAGGTACTGATTGTATTGGACATTAATACATTCATTTTTCAACTGGATATTACTGTACAGTAAATGTAGTGTAGCTGTTGTTAAATACTTGGAAACGTTTTACTGAAATGTGAAATAAGAGTTGCGACAGATTTTTATCTATACTGTATTGTGATTTAAATTGTAAAATAAATTCTACGCCTTCCTGAAAATGTTGTAACCTATTGGAATTGGTTTAGAAATGTAATCTATTTAGATATTAACATTATTCACTAGAATAACTTATTCAAAGGCTGGTAATCAAGTTGGTTCTGAGGTCTCGTTGATTAGCCAGTAAGTAGTGCCAAATTGCACGGCTTAATTACCATTTCAGACCAGAAAGTTCCTAATACTACCCAGGTTGTTTTCTTTAGAGGAAGTGCCAGTAGCTAGTAATTTAGAATTGACTGCCGAGTCAGAGAGCAACCTGTTACCTTAGTAACCAGGTGAACAAGAGACGGTCTGTATCATGTTCATAGAGGAATATGAGATTGAATGAATGACCTTTCAGAGTCAAAGGGCTTTTATACTAATGAGACTGCAACACCAGTCTATTCTGATTATCTCCAGTGAAAAGTCAGCTTAGTATCCCTCTGTAGTCCAGACGTTTATGAGAGCTGGCTATCTATATTAGCTAAAGATATGACCTGTAGCATGTATTAGCACTGCGCATGTAGGTCTACTCCATCTAGCAATACTTTGGGAAAACGCGTCTTGCTTTCAAAACCCCCAGCCAAAGGAAATGTCTCAGTCATTTTTACTCAATTGTCCATTTGTCACTCCGTTGTACAAGTGGGGTAGTTGAGGTAAGAGGTTTAAATTGACTTCTGTTAATAGTGAATTACTGACACGAAGACGGGCAGAGGGCTGATCCTGATAAACACTGCCATCTGCTGGCTGCAGTGGCAAAAATGATGTTAAGATTTCCTGGTCTGTCACTCAGTTGTTTTTGATCATTTATTTTATGGGAATTTGTCATTTATATTTTTTCCCATTTAGATGTATGGTAAAACTATCACTAAATAGAATCTCATTTAATTTTGCAACATCAGCTTACATTGAATAGGGATCGATTCACTGAGTTCTTCTTCACTATACAGGAAATATGGAAACAAAGAAGAGTTGCCTTCAAGTATCACGACTGAAAAGTCCAATTGCCAAAACATGTTAATAACAGGGATAATGCGGCCACTGGTGGCATGCTAAATACGTCCCTCTTAGTCTGTCTGCTTTCTTGTATAGACGTCGTGGTTTTGCTTTGTCTTTGAATGATTACAGAGCTCTGCTGTCTCCTGTGCCTACGATGTGGTGAGGAGGGCGCAGTGCAAGTTTGCACACATTACTTAATATCCCCTCCAAGGCTCCTCTCTCCGGAGAACCACACCACAGCATGTAGCCTTGTTCCTTTAACCCTGTGTGTCACGCCGAACATGTTCCCCCTCGCTTTGTCCCATGTCTCCCTTCCTCTGTTAGCAATGGGCCCTGCCTGATCCCCCCCCCCCCCCCCTGTCTCCCTGGGGGGTCCAGAGAAGAAAAGAGGGGGACATTTCATTTAGTGTGGGCTAATTCCGCTCAATCTGTGGCCTGAGGTCTGCTGGCATGGAGGGAGTGCTGGCCTAAGCCCCTCCACTGACAGACATCCCGATCCCCACCCGTCTCTTCTCCTCTCCTCAACCACATCCCTCAGAGCCCAGCTCCACTCAGCCTGCCGAAAGCAGCCATGGCCACAACTGCCTTATAGGGCTCATAGGACGGCTCCACTGAGCATTTGCCACCACTACCCGCTTAGAAGAGGCGTAAAATATCACACTGGTTTTCTAATGAGTGTTTTACATCAAAAAAGGCATTTTATAGAACTCCAAATTTGTTTCACCTAAAGGCCAGTAAAGTAAACTTTGAATGCAGCGAAACTATTATTGCAACATTTGGCGTTCTTATAGAGGTATTTTATTAAAATGTTACCTGGGCTGTCTGACAATGGGTTGTAGTGGCTTTCAGAAGGGGAACAAGTGAGCAAACCTGACTTCACTTAGACCAGGGGATAGCACCAGTCCTTTTGTTGGGTTTGAGGAGATGTATTGGTCATTGTACAGTATGTGGAGTTTTTATGTGTGTGGCATTCTGAAAGCCACTCTCCTCTCACTCGACAGCATTTCCAGTCAGCCTTTCCAGCCCCCCCTACAACCACACACACACACAGCCAGTCTCTGGTGTTATTTTAACAATGGTCCGTCCCTTCTTAGGCCGTCCTCTGGAGACTCTGCCAAGAGGGATTAGTATTTTATATCACTTCTGACATTCTGCTGGATAGCCTGTGGCTCCAGTTTCTGTGGTGGGATGAGACGTTTTCAGGGCAACTTCCACGGTTGTTGTTGCCCTTGTCTCTTGAGGGACGTTAGCATGACTTGGTTTCAGTCTAACCGCGTTTCGGCGTCCGCCCAACTCGGTGACTTGTATCATTCACTCAAGTTTTCTCAAAGCGTCGACAAACGCTCCAAGACTTTAAACACACACATTTGTTAAGCATCTCAACTGGGAAGTCACTTCTCCCTCTTCATTTTGCTAATGACAGCGATTATCGACGGTCAGGCTAAACCCCTCCCCGGCCTAAACCACTCCTATTGTTTCTATCAATAGATGGAATGTTGTGTGGCGTCATGGCTCTACCTGGAAAAGCTTTCACTTATTATCCCACTCCTTCACCTAGTATGCTCTGCACTTATTAGGCCTAGTTAATGAAATGCTCCTTTTAAGAGCGATGGGGAAAGAAAAACATGCTGGCTCCAGGCTGCTATCTGGCTCCGGTTGGGTTTCAAAACACTGGCTCCTGTTGCCTAGACAGCCAATTGGCCAGCACTGCCCACAAAAGGCCACATCTGGTGATTAGATCTCCAGGCTTTGAAGGACCTTCGGGATGGACCAGCTAGATTTGTGTGTGTGTGTGTGTGTGTGTGTGTGTGTGTGTGTGTGTGTGTGTGTGTGTGTGTGTGTGTGTGTGTGAGACCATCAGATGTGTAAGACTTATTGGATCCAGTCTTGCAGTGCTATCACTTGTCAGAAAACCTGCGTTCTCGCTGCATTATCTGTTTGACAGCAGCTGTCTCTGCATCAAACATGCATTCACGTAATGATGCACTCCTAGATTTGTTTAGTTTCCCCTCTTGCCTTAGAATGGTATTTTACTTGGCTTTTTAGCCATTTAATTGATTCAATTGCTTCAATTGACAAAAATGTGTCCTCTCTGATCATATTGGAGGATTTGTGGTTTACTTGGTCTGGAAAACAATTTCTGGCTCAGATTTCGTGAATATCAAACGTTTCACAGGTTGGCTTGTTGCACATTGCTAACATCTGTTAAGAGGGTAATCTCAATGTGCATTCCTTTCAATAATACTGTCCTCGACCTGCCTTCTTTGAACTGGCCACCTACTGCAACTTTCCCCTTGTCCGTTCTATCTTGTTTTGAAGGACAATGCTTTTTTTATTTCATTTTTATTTAACCTTTATTTAACTAGGAAAGTCAGTTAAGAACAAATTCTTATTTACAATGATGGGGAACAGTGGGTTAACTGCCTTGTTCAGGGGCAGAACGACAGATTTTTACCTTGTCAGCTCGGGGAATCGATCCAGCAACCTTTCGGTTACTGGCCCAACACTCTAACCACTAGGCTACCTGCTATCCATATTTGAACAGTGTAATGTGCCTCTCACAGCTTCATTTTATTTAATTGGGCAAGTCAGTTAAGAACAAATTCTTATTTACAATGACTGCCTACAATGACTGCCTACACCGGCCAAACCCGGACAACGCTGCGTGCCGCCCTATGGGGCTCCCAATCACGGCCGGTTGTGATACAACCTGGATTGGTTTCAGATGAATTTGTCACTTTAATTCAGCTAAAGTGTTGAGGGGAACTTGGCAGCTTGAATGAGCAGTGTATGAAAGAAGCTGTTTTAGAAAATGTCTGCGGAAAAAGACGATGACGATGACAGCGGACTTCTTGTTGTCTGTCCTATGCAGATGCTAACCATGAGGCGGCAGCAGAGGCCATTGAGAACATGGCAGACGCCGTCACACACGCCAGATTCGTAGGGACGGACCCCGCCAGCGATGAAGTGGTGCTCATGAAAATCCTACAGGTAATCTTCTAGCTAAAATCTTTCAGCTAATGGTGCACCAGAAAATTATTAATCAAATGTGTTTATTTCAAACAAGCCCAAGGGCTGCATATCAAATGTCACCCTGTTTACAGTAGTACTCTGTCATAGTATGACACTTCACTATATGGGGGATGTGTTGTCATTTGAAATTTTATACAAGTGTCCTACGTGCATGAATACCCTGGCTGGATTCCCTTTGAGGTGTAACATTTACTTTACGATACCTCGTAAAAGAACTGAGATGACCACTCAATGTTACACACACACACACTGCGTCTGCCGTGACAGGTCCTGAGGACCTTGCTGCTCACGCCCGTCGGTGCCCACCTGACCAACGAGTCTGTGTGCGAGATCATGCAGTCGTGTTTCCGCATCTGTTTCGAGGTGCGCCTCAGCGGTGAGTTGTGTCTCTAATTCTCCCAGGGATTGATAGACTTCTAGTCCACATGCTTTGTTAGAAAGAAACTCTAAGCTGTATTTTATGAAGCTTTTCCAGGGGAAAAATATCAGGAACTCGTAGATATGAACCTGATTTGCACGTTTAGCTTCCATGGCCTCCGGGGTTCTCCATCACACCAGCCTAACAATATGTTGAGTTCTACCGCTCAACTCCAACTCTCACCCCCTCCAGGCCTTCTGCCCTTAGTTCACTAACACCCCTTACCCCTCCCCCCAGTCCCTGAGATGTGCATTAACAGAACACCCTCCTAATCCTGGCCAAACACATACAGACAGGAGGTCCCAGCCTGGCCTCTCTCCTCTTGTCCTCTGGGCTCTAATGGCACCTGCCCTGTTTGTTTTGCCCTCCACAGAGCTCCTGAGGAAATCAGCCGAACACACACTGGTAGACATGGTGCAGCTGCTGTTCTCCAGGTAAACGGGGTGGGGTTGGGTGTGTGTGTGACAAGCTCAATCCCCCCCCCCCCCCCCACCATACACTGTGACTGGAAACCTTCAGGAAATTAACTTCCAGTTTGTCTATAGAGACCCATTTCTATTAGGTTATTGGATTAGAGCACCTACCCAGAAACCACTGGGAGGCAAAGGTGTAGGGTTCGGGTTACTTCACTGTGTTCTGTTTAAATTGCAAATCTGTTTAATTATACAAGTATGGGACACTTTCATTTGAAGATAATTTAGTAAACTTAAACTACATATGAAAGTCCCTGCCCTCGTTATAAGACCTGCGAACCAACGTTTTTGTAAACAACATTGGTAAACTGTGGTGTAGTGGTACCTAGAGAAGTCGGTATACTCTAACTTTGCCACAAAATTTCCAAACCGCCTGCCCGGCAAAGGAAGGGGATTTTAAAAAAAAAGCTTTCCTATAGATTTATCAGGTTGTCACTCTCATAATCTAACTTTTTTTTAATAAAAATATATATTTTAAATAAGTTTCTACCACAATTCTTAAACCACATCAGGAGACACTTTTTTAGGTACTGTACAATATCCTATTGCAGAGTTTGCAAAACAAATGCCCTCTCGATTGATGCAAATCATCACTAGCATTTTGACAGGCTAGGCTTACTTCAGTCAACATTTTAATTGGGAAGGTTTTTTGGGAAATCCCTTAGACATGTTCATTCAAACAGCCCATGATGACTGACATGCACATCGCAAAGATTCAACCAAGACTTCGTACCAAACTTTTTCAGTACCTTGTTTGCATACCCATTGTTGCCTTAGTTACCATTTACTGGTAGATATAAGTTGAAACGTCTTTCCTACCTACCGGCTACCAATGTCGTTCATCTGTGAGCTGCTCAATGCAACAACCAGTTGAGAGCTGCGTGCTCTCTTGCTGCCCACAGATGATATTCCGCTGAAACTAGGCTACCGTTATGTGTGCAGCACATTCATATATTTCAAGTGCTTTGTGTTGGCTACTTTGTGGATGATTTCTCTATTGTACTAAATAATTGATAAGCGTATTCCTCCACTGTGATAAGCATCAGTGGGGATTAAGAAGTGAGTATACGCAATGCCCACTGGAAGAAAGTGGGTATACGTCATATACCTGTGTATACCCTCCACTACACCACTGATGTTAAAGCAACAATGGTCATCATTCAATATTTTTTTTATACTAAAGTTGGTTTACCATCAACTGGTGATGGTGTATAATGCTTTGGAAGCCTCAATAGGTATTATCGTTAAATATGTTAACGTCCTCAGCAACACTTTGCATCTTAATTTGCCTCTGCATTCAGAGGTCACTGGTTCACTAATGCAATAACATGCTTTTTCTACCGGCATTTAGCATAGGGTGGCTCCACATCGCTTCCCCACCTCCTCTCCCAGAGGCCCGTACATTAGACTTCCAGTCACATCGTCTCACAGACGAGGGGATAAGCCTGCAGAGCGCCAGACTATATGATCTGCATATAGATGAAGAGGAGCGGCTCCCCCATAAACACACACACGTAGAATTAGCATGGCCATTAATCCTGCCAGAAATGATCTGAAAATAATCCGGAATAGAGTCGTCTCATTCTCTAAATGTATTAGGCCCCCCTGCCACCGCGAGAACAAACAGAGCTCAAAATAAAGGCACGGTGTAATTCTGTCTTGGAGGCGCGTGGACGTCAGGCGAGGCTATTTGATGCAGGATTTGTTAAAAAACGTGGTGTTGTCTTTCACAATAGAGCCAGTTGATATCACCAAGTCACCGTCAGCACGTTCTTAGTCCATTTGTGTCAGTGCTGGGAGTTGTGTTATGCCCTGTAGCAGCTTGTTATCATATTTCTTACGGCACTGTGTTGGTTGTTGGATATTCAAATAGACTGCAACGGCTGTCATTATTTTCTAAGGAGGCATCTGTGTCCGTGGTTAAAAAAAAAGTAGGCCTATTACTGCCCTTTTCCCAGCATGCAAGTACCTTGAGGATGCCTATAACACCACGCCCTCATTTGTCGGTGTCTTTATTGGCTGACCAGCCCCCCCTCCCCTCTTGTCCACAGCTCGTCCATAATAAAGATGTGAGCGCCTTGGGCAGCCCCCCCCCCCAGGCTGGGCGTAATGAGCAGCGGATCTCATCGAGTGCTCACGAGGAGGCTTAGATCGCCTGCTGAAAGTATTAGGGATGTTAATCTGTTGGACCCACAGATCATCCAATAATCGAGCTTGCAAGACAAGACTATTAACGCGGGAGTTAACGTCAGGGGCCTGTCTCTCTGTGTGTGTGTGTGTGTGTGTGAGACAGCCAGTGACATCTCATTCGCCGTAAAGCCCAAGAGTCCACAGAGCACAAGGCTCTCAGACAATGTGTGATGCGTTAGAGAACATTACGCTGCACAGCTCATCTCATCAAGCCACTGAGAAGCTCATCTGGGTCCGGGAATGAATGCCCTCCGAGACAGATTGCTTCTGTCAGCCTAGTACCTCATAAGAATTTCTCTCTCTCTCTCTGTTTATGATTATTTTCATGGAAGTTTGGTTAGTTAAAAAAATAACTTTTGTTAAGCAATTGTCAACTTGTACACCAGCTGTTTCTCTTCTTCTGTCTGCAAGCCTTTGAGAGATTTCATATTATTTCAGCTAAGATTACCAACAAATGTACAGGTTCTTTGTCCCTGCATGGATATTGAGGTTACACAATAGATTTTTTTCAGTGTGGTATATAAGAACATTCAGAGTAGTCTCCATGTTAGTCTAAACGGTGTTATGCAAGTAGCTACTTCCCTTGGCGTCACAAAGTTTGCTAGGGCTCAAAACCATCTGTGCTCTCACCCTGCATATTCAGTGTGCAGGTTGAAATGAAAATGACTCATCTTTAAATATTTTCTGCAAATGGGCAAACTGCTTTATTGGTGTGGATATCAGGTTTCCTGTCGCCTCGGTGGCTGATGAATGAATTACCTTGAATTGACGGTAGAGGTTGAGAAGGCACAGGGGCTCAACACAGAGGGAGGAAAGAATAGGATAATTGATCACATAGCTACATTAATGTAGCTGTATTTGTCAGACAATTGACATCTATTTTCCATTTTTCTTCCAGACTACCCCAATTTAAAGAGGAGGCCAAAAGTTTTGTGGGTGCTAACATGAAGAAGGTAAACTCAAATTAGGCCTAGATGTTGAATGTGCCTCTACTCTCTGGCTATGACTAATTTGCTTGCAATCCCCCCCTCCCTTTGTCTCCCCCTTGTTCCTGTCATCCCCATGGTGCTGTGAATAATCATTGTACTCTGCAGGGATGGCCACCGCAACAAACCCTCTATTGGTTCTGAAACTAGAGTGCATGAAGTATCCAACAGGGAAGAAATTAAACCTTTTTTACTGGGTCTCTACTCCCTCACAGCTAAATACAGGATACCCCAAATGCCCTTCCCTCCTCCCTCTGCTTCCACCCATCAAGATGGCGTTCTTTCCCAATATCACCTCTGTCTCATCGGATGCTGCCTTTAAAAAAAAAGATTTTGATTTTCTTTGAGTTCCTCCTTTCAAACTGCTCATTTGCCTGTGTTCCCTCCCACAGATCCCATCCTGTATCCTGGACACACAGGATCTTATTTGTGCAGAACAGCCTATAAACACCAATCAGAGGGGCTTAGAGAGGGTACTTGATAAAGACACAACTTTCAATTGGCTTTCGCTAGTGCATTGAAATGGGCCAGGATAGCATGGCTTTCTGGAGTGAATGCATGAAGGTGCATTTGAGGGATATTTCAGCATTTTCTTAGGACTTTGGTTTCAAGGAATTTCATATTTCCATAAAGCATATTTTAAATCCATTTATTCAAATAGTTTTTCCCACTTAACAACTTAATTCAACTTAATTTAATGGAAAATAAATGTTGGCTAATAGTTTCAGGCTGTACGACAAAATAAGTTACTTCATTTTTCTTTTCTTTTTTTTATGTGGTCATACCCATTTTTGTATATTTGCATCGTGTAGTTTAGATTGGACATTTCACTGACATTTCTGGTTTTAGCCTCATACCACAAAAAAACTCCACATAAGTGACTTTGTTTCACAATCATACCCCATCAAACCTAGACTCCAAATGGACAAATCGTACAAATAAAAATAGTAATGGGCTTGAAGCAGTTCCGATATGAAGCCTGCCATTCTGTCTGATTGCCTGACCTTAACCGTTTTGTCTGCTCATTCTTGAACATCTTCGTATGGAGCCTGCGTCCCCTCCCTCCTGACCCACCACCCCTTCCCCAAACAAACCCATCCCTGGCGAGTTTGCATGGTGCTCTGTTCCATGCATCACTGACTGAGTCTCTTGTCTGTGTGCTGGTGCTAAAATGTCGTCCATCACTAATCACGGGCACCTGCCCCCTTCTCTCCTGAGGCTTACAATATCTTGTGGAAAAACAAACGAGTGCAGGTAAGGAGACTCTGGTGCCTCAGTTGGAGAATGACCTTCCCTACTTCCTATCCACCCTGCCCCTCCTCCCTTCTTATTCAGAACCCATTTGCCACCCCCTTTGGAAGATTCATACACAATGCGATGGGGGCCAAAATGTTTAAAATATTTGTCTACCATATTGGACATGCATCTAATGGTAGATGTATTGATTTTGTTAGATGTGTAGAGTACACAAACAAAGCCATGCCGTGGGGTTAGTCTGTAGAATGAAACAGATCTTACTGCGTGCATTTTTTTGATGGTTGCTTGAATTTGTTTCTTGTGATTGTCACTTTTTGTTGTATAGTCTTTTAATTCACCCTCATAGGTATATTGTATCTTGCCATTGGGGATACTTCTATGCAGTCTCAACATTTGCTAAACAGAATGAAGCATGTGGCTGCATTTTTGTGTACGGTAACTGTCTTGTGTTTTCAGATGTCTGTCTGTTACTTTCTGTTTTAAGACGGTCACTGTCCAAGTGTGTAAATGATCCAGAAGGATCCTATTGCTTTTAAAAGTCCAACCTGATGCAATACCCTCATCTGTACAATGTGATATTACAACACCCCCTGCCAAGCGCATAGCCAGCGGTTGTGTGTGAATGTATACTGAGTGTGTTCTACTGGTTCCAGCTGAAGATGCGTGCTGGTGGGATGAGCGAGTCATCAAAGTGGAAGAAGCAGAAGCGCTTGCCCCGGCCCCCCCATCACATGGTACGAAGCGCCTCGGGTGGATTGGAGCAGGCCCCTCCCGCCACCCTTAGCAACAACAACCTCACTGGTGAGACACCATTTTCTAAAGAGCTTAGCTTTTAAAAAAAAACAAACATTTTTAATCAGAGTTCAGAACATCTTTCACATTTTATTGGTTTTTCAGACTGAGTTAGAAACCAGGTCGTGGGGATAGACATAGGAGGTGGTACATTAAGGAAGGATAGTCTGCCGAGCAGAGGCTTGAACCCCCGTCGCCGTGGGGGCATAAGTGGTCAGAGGTCAGGACTCCAGCACTTCTATGATCTTTTTAAATGAACTTTTCATCTATTACTGCTACCACGTTGCGGTAACCGGAAGACGGACCATTGACCGACGATCTCAATGCATCTCACATCAATAACAAACGCTTCGTTAGTAATGAGCAAATGCCTCTCATCTAATCATATTTGGTCCAAGGGGGCTTCATTTTATGTCTATCAAATTTAAACATCATAGATATATCAACGTTTATACTGTCGGGCACTCTAAAGTGGAAAAAAATTATATTGTGAATACGTCTATAGAGGTGGTCACAAAACATCTGATGTAGCTAACCATGGTCGACGTGTGTCTACCAGGTGGTGTCCTTTTCATCGAGCAGGTTAGTTTGTCTGTCCCAGACAGCATGGCCTCTTCCATGTCTAGCCCCACAGACAGCGGCCTGGACACTTGCTCCAAGGCCACCTCCAGAGAGGACCTGACAGACCTGGACCAGAGCAGCTCTGTCGCCACCACCCCAGGCACAGCAACTAGCCCTTCCACAGAGCCTGGACGCCTGGATGCTCAGGTGGGGTGGGGGTGGCACTGGAAGCAGCTATGTTGTCTGTCATTTTGTGCATATTTTAATTATATCTGGTGGAGCTCATCAATGTTCATACTCTGTTTCTGTTTCCCCTGCCAGTCTGAGGGGAGGCAGGTGGATCGTGCCCAGTCAGCTTCGGTGGAGTCCATCCCTGAGGTCCTGGAGGACAGAGACTCTGTGACGGAGCAGTCAGACTCAGCCTCAATACACGACATGGATTACGTCAACCCCCGAGGAGTCCGCTTCACACCACAGCAAACACAGAGAGACGGTGAGGATGGTGAGCCCTCTTACCTCCACTACCAACCTGCATTCAGTTTGGGTTTCACCGTGCCTCAACCTGTTCCATTTTATATCTCGCCCTCTGTCTCACCTTGTCTCATGTCTGTTCATATGTCTCTCAACACGTCTCACCCCATGTCTCAACCTACAGTAATTTCGGAAAGTATTCAGATCCCTTGACTTTTTCCACATTTTGTTACGTTACAGCCTTATTCTAAAATGGATTAAATGTTTTTTTTCCCCCCTAATCAATCTCACATAATACACCATAATGACAAAGCAAAAACTGATTTTAATACATTTTTGCAAATTGATGAAAAAATATAGTAGTATTCAAACCCTTTACTCAGTACTTTGTTGAAGCACTTTTGCCAGCGATTTAAATGCTCGAGCCTTCTTAGGTACGACGCTACAAGCTTGGCACACCTGTATTTGGGGAGTTTCTCCCATTCTTCTCTGCAGATCCACTCAAGCTCTGTCAGGTTGGGGCGCGTCGCGGCACAGCTATTTTCAGGTCTCTCCAGAGATGTTCGATCGGGTTCAAGTCCGGGCTCTGGCTGGGCCACTCAGGGACATTCAGAAACTTGTCACGAAGCTCCTCCTGTGTTGTCTTGGCTGTGTGCTTTGGTCATTGTCCTGTTAAAAGGTGAACATTCACCCCAATCTGAAATCTTGAGTGCTCTGGAGCAGGTTTTCATCAAGGATCTCTCTGTACTTGGATCCGTTCATCTTTCCCTCGATCCTGACTAGTCTCCCCGTCCCTGCCGCTGAAAAACATCCCCACAGCATGTTGCTGCCACCACTAAACTTCACCGTAGGGATGGTGCCAGGGTTCTTCCAGACGTGACGCTTGGCATTCAGGCCAAAGAGTTCAATCATGGTTTCATCACACCAGAAAATCTTGTTTCTCATGGTCTGATAGTCCTTTCGGTGCTTTTTTACAAACTCCAAGCGGGCTGTCATGTGCCTTTTACTGAGTGGCGGCTTCCGTCTGGCCACTCTACCATAAAGGCCTGATTGGTAGAATGCTGCAGAGATGATTGTCCTTCTGGAAGGTTCTCCCATCTCCACAGAGTAACTCTGGAGCTCTGTCAGAGTGACCATCGGGTTCTTGGTCACCTCCCTGACCAAGGTCCTTCCTCCCCCGATTGCTCAGTTTGGCCGGGCGGCCAGCTTAAGGAAGAGTCTTGGTGGTTCTAAATTTATTCCATTTAAGAATGATGGAGGCCACTGTGTTCTTGGGGACATTCAATGCTCCAGAAATGTTTTGGTACCCTTCCCAGATCAGTGCCTCGACGCAATCCTGTCTCTGAGCTCTACGGACAATTCCTTCAACCTCATGGCTTGGTTTTCTGACATGCACTGTCACCTGTGGGACCTTTATATAGACAGGTGTGTGCCTTTCCAAATCATGTCCAATCAATTGAATTTACCATCAATGGAAACAAGATGCACCTGAGCTCAATTTCGAGCCTCATAGCAAAGGGTCTGTAATTTGTAATTTGCAAAAATGTCTAAAAACCTGTTTTCGCTTTGTCATTATTGGGTATTGTGTGTAGATTTGTATTTATTTAATCCATTTTAGAATACAGCTGTAACATAACAAAATGTGGAAAAGTCAAGGGGTCTGAATACTTTCCGAATGCACTGTATGTCCCACAACTTGTCTCTGCTTGAGTCTCCTTCAGTCTTACCCATGTCTTATTTTTTATCTCATGTCTACGGTTGCATAATTCAGGTAACTGTCCCAATATTCCCCGGTTTTCCAGAAATCCTGGTTGGAAGATTCCTCAAATTACGAGGGAATAAGCAGGATATCTAGGATTCTGGAAAACCATGGAATTTGGGGGAAATTACCAACATTTTGCAACTCTACTTGTGTTTCACGCCACCAGAGGGTTATACTACAAAGCAGAATCAAGGCGTTGCCTAAATATTGTGAAATATACATATTGTGAAAAAATCTCATTGACTCAACAACCTAAAACATAAGTTTATCGACGTTAGCTGACTAACTCATGCATCCTGCTTTGTCAATCATTTCCTGTTTTGTGTTTCTTCCTAACTTCCCAGGTGCGGCTCTCATCCCCTACGGTCTGCCCTGTCTGCGGGAGCTCTTCCGCTTCCTCATCTCGCTGACTAACCCCCATGACCGCCACAACACGGATGCCATGATGCACATGGGCCTGCAGCTGCTGACTGTGGCTCTGGAAGCAGCCCACATTGCCCCCTACCAGTCACTGCTGGGTCTGGTCAAAGACGAGCTCTGCAGACACCTCTTCCAGGTACTGTACACCCCAGGCTTATTCAGGAGGGGGAACTTGACCCTTCAATTGTGTCTTCTACACAATATGACAAAACATGTTTCCTTTTTCAGTTGCTCAATGTGGACCGTATGAACCTGTGCACCGCCTCCATCCGAGCATGCTTCTTGCTCTTTGAGAGCATGCGAGGACATTTGAAATTTCAGCTTGAGGTATTTGGAGTGTTTCTTTTCTTTTGTTTTCAACATTGTCACACAATTTTTTGACACAACCGCACGAGTCGTTGTAAAACAACCAACTAAACCGAATGACCTGGGTTGTGTGCAGATGTATCTGAAGAGGCTGATGGACATCATCACGTCAGAGAACATGAAGATGCCTTATGAGATGAAGGAGATGGCCCTGGAGGCCCTGGTGCAGCTCTGGAGGATCCCCAGCTTCGTCACCGAGCTCTACATCAACCACGACTGTGACTTCTACTGCTCAAACCTGTTTGAAGACCTCACCAAGCTGCTCTCCAAGGTGGGAACTGGGGCGCCAGCTCTTTGGCCACTCTCACTCCAGAGAGCTTAGGTTTTTATTGACTTTCTAAAATCTGCATTAGAAGAGTGTCTACTGTCCTGTTCAGTCAGGGCTTAATACTTTTATTTATTTCAATTTGATGCATGTCGCCACGCTCCACGCTTTACACTTTCAGGGGAACATTGTTCTCTTTTGTTGACCTATGGTGTGTTTGTATCATTTTGTCTTGCAGAATGCCTTCCCTGTGTCCGGACAGCTCTACACAACTCACCTCCTCTCACTAGAGGCCCTACTGACTGTTATTGACAGCACAGAGGCCCACTGCCAGGCTAAGGTGCTCAACAGCACAGCTCAGCAGGACCAATCAGCAGAAATTATGTTGGCGGAACGTGAGGGCTCAACCAATGACCGTGGAGACACAACCACAGGTATGCAGATTTCTATCATACATTTGATGTACTTTCTGTTTTGATAGTCTCATACTATAATGGGCTTTGTCCAACATTGACTACAGTTGTATCAGATGTGTATAGAGGGGTAGTCATGAATATATTTGTCATGTGGTTGTAGAAGCAGGCAGGCAGGTGAACAGTGCCAATGGTCAGAATGTTCCAGAGGCTGACAGCGTGCCCCTTCCACCTACCAGCGGGCACCTAATGGCAGAGAAGATGAGACTGGGCAGACAAGACCAGGAGGAGACAGAACCATCTGGTAGGTTTGGTTTTACTAACCAGTGGTCAGGTCTCCTCGAGGACTGGGTTAGCATTCCGGTCTATAGCCATGAATGAAATTGAATTAAAAGTGAAAATTGTCTTTTTTTATTTTTGTTAGCTGAGAAGAAAGAACCGACAAAGCCTCAACGCTTCTCGTCTTGTTTACCTGATTCTCAAGAGCTGTTGGACATCAGAAATAAAAAGAAGGTAAGTTTTATGATTTTGTTGTATATATTCAACCAGTCGAACACATACTGTAAACGCTGACTTTTACATGAATCATGCATTGATGCCAATGGCGTTTGTCTCTCTGAAGTGATGGTATTTATTTGTATGATTACAGCTGCTGAACAGCGGTACAGAGCAGTTCAACCAGAAGCCTAAGAAAGGCATCCAGTTCCTGCAGGAGAAGGGTCTCCTCAGCAGCCCCATGGACAACAACGAGGTGGCCCAGTGGCTCCGGGAGAACCCCCGCCTCGACAAGAAGCAGATCGGAGAGTTCATCAGTGACCGCAAGCACATGGAGCTACTGGACAGCTTCGTCAAGTACGAGTCTTATTGTTACCCGGCAGCGTGCTGTACAACCAGTTGGTTTTAAAAGAAGACCTTTTCTGGATCTTCTCCTTCATTTAATTGTACTGAAGCTTGGTTTTGTCAGTCACTAGTGAAGCAATGAATAATGAAGCAGTGAAGTTTATTTATTTGAACCCTAGGAGTTGATTTACACAACTGTATACACTGAGTATACAAAACATTAAGAACACCATTACATAGACTGACCAGGTGAATCCAGGTGAAAGCTATGATCCCATATTGATGTCACTTGTTAAATCCACTTCAATCAGTGTAGATGAAGTGGAGGAGATGGGTTAAAGAAGGATTTTTAAGTCTTGAGACATGGATTGTGTATGTGTGCCATTCAGAGTGTGAATGGGCAAGAAAACATATTTAAGTGCCTTTGAATGGGGTATGGTAGTAGGTGCCAGGCACACCGGTTTGAGTGTGTTCCTAATGTTTGGTATACTCAATGTATGTATAGTTGTATAAAATAAAGACCTGACAGGAAATTGAAGAATATATATACTTCAAAATATACAGTACCAGTCAGAAGTTTGGACACACCTACTCATTCAAGGGTTTTTCTATATTTTTACTATTTTCTGCATTTCAAAACTATGAAATAACACACATGTAGTAACCAAAAAAAGTGTTAAACAAATCTAAATATATTTTAGATTTTAGATTCTTCAAAGTAGCCACCTTTTGCCTTGACAGCTTTGCACACTCTTGGCATTCTCTCAACCAGCTTCATGAGGAATGCTTTTCCAACAGTCTTGAAGGAGTTCCCACATATGCTGAGCACTTGTTAGCTGCGTTTCCTTCACTCTGCGGTCCAACTCATACCAAACCATCTCAATTGGGTTGAGGTCTGGTGATTGTGGAGGTCAGGTCACCTGATGCAGCACTCTATCACTCTCCTCCTTGGTCAAATAGCCCTTACACAGCCCCTGGAAGTGTGTTTAGGGTCATTGTCCTGTTGAAAAACAAAACAAATGATAGTCCCACTAAGCGCAAACCAGATGGGATGGCGTATCGTTGCAGAATGCTGTGGTAGCCATGCTGGTTAAGTGTGCCTTGAATTCTAAATAAATCAGACAGTGTCGCCAGCAAACCACCATCACACCACCACCTCCATGCTTCACGGTGGGAACCACACATACGGAGATCATTCGTTCACCTACTCTGCGTCTCACAAAGACACGGCTGTTGGAACCAAAAATCTCAAATTTGGAGTCATCAGACCAAAGGAGTCATCAAAGACCTAATGTCCATTGCTTGTGTTTCTTGGCCCAAGCAAATCTCTTATTATTATTATTGGTGTCCTTTTAGTAGTGGTTTCTTTGCAGCAATTTGACCATGAAGGCCTGATTTCACGCAGTCTCTGAACAGTTGATGTTGATGTCTGTTACTTGAACTGTGTGAAGCATTTATTTGGGCTGCAATCTGATGTGCAGTTAACTCTGAACTGATCCTCTGCAGCAGAGGTAACTCTAGGTCTTCCTTTCCTGTGGCGGTCCTCATGAAAGCCAGTTTCATCATATCGCTTGATGGTTTTTGCGACTGCACTTGAAGAAACTTTCAAAGTTCTTGACATTTTCAGAATTGACTGACCTTAATGTCTTAAAGTATTGATGGACTGTCATTTCTCTTATTTGAGCTGTTCTTGCCATAATATGGACTTGGTCTTTTACCAAATAGGGCTATCTTCTGTATACCACCCTCCTACCTTGTCACAACACAACTGATTGGCTCAAACGCATTAAGAAGGAAATAAATTCCACAAATGAACTTTTAACAAGGCACACCTGTTAATTGAAATGCATTCCAGGTGACTACAGTACATCATGAAGCTGGTTGAGAGAATGCCAAGTGTGCAAAGCTGTCATCAAGGCAATGGGTGGCTGCTTGGAGGAATATAAAATATATTTTGATTTGTTTAACACTTTGTTTGGTTACTACATGATTCCGTAAGTGTTATTTCATAGTTTTGATGTCTTCACTATTAAAATAAAAAATTAAAATCTTGAATGAGTAGGTGTCCAAACTTTTGACTGGTACGCTACATATTTGTGCTTTACACTCATTCTCCCATTCCCACGCGCAGCACGTTCACTTTCCAAGGACTGCGTATTGACGAGGCGCTGCGTCTGTATCTCGAGGCCTTCAGACTGCCAGGAGAGGCTCCGGTCATCCATCGACTTTTGGAAACCTTCACAGACACCTGGCATGTAAGTCAGCTGCGCACACACACACACACACACACACACACACACAGGGCACCCGGAGGGACTCACACACTTCTTCCATTACCGCATGGCAAGGCAATCCTTGCCACCAACTGTCCCTATCCTTGTCACCAACTGTCCTTATCATCAGGTAATTACGTCCAGTGGAACGCCGACCCAGATCTGAATCAAGGACAGGGACTTTAATCACTGAAGTAATTAAGGGATAGTCAAATGTAGCAGTGCCAATGGCAAGGTTGGCATAACAGAGCTGGCCTGTTGATCAAAGGCAGGGGGACAAACCAATGGGGCCACTGGCTGCTCCTTAAAATAACCGGAGAGGGTCGTCCTCGTGACCTGGAAAGTATTCCTAGTAATGTCTTTTCATAGTCTCTCTCCGTACACAATCGCCTTGAATGACTTTACAGATATTCTTAATACACACTTGTCTTCTTCCACTATTGAGCAGTCATACGTCGTGACTGCACTTTCAGCAGCACAAATATATACTGAACAAAAATCGAAATGAAACAATTTCAACAATTTTACTGAGTTACAGTTTATATAAGGTAATAGGTCAATTATAATAATTTCATTAGGCCCTAATCTATGGATTTCACTTGACTGGGCAGCGACGCAGCCATGGGTGGGCCTTGGAGGGCATAGGCCCACCCACTGGGGAGCCAGGCCCAGCCAATCAGAATACGTTTTTCCCCACAAAAGGGTTTTATTACAGACAAATACTCCTCAGTTTCATCAGCTGTCCAGGTGACTGGACTCAGATGATCCCAGGTGAAGAAGCCCGGATGTGGAGGTCCTGAGCTGGCGTGGTTACACGCGGTTGTGAGGCCCGTTGGGATCTTTTATTTCACCTCATGAAACATGGGACCAACACTTTACATGTTGCGTTTATATTTTTGTTCAGTGTAGATATTTGAACGTTATGCCGAAGGTAGTTATATTATAGTGTGCATCTGGAACTATTCCTGAAATAGTGCCTGCAACTCAGCTGTTGATGTATATATGGATGGGCAGAGGGTTATTTTAGTGTGTGTTCCTCTGTGTGTGTAGAAAGTGAACGGCTCTCCCTTCATGACCAACGACGCGGGCTTCGCCCTGGCCTACGCTGTCATCATGCTCAACACGGACCAGCACAACAACAACGTGCGCAAGCAGAACATCCCCATGACTGTTGAGGTAAACGCGCACAATTTATTTCCCATGAAGACGCATCACCATTTTTTTTTATGTTTCAAAGATTTATTTGTATTGAAGTAAAATGGAAAATAAACTAAATTCCTAAGTATAGTAAGTTTTCTACTACTTCTACAAATAGTCTTAGAAATGCACTCATCAACCACATGTGTTAGATCTGATTTCAATCACTTCTTATGAACACTTTTGTGCCAGGCAGTGATAGGTTTTGCCAGAGACCCTGTTAAGACCCTTTTAGACACCCTACATTAGTATGTTGTACTGGTTCTTTCAGACCCTCTGATGGTCTGAAAGACCTCCTGTAACAGCTGTGCCCAGTGGTGGTCTGTGGGATGAGATCATCTTGGTTAGTCATGTGAACAGGCGGCAGGGGTGGGAGAAGTGAGCGAGGAGCGGACGGGGGGGGGGGGGTGCGTCCTCTGCTGTCCTGGCTCCCTCTCTCTGTGTGAGTGACAGCGCCTGAAGACTAAACACAAGTCCCATGGGCAGGGTTCTAAAGAGAGCGCGGGTGGGCCACAAACACACACACACACTTTTGTTTGAAGTATTCCAAGTTGCCATTATGGAATTCTAAGCTGCAATGAGAGCAACTGATTTGTTTTACCTTATATTTTTCTAGAGGGCAATGAAATTCCTACTGTTCAATTTGCTGACTGTTTACGGCACAGTATATAATTACAGATTAAAGTCCTTACGATGGGATGTCGCCAAGTGTCATACAAATGCCATGATATGATATTATGTGGGATAAAATGGACCCGGGGCATCATGGCAAGAGTACAATTCAGAGCAATAGAATATCAGCTACCGCATAGCACATTGTAGCTCCCCAACAAATCCATAAGTGTGGAACAGCTCTGCTCTCTGGATGTCAGTCCTATGATGACTTGGCAGGCAACAAGGCCAGCTGCTTTGTGTCTGTGGCGGCTATTATTACCGTCGTCTGCTCCGCTCTGGGGTGGAGGGGGACTGGTATGACAAACACAACCCTGAGCCCATGGCCCCTGAGCCCTCATTGTGTTCATTTCTCTCTGTCCATCCCACTGCAAAGCATCTCGTGTTTCCCCTCTGTTTTTTACCTGCCATCAGCCAAAGCACGCAGCCGAGCAGGAGCCTTGACTCGATCCGTCAACACACGGCGGATCTGTTTATTTGCTGTGGCTCTTGGCCTCGATCCTGGTTGTCTAACATCACACCTAACCGTATTAAGTGACACATACGTTGGTAAAGCTCCTTGGCCCCCCACCCCCTTAATTGTTGGATGCTCAATTAGCAAGCGCATTGCATGCCTAAGGGTTGGATGCCAGAGCCAGGCCAGCTGGCAGAGCTCCGCAATGATTGACATGTTGATGGTGCCCTGATTCAGTATTAATGCCCCCCCCCCCCCTTCATGTAGCAATTCAAGAAGAATCTGAAGGGTGTGAATGGAAATACAGACTTCGATCAGGATATGCTGGAGGACATCTACAATGCAATCAAGTAAGCCATAGTCTTATGTAGAAATGTTTGTGACGTGTACACACACACACACACACGATGAGGTAAATCTAATTTCAAGAGGATATATTTGCATCAGCGTTTGAGCTTTGACGTTAAGTTATGTCAAACAACTCACCCCATATGATCAAGGTCGTTTTAGCGTTCACACACTCCATGGTATTCTCTGTCCTGTAGGAATGACGAGATCGTGATGCCAGACGAGCAGTCAGGCCTGGTGAAAGAGAATTATGTGTGGAGCGTGTTGCTCCACCGGGGGGCCACCTCCGAGGGGGTCTTCCTCCACGTGCCCGCCGGCAGCTACGACCACGACCTGTTCACCATGACCTGGGGGCCCACCATCGCCGCCCTCTCCTACGTCTTCGACAAGAGCCTGGATGACGCCATCATCCAGAAGGCCATCGCTGGCTTCCGGTACACTAGGCGTCCCCAGGGGTTTCTGGACCCAGCACTGTGGTTCTGAGGAGATGCTGACGAAGCATATATTGGGGAAAGCAACGAGAGCGAGTCGTGATGATAATCTGCTTGTCTCTCTCCTTTTTAGGAAATGTGCCATGATATCAGCTCATTATGGATTCAGTGACGTGTTTGATAATTTGATCATCTCCCTCTGCAAGTTTACAACGCTCAGCAGCGAGGTAAGTGCTTCATTTCAAATGTGGGAACCTTTTGCATCACACCTACTGGAGTTTTCTAACATGTTCCACTGTGTGTGTTCAATACAGTCGGCGGAGAACCTGCCCACAGTGTTTGGGAGTAACGGGAAGGCCCAGGTAGCTGCTAAGACCGTGTTCCACCTGGCCCACCGGCACGGTGACATCCTGAGGGAGGGCTGGAAGAACATCATGGACTCAATGCTGCAGCTGTTCAGAGCTGAGCTGCTGCCCAAGGCCATGGTGGAGGTCAGAACTGTTTCTTTATAACTAGCAATGGTCATGGACAGGCATAACCTTTTTTTTTTTATGGTCCGGGGAAAACAAATGGCCTCAATCATGTTTTGAGTACCTGTGGAACATGGAAACCTTCCATTCATTTTGCTGGGTGAAATGGGTATTTTTGAATTTGGGTGTTATACTGCCACCTGCTGGTATAAAACCAGAAATCATTTCCTTGTGGCGTTTGTTTGCTTATGTCCATACAGGTGGAGGATTTTGTTGAGCCAAATGGAAAGATTTCACTTCAAAGAGAAGAGACGCCTTCAAATCGGTAAGTCACCTCACAATCCTGTCACACAATCTGTTACGCTCAAATAGCAGGCTGAGATCTTTCACTTGTGAAACCTCTGAGTTTTTCAGACATTTTAAACCCAGTTCCAGTAATATTGTGAAATGGGTGGCTATCATTAAGCATGAAATGTGTTTTAAGAGTTTGACATCTCCTCTCTATCTTCCTCTCTCTCTCTCAGGGGCGAGTCTGCGGTGCTGAGCTTTGTGAACTGGCTGACTCTGAGTGGAGCGGAGCAGTCTGGTCTACGTGGGCCCTCTACTGAGAACCAGGAGGCCAAGCAGGCAGCAATGCTCTGTATCAAGGTACCAGAACTACACCAATCATCCCTCATCCCACTGCTTTGTCTCTGCCACACTCATTCAAATTGCCTCTGGTGACCAGTATACTTACTGTACGTTCTAGTTCAACTGTATGGGTTCATATAGTGCGTTTTCAATTTTTTTTTTATTATTAATACATTTTTGTGGCTTTTTGTATACACGGTCAGTCTGCTATATTGATTTGTTACCTGTCACTCCCGCGCCAGCAATGTGACCCAGAGAAGCTGATCACAGAGAGTAAATTCCTGCAGCTGGAGTCTCTACAGGAGCTGATGAAGGTAATCATAAGAGTCCAGGCAAATATTGTCCATCTTAACATGTGATTGGCTGAATATGAATTTCTGAGATGCAGGAAGTATAGAATGTTCTGGTGTTGTTTACTAAGAGCTGTTTCTTGTGGACAGGCTCTGATCTCAGTCACACCTGATGAGGAGACGTATGATGAGGAGGACGCGGCTTTCTGCCTGGAGATGCTGCTACGCATCGTCATGGAGAACAGGTACAGCAAGGAAACGGTGCGGTGTTTGCTTTGAGTCGGGGACCTTGTGATCGCGCGTTTTATGTTTTGTCCCAAGTCCAGTAGGAATTACATCAGTCAAATCAGCTGTTTAAACATCAGGCTTTGTTATGCTATTGAGTCCTTATATGTGTGTGTGTGTGTGTGTGTGTGTGTGTGTGTGTGTGTGTTTGTGTGTGTGTGTGTGTGTGTGTTTAGGGACCGCGTGTCATGTGTATGGCAGACGGTGCGGGACCACCTGTGCCACTTGTGTGTCCAGGCTACAGAGAGCTGCTTCTTGGTGGAGAGGGCCGTGGTGGGCCTCATCAGACTGGCTATCCGCCTGCTGCGCAGAGAGGACATCAGCTCACAGGTACACACACACACACACACACACACACACACACACACACACACACACACACACACACACACACACACACGAGAGCGGAAACCAAGCTATCTAGGCGTGCATCATTGCATTAATGCATGTTTAGTGCTGTCAAACAGATAATGCAGAGATGACGCAGGTTTTCTGACAAGTGATAGCACTGAGTGATTGGATGATTGGACTGTTGATCCAATGGGATTTACATTTGATGGTCACACACACATACACACGCTGCTTGTTAGGTCAGTGTCCTTTAGCCATTGTAATCGGTCTTATCTGGCCTGAGCTTAACAACAATCATAAAAGAGGCTTAAATTAGTTGTATAACAAGTACAAAAAGGATGTTTCATGCTATCATACTGGTATCAGATGTTTAATTTGTTCTGGCTTAAAGGCACAGGATGAACTACCTATCAGTATTCTTAGTCTGTGTTGATCAGTGGGACAATTTAATTAGCCAAGTTTTTACTGATCTAATCTTTTTTCCAAGAGGGACCTGCTTTCTTGGTGACCTGGCCTGTTACCTAAATAGCGTTTATTATGTGACTGTCCTATTGACCTTGAACTATTATATCATTACAGTTGGGTTCTACTTTATAACCCATTGGGAAACCAAACAAGTCCCTAGTGAACACTTTCATATGTATTTATGAATTGATTGTGAAGGAGTTAAAAGATCCAAGTTATGTAAAGGAGGTTTACATGTTTGTTGTAAAAACCCTACTGTTTTGAGAGTGATTGTTATTAACCATGGGGGGGGGCAGAAACTTTTCTTTTTTTTTAAAGCTTAATTTATTTATTTTTTGTCTTATTTACGGAGTTATCTGCTGTTTTGCAAAAAGTGTCTTGTGATAGAGTTGCATCTACTGTTTTGCAAAAAAAGTGTTTAGCATTTGCATTGGTGTAAAACCAATGACAAATGACTGTTGTGCAAAAAAGGTTATAGTTTTGGCCACGCGGATCCCAGTTTAGCTCACATGGATCTGTTTCCTTCACTGTGTTTAAGAAATCGAGGAAAACTGTAAATGGAGCATCAACTTTTGGTCCCATTTCTTCTATAAGGTCTTTAATTGGCTTTCAATCTGATCTCTAACCCAGATGGACGTTGTTACAGCCAACTAATAATGTTTTCTTCTTCCTGTTCTGTGAACTGTGGCGATCAGGGCAAACATCTTATGTTGCAGGGACTTGAATCCACAACGTGCTTGTCACAAATCCCATATTTGTTTTTCTAATCTTTTCCTTTCAATTGTGCAGTGAGACCAAGAACTGTGAGACCTAGCGCAGTATATACATTGAACTGTATTAGGAATTGTGAGCCGAATGTCGGGAACGTACTTCAATTCCCTAATCAGTGAGATCGAGGTCACCGGCAGTTCAAGCAATTGGTCTTATACAACATCGGCGTCCACTTAACCCCTCTGCCACCCTATCTCTAGGTGCTGCTGTCCCTGCGTCTCCTGCTGATGATGAAACCACACGTCCTGGCCCGGGTTAGCCGGGAGGTGGCCTACGGCCTCCATGAGCTGCTCAAGACCAACGCTGCCAACATCCACTGCACAGACGACTGGTTCACCCTCTTCTCCCTAATCGAGTGCATCGGGGCCGGGATCAAACCGCCCGCCTCCTTCCAGGTCACCTCCACCAGTCCCGACATCGACACAGGTCAGCCTCTTACATGTACAGCATCACGTGGAATGGTAGCCTACTTTGTTGGCCTTAGCAGCGGAGAAACCATATGATCACCTAGTTTACGGTCAATTGCAGTGACTTTACACAAACAGCTCGGCTGTTATATTACAAGGCACACGTCCACACTGTTAGTGGCGTGTTTTGATGCCTGGTAAAAAAAATATCTATGTCCTGTTTCCACCTTGGTTCCAGGTGCCCAGTCAGACAGTGAGCTGTCGTCCCACCACCACAGCGAGGTGAGTCTGGACCGGGGCTACACCTCCGACTCTGAGGTCTACACGGAGCATGGAAAGTCCAGGATGCCCCGCTCTGTCACTGACGTGGACGTGGCCAGCAGCGGATGGCTGGTGGTAAGAGCCAACACACACTCACTTCACCTGCTTACACTTTTCTTTCGAGTGCTCAGATGATCAACTCCAGAGATCTTCATAGCGTTAATACTATTTTACACTGTTTATTGTGGAACGCCCCACTGTAATAGTAAAGCTAAGCTTGTTATTTTGTCATATCAATGTCAGTCAATGCCTCAACATACGGCACATCTCACACAGTGTTTATATTGGCAGGTTGGTAAAGATGACCTGGACATCAACAAGGTACCGGCCTCTGGCTCCAAGCCCCTGCTCAACCCTCTAGTGAACCAGTACAGCCTGACCCTGGGCCAAGACATGGGCTTCCACGACACCAAGTCCCTCATCAAGTGTGTGGAGTCCCTCTCCTTCATAGTACGCGATGCTGCACATGTCACCCCTGAAAACTTTGAGCTGTGTGTCAAGGCCATCCGGGTGTTTGTGGAGGCCAGCCTTAACGGAGGTACGACTTCCTCTTTCATCACTTCATGTTGACTGACAAATCAATTCCTATTTGAGGTTAATTTTATATTCAGTCTTTTTCCAAAGTGTTTCTTGAAATCTTCCAACAATGAATTCGGCATTTTATTTGCTTTTACATCAATGCTGATTTCCAAGCTAACACATGCCATCAAACTATGTTTGAGTAATTTCTAAATTAAGCTTTGATAGTTTGGCATGTTGGGTGGTTACTCTTAAAAGCCTTTGGAAGGGGATCTCAAGGCATGTCTATATAGTGACTGACCTGACTCTGGGTTCCCTGCCTCCCCCACACCAACCCTTATTGAGGACTGTGTCACTCGGCTGTCCTTCTCCCCATTCATTCAGCAACAGCAGTCTGTTAGTGATCCAGACTCCAGAGTAAAGCAGGGATTACAGTGGGAGGTGGTGCTGGTGCACTGTGCAAGCCTGGCACCACTGATAGCCTTTTAATTTCTCCCAGCGCTCCAGACCCTTAGATACCTGCTGTCAACACTGCTTTACACACTTAACAATAAAGTTTGGTTGAACAAAGACCTCACGCTAAGCACCGCTCTAATCTATATGGGAAGCAAATGGAAACCGCACAGCCCTAAAACCTGCTATTACTCAATTAGAGTTGATATAGCCTTTGGGGTTTACGTGAAAGGAATGTATTTTTTCCTGGAGAGTTTCCTAAGCGCTAAGTCATACCCTATAGAGCTATCAATTAAGATAATTACTATCATACTGCACAATGTCTTACACTAGAATGGCCAGTCCTGAACGCAGCCTTAGGGTAAAGACATGAGTCACATGGTCTCTGTACTGCTAAAATGGATTACCTTTGGGAGCAGTAAACAGTGGGCATTCATTCTCTGTTCAGAGATATCAGTCAACTATTATGAGAAAATTTCACCCTCAGGATATATATCTGTAACAATGGCTAAAAACAGTCCCTTCATCTCTCCTGACCTACAGGCTACAGGACCCATGAGAAGAAGAAGAACCACAAGTATGACTCCCAGAAGTCCCGTGTGAGGAGGAAGCCTCGGGAGAAAGAGGGGGCATCCCGCCGCGCCAAGGCCTCCAGCCAGAGGCCCTCCCGTTCCCATAGCGACGACGAGGAGGACGAGGGGGTCCCAGCCAGCTACCACACGGTGTCATTACAGGTTAGTCAGGACGTAAGTACCGCAGCCCTCTTTCCCTTATGCCTTGGTCTCTGTGCTGCTCAGGGGCTCTGTTCAGTTGGGTGAAACGTTCCGAACTACATGACCAATCATGTCTGTTCTACACAATATATTTCTCTATCTGAAGGTTCTGTAACGTTGTACCCTCCTGAATATGCCCCAGGTGTGCTCTGCCTCAGGTGTGTGTGGGTGGGAGGTGGGGTTGCGGAGGGAAGGCGGGGATTTGGGGAGATTTCAGCTATATCTTCCCCTCTCTTGGCACATTATGGTTGTCATGGCAATTAAGCAATGTTGTGGCGGTGTTTAGTCCTATTTTTCTTGAACTACTATTCTCATTTCCTGAGGTGTGATTAAGAAGTTACATTGTCTGCCATCTCTTTTCAGAACTAATTTGGCACTAATCAGGTATTCATGCTCAGTCGACTAATGCTAATATCCACCTCTTGTATTTCCTATTCACAAATGAACTGTCTTGGAAAGGCTGAATAGTGAATTCTCAATGCTCATCGCTCTACTCTAAATGAAATTAAACTTTCAAACCTTGACTAATTAATTGCTTGGAAAGGTATATTATTAGCTATTTAGGGCTGTGTAGGGTTGCAAAGAGCGGGAATATTACCAGTAACTTTAGGAATTTTGGAAACTTTCAAGATTTTAACACATTTTCATGAAATATAAAAGATACCCCCCCCCCCCAAAAAAGAACATGTTTATAATATAAAAATATAATCATAAGGCTATAAAACATTATGCTAAATGTAACCCATCAACATAGTTAAACCCTTGCTGTTTTAATGAGTATGGAAAATCCTTCATATTTATTTAAAAAAATATATTTTGGGGTTTCCCATGTCTATATATATATATATATATATATATATATATGTTGTAAATGTTTTGGGTCAAACTGGTGCCGGTTGTGAAAAAAGTCAATAGTTGGAAGAGCTGCGGAGTTAATTTCAAATTATATCATAAGATGTTTTCTCCAGAACCATATGGGATATCTACTAGAAACTCATGGAACGGATCAGATGGACACGAATATTAAATAAAACTTTTTTTTATTTTTGTAGATTTCCCAAATTTACTAAATGTCTTTGGTAAATTACAGGGAGTTTTGCAAACTTAGGTCTGTGTAACATAAATGAAATGATGTATACATGGAAAATACTGTACTATACAATATACCCCTCTTCTCCATCAGTATTTCAAAATGACATAAATATCAATACTCTTATCACAGATCATTACCTAAATATATTGTCAGCATTAAAATAAAGTACTTAGACATGTAAATGTTATTTTAGTAAATGTTATTGAGGAAATGTCTTGCAGCCAATACAGACATTGAGTCATACTCATGTTTAGAATCAAGCTGTATTGTGATTAGAATAGCTATGACCACGTCATAATGACATGAAGTTCCCCTGGCTCAGCTGTTAGACCTGATGCACACGCTGCACACGAGGGCCGCCAGCATCTACAGCTCCTGGGCACAGGAACAGCGCCACTTGGAGGTCGCAGGGAAGAAGATTGAGGCTGACTCCCAGACACTGTGGACCAGCTGCTGGTGCCCACTTCTCCAAGGTCAGAGACTTTAACCCCTAGCTATCTATAAAACATATTTGCATATAGGCACCACTCAACTCTGTGTTTATTAATAGGGGTTAAACACAATTCATCATTGTTTCCTAGTCATTTGTAAGTCGCTCTGGATAAGAGCGTCTGCTAAATGACTAAAATGTAAAATGTAAATTTGAGGAATGTTTTCAATGTCATTGTGCGGAACGGAACCAAAGGCACATTTCCTGTTTTCGTGAACAATAAGGTTTTCACGTTAATGCTTTTCTGCTTATATTGGAACTAATGACTAGTATTTAGAGGAGAGTCATATACACTGAACAAAACTTTACTTGTTGCATTTAGATTTTTGTTCACATGTTTCATGAGCTGAAATAAGATCCTAGAAATTTTCCATATGCACAAAAAGCTTATTTCTCTCAAATGTTGTGCACAAATTTGTTTACATCCCTGTTAGTGAGCATTTCTCCTTTGCCAAGATAATCCATCCACCTGACAGGTGTGGCATATCAAAAAGCTGACTAAATAGCATGATCATTACACAGATGCACCTTGTGCTGGGGACAATAAAAAAAATCTAACATCAAGTGGAAAGCCTTGCCAGAAGAGTGGAGGCTGTTATAGTAGGAGCTACTGAATATGACCTCTCCTGGTACTACTGAACATGACCTCTCCTGGTACTACAAAACATGCACTGAAAACAATGGGTACAAAGCCATAGTAACATCAATATACATAAAAACACAGAATCCCAAACACCAAACATAATGTTCATTAAATCTGAGTGTTGTCAATGTCAAAGGTGTTCATTCCACAGACTAGAGTGATGTATTTCTTCTTGGCACGGGGGACTTGAGCTATGGTTATTTTCTTAGGCACAGTCTTCTTTTTCTGTTCGGTCTGTTAGGAAAGGAAGGACACTGGGAAATGGGTTTAATCTACTGATGTCCTTTACACTGCTCATTTAACCTAGTGATGTCCTTTTATCCTGGTAATTTACCTTGATACTGTTGGATGTCGAAGTTTGAACATTAGTCATGAAGATTAGGCAACAAAGAAATTATGCACGAAAATACTGAGATCCTGAGGCCCATTGTGAGATTCATTTTTCTTAAGGTACTTGTGACCAACAGATACATATCTGTATTCCCAGTCATGTGAAATCCATAGATTAGGGCCTAATGAATTTATTTCCATTGACTGATTTTCTCATATGAACTGTAACTCAGTAAAATCAATGAAATTGTTACATGTTGCGTTATATATTTTTGTGTCTTCAGAAAGTATTCACACGGTCCCCTTGACTTATTACACATTTTGTTGTTACAGCCTGAATTTAAAATGGATTAAATTGAGATTTGTTTTGTCAATGGTCTACACACAGTACCCCATAATGTCAAAGGGGAATTCTGTTTTTCGAAATTAGTACAAATTAATAAAAAAAATGAAAAGCTGAAATGTCTTGAATCAATAAGTATTCAACCCCTTTATGGCAAGACTAAGTTCAGGAGTAACAATTTGCTTATCAAGTCACACAAGTTGCATGGACTCACTGTGTGCAATAATAGTGTTTAACATTATTTTTGAATGACTACCCCATCTTGGTACCCCACACACAATTATCTTTAAGGTCCCCTCAGTCGAGCAGTGAATTTCAAACACAGATTCGACCACAAAGACCAGGGAGGTTTTCTAATGCCTCGCAAAGGGCGGCACCTATTGGTAGATTGGTACAAAGATACAGGCGTCCTTCCAAACTAAGTTGCCGCGGAGGAACGAAACCGCTCAGGGATTTTACCATGAGGCCAATGGTGACATTAAAACAGTTGCAGAGTTGAATGGTTGGGATAGAAGAAAACTGAGGATAAATTATATAGTTACTCCACAATACTAACATAATTGACAGAGTAAAAAGAAGGAAGCCTGTACAGAATAAAGATATTACAAAACATGCATCCTGTTTGAAACAAGGCACTAAAGTAAAACTGCAAAAAATATAGCAAAGAAATTACATTTATGTCCTGAATATAAAGTGTTTGGGGCAAATCCAATACAAGACATTACTTAATACCACTCTCCATATTTGTAAGCATAGTGGTGGCTGCATCATGTTACGGGTATGCTTTTCATCAGCAAGGAACGGGATGGAGCTAAGCATAGGCAAAATCCTAGAGGAAAACTGGGTTCACTCAGCTTTACATTAGACACTGGGAAATTAATTCACCTTTCAGCAATAATCTACAACATAAGGCCAAATCTACACTCGGGTTGCTTACTAAGAGACAGTGAATGTTGCTGAGTGGCCGAGTTAGTTTTGACATAGATTTCAAGCAGCTATGTCAAGATCTGAATATGGTTGTCTAGCAATGATCAACAACAAATCTGACAGGGCTGGAAGAATTTTGAAAAGAATAATAGGCAATTGTTGCGCAATCCAGGTGTGGAAAGCTCTGAGACTTACCCAGAAAGACTCAGCTGTAATCGCTGCCAAAGGTGATTCTAACATGTATTGACTCGGGGTTGAAAATTTATGTAATGAAGATTATATTAGTGTTTTTTTAAATTATGTATTTTTTTAATTTTATTTTTACAAAAGTTACACATTTTTCTTCCACTTTAACACTTGAGTATTTTGTGTGACAAAAAATAACATCCATTTTAATCCCACTTTGTAATGCAAAAAAATTGGGAAATATTCAAGTGGTGAGAATACTTTTCTGAAGGCACTGTAATTCACTGAGATGACCCTTGAGAGAGTGGTCTTGTTCTCACTCCACTATAGCATTCCACTTAACACTCTTGCCGGTCTTAACACTTTATATCTGACATAAGTATCCATACATTGTGTGAATCCCATAGGGATAGCCTGGCTGTGCTGTGATGCCAGGCGGCAGGTGCGAATGCAGGCCCTGACCTACCTCCAGAGGGCACTGTTGGTTCATGACCTGCAGACACTAGATGCTGTGGAGTGGGAGTCCTGCTTCAACAAGGTGAGGGGATGCTGAACATATTTTACATTATAGGAGGACCACTGTGAAATGGTTGTGTGTGTGTGTAAGGAGAGTGGTGGGTCATAAGAATAGCTGCTGAATGGTTCCTCTGAAATATATATAGTGAAATATATGATTAATTAAAAGAGTAGGCACTTGGGGCCAAATCCTAGCTTGCCATGGGCATTTATTTAGAATTTTATGGCAAATATCCCATTGAATACAATGCAGTATTATGCAAAAAACATAAAGTTCGAAAATAAGTGGGAAATAATTTGATCAGTGTTAACTGTGTTCTAATTACTGTGTTGCCAGGTCCTGTTCCCCCTGCTGACCAAGCTGCTGGACAATATTAGCCCTGCAGATGTGGGAGGCATGGAGGAGACCAGGATGAGGGCCTGCACCCTGCTGTCAAAGGTCAGAGTTCAGTCAACACACAACAGGAAGCCATTTCATAGTGTGAAATCTGTAATATGTGTTCAGACCGTAGGGTTGGCTTTGGTGTTTTTTTTGGGGTTGAGAAATTGACAAAGTTGCTAAATCCTTCCACTGTCTAGCATTGCTTATCCGCCTGAAGAGCGATAGTATAATATGCTGTGTCAGGTAGTGCCTGTCCTACTCATGTCATATCTGAATATCTCACTGTTTTCTATTGCTTTGTTCTCCACCAGGTGTTCCTGCAGCACCTCTCTCCCCTGTTGTCTCTGCCCACCTTTGCTGCCCTGTGGCTCACCATCCTGGACTTCATGGACAAGTACATGCACGCTGGCTCCAGTGACCTACTGGTGAAGATGCCTAATATTGCACAGTATCACATGTCGATTTCAACTCCTATTAGCTCAGGTGTTTCTATGGGTTACTGCCAAAATAATGGAAACACTTGAGTAAATGAGGGATACAAAGTATATTGAAAGCACAGGTGTGGTTCCTGAGTTAATTAAGCAATTAACATTCCATGCTTAAGGTCAGGTATAAAAATGCTGGGCAGGCCATTATTTTGGCTACCATGACTATACCCCCAAAGGATGACAATGCCCCTATCCACAGGCCATGAGTGGTCACTGGATGGTTTGATGAGCATGAAAACGATATAAACCATCTACCATGGCCGTCTCAATCACCAGATCTCAACCCAATCGAACACTTACGGGAGATTCAACACTTGTACAATCTATGCCAAGGCTCATAGAAGCTTTTCTGGCTCGTGGTGGCCCAACGCCTTAATTAAGACACTTTATGTTGGAGTTTCCTTTATTTTGGCAGTTATCTGTAGCTAGTCTAAAAAGTCCATCACTTTACAACAGCGAGTGGTCAAACGCAAAGGAGGGCACACTCAAGAAAAATAACAGTTAATGTTAATTCCTTTTCAGCTCGTTCAGTGTTTTTTCCTTCTGTGTGTGATTGCACGGCTGATGGGCTGTTTTTTTTTTTTATCCCGACCCCAGCTGGAAGCCATTCCAGAGTCTCTGAAGAACATGCTGCTGGTGATGGACACAGCAGGAATCTTCCACAGCGTTGACTCCCGTACGGGATACTCTGACCTGTGGGAGATCACCTGGGAACGCATCAACTGCTTCCTGCCTAACCTCCGGGAAGAGCTCTTCAAACAGACAGTCATACCCCAACCAGGTAGAGGTCCACACACTACACCTGCATCTATTAAGGCCTTGTTTTCTCCAATATGCTGTGAATATTAACAATATATGAATGTAGGTTAGTTAGAATACACTTCCTACATGTTTTTCATGATGTGTGCTTAGCCTTCAGTGTTTCAGTGTTATTTCTGCTATATAGCTGCATAAAGCCAGATCACTGAAATGCAATGGTGCTCTGTGTCCATAGATCCTGCTCCCAGTCCCCCAGTGGAACTTGCCCAGCCGGCTGCCCCCTCCCCCCCAGCCTCGCCACCCCCAGCCCAGGCCCCATCTCCAGTGCCAGCTGCCCCCACAGAGCCAAAGACCTCCAGCAGACCAGCGTTGCCCCAAGATCCCCCACCACCTAGTGCCAACGGTAACCATGTTAACATGGCCAGTCATTTATGAAATCTGGCCAAAGCCAATGATCATTGTCAGTTTCATAGCCAACAATAAATGAATGAATCAATGTCCTCTTCTCTTCCAGGAACTGACAGATCATCTCCAGTGCCCCCGTCGACTCCCCCCATGCCCACCCCAGTGAAGATGTCCCCCCAGATCTCTACCCCCCTGAGTCACTCCCACATGAGTCAGTCCCCCCTCATCCTGCAGCCCCTGGCCTCCCATCTGCAGGTAGGGGGCGTGCCCCCCATGTCCCTCCCCATCATCCTCAACCCCGCCCTCATTGAGGCCAGCTCACCTGTCCCCCTGCTCCCTGCCCCTAGGCCCACCGACCTTAGTGACACCCCGGAGGTAAAATAGAGCCACCATAGCCCTATGCCTACTCTCACAGGGGGACTCTGTCCCCCACCTGTCCCCTAAACAACATGGCTTCCCTTAGGCTCTGCACCCCTTCACAGGAGGGGATGGGCCAACTCTGACAGAGAGACCCTGGCATGCATGGTCACCTCTCAGACAACACTAAACAACCACAGACACATCTAGCTTTGGTCTTAATCTAACATCCTGGGGCCTGCTGTCCTTCAATATTCACGTATTCATCAGAAAATACATATTTATGATATACATATACGATGCTGCATGGATGTTAAGGACAGCACCTATTTGACTCGCTTCGGTCTTTCCCACTTTTCCTACTGAGTCAGTTCCAACTTGAGACCTACAAAGTTAAGTACGTTGTTAGTATGCCTGTGCTTAACATTAATCTAGAGGTCCTGCCAGGAATAAATCATAGTGAATAACTTATTTGGTTTTAGGTGCTGCATGTTGTTTACTGAATAGGATGTACAGAGATTAATTTACTCCAGTCAAAGTATCAGGGCACTGTCTTAAAACAATAGAGTGAAATACTAGCTATATCATAACTCTTGTATCTGAAGGTCGAAATATAAGTGTACAGTAATATAAAGCATACAGTTTATATATTTCCATTATAAAATTGTGTCTGAGGTTTTTGAAAATAATGATATTATATGATATCCTGAGATTTCCAAAGAGGGAGAAATTTGCCAACATGTTGTCACAAGCTTGTTTGCAAAAAGTTGATTACAATGCCCAAAATAACAAAAATCTGTTTTAAAAGGACACTACATATTCTTAAGTCCTCTAAACACTGTTATACCCAAGAGGGACAGAGGTGTGCATGGTTTGCCTTGGAAAGATGGATTTGAGATGCTGCCATTGCAAACAAGGACAGCACCTAGAACATTCCGACCGTGACGACTGGTCTGGCCTGGGCGTGTCCGCTTTTATCGATCAGGTTAGAGGGGTTTTATAGGAAGGTCTTAATGAGATTATTTAAACGAGTACAGTATTGACTAGCAGATTGAGCATAGACAGCCATCAGTAAATCTGGGACAAGCTGATCTAAAATTCAGTTTTCATTTTCAAGTGATGAGATGAATGGTCTGGATCATCTTTTCAAGTTTTCATTTGGGACTACTTTATCCCACTTGACACAGGGAAAGTATTCTTCCATGTCACTGTCTGTACAGTAAGCAGTACAGTCATTTATTGATTGCAGAGGAGTTCAGATATTGGTAGGTTGAAGTTAGAGCCTTGATCTTCTGTCAAATTATACCCAAACCAGACACCTCGCTGCATGTGATGATGGAAGAAGAATAGTTTTCAAAAGCATCATCCACTTAGAACAGGGATGGGCAACTGACGGCGGCCCGTGGCCCCTGTTTGAAAGGCCCTCGGATCACTGCCCCCCACCACAGTCGGGTTCTCAACTAGAATACACAAGGTGCAATTTCAAAATTTGGTTGTGCATCAGCTGTTTTTCTATCTCTACTGATAGTAAGTCAATTAGCCCATGTCAGCTAAAATGTTTGATTGCCAAGTTAATTTAGCGGCCAGCTATCCAGACTTGTTATCATGGTCAAATTACAGGCCGGGGGGCTCCCATTGATTTTGTTAGTCAGTCTCACTCGGATATTATATTAACAACTGCAAACATTTCTCTCCACCCTATGACAAAATGTGTAGAATTGTAGGAAATTAGCTGTAAAACTGCTAATTTTCCTCTCTGCCTCATGGCAAAATGAGTAGAATTGCATGAAATTAGTTATAAAATGCTAAATCTTCTCTCCACCCCATGGCAAGAGTATTCTGAATTACAGTAAACATGCTTTAAAACTGCAACATTTTCTCCACACACCATGGTAGAATTGCACCAAATTAACTCAAACTAAAATGATCTCCACTGTCAAGATGGGGGCCACTAAAATGTTTTGCTCGCAATGGAGGGTGTTATGTGGGTACGCAGACCTACGAGCAACTGCATCGCCTCATGATGAGTTAAAAAAAAATTGTGGCTCCCCCACCCCCATCATTTCAGAGCGGTATACTACAAAGCAAGATCAATGACTTGGACAGCTAACTTACCAAAATATTCGGAAATAACTTTATGCGAAAGATTAGCATGAAATGGGCATGGTCTAATTGACTCAACAACCCAAAAATGCAAGTATAGGTTTATTAAATTAATAAAACAGAAAATGAATAGTTATATCTGGTTGTTTATTAAAGTTAGCTGGCTAACTCTTTGATGCTGCTTTGTAGTATTATCCCTGTGTTGTCTATTTCGAATGCCCAACCTTGTGATTTGTGTAACCTTCAGTGCAGTTTATTTCTCTCGGCCGTTGCCCTTATCAGTCTAAAATTGTAATCTTATTTATTCCGCAAGGAATGGGCTGTTGGGGAATGAATACTCTTGTTGAAGCACAGTTGGGAGCAACTGCTTTCAGGTCAGGTTAAATTACTCTCCTAATCCACTGCCTTATGTCAGAGAAATTAGAAACGCATTAGTCTGTCTGTGCACCAACACTATACAATACAATGAAGTGGAGCCCCTCTTTCGCAGGGTTGTTAAGTCTTTTTGTAAGCTGTTCATTTGTTGTACTGCATTGTTAGTTATACCAGGCGCTAATTCTTGAGTAAACAGGAAATTACATGTGTATATATAAATAAAAGGTCATGTACTTTTTACAATGTAATAAATATAATGAAACTGGGTTGCTGTGCTATTCATGGGTGTTGGTAAATGATGCATCAATCAAATAAGAACTGGATCTGTGGTGTAAAACATCTGTATTTTTATTTCAAAGCAGAATGAGAAACACTTTTCTTAGTAAACTAACTGTATCAGAAACTACAGAGGGATTCTAGCAGAAAAAACAACCGTCAAAATTGTCTTTGTACATGGAATGTGAAAACAATATCAGTAAATAAGGGATAAGAATGACAAGCCATGGGATTATTAATTGAGTCTAGTCTAAAAAGAAAGAATGCAATCCTGTAAAAGGAAGACAGTGTAACATAAATGCGTACAGTACTTCACTCACAAACATTGTTTTTTTTTTACGCCTTCCGAGGGCTATCCAATGTCAAAAACGCCTACTTACAGCACCTTTGATCACACTATATCAGCTGCAAAAAACAAAGATCCATCTGAAATACAACTGCAACCGTTAAAAAAAACACCTCAAATCAAGCATCTCTTCACTTGGCATCCAGCTTGGCCATTTCCTGAAGGTATATTCCGATGCTCTCGCTGTCAAACAGTACAAAGTAAATGTTTTTCAGGGAGGAGGTTGTCGCAGAGACAAAATGGTTGGAGATGGCCTTGAGGATCAGCTGGGCGGCTGTTTGCTTTGGGAATCCATTCCTACAACCAGGAGAGATACACAGATGTGGGCTCAATCTCAATTTGACTTTCTACAATTCCTCACACCTTATCTCCTTTATTGGAGGAGATAGGTTCAAGGTCCTTCCCTCCTTTGACCTTCTTCAATGCATTTTGAGAATGAATCAAGGAAAGATTAATTAAGAGCCTTGGTTCAGAAAGTTGAGCTATGTTAATTTAGTCAACAATAACTGACAAAATGTCAACGACCAATTACTCCTGACGAGATGCCATGAAAATTCCACGTCCAATCATAAGCTTGCAGAATATTTAATGCAATCCTCTCATTGGCAGAATGAATGTTTTTTTAAGCACGGTCTGATTGAGCTGATCTGCCCAGCTCTCCCATACAACTCCCAGGTGGTCACTTCAGTCACTCATCAATCTTTTTAACTGGCAGCAAGGACACTTCAATTGTAAGTAGACTCTTTTTTTTTTTTACTCTCTCATACTATTTACTGAATATTACTAGTACAGTAATATTTCTGGCATTGTTGTAGAAAGCTCAGATTCTTCCATTTTTAAGGGAATCACTGTTATTTACCGCCACCCCAAGGTTATGAAGGGGAGATAAAAGCTGAATGCCTAAATTGTTTAACATGTAGCCAAGGCTTTGTAGCCTGTGGTAAATCATTGCTGGCATTGGTTACAATGTGCCAGCTATATGAGGGGATAGTAGACCTAGTTGGATAAGACTATCTCAATGTACACATGGAAGTAAGTTATAGGTGTACACTAATTATTAAATTCACTGACAAATGTCTGACTAAAACTAGACAAATTGTTCAGAGTTTTAGTCGACTGATAACGAAGAAGGATGAAATTATTCAATTGTGACTAAGATGTATTTTAGTCATATCAGTGTTTTTATTGTTACTGGTATAGATTTAAAACTGTAGTTGAGTAGTCTCACCGGCCAGCAGGAAGTGAGGGGAAGGCAACGGACTTGAGTTTCTTCTCCTCTGCAGCAGAGAGGCAGGCCTTGACAGTCTTCTCCAGCTGGTCCTCACACTTCTCTGAGCCCCATTGAGGGATGTTACAGTGGATGACAAAACGAGCTGGCATCCCACTGGCCTGGCTCACTGCAACTACAGGAGGAAGACACGGAAACACACACTGATGTTTCACTCCTTCTTTGTAGGTTTAAATATACGCATTGACAGTGTACTTGAGGCTAGACGGGTGAGTGAGGGCGAGACGATCATGTGTCGATGATGTTTATTATCTGTATGCTGAATGTGGGTCTTTGGATAAACACATTTGGTAATAACATCATTTCATTACCATTGCATGCGAAACTTCTCAAACCTCTCATTCAGCAGATTTTACTCTAGTTTCCAGATCTCCATACCTGACGCTACCTCCAAAGGTCCCTGTGCTTTCCGCAGTTCTTTCACTGCCTCCATGAAGTCTCGCCCCCCTGCCTTCTCCAGGGCACTGCCTGCAGACGAGCACACAACAGGTAAGAGGGATAATTGTAATGGGCCGTGGGCCTTTCACACGTCCAAGAAGAAAAGACCAGCAGGTCTGGCATTCTCACCCACTCCCTCTTTGAGGTCCATCTCTGCATTTGTAGGGTTGATGATTCCCTCCACCTTGATGGTTCCAATTTTGCTAATTTCACTCTCTGTTAGTGAAAGCTGTTTTAGGGGATGTAGAGTTGAAGTTATAACAAAATCACTTAGAACCTTGACTCGTGTCACTTATGTCCAAGGTGAATGACTGGGGTATCTTTATAAAAGGTGTGATAGAATGACATGTCATTACTGACATGCGACTACATTTAATGATACCTTTTGTCCAAGGAACAGGCTTTTCGCTGAGAGGATAGTGAATCCATCCCCTGGCCCATCTTCCACTGTTGAGTTAGCTACAACAGCCTCTTTGTCGTTTTCCGTGTTTTTCTTTCAAAAGAATCAATGAAAAACAGAACACACTCATGCTTCTTATCGCACTATAACAAACACATTGACAAATATTGAGATGTTTGCCGTCATTCATGTGTACTTACCCTCTGCTTACGGCCTGGTTTGCCTTTGCCTTTTTTGGTGGTGGGTTTCTTGATGCTCTTGACGCGCTCCGCCCTCTTCTCTGGCACGGTCACCTGAGTGTCCACTTTCACTCGGCTGCCCCTCTTCTTGGACAGCAGCTCAGGGTGGATGCGAGGCAGGACCCCTCCGTTTGATATGGTCACCCCTCTGAGAAGCTGAGAGGCCACAGAACAGGAGAATCAGTTGACTATTCCGTCTCATTGGTCAATTTCTTCCCTCTGAGAAATACTAGGCAAGTGGTAAAAATCCTGCTAAAATGATAAAGATCATTGTCTATTAAGTGTAATTATTTCATCATTATTTGATACCCACTTATTTGAATACAGGCGGAATGTCCCCACTGTCTAAAAATAAAATTATATTTTTGAGTGCATTGAGCATCTAACCTCTTATCTTGTCAGGATATGGGGCCTCAATAAAACCGTTTGTCTATTCGAGGTTAACCACAAAGCGGTGGCAGTTCATGCCTGATGAAATCCTACCTGGTACAGATGCCATTTGCCGTCAACTGCACCTTCCTGAACACTTAAGACAAAGGGACTACCTTCATCATTAGTTTTATGGATCCCTATTGGGCACTAATCTACTGTAATATAATATGGTGTAACGATTGTGCAAGTGAAGTGGAACAACATGAAAAATGTACTCTGCTGAGTTCATTATAGGACATCTTTGAAATGTCAGTTTCAAGGGGAATTATACTGTACCTGGTTGAGCTCCTCATCGTTGGCGACAGCCAGTTTAATGTGCCGAGGAGTTATTCTGCCTTTTTTGTTGTCCCTTGCTGCATTCCCTGCCAACTCCAAAATCTCAGCTAAACAAGAAATTGTCATTAGAAAAATGTTCTGCCACCGTTTACCAAGAAAATATAAATGTTCATATTTTACACAAGTGAATTTAGGAACATTGTTTTTGTGTTTGCTGACACATGATGACACTGTGTGACATTGGTGTGTGTGTTTTCACTCAGGCGAGATACCAACCTGCCAGGTACTCAATGACAGCTGCCATGTAGACGGGTGCCCCCATGCCGATGCGGTACTTGTGCGTCCCTGTGCGTAGATACCTCATCATCCTCCCCACAGGAAAGATGACCCCTGCTCTGGCAGAGCGGGACAGTTTGGTGGTCTTCTTCTTTCCTCCTCGGGCTGACATCTTGCCTCAGCTATGTCTACCTGGGGAGGACAGCAGTCATATTACCATGGTTAGTGTTCAGGATGGAGATTGCAACTACATTTAATTGGTTATTTGTACTATACATGCAACAATGAACCAATTGAAATACACTAGACCCTATTGTGCAAAACTGTCTTTATAATGCCCACTTGCCCAAAAGAAGTTAGTAAAGACTACATTTACTCCAGTGGAGGCTGGTGGGAGGAGCTATAGCAGGACAGGTTCACTGTAATGGCTGAAAGGAAATGAATGGACTCTGTTCCTTTTATTCCATTCCAGCCATTACAATGAGCCCGTCCTCCTATAGCTACTCCGCCAGCCTCCACTGATTTACTCCTGCAGAAGCCTATTGTGCCATTTTGAAGCTTCTATGCATTGAAATGGTAAGGGTTTTGTGTTGGGAGCAGAATGACTAGAGGCAGGTGTGTAGCAGAATCAAGATATGAAGTATGGGTGTGAAAAGTAAACCAACGTGTTCGCAGGCTATATGATTTATCATTCTTTAAACTGATAAAACATGCATAAACACTTGAGGAACAAAGATTGAGATGTACAGAAGAGGCCTATCAGGGGCATCATATTGTCCTCATGTAGGCAAGAAAATACCCATACCTTGACTTTGCAAAGTTGATAAGAACAGAGACTGAATAAAACAAGCAAAGCACACTAGATTAGCAGAATATTCCAAATTATTCAAGAATAAAAGGCCTACAACATTTAAAAGCCTAGTGCAGTCAAAAACGTGATTTTTCCTGTGTTTGATATATTTCCACACTGAGGTTGAATAATATTGTGAAAATGATAATGCAAGAGCTGTTCGAAAAGACCGTTGGGGGGGTCGCCTTCCATGGTGACATCACTACCGGCAAATTAGTTAAGACCAATAAGAAAGAGTTCCAAAACTCTCTGCCAATAACTATCTGATTTTCTGTTTTTCCCTCCCCACTCAAACCACTCCCAGACCTTCCTAGAAAAATTATTGCTTGAAAAATTGCTCTTTGCTAAAAAGGTATTTTTGTAAAAAAAAAACATCATTTTCATTGAAAACAACCATACTATAGTACTTCCTTGTTACCCAGAAATGTATTGATATTGAGATAAAAACGGCTGCATTGGAACTTCAAGAATTCAATTAAATTGCCAAATACGAAGCATTGTTCAGAGGAATTGTAAAGTTGTGCATGAGTATTAGTTTGATTTTCAAGATGGGAAGGTTACTTTGCCAGAGGTTGTAAACAAACTCAATAATACTAGTAGAGAAGAGGTCCGCGGTGGCTTACAGTAGAGTCCCAGATTTAGAAATTCCATTTGCAATCTGAGACCCGATATATTATTTCGGATAGCTATGCCCTATTGCATTGAATGCATTACATTTTCTTGTGCACCTTGAATGCGTTTTGTATCCTCGATTGCTCCCATGCAAGGGCAAAATAAAATAACAGGGAAAAGATCGTGACACCTACTGTAACCTACAATACTCGACGTATGTCATTTAATTCATGTTTGTCGTAAAATGTGACGTTTTAAAATTAGATCCTAACCGACATAACAAGACAATGTACAAATCGCCATGAATATAGGACAAATTAAATACGTGTATACATAGACGCTCTATTCTGCAGGAATAAAAATGCACATGCTGGTAGGCCTACGTGTATTTTTCGGATAGGGTACGCGTATTGAAAAAGCATTATGCACACCTATCTAATCAAGGGCCTCGCTTCAGTTGGTCGCCTGTCCACTATAAATACGCGGCTGTTCTCAAATAGAAAGGTCTGGGACATCGGGCCGTAACCTTTCTTGTAATCATGTTGCTCACATGCAACAGCGCAACCCCCATTTTGTTTTCATTGCATTGAATGTGTAATCTCATCAGACATGGAAATAAATTATTTCGGAGACGCAGCTCGCCACCGAACGAAATAAGCCGGATATGCGTGAGCGTGAAATGTATACCTGTTTGTCGTCCTTTACACGAATAAACGCAGACCTGAGTTTCCCCTTCACAAATCCCCCGAGGAATTGCTATGTTTTTTTTTCTTCGCTGTCCTTATGCGTATCCTGTTCCTAAAAAAAAAAACTACAGCCACAACCACCGTATAAGAGGCTGGCTCAACGCTACTACTGATGCTGCAAAGTGGAAAAAAATCATTCCAGGGGAAAATAGAATGAAACGCCCCCTTAACATGGCTTCCAGGGGAGAAGAATGTTGGTTGAAATGAACGCGATGTGCTTAAAGATAGGACAGAATTTGGCTTTGTATACCTAGAGATAGGTCTGGGCTATGTGTACAGCATAAATTGTGGATGCATACATAGACACTCCAGTCCATCCTAGTGTAAAGGCTACTGTGTAGTAGACCAAGAAATATGCATCATGGTTGCCCACCTTCATTGTGTAAATTCTGCACAGCAGGCAAAAAAGGACTCAGGAGTATACTGTAGAGGCCGACACTAGCCACCCCTCCACAGTAGGCCTACATGTCAGGAGCATCGCAGTGCAATGGCATACATTTATTTTACCCAGGTCCAAAACTGAACGTTTCCGCAGATCCTTTTTACCATATTCTATGACGATTTTCAACACGAACAGTTTTTTATTTATTGATGTGCTGATTTGGGGTCTGTGTGTCCTTCTTGTGTTTTTTTTTATGGTGTATTTATTAGCAATGTATGTTTTGGCTGGTGCAATCAAATCTCCCCATGGGGATTAATAAAGTACGATATTTTATTATTGGCCATTTGGTTATTCTGTGTAATCCCATGTTGCCATAATGTTGCAAAATCTCATATTCCTAAAATAATTAGGCAATAGTCATAAAACATATGTTAAATTGACATTTACAGGCTATTGAAACTGTGAAAATACAGTTGAAGTCGGAAGTTTACATACACTTAGGTTGGAGTCATTAAAACTCGTTTTTCAACCACTCCCCAAATTGCTTGTTAACAAACTATCATTTTGGCAAGTTAGGACATCTACTTTGTACATGACACATGTCATTTTTCCAACAATTGTTTACAGACAGATTATTTCACTTATCCACAAAATCACAATTCCAGTGGGTCAGAAGTTTACATACACTAAGTTGACTGTGCCTTTTAAACAGCTTGGAATTTCCATAAAATGATGGCTTTAGAAGCTTCTGATAGGCTAATTGACATAATTTGAATCAATTGGAGGTGTACCTGTGGATGTATTTCAAGGCCTACCTTCAAACTCAGTGCCACTTTGCTTGACATCATGGGAAAATCAAAATAAATCAGCCAAGACCTCAGAGAAAACTTTGTAGACCTCCACAAGTCTGGTTAATCCTTGGGAGCAGAAGGTACCACGTTCATCTGTACAAACAATAGTACGCAAGTATAAACACCATGGGGCCACGCAGCCGTCATACCGCTCAGGAAGGAGATGCGTTCTGTCTCCTAGAGATGAACGTACTTTGGTGCGAAAAGTGCAAATCAATCCCAGAACAACAGCAAAGGACCTTGTGAAGATGCTGGAGGAAACGGGTACAAAAGTATCTATCCACAGTAAAACGAGTCCTATATTGACATAACCTGAAAGGCCGCTCAGCAAGGAAGAAGCCACTGCTCCAAAATCGCCATAAAAAAAGCCAGACTACAGTTTGCAACTGCACATGGGGGCAAATATTGTACTTTTCGGAAAAATGTCCTCTGGTCTGATGAAACAAAAATACAACTGTTTGGCTATAATGACCATCGTTATGTTTGGAGGGAAAAGGGGGAGGCTTGCAAGCTGAAGAACACCATCCCAACCGTGAAGCACAGGGTGGCAGCATCATGTTGTGGGGGTACTTTGCTGCAGGAGGGACTGGTGCACTTTACAAATAGATGGCATCATGAGGCAGGAAAATTATGTGGCTATATTGAAGCAACATCTCAAGACATCAGTCAGGAAGTTAAAGCTTGGTCGCAAAAGGGTCTTCCAAATGGACAATGACCCCAAGCATACTTCCAAAGTTGTGGCAAAATGGCTTCAGGACAACAAAGGCAAAGCATTGGAGTGGCCATCACAAAGCCCCTGACCTCAGTCCTATAGAAAATTTGTTGGCGGAACTGAAAAAGCATGTGCGAGCAAGGAGGCCTACAAACCTGACTTAGTTACACCAGCTCTGTCAGGAGGAATGAGCCAAAATTCACCCAACTTATTGTGGGAAGCTTGTGGAAGGCTACCTGAAACCTTTGATCCAAGTTAAACAATTTAAAGGCAATACACTCAATTAGTATTTGGTAGCATGTAAACTTCTGACCCACTGGAAATGTGATGAAAGAAATAAAAGCTGAAATAAATCATTCTCTACTATTATTCTGACATTTCACATTCTTCAAATAAAGTGGTGATCCTAACTGACCTAAGACAGGGAAGTTTTACTAGGATTAAATGTCAGGAATTGTAAAAAACTGAGTTTAAATGTATTTGGCTAAGGTGTATGAGAGAGAGTTTCAGTTCATAAAAAATGAAATGAAGGCAGTTGAAACCATATCACAGCCTGTATGACTAGCTATTTTATGCATCAAGGGGAAATCACATGGGACTAGGTTGTCAGATGAACCAATCAGATCTGCCAAAGTCAATTGCTAAATGGAGCCATGTCTGAATTAACTTCCAAACAACTCCCAGGCTTGATTTGTCAAATCTCATAATACACACTGATACCTTACAATTTCTTGAGTTAGAAAATGTCAATAATTTATATGTTCAAATTAAACTGGAAATGTTTTAGTAAGGGTATACCAATGATAATTGTTGTCTCCATCTGCAACTTTGGTTGTCTGTGATCCTGAACAGCGCCAGCCTTATTCTAATGATATTTCCTCTTGTTCCCAAGGTCAAGATTAGGCCTGTGTCTGTCCAAAGACCAATGCCCCGCAGCCGCCTTGAGCTACCGCATGTAAATTTACCATCAATGGGAAGGATGGATGGATGGATGCAAACCATTAAACTCATCAGCCCTGCCATCCTCAGAGTGCATCTTCTGCCCTGTCCTATTATGATATAGGTAAGTAAGTGATAAGTTAATTGGTATGGTGATACTATATCAGTTACCTATATTAAATGATTACCCTCTTCCTCATTCTAAATATCAATGGGACCTCCTATTGCCACTATTTCATTATTTTAATTTACACATGTTCACAATATGTCCTTATTGCTTAGAGTTGATGCATCTCAATGGACAATCCCTGAGCTATTATAGCAGTCAATATAGTCGTCACAAATTACGTTTGGAGAAACGACTTCCCTTTCCAGTGCCCATTACTTATCCTTCAACAGAGGGCAGTAAAATAAAATGTTTTATCTATTGGACCATTATCTATCCCATCATTCCTATTACGCTATATAACGGTTAAGGAAGTAATGGTTTTGTTATTGATACAGCTTTATGTAAAGAATTATCTCCGGTAGTGTAAAGTGGTGATGATGTGAATAAGAGCTTGCAAGAGATTCACATACAGATGGAAAGAATGCATTTGTCTCTCTTCTTGTCCTGCCCTGTTGTATCTCGCTTGCTACCCAGTAGAGGTCAGCACCTGCATGTCTACTTTGATTCATTCAATGTAATTGTCTCAGGCATTGGGTCACAGCAGACTATTTAAACTCTCAGATTCATCTATTGATATAAGGCCTTGAGATTGTGATGGAAATTTTGATCTTGAGGCTTTATTAATGTATTTATATTTTAAATGTCTTACACAGAGATATGCATGTACTCCCTGTTCACACACGACTCCAGCACCATCATTAAGTTTGCCGACGACACAACGGTGGTAGGCCTGATCACCGACGACGATGAGACGACGATGAGATAGGGAGGTCAGAGACCTGGCAGTGTGGTTCCAGGACAACCTCTCCCTCAACGTCAGCAAGACAAATCAGCTGATTGTGGACTACAGGGAACAGAGGGCCGAGCACGCCCCCATTCACATCGACTGGTCTGTAGTGGAGTGGGTCTAGCTTTAAGTTCCTCGGTGTGCACATCACGAAGGATCTATTATGGTCAACACACACCAACACAGTCATGAAGAGGCCACGACAATGCCTCTTCCCCCTCAGGAGGCTGAAAAGATTTTGCATGGGCCCACAGATCCTCAAAAGTTCTTCTGCTGCCCCATTGAGAGCATCTTGACTGGCTGCATCACCGCTTGGTATGGCAACTGCTTGGCATCCGACCGCAAGGCGCTACAGAGGGTAGTACGGACGGCCCAGTACATCACTGGGGCCGAGCTCCCTGCTGTCCAGGACCTCTATACCAGGCGGTGTCAGAGGAAGGCCCTAAAAATGGTCAGACTCCAGCCACCCAAGTCATAGACTGTTCTGTCTGGTACCGCACAGCAAGCATTACCGATGCACCAAGTCTGGAACCAACAGGACCCTGAACAGCTACTATCCCCAAGCCATAAGACTGCTAAATAGTTAGTCCGGGTAGCCAGTTGGTTAACTCTATCTGCATTGATCCTTTTTGCACTAACTTTTTTTGACTCATGGTACTGTTTACCATCTGCCACTTTATTCGTAGCTATATGTACATACCTACCTCAATTACCTCGTACCCCTTGTATAGGCAAGTTATCGTAACCCATTGTGCATTACTTTTGTTATTACGTGTCTTACTTTTCTATATCTCTATTTTCTTTCACTCTGCATTGTTGGGAAGGGCGCCGTAAGTAAGCAAGCTAGACCCACTCCACTACAGACCAGTCGATGTGAATGGGGGCGTGCTCGGCCCTCTGTTCCACACCTGTTGTTTATGAACCATGTGACAAATAAAATTCGATTTGATATGATGGGTTAATAAGACAGTAATGTAAAATATTTTTGCGTTACCTTTTGTGTTACTTTTAAAATGTCTGTAACACTTGAGAATCAATATAATCACACTTAAGTGATGACCTGATTTGTTTATTATAGATATTTCACTATGTTTCTCATGTATGCCATCACTGTGAGGGGAAATGGGTGTTACCAAGAAAATTTTTACTCCCAAACATCCAAGCTCACACAGCTGCAGGCTTATTTAGAAAACATTCTGTTATTGGCATGAAATATATTTTAGATTGGCATTAAAACTTAGTAGGGCTAGGCCCCTTTTTTCCCCAATTGAATGACGTGCCCAAAGTAAACTGCCTGTTCCTCAGGCCCTGAAACCAGGATATGCATATAATTGGTACCATTGGAAAGAAAACACTTTGAAGTTTGTAGAAATGTTAAAATAATGTAGGAGAATATAACACAATAGATATGGTAGGAGAAAATCCAAATAAAAACCAACCAGAATTAATTTTTTGAGAGACCATCCTCTTACAATGGCAAGTATAAGGTCATACTGAAAATTAGCTCCCTGGATGCAATTCCTATAGCTTCCACAGGGTGCCAGCAGTCTATGTTCAATGTTTCAGGCTTGTAACTTCAAAAACGAATAAGAAATACGTTTTAGAAGAAGGACAGTGTTGGAAATTCGTGTTTGCGTGCGCCGTGAAGACAGGACGCACCTGCTAAAATCGGTTTCCTATTGAACATCTTTTCGTAAGAAATATTATAGTGTGATTTACATTTTAGGTTATCTGAGGAGTAAATGGAAACGTATTTTGACTTGTTGAAACAAAGTTTAGGGGTAGATTTTTGGATTCCTTTCTCTGCATGTTGAACGAGTGGATTACTCAAATTGATGGCGCCAACTAAACTGACTTGTTGGGATATAAAGAAGGATTTTATCTAACAAAACGACATGTTATAGCTGGAACCCTTCGGATGACAAATCAGAGGAATATTTTCAAAAAGTGAATATTTAATGAAACCTGTGCCGGTGGAAAAATATTTTGATGTGGGGCGCCGTCCTCAAACAATTGCATGGCATCTTTTTGCTGTAATAGCTACTGTAAATCGAACATTGCTGTTAGATTAACAATAATTTACGCATCAACAGATATGACACTTATATGTACCTAAATGTTTAATATCCATAATTTTTATGATTATATATTTTTATGATTATATATAATTGTGCGCCCTCCAGTTTCACCAGAAGTTGTCGGGACACCTAGCCCAACACTAGCACACCACACCCCATCAAACTGAGAAATATAGTGTAATGCCATTAAACTTCTGAATTATTCAGTATAGGGGAATGGGACATTTTTATATCTGCAGTCGGTAATGACAACCCAAAATCAGTCAGACAATGATAAAGAAGATTATCCTTTTTTCCCCCCTCGGTCCTGTGGAATAAAGCAGGACCAGATGGCAGATATATGGATAGAACCAGAGAGGATGCAGACACTTCTGGTGTTGGATCTCGTTTAATGATCTAACCCAGGGATGGGCCACCTTTTCTAGGCCTGCGTATCAAAAAATAGTATAATACACAAGGTGCAATACAATTTCACTTAGGGCACCCAAAAGGCTAGGGCCGGCTCTGACTGCATGTATGGGTATTGATGTTGGTAAAAAATAATGGTGGCCCCCCACTCCCATCAAAGTTGCCCATCCCTGACCTAACCTATACTGTAGCCAGCTCACAGGATGGTCCTGTCTGTAATAGCCATAGTATGCCAGATGCCTGTTGCATCCTCAGGAGGAGCAGAAGAGATGGTTTCCCCAGGTTTGTGTGTCTGGGCTGTTAGAGGAAGCATTGGGGGGAAGAACAGGCCCCAGAGTATCTGCACAACAGAGGCATGTATAGTTTTAGTCAGCGTTCACCAGCAGAATGGTGAAAACACCTGGATGCAACCATCCAAACAGACCCTGTGCCTGGTGATGAGACGACTGGACCTGTTCCCATTGGGCTAGACTTCACGAATGAGTGCCTCTGATTGATAGTGTCAATTCATAAATTTAATTTCATGTCCTCTGTTTCATTTCAATGATCTGAATTGACCCTAAAACTTCACCCATTTACTGACTAAAATGAAGTACAGTAGTACCAGAAAGGAATCATTTTGTACAGCATTAGAGTGCAGGGGCAGATTGACCATCTAGCAATTCTGGCAAATGCCAGATGTGCTGGACCATTTCTTAGTTGGGTGGGCGGTTGAAATTGACACAAATTAATATTTTTATATAAAACAATAAGGTGACATGGCCGGTGGCCCATGAGCCTGGTACGATTTTTGCACAATTTCTCTGTTATACTAATCTATAATGAGCCTTTGGCTGACCAGTGGGCGACAGCCGGCCCTTTAAACCAAGATGGGCCTGCCCGATTTTCTGATGAGCGGAGGTCACGCAAACTCACATTCAATGTCAAACTCGGCATCAGCAAAGAGACCAGCTCCAACTCTGTCATCAGACTGCCAAAACCATGGATCGTAAAAAATGGAAAGCTGTCTATAAACATAGGAGCACATTCTACATTGTCACCTCACTCAAAACATCCTATTTGTTGGGTGGCTAAAACCATGATTTGGTCAAACAGTATAGTGATTCCTGTAATAAGTGTCTTCCCTGTGCCTGTGGCCTCGCTGTGCCCACATTTTCAGAAGTGTTTACACAATTCTGATCTTTTTTCACTAATTGGTCTTTTGACCAATCAGATCAGCTCTGAAAAATATCTTATGTGAAAAGATATGATGTGATTTGTTTAAAAAATCAATTAGTAGAAAAAAGATCAGAATTGGGATGTACAGTGAGGGGAAAAAAGTATTTGATCCCCTGCTGATTTTGTACATTTGCCCACTGACAAAGAAATGATCAGTCTATCATTTTAATGGTAGGTTTATTTGAACAGTGAGAGACAGAATAACAACAAAAAAATCCAGAAAAACGCATGTCAAAAATTTTATAAATTGATTTGCATTTTAATGAGGGAAATAAGTATTTGACCCCTCTGCAAAACATGACTTAGTACTTGGTAACAAAACCCTTGTTGGCAATCACAGAGGTCAGACGTTTCTTGTAGTTGGTCACCAGGTTTGCACACATCTCAGGAGGGATTTTGTCCCACTCCTCTTTGCAGATCTTCTCCAAGTCATTAAGGTTTCGAGGCTGACGTTTGGCAACTCGAACCTTCAGCTCCCTCCACAGATTTTCTATGGGATTAAGGTCTGGAGACTGGCTAGGCTACTCCAGGACCTTAATGTGCTTCTTCTTGAACCACTCCTTTGTTGCCTTGGCCGTGTGTTTTGGGTCATTGTCATGCTGGAATACCCATCCACAACCCATTTTCAATGCCCTGGCTGAGGGAAGGAGGTTCTCACCCAAGATTTGACGGTACATGGCCCCGTCCATTGTCCCTTTGATGCAGTGAATTTGCCCTGTCCCCTTAGCAGAAAAACACCCCAAAAGCATAATGTTTCCACCTCCATATTTGACGGTGGGGATGGTGTTCTTGGGGTCATAGGCAGCATTCCTCCTCCTCCAAACACGGCGAGTTGAGTTGATGCCAAAGAGCTCTATTTTGGTCTCATCTGACCACAACACTTTTACCCAGTTGTCCTCTGAATCATTCGATGTTCATTGGCAAACTTCAGACGGGCATGTATATGTGTTTTCTTGAGCAGGGGGACCTTGCGGGTGCTGCAGGATTTCAGTCCTTCACGGCGTAGTGTGTTACCAATTGTTTTCTTGGTGACTATGGTCCCAGCTGCCTTGAGATCATTGACAAGATCCTCCCGTGTAGTTCTGGGCTGATTCCTCACCATTCTCATGATCATTGCAACTCCACGAGGTGAGATCTTGCATGGAGCCCCAGGCCGAGGGAGATTGACAGTTCTTTTGTGTTTCTTCCATTTGCGAATAATCGCACCAACTGTTGTCACCTTCTCACCAAGCTGCTTGGCGATGGTCTTGTAGCCCATTCCAGCCTTGTCTAAGTCTACAATCTAGTCCCTGACATCCTTGGAGAGCTCTTTGGTCTTGGCCATGGTGGAGAGTTTGGAATCTGATTGATTGATTGCTTCTGTGGACAGGTGTCTTATACAGGTAATAAACTGAGATTAGGAGCACTCCCTTTAAGAGTGTGCTCCTAATCTCAGCTCGTTACCTGTATAAAAGACACCTGGGAACCAGAAATCTTTCTGATTGAGAGGGGGTCAAATACTTATTTCCCTCATTAAAATGCAAATCAATTTCTAACATTTTTGACATGCGTTTTTCTGGATTTTTTTGTTGTTATTCTGTCTCTCACTTCAAATAAACTTAACATTACAATTATAGACTGATCATTTCTTTGTCAGTGGGCAAATGTACAAAATCAGCAGGGGATCAAATACTTTTCCCCCCTCACTGTACCTGACTGGTCTAACTTTTTAATCACTAAATCTGACCACAGCTGACTCCCTGTAAATCAAAGGAGCCTAAACACTTGAGCACTTGTTTTTTCCCCCCTGTGTTTGTCTGCTGTCTGCAGTCAGACTAAACCATGGAATAGTTCCCTGGATAAGTTAACAAGTAAGGTTTTGGACAGCAGAGATGTATCATTTCCAATACAGTCTTATAGTCAAAGCACAATTCCTATTGTGTTTCTGCATTACTTGACAGGTTCTGTTATTCCTTGGATAAGTAGCCAGCAGAGACACATGGTAATACAATGGTTTCATGTTTAATCCTTCTAACATCCTGGGGTTTTGTTGTTTGCGCTGCTGAAAATCATATGGAGTCCATTTTCATAATCTAGTGTCAGATGATTCAGACCTGTGACAAACACATCAACAGCACATGGATGGAAGGGGATTCAAGTTATTTCCCAGCAACTACCATAAAAGAGCCTCCAAACCGCACTCAGGTGGCACCGTAACGGGCCAGATGGAAAATAAATCCATGTGTGTTTACTCTACGGCTGTTTGGCTGCTTTCCCCATGCATTTAAGACTCATGTTAAGTAATAATGCCCCGTAAATTAGGATTCATTTCAGGAGAATATTTTGTTGGTACTGTTATGCTGGTTAGGTCATGACCATCTGTGGGAAGTAGTCAAATCTGCTTTTGTCTCTGAAATAGAGATGCGTTAGTGATGTCTTTCTACAATGGTAAAGTGAATGTGTGGCCAATTTACTGTACCGTTACTGTGAGATATCTCGCCTAGTAAACTACACTGTCTTCATTTCTGTCAGTTAAGGCCATATAAAAAGATGACTGAAGCTATACCTTTCCAAAGCATTCCAAATGCCATAACCTTTCTTGTGGCCGGAAATTACATACATATTAGACTTACTGTGAATGCTATTGGTGGGCTCAGTCACAAAAAGAAGGCCCAAATAGCAGCCCCTCTGAGACTGTTAAAGGTCATTTCAGTTCCATTCAATTCCATTCTCATAGGGCTCACAAAGGTCCTGATGGCGTGACAGTAGGAGATAGAGTATGCAGGTATCATTACTAGGATGAAAAAGATATATACAATATCCCTCACATGCCACGCTATGATTCCTATAAAAGCCTGTCTTCAGTAATTAGGACTTAATAGCTTTAATAGCTCAAACTTAACTCAGTCTAGACCAGATCGTTCCTCCAGAAGTACACGCACAGCTCTTCCGTTAGAGAATGAGAAACATCCTAAATGAGGCTACAATGAAATAGTACCTGAGGGAGAGGAGGGGGGGGGGGGCTGAGGGGAATGGCCTAGTAGAGAATGGGATAGAGATTAAGACTGTGGAGGGAAACCCACCAGTGTGCTGAGGGTCTGTGATATACCCCACTGAATTGGAGGCGCAGTGTCGTGGATCCACATTTATTTCAGCTGGAATCAGTCGATGCCTGATTGCTTTATTTGCCGTTCATCAGGTCTTGACACTGTTAGAACTTCTCCTCTGAAGGTCAGTATGTCGTCGAGTAACATTCAGAATGAGAGCCTTGGGGAGGATGGGAGAGGAACTGCTGAAGGGTTTGAATTTGAAATGTATAAAACATGTTTTGACAAGTGCTCAGACATTTAGACGAATTAGCCTTTTTACCTGATGCTATTAATTAAAAGGGGGAGGGGCAGAGAAATAAGACATTTTAAAGTCCACTCTATGAAATTCTAAATAAAATAAAAAGTCCATAAGAAATGCCTCTAGTCCACAATCCCCAAAATGGCTTTCGAAAAGTGTCTAATCATGCTCGACGTCATTACACATTTGTGACGCGGGTCACCAGAGCTGGAGGAAGCAGGGTGGGGTGGGCAAGTTGGGGGACAGGGACAGGCTGTCCCGCCAGTGTAACGATAAAAACATGCTAAAAAAAATAGACCTATCATGCCGTCTCAGCATGGGCACCGATGGCAGGTATTTATAGGACCCAGACAAGAGGGCGATAGTGCCTCTCCCAAAACCCGGGGCCCTCAAGACAGGCAAATAGGACACCCCCCAAGGGCCCCAGAAATAGCACCCAAATCCCCCTCATCCGCCCTTGGAACCCGGCAAGTCGTCCCAAAAAGAGTCTCCGAACAGAAATAAGGCTTTAAAGTGAAGGAGCTGAACAGAGGAGCCGGCTTCAGGTTTCGTTCAGACGGCGCTGTCGTGTCAAAAAAGGCCCGCGGAGTGGCGACAAGGCTCAGGCCACCAAGTTAACCCCACTGCCAAGCCCCGCATTCCACACAAGTATTTTTAGCGGTGGCATTTAAACTTGGCAGAGCGTCATCTCCCAGGCAATCTGCAGTATTTCCTGTTCCTGTGAAAGATGGAGGTCTGAGGACACAACCGGCCACCAAGACAGGCCATGTCTAAAAATACAAGCTTTTCATCTGCCTTATTTCCAATTTTGTCTCGTCATCTTAATGTCTTCCGTAATACTTTTCAACAACAATTTTTGTCTTCCATACTTTGACGCTCGCCGAGGCACGTTATTTATGTGCTACACATACATGGAATGCTAGGACACCTAAACGAACGGACATCACGATATGTCAGCCATTTCATGAATGTAATCTGATGCTGAGTTCAAAACGGAGAGTAGACAAAATAGTGCCCTGTCCAGTAACACCACCCTTCAGATCTTGAAGGGAGAACTTTGGGGGGGAAAGGAGAATTTCTCTCCATTTGATACCCGGTCATGGTGGCAAGGCCTTTGTTTGTGTGGTACTTTCACTTCATTGCCTGTGTAGACCAAAACAAGATTGAAGACGAGTGGAGGGAGGACAGGGACGGACAGACAGCTGGGTGGATGAAATCCAGCCCGCTCTGTCTTAAAGCAATTCATAAATCACAACATAACTGTGGAGTTACTGAATGATAGGCTAGCATGAGAAGATTGCATCTGTCATCCGTGTTTTGTCCTCAACACATCTGTTGCTAACGTCTGTATTTGCTAAGGACTGAAAAATGGGTTGTGAACCGTTGCTGTGCTGTAGGATCACTTGGGGTATTGCTCTGGTGCTCAAATAATCACTCCTATGAGGACAAAACATTTAGACTTATCATGGACAGACAAATCTTTGTTGAAGTTAAGCTAATGCTTTTTAAATAGCATTGGACACCAAATGACCACACTAGCTAGCTAACGGTCAGATGATTTGTAATGAAAAAAAACTAAGCAGAAAAATAATCTGTATAAATGCTGTACAGTAGCTTATAATGGCCGTCTAGTTTCCGCTCTGTTCTCTCAACAGTATGTGAACCATGGAGTCCCAGTTGGAGTTTCTGTTTCCATTCCAGACCTATTCATCAGAGCGCAGAACAGTGGATCAATTCTGTCTACACTGTCACTTATCACTCACATTGATGTTGGTGCCGCTGTATTAAAAGCACACCCTTGACTCTCTGAAAGATCAGTGCTGCCAGACAGCATCAATAGCTTGAAATATGTCAAATGCATAAGAATGTTTCCACGCTAACAAGGGAAAGTGTTACTGAGACCGTCTCCAAAATGTCACAAATTCTTTAATAGGTGCCTGATTTTCAACCTGTGGAGTGTGCAGAGGGCGTTTCCTAAAGACACTGTTTTCCATGACACAGACTAATTACCGATGAAAGCCTGAACAAGGGTTGCCACAAGCTAATCTCATTTTATGGCCCCTGGCTAGATCGAGGCAGCTTTCCATATTTTCCCCATTAAAAAAGGGTTATATTCATCATTAAAATCCCCATTACGAAGCCGGCACATAAAATGGAGGTTTGAGTTCAAAGTAAAGGTGGATTTTCCCTTGCTTAATACCTGAAAACAAATGGAAATGCAAATGTGAACTTTGACTCTCTTAGAATACTCAATCCACAAGGAGAAGTCAACATGCTGCTTTGTATAGCAGCACATGGTGGTGATTTAAGTGTTGACTATTTACTACTGTTGCATTGGTGAGTAACATAGTTTATATGCTTCTAATCCTCTCTGCATTACCGTTTTTGTGTTTGCTGAAACATCTGCTTATGATAGAATACATAAAATACCTACCCACCTACCTAAATCTGCAGACAATTTCCCTCTGCGCCACTCTGCTACTTGACAGCAAAAAGGGGATACACTTTCTTGACAAACACTTGATACCTGAGTGACTCAGTTAGTGTGTGTATTAAGCATCTACAGCTAAGGCTGGGCTGGAGCAACAGTTGCTGTGCATCCATCTGGAAAAGGAGTCAAGCCCAGCGCCATGGGTTGGCAAGGGACTCTACCATAAATGTGTGTCTATTGTCAAAAATAAAAAATGAATTTACTGTTCAATGACATATACAGTAGAATTGCCCTCTTACAAATACAGATGTTTCTCAAAGTACAGGAGTTCCTTTCCCAGCAGGGTAGTGCCACCTGTAGAAACGCTTAGCTTGCCTACAGTACCATATTCAGCTCTATGGCGTTGACCTGATTGTAGGAGGGCCTGCAAATGAAAAATAGATTATAAGACTGATAATGATTTTCCTAAATATGCTACCCCCAACACAGTGCACCAACTGTGCATTCAGACTCGTGCATGCATAGGACACACACACACACAGTCTTATGGGGACATACAATTCAGTCCCATTCAAAATCCTATTTTCCCTAACTCTAACCCTTGCCCTAACGCTAACCTTAACTCCAAAACTTAACCTTTACCCTAAACCTAACCCTAGCTCCTAACCCTAAAGCTAATTCTAGCCCTAACATTAATTCTAACCTTTACCCTAAACAACCTAGAAATAGCATTTTTACCTTGTGGGGACTAACAAAACGTCCCCAGTTGGTCGACTTTTTGTTAGTTTATTATTCTTGTGGGGACTTCTGGTTCCCACAAGTATAGGAAAAACACGCACACACATACACATACAGTGCCTTTGGAAAGTATTCAGACCCCTTGACTTTGCAAATGTGTATATAAAAAATACATACCTTTTACGTAAGTATTCAGACCCTTTGCTATGACACTCAATTGAGCTTAGGTGCATCCTGTTTCCATTGATCATCCTTGAGATGTTTCTACATCTTGATTGGAGTCCACCTGTGGTAAATTCAATTGATGATTCGGATTTGCACAGTTGAGAGTGCATGTCAAAGCAAAAACCAAGGTATGAGGTCGAAAGTAGGGATGACCAGGGGTGTTCTGTTCATAAGTGAGTGAATTGGACCATTTTCCTGTCCTACTAAGCATGGAAAATGTAACGAGTACTTTAGGGTATCAGGGAAAATGTATGGAGTAAAAAGTACATTATTTTCTTTAGGAATGTAGTGAAGTAAAAGTTGTCCAAAATATAAATCATCAAGTGAAGTACAGATACTTAAAAAAAACGACTTGAGTAGTACTTTACAGTATTTTTACCTAAGTACTTTACACCAGTGGCTGTGGGGATGTTTTTCAGCGGCAGGGACTGGGAGACTAGTCAGGATCTAGGCAAAGATGAACGGAGCAAAGTACAGAGAGCACCTTGATGAAAACCTGCTCCAGAGCACTCAGGACCTCCGACTGGGGCAAAGGTTCACCTTCCAACAGGACAACGATCCTAAGCAAACAGCCAAGACAACGTGGAGTGACTTCAGGACAAGTCTCTGAATGTCCTTGTGGCCCAGCCAGAGCCAGGACTTGAACCCGATCGAAAATCTCTGGTGAGACCTGAAAATAGCTGTCCAGCAATGCTCCCCATCCAACTTGACAGAGCTTGAGAGGATTTGCAGAGAAGAATGGGAGAAACTCCTCAAATACAGGTGTGCCAAGCTTGTAGCGGCATACCCAAAAAGACTTGATGCTGTAATCAAAACATATAGATTCAATGGTTGTAAAGATGGGGAGGGGCCGTCTGTAATAAAGAGATACTCTGCTTTTTTGACACCACATTCCATTATTGTTCAGTCGTGTGATCGAGTGCTGCAAGGAAAGACCTAGTTAAGCTGCAGCTGGCCCAGAACAGAATGGCACATCTTGCTCTTCATTGTAATCAGAGGGCTGATATAAATACTGTGCATGCCAGTCTCTCTTGGCTAAGAGTTGAGGAGAGACTGACTGCATCACTTCTTCTTTTTATAAGATACATTAACCTCCACAGGATTGGTGGGTCCCCCGTGGGACGGTTGAGCTAACGTAGGCTAATGTGATTAGCATGAGGTTGTAAGTAACAAGAACATTTCCCAGAACATAGAAATATCTGATATCAGCAGAAAGCCTAAATTCTTGTTAATCTAACTGCACTGTCCAATTTACAGTAGATATTACAGTGAAAGAATACGATGCTATTGTTTGAGGAGAGTGCACAGTAATGAACTTCAAAATTTATTAATAAACCAATTAGGCACATTTGGGCAGTCTTGTTACAAAATGTTGAACAGAAATGCAACGGTTCATTGGATCAGTCTAAAACTTTGCACATATACTGCTGCCATCTAGTGGACAAAATCTAAATTGTGCCTGGGCTGGAATAATACATTATGGCCTTTCTCTTGCATTTCAAAGAGGGTACAAAAAAATATGTTTTTTTTCTTTGTATTATCTTTTACCAGATCGAATGTGTTATATTCTCCTACATTAATTTAACAGTTCCACAAACTTCAAAGTGTTTCCTTTCAAATGGTATCAAGAATATGCATATCCTTACTTCAGGTCCTGAGCTACAGGCAGTTGGGAGACCCACAGTACAGAGTTTATTTAAAAAATCGTCAAAGACTAATGATTTTAACCTAAAGCATTTAATAAAGACTTAAAGTACAATATTATGGGGAATGGGAATGAGAGGGGTACTTACACCGTGTTGGAAAGGGATCACAGCAGTGATTGAATGAGAGTATGAGGCATGAGTTGAGGTGTTCAGAGGCTTGACCAGTGCAGGACAGGATTTGACTGGGAAAACAAAAAAAAAACGATAAGATGACACTACACAATTAGACAAAAGAGCTAAGAATGAGTTAGTCCAAGCAACGAGTAAAATCATTGATGAGTAATAATGTGATTGTGTAAGTGATTGACTACATACAGTAATGAGAGAAAATTGATAGGGTTAATCACAGTGCTTGGAGAGGAAACATTCAATGTGTCAGTGGATGAGTGGATGTAGTGGATGTCAGGAGAAAGTTGACAATGGTAGTGGAGTGGAGTAGTCATCACCTCTTAATCAGGGAACAGGAGGGGACTTAGCTGGAAATACAAATAGCAGATACATTCCATTACAACTGCTCCATCGTAGGTTTGGAAAACGAGTTTCTCTATGAACTTAAACTCAGACGTCTCAAAATTCATCAAGTCAAACACAGACTGCGCATCTCACCCACTTGACACATAAAAGTATCCCAAGAAACGTTCCTGAATAAAGCCCTGATCATCCACATACCTGACGATAACTGACAACTGTAAGCAGACAGAGCAGTGGGGCAATTTTTAACAGTTGATCAGACTGAAAAAAATCATCTCGTTTTCATCCGATACAGCATGTCAGATTTCTAATGTTTAGGTGTAACCTAGGCTGCTGCAACATTTATGTCATGAGTTTTTGCTTGAGTCTGTCCTGAGTGATTATGTGTTATCATCCTTGCGAAATAAATACCGGAGGAAAGTGTAAAGCCTACCTGAGCGCATGCGAAAAAATGCGTGGCGTCACCCTCAATACTTTTAATGGACGAGGCGATGGAAGCTATCAAATCATTCAGAATTGTTTTCAACATCCCAGAAAAGACAGTTGAAAGTTCCAGCAAGTAAAGCGTCATAACGTGCAATTACCTCAGCAAGCTCCTTGTAGTTGCCCTTGTTAACAGAATGTCCCTCTCGTTGTGTCCTGCTTTTGTTTTTTCGTTTAGCTGAACGATTGATGTTCTTCAGGTCACTGCACCCACCTTTCGACAAAGGCTTAGACCTTCCAAAAAGCAGGTAAGGCCAGCAATACAGGCGGCCTGATGAAAGGCTCCCTGTTAACCAGCTAACTTATACTTTTGATTCAAGTTAGTATTGAACGCCCTCACCTTTTCATCCGTCTTCATGAAACTGATCTCAGGCAGAGGTCGACCTTCATTTTTAATTTGCACCTTTTCCGTGTACCCCAGAGAATGAAAGGGGTTCTTAACACATAGAACCCCCATAATGCTCTGTGGCACAATCCCATTACAACTCACTAGGTTCGTTCTCTGATCCTAATTCTATGATTGGATGGACAACATGTCATGTCATACTGCAAAAGCTTTGATTGGTTGAAGGACATCCTCCAGAAGTGGTCATAATTGCCATGTATGTCTATGAAAGGGGGTGAGGCCTACGAGCCCCCTAGGTTTTGTATTGATGTCAATGTAGCCAAAGGAGGACGGAAGCTAGCTGTCCTCTGGCAACACCATGGTGCTACCCCAGACAGTGCTGTTGATGTTACTGTAGAACTTCATTGCAAAACAGTGCATTTTAATCAATTATTTGGTGACATATGAATATATTTAGTATAGTTTTATCTAAAAAGGAGAACTTTTTTTAATGTTTCATTATTTTTATTTTAATGAAATTTCACTGAGAATGGTCCTCCCTCCTCTGAGGAGCCTCCACTTGTGTGTATGTATTGGTATTGATATGCAGTCTACCAAATACCAAATCACTGCCAAAGGTGCTTCAACAAAGTACTGAGTAAAGGGTCTGAATACTTATAGAAATGTTTTTCAGTTTTTTATTTTGAATAAATTAGCAAACATTTCTAAAATCCTGTTTTTGCTTTATCATTATGGGGTATTGTGTGTAGATTTATGAGGGGGAAAAAACAATTTAATACATTTTAGAATAAGGCTGTAATGTAACAAAATGTGGAAAAAGTCAAGGGGTCTGAATACTTTCCAAAGACACTGTATACACATCTACACACACATCTACACACACACATCTTCATCACAACCTGCTAGACAGAATTCGCAGAAGTAACTCCAACCACGTAGTCAGTATGATATTCCATATAATATATTATATTCTACAGCAGGTGTCCTCATGAGTTAGTACACATTAGTACACATTGCTTATATCAATGACATTAGCGATTTAATTTATTTCGTATGTTCATATGGTAATGTGATGGAGCGCAAGCACATTTAAAAAGGATTCCTAACTACCTCTTGACATATCTGCATTACCCTATTTAGGGCTCTTGTTTATTTGCACGTCACTTTGATGGACAGTCACCCCAACAACATCCCATAACAGTGTTGGATTTCAAAGGCCCATTGGCACGCAAACCTGTCACGTGTGCATCCCTTTGAAGCTCATCTCTGGTTTCGGATGCAACAACTATACCAGGTAAACATAGAGGTCACAGGATCAGGTATCAGGCATCAGGCTGAAACCAGGGCACAGCTTTTCAGATAGGATCAAACGCAATGAAATAGAACGAATAAAGCGGGAGTCCGCATTCGTTCTATTCATTCTATTTCTATGGATTTAATCATATCTGATAAGCAAAATCCAGATAACTTTTGAAAAACTGGGCCCAGAGCAGGAATCACCACTGCTTTACTCTAAGTAGAAGATTGACGGTATCAAACATATATGTCATTACTAATAATATATGCTTTAATTAGAAGTTACCAAGTAAAACCTATGCAGTGCAATGTCATGCAAATAACATGTATGAAAATATTTCGTTTGATCTATTCACTCATATTAGAAATTACAATCGATAAGCTATGAAGTCAAATGCATTGCTCCTTATAATAATAATTGGTTATGATGAGTTTAACTTATCTGAAATTACTTTACATTTAACCACATACACCAATTTGCAAAACACCATATTCACCCAATCAACAAACGTAATCAATTATTGGAAAATATTAATTATTTAGGACATTAGAATATAGGTTGTACACACTTTCCAAAGGTCACAATGTTTTCAAGAGAAATAGGTCTGAGTGTTTGTGTCAGCCATTGTCCCTGGGCCAGTAGGTGTCATTCTTCCATCAGCACAGAGCCACTGTGAATGTGTCCTGGTCCATGTGACAAAGGCCACAACCGGATCTCTCTCTCTCGCTCCCTCTCTCTCTCTCTCTATATATATTTCTCTCTCTCTTCTACTCACTGTTTATTTTTCCCTCCCTCCCTCCCCCCCCGTCAGTCCCTTTATCTGTTTGAGTTCCGCCCTTGTCCCTTTAAGCTCGACAGGATGCCTACTAGAAGCCTAGGTTGTCGCCATGGTACAGAAGCAATGTACTATATGCATAGTCCTTGACCGGGGGGGGGGGGGGGGGGGGGGGGGTTGAGTTTATATACGTGCCAGGGTCGTCACTTCAACAGTACAGCCACTCCAGTCACCAGTCCAGGCATCAGGTGTGTCACCTCGCCTTTAAAGGCCTTTCTTGGAGCCAATGAAAGGTCTTATGCTGGGTCCTTATTTAGCTCACAAAAACCCTATCCGTGTGGAAACTAAGCACCTGTCTCCTAGCACAGAATAAAGGTTTGTTATATAGACAGTCGTCGAGCGATCTAATCTAGAATATCCCCCTGTGAATGCATCTAAATGTTGCAAGCTGAGTTGCTGAGAAGGAACATAACTTTATGTCCTCAGCTAGATATCTGACATGGAAAGTTGGTGTATTGGTGTACAGAAACCTCTGTCCAGTTCTGCTGGACAACATATTTTTAGATCACTACAACATACTGCTGCTTCAGCTCAAATGTTATCAGCCAACACTACTTTGTCTTTGACAGTCCCTGATATCATCACAACGTTTGGTAGGGAAGAAGTACAGACTGAAACTGGAAAGGGTTGATCTAATCTCGGCTGCTGCCTGCCCACAATATAAGCCTACTGTCCTCATCGGTATCATGTTCACTAGTGCTCCACTATCATGATAGAGAGGCTGGTTTTGTGGTTTTGCATATCATGGTGCAACATGTCATAAGCTCCCCCAACCCTTAAGCCCTGGTCCTAAAACAGTCCCCCTGTAGTGTTGCAGCTTCTGACTGCTGGGCCTTAGCAACACTGATTTATGGTTACAGCTGTGGATTAGCGATAAAGACACCTGTCCGGCCCTCCATCACTAGACATTCCCACACTGAGGAGCCCTATGCTAACCTGGGCTGGAATTTCACCTCGTCGACCCCCAGAGGTCAAAGGGACCATGTCCTATTGACAGCCCTACTCACTACACTCTTAGAGAGAAGAGTTCCAAAAGGGTTCTTCGGCTGTCTCCATAGGAGAACCGTTTTTGGTTACAGGTAGAACTATTTTGGGTTCCATGTAGAACCCTTTGTGTAAAGGGTTCTACATGGAACTCAAAAGGGTTCTACCTGTAATCAAAATGGTTCTACCTGGAACCAAAAATGTTTTTTCAAAGGGTTCTCCTATGGGGACAGCTGAAGAACCCTTTTAGGTTCTAGATAGCACCTTTTTTCAAAGAGTGTACAGCCTTGTTCCCCCAAGTCTGTTCCCCTGAACGATGTGCCAATGTCGGCAAGCCTACAGCAATAACTTTTACTGAGGAATGGCAACTTTAAGGAACAATGTGATGATTTGTGATTGAACCAGACTATTTGTTGTTGTCTAACAGTATGGAGGAGATGCAGAGATACTGAGTCAGATGTGCAATTGTCCATTTGTTCTCCTTAATTAACCATATGTTGGGTTAGGGTCAATGGGTATTCAATATGGTCACCCCAACAGACCCACAGAATTTGAACTCTAGTCCCTGTGGCAGACATGTACTGTAGCTGACATGTGACTGATACGTGGTTCTTCCAGGTAGGTAAGGTTATGGTCCTCTGTCACCCTGGAAGAGCAGATTGTGTTATGGCACGGCCTTCTCCAAATGCATGGGTGGTCTAAATGGGTGAGACACACTGGCATACCTTCTTACCTGTGTCACCATGGGGCTATAACATGACACGTCACCACCCTGGTCGCTACCACAGCTATTTCATTGCAAAGACAGATCTTTGTCACTGCGAGGACGTCGTTATTTGAATCCCTTACTGGAAGGATCATCAGTCTCTAAAATAACACTAGCAGGATGTGCTGCTGACCTCACAAGAAGCACAATGTAGCCGTTGACTGGCACAACGCAGGTTATCAAAGAATGGCATAGTATGAAAACAGTATGGTTTGCTGCACTTAAGCTCGAACTTGTATGGAAGTAGTATAGTACATTGCTATAGGAGAGCATTACAGTCAAAAGGCCATTATATAATCCATTATTGATTATTACAAATTGATTAATGTAGCTTTTATTCTAGAACTCACCGTAACGCCTAGGCTGAATACAACCTAGAATGACCTTTTTCTTGCTGTGGTGTTATAGTTGCAAACCACTTTCCATGGTCTGTACATCAACAACATAGCCCATCAGCAGACACATCGAATTACCTTGGTAAAAAATTACAAGAGCACACGTGAACTAAGCTGCTTCCCATTTAGGATGGGGGAAAGATCCAACATATTAAGATGGTCTTGGAATGTTCAGTTCTTTCCATAATCATATCCTTGTCATTATAGAGCCTGCCGGGCCCTCTGAAGTCTTTGTGTTGCTAACCCCCCCCCCCCCCCCCCCCCCCCCCATTGAGGACCATCAATGAGAGACAGATAGTGGTCTGACAGCCCTGGGTAGCACACGCCCTGTTGGACTCCACTTGCTAAATCTATTGAGCTTGTGCAACCTGGTCACAGGATGTCCCTCTTTGCTCCTGACCCCAGCCCAACATTATCTAACGGTTTAGAATTCATTAGACCCAATGAACAGATCATCATTTAACAGAAGGAGCAGTTTGGGGGGAATCTGCTATGTCGACCGATCTGGTTTCCATCTACCGTAGTTCTACTCTGCTTGGGATAATCGTATCCTCTCTGTCAAATAGTTAAACCTTTCACAGAGCCCTTCATTTTTTAATATAACAAGCCATGTATCTGTCTGGAGCACATGGATAGAATGAATCTACATTCTTTACAACTGAATGAATAAAATATATCATTTCAGATTATAGTCAAATGCCAATGACGCGTTAGTGATAGAGAACCAAATTGATAGGCACAGCAAGGGAGCAATTAATTGCACCAGGTTCACTGACCTGGTTTCTATGACTACCGTCTTCTACTGCACATTGGTATTGTTGACAGAGTGAATTTGTCCAAAGTAATTCTGAAGAGAGACGATTTTCTCTGCAATTACTATAATACTTTCTGGGGAAAAAGAGCTCTGTGGGATTAACTGTTTTTCAGATATGGCTGCACTGACTGATCAATCTGGTTTACATTAAGTTTATTTGTTTCAATTTGTGTGTCCCTCGGCACTCCTGAGATGACTCCTCCAGACACCCAGGCCTTGAAAACCGCACATCGTATGAAAAAAAAGTATTCTGGTCACAGATGTTAAAAAGGTTTCTGATTCAAGTCTGTGGATGACTAATTTGAACCACTGTTATGAAATCAGATTAGACTGACAGTATTGAAGCCTCCTGCAGCAGTGCCTCCAGCTTTTGTCACATCGCTCAACTATAATAAAGCTATAACCTTTACAGCAGCTTCCGCCATGAACATATGATATCCTATGCAATCTACTCAATAAATGGTCATTAGATCACACCGCTTAGATTTTCATATCTTTCCCCTCAACCTCCCTGTATGGAAAAGACCAGACCTGCCATGAAAAACGTACTCACCATATCCCCTTTTCCCGGCTGTTGTGCATGCGTGCGTTGTCCCCATCTCTGCTCTCCCTCCCCAGAGCTCTGAACATCCCAACCACCACAGTGACCCACTGCACATGTCAAAGCACCCCATCTTCCCCACACTGTAATTATGGCTGGGTAACGTTTCAAGAGACGTGCTCACTTGAAAGCTTTGACTCTTCTTTTTGAAATGATATACGGTCTGTCTTGTGGCTCTCAGAGCTAAGAGGGACATGAAAGGTGGAAGCTAAGAATGGGCTTATTGTCAGAGGGGGGCCCTGGCCAGATAAGCTAAGTAACTATGACATTATTCAGGAGTTTGACCAACTCAGATGGGCGGTACCTTTACCTGGCTGAAACCATTGGATGTGAGAATGTTTGAAACCGGTTCAGGAAATTACATTTTGTTTTGCCATACTGTCAAATGGTATCAGCTTTCCTGACAGGTATTTACATAAATGTTAATTTGTAAAATATGTGTAGGATGCTGACGTTTCAGAGGACACATCTGGAGGTACAGTACATGCTTGTAGTGTGGTCTTGTTAGTCTTCTAACAACAAATGGCATTCAAAATACACCCATTAATGGATATTGAAATCCCTGAAATACTGTACATATGTAGGCCTGTCCACAAAAAAACTAAGTTGGAACAACACAAAGAAAATGCACTGCACAACAAAAGGGCAAAATGATGTTGTGTATGGAGGAGAAGAGGTGGCATGCCATGCTGCTTTTATGGGTGCATGGGGTGTAAGCTAACCCCGGAGGGAAAGAGCCAGTGGCTTGCAGATGATGGTCCGCAGAGGGAGGGCTGGACGTTTGGCTCTGCCTAGCCACTTTGAAGACTGTGCGTGTCTCGCATGCCTCACATTGAAGACGAGTCCTTGGAGTAGGTGTGAATAGCTCGTCCGATGAAGAGATGAGAAAAGCAGCCTGGTCTGTCAAGCTTTGACTCCTTTGCTGTATATAGTTGCAAGCTATAGTATTGCTATAGTATTGTTTACCACAATAGGTTCTGATGGTGAGAACCAGCTTCTATACAGGTCTGCTGGCATCCTCGTTTTAAAAGGCCATTTTTCTTTACTGATGTACACTATAATCCGTGTGACATTTCTGAAAGTGATCTTAATGGGTTTGGTAACTTCTTGGCACTGTTTCTGCAGAAGATACATACACAAAATGAGTGACAAGCAACACAGGCAACACCATTACATGTTCTTGTAATTGTGGGTCAGTGTTGTACTTCATGGCAATTTGTACCTGAAGACTGTATTTGAAAAGAAAGCGACCTTACGTGAATAAAAACATACTATAAGTGTGTTCTGTCACTGCTTTGTGCTGGAATCTACTTGCAAAGGTAACCAATGGCAAAACAAAGGTATGGGTCTTGCTTAAGAATATCCCAAAATGTGGTCAACAACTTTTACTCCCCATAATGTTATGTACATTACAATACATAACATCAATGCAACATGAATGCAGTCTTTTTAGTATCCTCCAGTAAAAGCATTACGATGTTTCCCTTCCCAGCTGACCAATGACATGAAGATGCTTCTCCACGTTTTGGTTGGCTCTCTAACACTAAATCAAAAGGTATTTTGCAAAGATAGGCTGCCATCTGTTTTTAGGAGTTACCCTTATATCGCCCCTGACGGAATGAGTAATGTTATCTTGCCAACAGGTTCCCCTTTACTCATTCTCTTCCACTAGTGGGTTGAGCAAACAGCATGTTTAAGGAAACATGAGGTTCTGTCACGTCCTGACCATAGAGAGCTTGTATTTTTCTATGGTAGAGTAGGTCAGGGCATGACTGGGGGGTTTTGTCTAGTTTATTTATTTCTATGTTGGTTCTAGTTTCTTTTTTCTATGTTTTTTTGTTGTTGAATGATTCCCAATTAGAGGCAGCTGATCATCGTTTGTCTCTAATTAGGGATCATATTTAAGTTGTTGTTTTCCCACTAGTGTTTGTGGGAGATTATTTTGAGTTAGTGTATGTTGCACCTCTTCGTCACGATTTGTTGTTTATTAGTTTATTGTATGTCTTGCATAGTTTCACAGATAAATAAAGATGTGGAACGATACACACGCTGCGCCTTGGTCTCATTCATACGACAACCGTGACAGAATCTCCCACCACCAACGGATCAAGCAGCGTGGTCAGGAGGACTGGACCTGGGAGGAAATCCTGGAGGGAGCAGGACCCTGGACAAGGCCCAGGGAGTATCGCCGTCCAAAGGAGGCAGCGAGAGCAGAACGGCGACGATACGAGGAACTATACCAACAACGGAAGCCCGAGAGGCAGCTCCCCCAAAAATTGGGAGGGGGGACACATGGGGAGTTTGGTGGAGTCAGGTTTGGGACCTGAGCCAACTCCTCATGCTTACCGTAGGGAGCGTGTGACCAGTCAGGCACCGTGTTATGCGGTGATGCGCACTGTATCTCCAGCATTCATAGCCCGGTGCGCATTTGCCGGGCTAAAGTGAGCATTCAACCAGGACGGGTTGTGCCGGCTCAGCACTCCTGGTCTCCAGTACGCCTCCTCGGTCCAGGATATCCTGCACCAGCTCTACACACTGTGTCGCCAGTGCGCATTCACAGCCCAGTTCGTCCTGTGCCAGCGCCCCGCACTTGTCGGGCTAAAGTGAGGTTCAGCTATACTTTGAATGAGGAAAAGGGACTGAAACATTATACCTTGACATCTGAAAACTTAAACATCTCTTTGTACTGACGATTAACTTCTACCTGTATTTGAAGGGTTCTGAGGTTTTGAAAATGGATTAAAACCATTTTTATGTATGCAAGTTCATTAGTTGAACATGGCCAATCACTGGAAGGTGAGCAGGCTTCTGGGAACTGAGGGGAAAATGATAAGTAATGTGGCAGATGTCCTTCATACACATCTTAGACTGGAGCAGGAGCAGCCCCTGTTAGGGCAGATGGCATCTAAGCCAGTTTCATTGAATACTGCACTTTTGCTATCAAACGAGAACCTACACATTTTGTAACATAATATTATTAAGTACATTAGATAGTGTTTTCATGTTATTTTCTGTGAGAGAACTTGATGTGAGATAGACTGACTGAAACTCCACTCATCCATCTATTTTCTCTCTTCTTGATAAGTAATCCCTCAATGTAGCATGGGAGTGTATGCCTTAAGTCAATGGTCAGAACTTTTCTCTTTTGCTATAAACATGAAAACAAAACAGGTTTCCTTGGCAAAAGCATATATCTCAACCAGTGTACAACCTTTTCTTCGTACTGTAGATGGTTTAATAACATGTCTTTCTTTTCTGAGTAATATGTACAGTAAACTTTGAAGAAAATGTATTCCAATAAAAAAAAAATCTGACTCCTGAAGCCATTTGACATGGTTAAATTGAGAAAACATATTCTATGAGACACTGACCACTATGCCCCAAATATGATACCCAAAACAGATATAGGGAAATAAATCATGCACTAAAACTATAGGCATGCATGTGCTGAAATTCCATGACATGTTTTATAAACGCTTAAAAATCACAGACCTGCGATTGAAAGAGAAAAGAAACATGGAGGAATTTCCTTTTGGCTGAGGATGCTTTGCAGTCTATCTTGAGGAGAGAGCCACGATTATGGATTTCCCATTGGATATGCCTGAGGTAGGTCTTGGCTCCAGGGACAATCCATTACCCTAAACACAACAGCCTGATTAATTCTGTATAGCACCCTGTCACTGACAATGATAATGGCGTAGATTGATGGGTTGAGTAAACACCTTTACATTTATTAACTCTGAAGTTCCTCACTATAATGTTCTTCCTTACTGTAATGCTATAACATTGACTGATCATTATTCCTGGAGGTATTGTACCTTAGATAATTAAATCTTTCCCTCATGTTCGATTCAGCCTACACTGTTTATGTACAGTAAGTACATCAAGATCATAAAAATATTTTACCTCCCAACATGTATTTTCCAATAGCTGGGAATGTCCTCTTTCATACGCTTTCCCCCCTGAGTTGATGGATCCAACTGTTCAAAATGTTGAGCCAAATGTTTGATCGCTGTACCAAAATCATAAATCAATGGCTTTTTCTTTGCAACTCTGTCTAGAAGGCCATTATCCCAGATTTGCCTCTTCACTGTTGACGTTGAGACTGGTGTTTTGCGGGTACTATTTAATGAAGCTGCCAGTTGAGGACTTGTGAGGCATCTGTTTCTCAAACTAGACACTCTACTTGTCCTCTTGCTCAGTTGTGCACCAAGGCCTCCCACTCCTCTTTTTATTCTGGTTAGAGCCAGTTTGCGCTGTTCTGTGAAGGGAGTAGTACACAGCGTTGTAAGAGACCTTCAGATTCTTGGCAATTTCTCACATGGAATAGCATTAATTTCTCAGAACAAGAATAGACTGACAAGTTTTAGAAGAAAGGGCTTTGTTTCTGGCCATTTTGAGCCTGTAATCAAACCCACAAGTGCTGATGCTCCAGATACTCAACTAGTCTAAAGAAGGACAGTTTTATTGCTTCTTTAATCAGAACAACAGTTTTCAACTGTGCTAACATAATTACAAAAGGGTTTTCTAATGATCAATTAACCTTTTAAAACGATAAACTTGGATTAGCTAACAGAGCGTGCCATTGGAACACAGGAGTGATGGTTGCTGACAATGGGCCTCTGTACGCCTATGTAGATATTCCATAGAAGATCTGCTGTTTCCAGCTACAATAGTCATTTACAACATTAACCATGTCTACACTGTATTTCTGATCAATTTGATGTTATTTTAATGGACAAAAATGAGCTTTTCTTTTAAAAACAAGGACATTTCTAAGTGACCTCAAACTTTTGAATGGTAGTGTACTTATATCCTTTTCAAGCACAAAGGTCAATGTCCAAAGTCAAGTTCAAATTGACTTCAGATTAGTGTTGCTCAGCCTCACACTTATATCTTTGCGATCAGCATGGTTGCGCCATTCTTGTGCAGAAAGCTTCGCGTTCTTAGGAAACTATGCAGTATTATTTTTTTTTTTAATGTATTATTTTTTACACTGTTACCCCAGGAAATCGTAAGTCTTATTACATACAGCCGGGAGAAACTATTGAATATAAGAGCAACGTCAACTTACCAACATTATGACCAGGAATACGACTTTCCCGAAGTGGATCCTTTGTTTGGTCCACCACCCAGGACAATGGATTGGATCCCAGCAGGCGACCCAAAACAACGGCGCTGCAGAAGGGGCAGACGGAGCGGTCTTCTGGTCAGGCTCCGTAGACTGGCACATCGCCCACCGCTCCCGAGTATACTACTCGCCAATGTCCAGTCTCTTGACAACAAGGTAGAAGAAATCCGAGCAAGGGTTGCCTTCCAGAGAGACATCAGAGATTGTAACATTTTCTGTTTCACGGAAACATGGCTCACTCGGGATACGTTATCAGAGTCGGTACAGCTACCCGGTTTCTTCACGCATCGCGCCGACAGAAACAAACATCTCTCTGGTAAGAAGAAGGGCGGGGGTGGATGCCTTATGATTAATGAGTCGTGGTGTGATCATAACAACATACAGGAACTCAAGTTTTGTTCACCTGACCTAGAATTCCTTACAATCAAATGCTGACCGCATTATCTATATCCCCTCCCAAGCAGACACCTCGACGGCCCTGAAAGAACTTCATTGGTCTCTATGTAAACTGGAAACCACATATCCTGAGGCTGCATTTATTGTAGCTGGGGATTTTAACAAGGCTAATCTAAAAACAAGGCTCCCTAAATTGTATCAGCATATCGAATGCGCGACCCGGGCTGGCAAAATTCTGGATCATTGTTACTCTAACTTCCGCAATGCATACAAAGCCCTCCCTCACCCTCCTTTCGGCAAATCTGACCACGACTCCATTTTGTTGCTCCCAGCCTATAGACAGAAACTAAAACAGGAAATGCTCGTGCTCAGGTCTGTTCAATGCTGGTCCGACCAATCTGATTCGATGCTTCAAGATTGCTTCGATCACATGGACTGGGATATGTTCCGGATAGCGTTGAACAACAACATTGATGTTTACGCTGATTCGGTGAGCGAGTTTATTAGCAAGTGCATCGGTGATGTTGTACCCATGGCGACTATTAAAACCTTCCCCAACCAGAAACCGTGGATTGATGGCAGCAATCAAGCAAAACTGAAAGCGCAAACCACGGCTTTTAATCAGGGCAAGGTGACTGGAAACATGACTGAATACAAACAGTGTAGCCATTCCCTCCGCAAGGCAATAACACAAGCTAAGCATCAGTATAGAGACAAAGTAGAGTCACAATTTAACAGCTCAGATGCAAGAGGTATGTGGCAGGGTCTACAGTCAATCATGGACTACAAAAAGAAAACCAGCCCCGTCGCGGACACCGATGTCTTGCTCCCAGACAAACTAAACAACTTCTTTGCTCGCTTTGAGGACAATGCAGTGCCACCGACACTGCCCGCTACCAAAACTTGTGGGCTCTCCTTCACCGCAGCCAACGTGAGTAAAACATTTAAACGTGTTAACCCTCGCAAGGCTGCCGGCCCAGACGACATCCCTAGCCGCATCCTCAAAGCATGCGCAGACCAGCTGGCTGGTGTGTTTACGGACATATTCAATCAATCCTTATCCCAGTCTATCCACATGCTTCAAGAGGGCCACCGTTGTTCCTGTTCACAAGAAATCTAAGGTAACTGAGCTAAACGACTAGCGCCCCGTAGCACTCACTTCCGTCATCATGAAGTGCTTTGAGAGACTAGTCAAGGATCATATCACCTCCACCCTACCTGACACCCTAGACCCACTCCAATTTGCTTACTCGCCCCAATAGGTCCACAGACGACACAATCGCAATCACACTGCACACTGCCCTAACCCATCTGGACAAGAGGAATACCTATGTAAGAATGCTGTTCATCGACTACAGCTCAGCATTTAACACCATAGTACCCTCCAAACTCGTCATTAAGCTCGAAACCCTGGGCTTAACCCTGTGCAACTGGGTCCTGGACTTTCTGATGGGACGCCCCCAGGTGGTGAGGGTAGGAAACAACATCTCCACCCCGCTGATCCTCAACACTGGGGCCTCACAAGGGTGAGTTCTCAGCCCTCTCCTGCACTCCCTGTTCACCCATGACTGCGTGGCCATGCATGCCTCCAACTCAATCATCAAGTTTCAGACGACACTACAGTGGTAGGCTTGATTACAAACAACAACGAGACGGCCTAGAGGGAGAAGGTGAGGGCCCTTGGAGTGTGGTGTCAGGAAAATAACCCCACACTCAACGTCAACAAAACAAAGGAGATGATCGTGGACTTCAGGAAACCTCAGAGGGAGCACCGCCCTATCCACATCGACGGGACAGTAGTGGAGAAGGTGGAAAGTTTAAGTTCCTCGGCGTACACATCACAGACAAACTGAAATGGTCCACCCACACAGACAGAGTGGTGAAGAAGGCGCAACAGCACCTCTTCAACCTCAGGAGGCTGAAGAAATTTGGCTTGTCACCAAAAACACTCACAAACTTTTACAGATGCACAATCGAGAGCATCCTGTTGGGCTGTATCACCGCCTGGTACGGCAACTGCTCAGCCCACAACCGTAAGGCTGTCCAGAGGGTAGTGAGGTCTGCACAACGCATCACCGGGGGCAAACTACCTGCCCTCCAGGACACCTACACCACCCGATGTCACAGGAAAGCCAAAAAGATCATCAAGGACAACAACAACCCGAGCCACTGCCTGTTCACCGCGCTAACATCCAGAAGGTGAGGTCAGTACAGGTGCATCAAAGCTGGGACCGAGAGACTGAAAAACAGTTTCTATCTCAAGGCCATCAGACTGTTAAACAACCATCACTAACATTGAGTGGCTGCTGCCAACATACTGACTCAAATCTCTATCCACTTTAATAATAAAAAATTGGATGTAATAAATGTATCACTAGTCACTTTAAACAATGCCACTTTATATCATGTTTACATACCCTACATTACTCAGCTCATATGTATATACTGTACTCTATACCATCTACTGCATCTTGCCTATGCCATTCGGCCATCGCTCATCCATATATTTATATGTACATATTCTTATTCATTCCTTTACACTTGTGTGTAAAAGGTAGTTGTTGTGAAATTGTTAGATTACTTGTTAGATATTACTGCATGGTCGGAACTAGAAGCACAAGCATTTCGCTACACTCATTAACATCTGCTAACCATGTGTATGTGACCAATAAAATGTGATTTTATTTGATTACTAGGACACACCGTTCAAAAGTTATATAGACCAAGGTCAAATTGCGAGGGTCAAATGGCGAGTCAATGCTCAGCCTCTGAGAATCGTAGGGAAATCATACTTATATCTATGTGATCAGCATGGTTGCACCATTCATGTGCAGAACGCAGCTTGTTTCAGTTGAGGGGCTCAAATTGTGGGTCTAATTGACCCAGAACATAATGGATGTCTCTATTCAGGTACCAGGTCTATGTTTTATTCATTTTTATTACGTGTTTTACAAAGTAGATGAAGGGTCATGTTGGAACAATTACAAAAAATTGTATTTTAGTGATTTCAAACTCAAATTGACCCAGAACATAATGGAAAGGGTTAACAACTGTTTGAACACTTAAACGTTTGCTCTAAATTTGCAATGGTTCTTGAACTTCATGAAAAATCAAAGGCTATGACTGTTCATCTTACATAAATTTGGGTCCAAGTCTTTCTTCAGACAAGAGTGATTCAGCTTAAAACCTTATACTGCCTGCATGGGAACCATCTATCACAGTGCCTCAGGACTCAGGGGGCCTGTTGTGCACCGCACCCCCTTTGGAAAAGGATGTTTGTGTTGACTGTCCATTTTCTGGACATATGTTTCCTGATTTTCCCTTTAGAACCTGCTTATTTCAGGTTAAGGGGAGTGAGTCATTCCCTATGGACAATGTAAACTATCAGTGGTATAGCAGATTCCTTCATACTTATAGTTTCACATATATCATAAGATGTAGTGGTTGTGGAAGAGGCTACTTATTACCCAGGATTAGGAATAACATGTTGTGTATGAGTTATGTTGTATTTATACTGGCACGCCATTTTGGCATCTTAAATGAACAATTTAGGTTCAAATCTACCCACCTACACAACTGAGGGGCATTGAACCATACACACTATAAACATTTGTTTCTCTTCACACTTTACAGTAGCCTATACTCCACAAACAAGGTAGTATAATGGTAACCAAAATGTATTTTGCATCATGCATGAAATTGCATCTTGGCTAAGCTATATATGGACCCCATTTCAATCACATCCAGCACATCAGCTTCCCTCCAACTCCAACCTCCATGCTCCACCATCTCTCTTTCATACAGACTGTGTGTGTCCTCTCTGAGGGCCGCCTCAGCCTGGCCTGGAGCTGCAGGGTGGCTGCTAAAGCCAGATAAATCACCTTGCAATACCAGACGTCTGCAGGTAAGGGGGGCCGAGTTATCTGCTGTATGTCTCCGGCAATGCTGTCCCCTAAACATCCACTTTGGTGTGTGGAGCAGCGTGTCATTTGTTCTACCACTGGAGTTGCCCCACACCTTCGCCCCACACCACCACCCCAACCCCCTGATTGAGGGCTGTGAGAAATGTTGAGGCACCTCTTTCCATTGTACCTCCACCCTCTCCTTTAAAAAAAAAAATGAGGCTGTTTGTTTCGGGTGTTTTGTTTTGTGTCACTGTACAGTACTATTGTACCTGAGACACTTTTTTTGTGAAGTCTTACATTAGGTTAGCCTCCTGCTAAGACATTAGGCCTACAACAAAAATAATAAACAGTACATACATTTCTAACCCGCTGGGCAAAAAAGTCTGTCCAATAAAGGTACAGCGGATACATTCTCTATCCCTATTCATAATCAGAAATCAAATCGGCATCATCTGGGAGGTAATGGAAGACAACCAATGGTTTACAGAAGTTGTGATGTCATCCCCAAGACGGCCTCTTTATTCTCTTCCAGTAGCATGATGAATCGGCAGTAAAACCAGCTCCCTAATATGCAGCCCTTGGCAGCGGAGGGATGATAGATGATGCAGACAGTGTTGGATCCTCCGGCTGGATCATCAGGCAACTTTCCAGGGCCAGGTCACGGGAGTGTATTCCCCTTCAGGCCAACCTGCCATGGGTCTGCGCTTGTCTTTAAGGCCATGGAGGGATGGAGGGATACTTTGATATTCCCTCAACCGGTTTGGGTTATGGGAGGTCTTTTCATGCATCCCTGGGTTCTTGTATTTGCGAGTGTAGTAACTGTCCTTACAATGTACTACACATGTCTGTACATGTAGAATTAGTATACAACTAGGCTATCAACATTAGGAGCTAGGTCATAGATAGCAGGCTTACACATTCATATGTTTCTGTACACTTATCACAAATAAACCGTCTGTACAGTTTAGTCGATAATGGTTCAGACGATGGATGAAATGCCTTTATAGTTCATACAGTATGTCCACATTCTTAGTGATCAATCACGGTGCAAGGAAACTGGAAATGTATCAGCTCCCATCCAAACATTGAACATTGATTTCTCAGTATTGTCCTCTGGTGCCCTCTCCGCATGCAGCTACCGCGACCGCCGTTAACACAACCAGCCAATCCCACGCAGGAGTGTTTGAAGTCCCATCTGCTCCCATTTCCTCTGTCCACAGGTGCTGGCAACACCAAAGCATGGGTTGGGCAAGGAAGGGTAGGAGCTTACGGCACAGTCTCATAAAACACAGCTTTAATTCAAATATTCTATATCTCCCATAAAAAGAGCATGTTGGATTCCAACATCTGTCCCACATGTGAGGGTCAACCGCGGCTCTCCTCAGGTGGCAGATGTGTTAGCACATAAACAATGTAACATTAGAGTGTAATGAAGGTGTAAAATGCTGGGGCTCTTTAATGGCACAGGTCAGACTGCGTAATGTCCTCTTTTGATCGATACTCCGTATTTCTTTGTGGTTGTTGAATCACGCATGAGTTTGACAATGTGGGCTTGAGTGCTTCTTGACGTGAGAGAGCCATATGCAGGGTTGTTAATGGTAGATTGAGCTTTAACGTCCTGTCCATACATCCATCGAATGAGGCTATATCATAAAAAAGGATTATTACATTGTGAAAGGGAAATGTTTTCATTAGGTGATAGTTGCAGATAGTAAACTGTGAGTCACTGTAACTCAAAAATGAATATTTATTTTACAGTTCACTTCATTCAGTCACTTTATTCAGTCACCTCTGGAATAGTGTTTATCTATTTTATTGAAGATGGGTAAAAGGTGGACGTCAGTGGGTTGTTCATGCCACACCATTATTCTACAACAAACGATGAGAATTATACTGAAAAGCAATATAAACGCAACATGTAAAGTGTTGGTCCCGTGTTTCATGAGCAGAAATAAAAGATCCCAGAAATGTAAAAAAAAAAAATGGTTCATAAATTTGTTTACATCCCTGTTTGTGAGCATTTCTCCTTTGCCAAGATATTCCATCTACCTGACAGGTGTGGCATATCAAGAAGCTGATTAAACAGCATGATCATTACACAGGTGCACCTTGTGCTGAGGACAATAGAAGGTGCAGTTTTGTCACACAACACAATGCCACAGATGTCTCAAGTTTTGAGGGATTGTGCAATTGACATGATGACTGAAGGAATGTCCACCAGAGCTGTTGCCAGATAATTGAATGTTCATTTCTCTACCATAAGCCTCCTCCAACTTCGTTTTAGAGTATTTGGCAATATGTCCAACCACGTGTAACCATGCAGATCACATGTAACCACGCCAGGCCAGGACCTCCACATCCCGCTTCTTCACCTGCGGGATCGTCTGAGACCAGCCACCCGGACAGCTGATGACACTGAGGAGTATTTCTATCTGTAATAAAGCCCTTTTGTGGGGAAAAGCTCATTCTGATTGGCTGAGCCTGGCCTGGCTCCCCAGTGGTTGGGTCTATGCCCTCCTAGGCCCACCCACCGCTGCGTCCCTGCCCAGTCAAGTGAAATCCATAGATTAGGACCTAATTTATTTATTTAAATTGACTGATTTCCTGATATGAACTGTAACTCAGTAAAATCGTTGAAATTGTTGCATTTTGCGTTTATATTATTGTTCAGTATTTAAAGAAGAAACCAACATACAATATCAAGATTCTGGCCTAACATAGTATTTTAGGCTAGGATAAAGGGTAAATTATGTTGATAGATATTTCAAAGCAGCCAAACTGTAATAGTACATGTTTTATTAACAGTGGGTCTCCCCAAACAACATACATAACTAATGAATGCATAAGGAAACAAAATAATCACTGAACGTATGGCCAAAAATAACCATGTGTGTTACTCATGCATTAATATTGCTGTTGAGAGCCGAGGGAACATGTCCATTTTAGAATCAGTATTTTAGTCTTGAGCATGATCTGATGAATATCAAAACATGTCCTTAATATTCCTCAGTAATCTGGCACAGCATCATAAGAAAAGGCCGTTCTATAATCACTAGCTGGAGCATGACCTAGGGCCTGTCAAACTCTGTCATAATATTAGTTCCTTTTTGCCATGAAAGATTGGCATATTTAGGAAAACAAAGGAAAGACATGGGACCTCCAATATGGCCCACTCTAACAGTCATTACTGTGCGTCCATACTGACTCTGTCATGTGGTCTAATATAGTAAGGCAAGTCACAGAGGGACCAGACTGAAATAGCTTCCCTTTGGTTAGCTGAACGCAAGTGGGACAAGGTTCAAAGTGGGATGTACAGTGGCTTGCGAAAGTATTCATCCCCCTGGCATTTTTCCTATTTTGTTGCCTTACAACCTGGAATTAAAATAGATTATTTGGGGGTTTGTATCATTTGATTTACACAACATACCTACCACTTTGAAGATGCAAAATATTTTTTATTGTGAAACAAACAAGAAATAACGCAAACAAAACTGAAAACTTCAGCGTGCATAACTATTCACCCCCCCAAAGTCAATACTTTTTAGAGCCACCTTTTGCAGCAATTACAGCTGCAAGTCTCTTGGGGTATGTCTCTATAAGCTTGGCCTATCTAGCCACTGGGATTTTTGTCCATTCTTCAAGGCAAACAGCTCCAGCTCCTTCAAGTTGGATGGGTTCCGCTGGTGTACAGCAATCTTTAATAAGTCATACCACAGATTCTCAAATGGATTGAGGTCTGGGCTTTGACTAGGCCATTCCAAGACATTTAAATGTTTCCCCTTAAACCACTCGAGTGTTGCTTTAGCAGTATGCTTAGGGTCATTGTTCTGCTGGAAGGTGAATCTCCGTCCCTGTCTCAAATCTCTGGAAGACTGAAACAGGTTTCCTTTAAGAATTTCCCTGTATTTAGCGCCATCATTCCTTCAATTCTGAACAGTTTCCCAGTCCCTGCCGATGAAAAACAGGGATGGTGTTCTTGGGGTGATGAGAGGTGTTGGGTTTGTGGCAGACATAGCATTTTCCTTGATGGCCAAAAAGCTCAATTTTAGTCTTATCTAACCAGAGTACCTTCTTCCATATGTTTGGGGAGTCTCCCACATGCCTTTTGGCGAACACCCAAGGTGTTTGCTTATTTTTCTCTTTAAGCAATGGCTTTTTTTCTGACCACTTTTCCGTAAAGCCAAGCTCTGTGGAGTGTATGGCTTAAAGTGGTCCTATGGACAGATAATCCAATCTCCGCTGTGGAGTTTTGCAGCTCCTTCAGGGTTATCTTTGGTCTCTTTGTTGCCTCTCTGATTAATGCCCTCCTTTCTGGTCCGGGAGTTTTGGTGGGTGGCCCTCTCTTGGCAGGTTTGTTGTGGTGCCATATTCTTTCCATTTTTTAATAATGGATTTAATGGTGCTCAGTGGGATGTTTAAAGTTTTGGATATTTTTTCTAACCCAACCCTGATCTGTACTTCTCCACAACTTTGTCCCTGACCTGTTTTGAGACCTTGGTCTTCATGGTGCCACTTGCTTGGTGGTGCCCCTTGCTTAGTGGTGTTCCAGACTCTAGGGCCTTTCAGAACAGGTGTATATATACTGAGATCATGTGACACTTAGATTGCACACAGGTGGACTTTATTTAACTAATTATGTGACTTCTGAAAGTAATTGTTTGCAGCAGATCTTATTTAGGGGCTTCATAGCAAAAGGGGTGAATACATATGCACGCACCCCTTTTCCGTTTTCATTTCACTTCACCAATTTGGACTATTTTGTGTATGTCAATCACATGAAATCCAAATAAAAATCAATTTAAATTACAGATTGTAATGCAACAAAGTAGGAAAAACACCAAGTGGGATGAATACTTTTGCAAGGCACTGTATATGTAACCTTACATGCAGTTTATTCAACATTAAAACACAATTTGTAACCTCCCTGGTACAGTATGTACAGTAGTAATGTAGAAGTTTGAGATTTAATCATTTTGTTAATCTGTTACTTTGTTGAATCATCTAGTCCAAAAAAATAAAGATGCCTAATGTGTAATGTCAAAGTGTTGACTGGAAAAGGACTGACCAGTTTGTACAACAGCGTGAGAACACATTTTTTCCCCCGAGCTTAACTATAACTCTGTTGACATCCACCACACTCGCAAGCTGTTTTCACTTTCCCTTAAAAGTGGCATTTTTTAATGCTCTGACATTTGCCTTTTAAGCTGTGATCTCTCAAGCAAGTGATGGAAAGCTTCCAAGTCCTCCAAAGGCCTTGTTGTGAGTTACAATAGCATTTGCTCATGGAGTGCCTCAGCAGTGAACCAATGTGCTGCACAGCTGACACCAATCATAGCAACATAGTGCTAGCAGCAGTCTGGTGTTTACCTCAGGATAGGTGATGGGGTGCCTCAGCCCCTTCAAACAGACTGTTCTTCATCATACACAATGTTCCCCATGAATAAGCGCTCATGGCAAGACAGATAATTAGCCAGCATGCAGCCAGCGATATTGCACACACAAGTAATATTTGAACTAGGATTGCATTTAGAAACAGGTGCACATTTCAAACAGAGGTTACACTAGCACAACTACTTATGTAAGCATGAAATGCTTGTCCGGAAAAGTGTATGTTGCAGTTCATGTGGTGAGACATCAGTTTACATTGGTGAAATGTAATGTTAAACAAAGACTCTTGATAAGAGCCAGAGTGTTTACAATGCCTTTCTCAGCTGTTCAGCCCAGGACAGGAAGTACATGAGAATTTGATCATACCTGCATCTGTTCAGACACCATTAGCTGCACATTAACCATATTGACCATGGGATCCTTGGCCTGGGCTTTGTGTAACCCCACTTGTGCACCAGAGGAAAGGTCAAGGAGTGGCAAAGACCAGTGACTCTGTAGGGTCAGAGACTGACGCCGGACTCACAGGAACAACTGGCATGATTGATGTTTCTACTTAGATGACATCTGAACAGCAGTTCATCTGAACAGCAGTCCACCCCCAGTCCACCCCCAATATGATGCATAGGCTATTTGAGTATGGTCTGAGGATATTGGAGTTTTGTTTCTAATATTGTGTCTCTATATCTCAACATTATTTCAGTCTCATTCCATCCCTCTCCCTTGCCACCCTTTCCCAGGTCATTGCTGTGAAAGTGTTCCCAGTGAATTTATCTGGTGAAGTAAGGATTAGATAAATAAATACATTCTGGAGACAGGAACGTATGACTATCTAGCAGGTGAAACGGACTGCAGCATCAACAGAGCCGCCTAGCAGCAGACAGCTGTAAAACGCGTCAGTCTCTTTCTCTCTGTGCGGGTAATTCTTACTGAGGAACCCTTAACCCAAACAGTGTGCAGGGGTCAACTCTACCTTGCAAAATACTGAGTAGGTTTGTGACATGCAAGCTTGGCAATAATGTGAAGAACAGAGCTGTTGGTTGAGGTCAAAGGGGAACTGGGGAGACTATTCCTCATATTAGGGACCACGTTTTAAAAACATCACCAAAAGAAGGATAGGGTATTACTTCCTGTTAATTGGCAGGTGGATGAAGAGGGACACTCATTCAACGTTAGCTTGTAATATAGGCAGGAAGTCCTTTCTTATGAAACCACAGCAGAGGGAGACAGTATACCTCACCAGGCCTTTTTAAAAACAACAGCCCGGGTTTAAAGATTAGGTTCTCCCTTTCCTGAGCAGCTCTCTCCTTTGTTAAGGTAGATTCTTTTTCAGCAGCAGGAGCTTCAGGCTGAAGAATGCGGGATGTTCCCTCCCCTCTGGTCCTGATGGACTTTGCAGGTTTGGGAATCAGGAGAGAAGTTGGTGATTTAAAAAAAAAAGGGAGCGAGAGAGGGAGGGGAGACGGGGGCAGGACACTGCGACTGGAAAAGTTATCTGGACACTTGATAGGAGAAGTAAGGGAACTGTCTCTTCCTTTTCATGCAGTGCATCTCTCTCCCCATTTTCTATGTCTCTCTCTCTATATATACAGTATATATATCGCTTTCATCCTAATACTTTCCTGATTGTCCAATTTCTGTCCCTCTGTTCCTGTGTCTCCAAGTCCCAGTACAAAGGCCCCGGTATAAGACGGGATAGGAGATGAGAGATGTGAGGTGGGCAGCCAGTGTGGATTGCCATATCCGTAAGTGGATCTGCGTGCCCGATCCCAGCGCATAAAGCTGTCAAACACCAATTGGGGATGAATAAACTCTGGGGATCTGGGAGGGTGATGAATAGCAGAGCAGGATTGAGTGGGCAGTCCAGGTGTAATATCCTTCAGTCAAAGACAGTGGTATAGACTCAAACTGCCATTACGCACAGCTAAATCATCACTCTTTTTATTATGCCATTTGTTATTTGTCTTAGAAATATGTAGGGCACAGTACAGATCCAAGTGCTGGACAATAGGCACAACACATTTTCATGATTGATTGATTGGATGTTGACATAAGCGGTAGTCACTTTGTACAAGGAGTCTACTGGAGTTTCCTTGCTCTGTTGAGGTAAACATGATAAAAATGTGTCATTGGGGAGTTAAAAGTGCTTACACCCTGCCTAAATGTCAAAGCCCTCCAGCTTCCAATGTAACGTCAATGTTGTAATAATGTTTATCTATGAGGTCCGGCCGTGATCAAGGCTCAGTTCATGTTGTTTGTTTCACTTTCAGTGGAGCCTTTTTCTCTGTGTAATGGCTCATGGCTCATTACGGACATATGTTGTTCCTGAACCTGAAGTTCTAGAGCATTCTTCCTTATTTTGCGTTGCTCACATTGCACCCATTATCTGTTCCACTAATTCTTGGCGATAGTACTGCCTTTCTCATGCTCTTAAACCGGGTCACATAAGACAAAGGTGAGCGAGTGTGGGTGGAGGAGGTTGTTGAATGAAAGCCTTCTCCTTGTCCCTCTCCTCAGGGTAAAGGTGTACCCCTGAGGGCAGGAGTCCCACTGCCCCCTTTAAGTGCTACTCGAGCTTCCTGCTCCGGCCAGCCTTTGTTCTGCTGTTGTGAGAACAGGGGCTGCACAGAGAGCATGGGAGCTCAGAGCATGTGTTCTTCTAATTTGCCTTGATAACTGCCAGATGATGAGGACAGGGCCAAGCCTACGGGCTCTTCTAATGCTGCTCTGGTGCTGCTGGTGGTGGAGGGGACAGGAAGGGGTCCGTCTGCTAAAGTGGGAGAGGGGGAAGCCGGGGCTCCTAGAGAGCAGTTCCTGGCAAGACGACTCCACTTCCTGTGTCATGGGAGTTATCTGAGTCACCTGCTCCTCTACATCTCGGGCCTCTACTGTGCCATTCAGAGTCAGAGTCAAAGCAGAACCATAGAGGGAAGTTGAAAGGTAAACCAACGGTCACAAAATCATCATAATGTCAGTTAATTTGATGACATATACACCACAATCTGTCATCCCTGTATATTACATACTGTACACTCATAGCCTACAGAGGCCTACAGGAAGTAACCTAACAGGAAGTAACCTACTGTACAGAATGTGTGCTGCTTAGAAACAGACAAAAACAAATATTTGTTGTTTGTTTAATGCATAATGTTTTCTTGCTAGAAAATACTATTTAGGAATATTATTTCGGTATAGCAGAAACTATTCAACAGGCCAACCACTTGCTTATTTTGCAACAATATTAGGAAGGTGTTCCTAATGTTTGGTACAATCAGTGTATGCCTGGAATGTCTAAGCCTATGTCATTTTGATTTCCAGGTTCCTTGGTTAAGTAGATACTCATAATTTGTGTCAGCAAGCATCTTTCTGTTATTATTGTTCAGTTGATCAAAACACTGCAACCTGGACTCAGAGCACAGACACATTTGAAGATCAACTGGATCATATTATCTTAGGTATAGTATCCAGGGACAGAGTGAATAGAGGAGAACACTTGAGCACTACCTCTTTGATGAGTTACAGTGCTTCCCCTCCTAGATTCGGAGAGGATCACCTTATTGAAATCCCAGGATGCTGGCTGTCTGTCAAGGCACAGCTGCTGTCTAATCTTTCAAGTAGCCTACGCTACCGGTCTTGAGCACGCCATGTCGCAATGTCAACATGCACTTAGTAATTTGGCCTTTCCTTTACGCTCTATGGCTATTAAATCTGTTTATGTTAGATCAGTCCACAGTTTGATGCGATCTTAATTTAAATGACTGCTCATTAGGCATCAGCAGAGCTCTGTGTGTGATGGAGGGGCTGTGAGTTTCCATAAGTCATGAAGATGCTGTGTCTCACCACGTATGTCCTCCAGCTGGACAGACAATTAGACTCCGCACCTCTCCTCCCTTGTCTCTCCGAGATGCAAGGACTAGGAGATGCAGTACGTACATTTTGTAATCAGCAATGGGCCTCTTCACTGGTATTTAGTGCAAATGTTCATTTCACGGTTTCGTGAACAGAAGTGCGCTCACTGAGCATCAAATGACCAGACATGGCCTTAGATTCAGTTAGCAGTCAATATGTGTGAATTGATGTAATCAAATGTTTTTTGATTACAACACCTGAAAAACTGAATGAGAACACATTCTCACATACGGCAATGACCTCTAGAATTTTTCAGTTGAAACACATTCCAGGTACAATCAATGGACCTACTGGTACTTTATGTCCTTAAAGCTCTATTTGTAGCCGATACCAGATTTGAGCGTCTGACTCTAAAAACGTTGAACATCATCACCCCAAAGTGACTGTGTCTCGGTCAAAGACCATGAAATGATGAACGCATATCTGATTTTCCACATGAATGACCCCCATGCAGCTTCCACCCACTGTCTGTATGATTATGTGAAACCATGACCAGGAAGCAATTTGTTAGGCAGGCCTGGGAAGTCTGAAGAAGACGAGAGGTCTGCAGGTCAACACAGCAGCTATTTCCACTTACCTCTTTCTCAGGGGTGAAGGTCAGCGTGTTTCGTGCAATGAAGTTTTCCTGTCTTCTTTAAACTGGAGAGATGGAGACACTATATTTAACCGCCCCATTAAACTGCACAGGCTGTATAGACAGGTATGGAGAGTTAAATGTTTCCAAACCGTGAAAGGCAAAGCCAAGGGCTCTGGTATTTCCCATTGAATATTCACCATCCATGAATTTCATTGTGGCTAAAAGTATCACATATGCATTTATGGATGAAGGTAAAATACGCTACATGACCCAAAGTATGTGGACACCTGCTCGTCGACCATATCATTCCAAAATGATGGGCATTAATATGGAGTTGGTCCCTCCTTTGCTGCTATAACATTCTCCGCTCTTCTGGGAAGGCTTTCTACTAGATGTTGGAACATTGCTGCAGGGACTTGCTTCCATTCAGCCACAAGAGCATTAGTGAGGTTGGGCACTGATGTTGGGCAATTAGGCATGGCTCGCATTTGGCGTTCCAATTCATCCCAAAGGTGTTCAATGGGGTTGAGGTCAGGGCTCTGTGCAGGCCAGTCAAGGTCATCCACACCGATCTCGACAAGCCATTTCTGTATGGACCTTACTTTGTGCACGGCGGCATTGTCATGCTGAAACAGGAAAGGAACTTCCCCAAACTGTTGTCACAAAGTTGGAAGCACGTAATTGTCTAGAATGTCATTGTATGCTGTAGCGTTAAGATTTCCCTTCTCTGGAACTAAGGGCCTAGGCCGAACCATGAAAAACAGCCCCAGACCATTATTCCTCCTCCACCAAACTTTACAGTTGGCACTATGTATTCGGGCAGGTGTTCTCCTGGCATCCGCCAAACCCAGATTAGTCTGTCAGAGTGCCAGATGGTGAAGCATGATTCATCACTCCAGAGAACGCGTTTCCACTGCTCCAGAGTCCAATGGCGGCGAGCTTTACACCAGCTGATGGTTGTCATTGCGCATGGTGATCTTAGGCTTGTGTACGGCTGCTTGGCCATGGAAACTCATTTCATGAAGCTCCCAACGAACAGTTATTGTGCTGACATTGCTTCCAGAGGCAGTTTGGATTTCGGTAGTGAGTGTTGCAACTGAGGACAGACGATTTTTACACGCTGCGCGCTTCAGGACTCTGCGGTCCCGTTCTGTGAGCTTGTGTGGCCTACCACTTTGCGGCTGATCCTTTGTTTCTCCTTGACGTTTCCACTTAACAATAACAGCACTTACAGTTGACCGGGTCAGCTCTAGCGGGGAAGAAATTTGATGAACTGACTTGTTGGAAGGGTGGCATCCTATGACGGTACCTTGTTGAAAGGCACTGAGCTCTTTAGTAAGGCCATTCTACTGCCAATGTTTTCCTATGGAGATTGCATGGCTGTGTGCTCGATTTTATACACCTGTCCGCAACAGTGTGGCTGAAATAGCCGAATCCATAAATTTGAAGGGGTGTCCACGTACTTCTGTACAGTGTATTATTATGTTATTACACATTTATACAATGGTAATAACAGCATGAAGTATGTTAATTTGTTAACAAATTCCTAACTCCACCAAACTTTCTCAGTGACACACTTTAAAAGTAAAATATCTGCAATGCTGCTTCTAGTACTAGGACTATTGAGGAAGACTGCTCAGTCTAACGAGTGAATTTTAGCTGTCAACACGCAGTGATGCAAATGTTTCCGTTCTGCTCACCTCCACAGGGAGACTCCTCCACTGATCCAGTCGTCCGCCGTGAAGATCAGGACACTACATAGGGCAAGGCCACGTTACACCGGTGACGGACACTGACAGCCTAGACCATTAAACGCTTCATCAAGTAAGTTTTACTGCGCCTTGTAGGGGAACCACTGCAAGGTTAACAGGCATAATAATTACAACGCCCTGTATTGCAGAGGATATGGAATAATATTTGAAGAGCCTGTTACAGATTGCTTATTTTGGATTGTCTCCAAAAACGGTTTAAGCATACCCTCGATGGTACGACTTTGGGATCTTCAATCTGGAAATGCTAAAGATTCCGGGTTTATTTAATCAGTATCGTCATGCTTCACTAGTTTCCATTACTCTATTTCGATATTCAAGTCAGAGTTTTATTATAATAAACTGAAATGCTTTCCCAAGTTGTTGTTTATCAGACAACATAAAATAATAATATGAGATGCCATTTCTCAATGGCCTCAGGTTGTTTTTCACTGGACTTAGTCCACTCGAAGCCTGGAACGCCGAAGTTCAGAGAACTCAGGACATCTGCTTAAAAAGAAAGAAAACAACACTAGAGAGTATTATTGGAACATCTTATCTGTAACTATCATCTATCTTAGTCCAATCCATTTTGTCTTTCAGACTTTGACTCTCTCTTGGAAACTGCAGGCACATCCCAGTCCTCAGAGCTCTTAAAAATATTGTAGAACCTGGAATGTTTGACCTTCTTCTTGAAGGCTAGATGTTGTTGAATGATAAGTGACCATTTCATCTCATGATTGTAGTGTTGAATGACATTTCCTTCTATTTTTGGAGAGAAAGTATTGCCTGTCTGTAAAGTATGTGCATACAGTACATTCACAACCAGCAACTCTCCAGAGTTAACCACACACATGGTTAAGGAAACAAAAACAGAACAGATTGTATAGACTGCAGCTCTAAACACACAGGTGAATGAGTTAAGGATCCAGATTACCAGTCAAAGGGTTTTTCTTAATTTTTTACTATTTTCTACATTGTAGAATAATAGTGAAGACATCAACACACATGAAATAACACATGGAATCATGTAGTAACCAAAAAAGTGTTAATGAAATCAAAATATGTTTTATATTTGAGATTCTTCAAAGTAGCCACCCTTTGCCTTGTTAACAGCTTTGAACACTCTCGGCATTCTCTCAACCAGCTTCACCTGGAATGCTTCTCCAACACTCTTGAAGGAGTTCCCACATATGCTGAGCACTTGTTGACTGATTTTCCTTCACTATGCGGTCCAACTCATTCCAAACCATCTCAATTGAGTTGAGGTCGGGTGAGGCCAAGTCTTCTGATGCATCACTCTCCTTCTTAGTCAAATAGCCCTTACACAGCCTGGAGGTGTGTTGGGTCAATGTCCTGTTGAAAAATAAATTATAGTCCCACTAAGCGCAAACCAAATGGGATGGCGTATTGCTGCAGAATGCTGTGGTAGCCATGCTGGTTAAGTGTGCCTTGAATTCTAAATAAATCACAGACAGTGTCACCAGCAAAGCACCACCACACCATCACACCTCCTCCTCCATGCTTCATGGTGGGAACAACACATGCGGAGATCATCTGTTCACCTACTCTGCATCTCACAAAGACACCACAGTTGGAACCAAAAATTTGGACTCAACAGACCAAAGGACAGATGTCCACCAGTCTAATGTCCATTGCTCGTGTTTCTTGGCCCAAGAAAGTCTCCTCTTCTTATTGGTGTCCTTTAGTAGTGGTTTCTTCGCAGCAAATCAACCTTGAAGGCCTGTTTCATGCAATATCCTCTGAACAGTTAATGTTGAGATGTGTCTGTTACGTGAATTCTGTGAAGCATTTATTTGGGCTGCAACCTGAGGTGCAGTTAACTCTAATGAACTTATCCTCTACAGCAGAGGTAACTCTGGGTCTTCCTTTCCTATGGCGGTCCTCATGAGAGAAATGTTTCGTCATAGCGCTTGATGGTTTTTGCGACCGCACATGAAGAAATGTTCAAAGTTCTTGAAATGTTCCACATTGACTGACCTTCATGTCTTAAAGTAATGATGGACTGTCATTTCTCTTCTGTATCTTCTGTATACCACCCCTATCTTTGTCACAACACAACTGATTGGCTCAAACGCAGTAAGGAAAGAAATTCCACTAATTAACTTTTAACAAGGCACACCTGTTAATTGAAATGTGTCCAGGTGACTACCTCATGAAGCTGGTAGAGAGAATACCAATTGTACAAAGCTGTCCTCAAGGCTACTTTGAAGAATCTCAAATATAAAATATATTTTGATTTGTTTAACACTTTTTTGGTTACTACATGATTCCATATGTGTTATTTCATAGTTTTGATGTCTTCACTGTTATTCTACAATGTAGAAAATAGTCAAATAAAGAAAAACCCTTGAATGAGTAGGTGTGTCCAAACTTTTGACTGGTACTGTATATTTATGACCCCTGGATTATACTGAAGGCTCAAATGCCCAGTAGAGACACCATTACATTCTCCCTGCTTCATCGCCAAAAGTTTATGGTACTGGTGTTTCACCATCTATACTCACTTTATTAAATGATCTAACTATATGAAACCACTATGGCCTTGTAATTCACTCTCTTTGACATTGTCATCCAAGTGGAGTCTCCTGATATACACTGAGTGTACAAAACATTAGGAACTGCTCTTTCTATGACATAGACTGACCAGTTGAATCCAGGTGAAGCTATGATCCTTTATTGATGTCATATGTTAAATCCACTTCAATCAGTGTAGATGTCAGTGTAGACGAAGGGGACGAGACAGGTTAAAGAAGGATTTGTTATTATTATCTTTTATTTAAAAAAACATTTTTACTAATACATTTGCTCAGCTAAAAAGATTTTGTTTAACAAGTCATATTTTTGGCATCCTTATTTTTCATGTCATCTGACCATAGAACTGGTTCCAATCCAAGTCCCTATGCTGTTTAGCAAACTCCAGGTGTTTACATTTGTTGGAAGACATGAAAATAGAGCTCTTTGGCCACGCACACCAGTGGTGGGTTTGGCGTCGAAATAAGGATGCATAAGCAGAAAAGAACCCCATAACTACTGTAAAATATGGTGGTGGATCTTTGATGTTATGGGGCTATTTTGCTTCCACTGGTCCTGGGGCCCTTGTTAAGGTCAACGGCATCATGAACTTTACCCAGTATCACAATATTTTAGCCAAAAATCTGCCTGCCTCTGCCAGGAGGCTGAAACGATTGGCCGCAAGTGGATCTTCTAGCAAGACAATAGAATTTGTTAATTGGCCACAAAATCAAAATTTAGTCTCCAGACTTGAACCTCATTTAAAACCTGTGGTTTGAATTGAAGAGGGCAGTCTATAAACGTAGATGATGGATATTAAGGATCTGGAAAGATTCTGTATAGAGGAATGGTGTAAGATTCCTCCCAATGTATTTCTCCAATCTCATAAAACATTTTTTGAAAAAGTCTCAGTGCCGTTATACTTGCAAGGTGAGATATTGAAAACAGGGGTGTCGATAATTGTTTTCGTATAATTTATTTTATATAGTCTTTTTTGCTAATCTTTATCAAGAGTGCCAATAATTTTGGACCTGACTGTAGGTACCTATTTACATAATTGATGGATCACGGCTCAGACCCTTTTTGGTTAACTGTGTGCTACTTGGATGGGAGACATGTTCTCGAGCACATCAGTGCCATGGTCAAAGCTCACAATAGAAGACACAGACTCATTACAGAACATGGGTACCTTCACTTTGATGTTCCACCCTAAAACTGAATCCACCAATGATTACACAGGAAGCTGGGAAGAAAGATCCCTCTCAATGTTTTCTCCAATCTCATAAAACATTTTAGAAAAAGTCTCAGTGTCATTATGAAGACTTGGACCTGAAACACAGGAGAATAACAAGAGCAGGAACACAGGCCTATGTCGTCATTAAAGAGTGCATTACAAGTAATGTTTTCCCCATGTGCTTGGGGCTAACTGTAAGATACATTGAGTACAATTAAGACTTTACCTTGAATATGTTATTAATGTCATTGCTTTTAACCATTTATCCCTAAAATATGTATTATCTACTGACCTAGTGCTCTTCAAACCAGTCATACAGGCAGGACAGTAGGTATATCGTTTGCTTTATTAGCAACAAGCCAGTTCATCCAATCATTACATTCTAAGATTACGAACATATGCATATAGTATGCAAGCTCCTGCTATGATGAAATGGCTGAAAAGGTCATTCTTTCTCCAGAAAATAATATTTCAGAAAAACAAAAGGCCCGGACAAAAAAAAATCTGTAGATCTGAGAGTGAAACTGAGACAAAAAGCAGGCAGCTTCAGTTACACTAACAACTTTCAGTTGTTCTGGTAATGGGTCAAAAGTATTAAAAGGATGGAGTATCCATCTGTTGCTGCTGGTTTTACTACAACTGGTCAATCGGCCCTTTGGAAGACGCCGTGCAACTTTGCCAGAAGTCAAGAGAGCATATTTTGGAAATAAGGCTACAACTTCAAAAGAGACAATTTGCCACCCTACAGCCACTCATTAAGAGGAGACAGTAAATCCAGCTGCTACACATCAGAGTGACTGTGCAACGCCCACACCCTTTAAAATCCAGTCAAGGTTTTTGTGGCATATCGATGAGAAGTCAAAGTTGTATTTTATGGACATATAATGTGGTTATAAGTGCATAATATCGATGCACCTAAATATATTGCTGCCTTCAAGTGCTGTCGGAAATCTGGAAATTCAAGTTTCCTACTCGGAAATAACCACTTCAAAGGTGCTTCAAGTCAGAATTATAAATTGTCAAAGAGGGGCTGTACTGGCTGATTACAACTTGGTTTTTCTCCTCCTCATTAAAGGCCAATATGGAATTCAAACAATAACAAAGCTTTCACCCCGGCACTTGTTTTGGTAAACAGCTGAGGGATGAGGCTTTAGAAAAATAACCACTCTCAAAAAGGACTGATAATCCATGGATACCCCTAATTTCAGACTTTCCCATTTTAGAAAATACTGTTTTTATGCCAAATTATAATTTGTACACTTTTGGGACTATAATGATGTATATGACTATTACCGATGCCAAATAGGTTGTTTAAACTGGAAAACTTCATTTTGATAATGTGGATAATATTGCTAGTTTGACAACGTTTGTAAGCTATCTCACCTTAATATTAGCAACATTAGCTAGCTCATCTGGCTAGCTAAAATCTCAATAGTTTAAGAATTATTATCCGACTTCAAAAGCACTTGAACGTAATAATATCTTATTTACTTAGAATATGTGGACAGCTACAAATACCTAGGTGTCTGGTTAGACTGTAAACTCTCCTTCCAGACTCACATGAAACATCTCCAATCCAAAGTTAAATCTAGAATTGGCTTCCTATTTCGCAACAAAGCATCCTTCACTCATGCTGCCAAACATGCCCTCGTAAAACTGACCATCCTTCCGATCCTTGATTTCGGTGATGTCATTTACAAAATAGCCTCCAATACCCTACTCAATAAATTGGATGCAGTCTATCACAGTGCCATCCGTTTTGTCACCAAAGCCCCATATACTACCCACCACCTGTACGCTCTCATTGGCTGGCTCTCGCTTCATACTCGTCGCCAAACCCACTGGTTCCAGGTCATCTACAAGACCCTGCTAGGTAAAGTCCCGCCTTATCTCAGCTCGCTGGTCACCATAGCAGCACCCACCCATAGCACGCGCTCCAGCAGTGTCACGTCCTGACCATGGTAAGCTGTTATTTTCTATGGTAGAGTAGGTCAGGGCGTGACAGGGGGGTTTATTCTATGTGTTCTATTTCTATGTTGTTAGGTTCTAGTTTTTGTATCTTTATGTTGGTTTGTTTGGGATGATCTCCAATTAGAGGCAGCTGGTCCTCGTTGTCTCTAATTGGAGATCATACTTAAGTAGGGGTTTTTCTACCTGGGTTTTGTGGGTGATTCTTTTTCAGTAGTGTTTGTTTCACCTCTGCGTCACGGTTTGTTGTTTTGTTTATTCAGTTTATTTATGTATTGCATAGTTTCACAGAGTAAATCAAATGTGGAACGACACACACGCTGCACTTTGGTCCTCTTCTCCTTATGACAACCGTGACAAGCAGGTGTATTTCACTGGTCACCCCCAGGGCCAATTCCTACTTTGGCTGCCTCTCCTTCCAGTTCTCTGCTGCCAATGATTGGAACGAACTACAAAAATCTCTGAAACTGGAAACACTTGTCTCCCTCACCAGCTTTAAGCACCAGCTGTCAGAGCAGCTCACAGATCACTGCACCTGTACATAGCTCATCTATAAATAGCCCAAACAATTACCTCATCCCCTACTGTATTTATTTATTTATTTTGCTCCCTTGCACCCCAGTATTTCTACTTTGCACATTCACCTACTGCAAATCTACAATTCCAGTGATTTTTTAATTGCTATATTGTATTTACTTCGCCCCCGTGGCCTTTTTATTGCCTTTACCTCCCTTATCTCACCTCATTTGCTCCCATTGTATATAGACTTCTTTTTGTACTGTATTATTGACTGTATGTGTCACGTCATGATCAGTATAAGGGGTTATTTGTTATTGTAGGTTGGTCAGGACGTGGCAGGGGTGTGTTTGTTTTGTGTTGTCGGGTTTTTTGGGTAGTGTTCTATGTTTTGTATTTCTATGTTCTATTTTCTAGTTATTCTATTTCTATGTTTAGTTTATTGTTTTGACCTTCAATTGGAGGCAGGTGTTTCTCGTTGCCTCTAATTGAAGGTCCTATTTAGTATGGGTGTTTTCTATGGGTTTTGTGGGTAGTTGTTTCTTGTTTAGCTGTGTGCCTGACAGGACTGTTTTCGTCGTTCTTTTTGTTCAGTGTTCTTTTATTTAATAAAGAAGAAAATGAGCATACACGTTCCCGCTGCATTTTGGTCCAATCACTACGATGGCCGTGACAGAACTACCCACCAACAATGGACCAAGCAGCGGAGGAAGGAGCAGCACCAGGAGAGGAGCTATCTGGAATCGTGGACATGGGAGGAAATTCTGGACGGGGCTGGACCATGGCACCAGGCTGGGGAATACCGTCGCCCTAAGAAGGAGCTGGAGGCAGCCAAGGCAGAGCGGCACCGTTATGAGGCATTATACGCGCCGATTGGACAGTGTGAGAAGCAGCCCCAAAAATGTTTTTTGGGGGGGGGGGCACACGGGGAGCGTGGCTAGGTCAGGCAAGAGCCCTGAGCCAACTTCCCGTGCTCTTTATGGAGAGCAGCGGATCAGGAGAACGCCGGTGTATGCGGAGGTGCGCACAATCTCGTCCATGCGCACGCACAGTCCGGTGCGAGCGATCCCAGCCCCTCGCAAGTGCCGTGCTAGAGTGGGCGTGCAGCTTGGTAGGAGTATGCCTGCACAGCGCATCTGGCCACCGGTGCGTCTCCTGGGCCCAGGCTACCCTGCGCCTGCTCTACGCACGGCAGCCATCAGGCCTCTGCACAGCCCTGTTCGCCCTGTGCCAGCACTCCGCCCGTGCAGGGCTACTGTGACTATCCAGCCAGGCCGGGTGGTGCAGGCTGTGCGCTCCAGACCTCCAGTGCTGTTCATGGCCCGGTGTATCCAGTTCCTGCTCCTCGTACTAGCTTCAAGGAGCGTGTCCCTAGTCTGGCGTCTCCAAAGCCAGAACCACGCACCAGGCCTCCAGTGCATCAGCCCAGTCCAGTACGTCCTGTTCCCGCTCCTCGCCCTAGCCTTGGGGTGCATGTCCCCAGTCTGGTACCTCCAGTACCAGCCCCATGCACCAGGCCTCTAGTGCGTCAGCCCAGTCCAGTACGTCCTGCTCCTGCTCCTCGCACTAGCCCTGTGGTGCGTGTAAATAGTCTGGCGTCTCCAAAGCCAGCCCCACGCATCAGGCTTTCAGTGCGCAGTCCTCGTGCAGAGCTTCCAACGACAGTTCCCCATCCAGAGGTTCCGGTGACAGTTCCCCGTCCAGAGCTTCCGGTGACAGTTCCCCGTCCAGAGCTTCCGGTGACAGTTCCCCGTCCAGAGCTTCCGGTGACAGTACCCCGTCCAGAGCTTCCGGAGACAGTACCACGTCCAGAGCTTCTGACGACAGTACCCCGTCCAGAGCTTCCAGCGACAGTTCCCCGTCCAGTGCTTCCGGCGACGTCCTACAGTCCGGAACCGAGAAAGACGGCCTACAGTCCGGAACCGAGAGAGACGGCCTACAGTCCGGAACCGAGAGAGACGGCCTACAGTCCGGAACCGAGAGAGACGGCCTACAGTCCGGAACCGAGAGAGTCGCCCTACAGTCCAGAATCGGCGCAGCCAGAGTCGCCCTACAGTCCGGAGCTCCCAGAGTCGCCCGCCAGTCTGAGGTCTCCAGGGATGCGCATCAACCCGAGGTCTCCAGTGACGCGCCTTAGCCCTGAGCCTTCAGTGGGGGTGGACAGGTTAGGTTGGGGACTAAGGCCGGAGCCTGAGCCACCTCCGTAGTAGGAGGATTGGGGAGGCGGGGGTGTAGCACAAGAACCGTCGGTGACGGTGGCCACCCTCTCATCTCTCCCTTTAGTTTGGGTTTATTTTTGTGTTTTTTATGTTTAGGTGCATCCGGGTTCTGCACCTTTTGGGGGGGGGGGGGGGGTACTGTCACGTCCTGACCAGTATAAGGGGTTATTTGTTATTGTAGGTTGGTCAGGATGTGGCAGGGGTGTGTTTGTTTTGTCGGGGTTTTTGGGTAGTGTTCTATGTTTTGTATTTCTATGTTCTATTTTCTAGTTATTCTATTTCTATGTTTAGTTTATTGTTTTGACCTTCAATTGGAGGCAGCTGTTCCTTGTTGCCTCTAATTGAAGGTCCTATTTAGTAGGGGTGTTTTTCTATGGGTTTTGTGGGTAGTTGTTTCTTGTTTAGCTGTGTGCCTGACAGGACTGTTTTCGTCGTTTTTTTTGGTCAGTGTTCTTTTATTTAATAAAGAAGAAAATGAGCATACACGTTCCCGCTGCATTTTGGTTCAATCACTACGACGGCCGTGACAGTATGTTTGTTTTACTCCATGTGTAACTCTGTGTTGTTGTATGTGTTGAACTGCTTTGCTTTATCTTGGCCAGGTCGCAGTTGTAAATGAGAACTTGTTCTCAACTTGCCTACCTGGTTAAACAAAGGTAAAATAAAATAAATACATTTACAACTTCACCAACAGGGAAATACGAGATTCCGAGGAGTATTTGAAGGCAGCATATAAACTTTATCATTAGGAAATTGTAAGAGATAGAAAAGGTCAACGGTCAATGTTTTCTGGACGGAAATGACGTAAAGCAGATGAAAATGGTTGGATGTACGGTAGAGATGTTGACTCTGCGGTTTGATCTGGGCAGTTAGGTGTGGTTTTACAACCTGGTGCTAGATACAGACCGTGCCTAACAGTGGACTTAAATAGAAGGTGATATGGCCCTTCTTTCAAAGAGTTTGACGCATCTATAGCAGCAGGATATCCCCATTATCAACACAAGTGCTAAGGAAACCCGTTGTTTGTACACTGCTTTTGTAATACCGAGAATTATATTGTCTTATTGTGCGTCATGCCCAGTTTTTGCGAGATCTCCTTGGCCTTTTGTCCTTATGCTCACTCCAAAATTGATATTGTTGCAATGAACCAACGTCAAACACTTCTTTTAAGCACAAAAGGCGGTAAGCACTTTTCTATTTCAGGACAATAACATGATTACTTGCATTTTCATTCCAAGGACGCAATTGGAGGCTACTTCCTAACTGATTTATAGAACACTTATCTCTGATGGTTCAAAGAGTGCCCGGCTCCCCAACCTGTGTGTGCATGTATGTGTGTTGTGTGTGTCTAGATTGTAGGCTATACATTAAACTGAAGGAGAGAAATCACCCTAATTCTCCTTACATTTAGCTACTTTTCTGAGGGTACAACTCTTTGAGGAGAACAAAAACATACTTTGAACTTAACCTGATGAAATTGATAGATGTTAATTTAGGACAACCCTTTCATCTCTTTAATGAAAACATGGTATGAAGCTTGTAGCTGTCAGACCTTTCGCAATTATGGACAATGCTGCGACAGCAGAATGTTTACCTGGCCTCAGTTCTACACACTTACCCCTCTGATATTAGGAGTGCCTCATCGTTGCTACTTTCTGTGCCTGTGAACTGTTATCTGCTATTAGTCTCCATTGAAAATGGATGAATCACCCTAAATGTTTACAAAAGTCGCTTAGAATCCCTTGAAGTTGTGGTGAATGGGCCTTTGGTTCTCAGTGAAAAGGGAGACGGGAAAGTATTCAATATTTTTTCTTCATAAAGTAAGCTGCGTTATCTATAATGTTTCAAGAAACGCATAGTCGCTTTATAAAACAGCCCCTTTTACTGTAACGTACCCCAGACCTGTTGGCATGATATTGAGTTTTTCAACCGTCTTGGCTCTTACGTACAACTTTCCCATGGTATTTTCTGGGAGACAGACACACAGCCGTTGCTGGAAATATCATTTGCTGGGTCATCAACAGGACACACCAAATTGTGTGCCTCTTAAGATTTGCTCGCATTTAAAACAACACAATGGAACTGTTCGCGTTGAACTCATTTGGAAATGACCTGTCGGTGCTTTGCCCTGAGGCGTATGCGTGAAAGGAATGACTCCCCTCCACCAGAAGACATGTCCAATTTCTCTGAGCTTCAGAACATACCCTGGTTGGGAAAAGGGAGGACCAATAATAAGGACAAATCCAAACCTATTAAATTAGCATGATGACCATGCAATAAATAGAAGTATTCAAAATCAGTCAACTGCAACTGATGAAACATCCACAATTGATTCATTTTTTAACTTGGCTCTTACTTTTGGCTCCAATAACTTGACCTTAAAAATGTACTAAATCAGTGTAAGATGCACTTAGGCTGTCATTCAAAAATAGAAAATTAATCAAGTGCTCTGGACAAAATTACCACCCACTAACTTCTGCAATGGTCATTAATGGGATGTCCCACACCTGAGTCAACAGAGCAAGCCACTGGTGTAATGAGAGGGGTTAAGTCGAGTCAGATTCTAGTCAACTGTGACATGGCTGCAATTACTCCTCATTGACATTCATCTAACGGAAAGGAACAGTCCGCTCCCCTCAGAGCAGTTGTGAGCGTCTGTAGGAACAGGCTCTCTAGCCATCAGCAATAACTAGAAACTTCAGCCGATGTGATCCAGTACTACAGAAGGATTGTACGGGCCAAGACCAGTGTTAATGTTATTCGGAGCTCCTGTCAGCATGGTCCTGTGAAGGGCTACTGATGGCCAGTATTTTACAGTTGGCTAATGTCCTCATGTACAAGACTTGCATGAAGGTGTCAAGCTAAGGAGGCTCATTAATTGAAGCATGTCGTGTTACATGCTAACCTGCAATCTATATAGATATTTTGTAGACAGGCTATACTGTATTTACATCCGCAGATAAACATATTTCAATGATGGCTTCATATTAGGCTGCAGTATATTATTGGCACTGTAATACAATATTGAGGCCAGGGCTTTGCGCTGTAGTTCAGGACATCCTTTTCTTCATTCACCTGTATCAATGTTCATTTTTATTTAACCTTTATTTAACTAGGCAAGTCAGTTAAAAACAAATTCTTATTTACAATGACGGCCTAAAAATATATACAACTCCACAACCTGTCCATTTCCAACCATAGCTGCTTGCAGTTCTCACAACACACAGTTTGACACACATTGTTTTGGAGTAGCCAATAAGCTTGGAAGCGTGGCCATCCAGCAATTCTGGCCAACACTGACTCGTAATCTGCCATTGTTTAGGAGATCACTAGGCAAAAGCTACCATACCCACCCACCCCCTCCACCAGCCACTCAGGGGAGTGATGGAGGACCAATAACAACAGAGCCCCATGCTGGATGAAAGTGTACATTCTCGATGTATTTCCTTGAAAACACTTAACCCTTGTGCTGACCCAGGGAGGATGAAACCCCTTCACCCTCCATTCACACAGAGGTGGTCCCCTCCACCCCCTGTCCATACAGAGGAGCTGTGCTGTGGCTCAGTGACACGACAGGTCCTTAAGGAGGGAACACCAGAGCCTCCATCATCAGAGATGTGTCAGTAATCTCTTCCTGAAGTCTCCATATTTATTTATTTTACCTTTATTTAACTAGGCAAGTCAGTTAAGAACAACTTCTTATTTTCAATGACGGCCTAGGAACAGTGGGTTAACTGCCTTGTTCAGGGGCAGAACGACAGAAAGCTATGTCAGAGAGAACTTTGTTTACCCTCCGTTTTTTTTCCATTGTTTCTATCTTAATGCTGTTATCTCACTGGAAACATGTCGTTCTCGGAATCAAAACTCTTGGATTCAAAACATGAGATACATGGATAACTCAAAGAATAAGGTTCAAGGAAACTACAGGGTTATCCAATGGGGAACTGAGGAAGGGGATACCGATATTACAGATAGTAGTACAGAGCGAGTAATCTGGACTTCCCAGCCCAAATAAAGGCCACTACAAAATGTTCAACTGTGTCTGTACCAGCCAGGATATGAGAGAGAGAGAGAGCGAGAGAGGGGGAGAGTGGGAGAGGGGGGGGGAGGAGAGAGAGAGAGAGAGAAAGCGAGAGAGCGAGAGAGAGAGAGAGAGAGAGAGAGAGATAGAGAGAGAGAGAGAGAGAGAGAGAGAGAGAGAACAGTATGTTGATGTCAAGGCTGGTGTCTCTTAACTGTAATACTGGTGTTATTAGCTGTTAATTACATGCAACTGTTTATAATGCTTATGATGATACAGTCAAGCATTGTGTGCATTCAGATTTGCAGTGTTGAACTATTACGCCATGGTGTTACAATAAGCATCAAGCAAGCAATGAGAAAAATGTGACATGTATGCTATGTGTCAAAGAAACGTGGACCAGTCATCTCAAAGTATTACTGGTCCACGTCCCCGGGCCCGGAGGAGTAGGGTTTGCGTGCGACCAGTGGTAACCAGTGGTAGGAACCTGGAATTTCTGTAGTCACCATAGCAATGAGATGACAGACAGGGTTTAGGAATTATCAGGCAGATTACTGGTGCAGACTACTGCAAAGTTAGCCACCCTGCGTTTTATGTCAGACAGAGAGGAACAGAGAGTGCACAGTGTCTCCAAAAGCACTTGTGTGGGGACTGTTGGGGCATAACAACTGCTTGGACCGTCAAACACACATGCCGGTTGGGTTTCACTGAAAATGTACAGCACCACAATCTTATTTTTCCCAACACTAAATATAAACATAGACAGCTAAGGTGGGAAAGATCAAATGCTTCCTGGGGTTAAAGTTCTGATTTACGCCAAATACCGTGACTCTCGGAGGCTGACGATATCCTTGCTGTGCAACATGAAAAAAAGCTCTTTCTGAAACCTGCATCCTTCCTTTATTTAGTTGTTGTGATCTTGTGTAGGAAATACAAAATGGCACTTGGAACACTCCCTGTGGTTAGAAAGAGACCAAACTACCAGGTCTTGGGTTTTTGGAAGGCACATGTACATACAGATCAATATTCCTGCTTTTGGAAGGACAGAGAAGTGATAGAGTTTGGGATGTAAAGTGTGTATGATGTGATGGAGTGGATGCCTCCACTAAGACAGAGGGGAGCTTGGGGCTGGTATTTCAGTGATCCCTGCCAGTCTAATTTGTTTCTCTGGGCGTCTGATTAGCCCTTGAATTGCAGCGATTACCAGAGGTGCTCTCATGTTTTCTCAGCTGACAGCCGAGTCACTCTGCTGCAGGCAAGCAATTAGGTCTGTTTGCTTCTAATAGACAAAGTATGGACTGGCATCTATAGACGTAGTTACAGGCGTTACTGAGTCCTGGAAGGGATATGTTTACCCACTATCCTGAGATGATATCTGGTAATCGAGGTAACGAAGAGAAGAATGTATCTGGGACATTGGTTAAGTATGACTGACTGAAATAGTTGTCGGTTATCACTGGAACCTTCCTTTTTATGCTCTTATAACACTGAGCTATTAGTGCTTTTTGAGGTCGGTTCGGTTTCGGTTAGATGATTAAAAAATCACGGATTTCGGTTTCGATTATTTTTGAGTTATGAAATAATGACATTAAATTGATTTTTGAGCTTTTTAATAGAAATTCCAAAGCCAAAAATAGTGAACATTCAATTGCCAAAACATTTAAAACATCCCATTGTTTCTGTCAGGTCCACATTGGGCAGACATCAACAGAAAAAGAGGAAATTACTAAGAAATAATCAAATATTTCAGTTGCGTATATAACTTCGTTTTTATTTGATTAATTTATTATTTTTCCTTCATTAAAGTCATCATCTCATCTCTGGTCAGGCCGTAGCAGCCAGAGAGCTATGTTTGAGTCATCCTATTTAGCTAGGCTAGTAGCTAGCTAGAAGCTGCCTAAGTATACAGCAGAGCTGTCTGATAAAAAAATGATTTACTAGTTCCTATTTAGCGAGGCTAGTTCAACGTAGATAAGGCATACTTTCAAGACTGCTTAATACCAACTATCTAATTTGCAACACTCACTACTGAGTTCAAAAGTGCCTATGGAAGCAACGTCAGCACAATAACTGTTCGTTGGAAGCTCCATGAAATGAGTTTGCATGGCCGAGCAGCTGCACACAAGCTTAACATCACCATGCGCAATGCCAAGAGTTGGCTGAAGTGGTGTACAACATTCTCAAGAGTGATGAATCACGCTTCACCATCTGGCAGTCCGATTGAACAAATCTGGTTTGGGCGGATGCAAAGAGAACACTACCTGCCACAATGCATAGTGCCAACTGTAAAGTTTGGTGGAGGAGGAATAATGGTCGGGGGCTGTTTTTCATGGTTTGGGCTATGCCCCTTAGTTCCACTGAAGGGAAATCTTAAAGCTACAGCACACAATGACATTCTAGATGATTCTGTGCCTCCACCTTTGTGGCAACAGTTTGGGGAAGGCCCTTTCCAGTTTCAGCATGACAATCCCCCTGTGCACAAAGCGAGGTCCATACAGAAATGGTTTGTCAAAATTGGGTTGGACAACCTTGACTGGCCTGCACAGAGCCCTGACCTCAACCCCATTGAACACCTTTGGGATTAATTGGAATGCCGACTGCAAGCCAGGCCTAATCGGCCAACATCAGTGCCCGAGCTCCCTAATGCTCTTGTGGCTGGATGGAAATCAAGTCACCGCAGCAATGTCCCAACATCTAGTGGAATGCCTTCCCAGAAGAGTGAAGGCTGTTATAACAGCAAAGGTGGATCAACTCCATATTAACGCCCATGATTTTGGAATGAGAAGTTCGACGAGCAGGTGTCATACTTTTGGTCATGTAGTGTAATTCTGAAATCAAATCATTGATTTCTCATGAATGATTTGATTTCTCTAGAGATACACGTGTTAAGCTAAAAAAAGAAAAATAACTTAATGGAATTCAAGTAATTGAACCGATGTGATCAATTAGTTGTTTAATAACCTGGAAAAAAAGCCACATTTAGATTAATCGCTTGTCACTAGCTCTTATGTTTATCCCAATTTGCTTCTCCTTATTTCATCACATTGAAGGTATTACTCAACCCCCAACAAGCAGCTGACAGATAGTAGTCATAACAGGCTTTCAACGGACACAAAGGCAGAGAGGGTGCAGGGATTTCAAAGCCGTCAGTACTCTGCGCTGATACAAATGGTGAAGAAAATTGCCATGAAAGTTCTTATTTTCACAGCAGAAGGAAATCTCCTTTCACCTAAGATGTCCCAAAACAGTTGTAGACTCTCAGCATTTTTATCTTTTTTATATATTTTTTTTAATACATATTTTATTCTTAGGGGATAGATCAGCTTTAACATTGCAGATATATTGTAGCTTTCATTAATGTAATTGGCTGCATCACTTCCAATCCCCCATGTATTATTTTACAAATATATACACACTACCATTCAAAAGTTTGGGGTCACTTAGAAATGTCCTTGTTTTTGAAAGAAAAGCAAATTTTTTGTCCATTAAAATAATGTTGTAAATGACTATTGTAGCTGGAAACGGCAGATTTTTTTATGGAATATCTACGTAGGCGTACAGAGGCCCATTATCAGCAACCATCACTCCTGTGTTACAATGGCACATTGTGTTAGCTAATCCAAGTTTATCATTTTAAAAGGCTAATTGATAATTAGAAAACCCTTTTGCAATTATGCTAGCACAGCTGAAAACTGTTGTGCTAATTAAAGAAGCCACTCCTCTTTCTATTCTGGTTAGAGCCAGTTTGCGCTGTTCTGTGAAGGGAGTAGTACACAGCGTTGTATGAGATCTTCAGTTTCTTGGCAATTTCTCGCATGGAGTAGCCTTCATTTCTCAGAACAAGAATAGACTGACGAGTTTCAGAAGAAAGAGCTTTGTTGCTGGCCATTTTGAGTCTGTAATTGAACCCACAAATGCTGATGCTCCAGATACTCAACTAGTTTAGAAAAGGCCAGTTTTATTGCTTCTTTATCAGAACAACAGTTTTCAACTGATCAATTTGTTGTTATTTTAATGGACAAAAAATTAGCTTTTCTTTCTTTCATATATATATAACACACATATACGTCAATACACATACATACATACATACATATAAATACATATACATACATGTCTTTTAAAATATATATATTTCATTTATTACCCTCCAACCTACCACCCCTCCCCCAATTGGAGCAAACTAGTGAACAACAATGCTTAAGATCTCAGCATTAGTAAAGGCTCAGACAGGTATGTATGTTCCACTAGTCTTTCAGGAACCTTCTCCTACTGAATTTGTCTAAGCATGCACCAAGGAGAGGACAAAAATCTGATGTTCGTAGGAGCCAATAGGTATAATCCACTCTGTTTGTTTTGGAATGTTTTTGAGCTTGCTATAGTTGTATTACCATTATTTGCAAGTTAGATCATCAGCACCATCCCAACCATTTCACATAACATAGCGTGGTGTCTTGTATTATCTCATGTCGAAGAAATAACAATATGCGACGCACAATTCCCATTACTACTGAGCTAATGATCATAGTGCCTTAGTATAGTCTTAAAGCTGCAATATGTCACTTTTTGGGCGACCGACAAAATTCACATAGAAATGTGAGTTATAGATCTATTTATGCATTGTCCATCTTTAAGGGAGATATTGTCTCAATTTAATCATGCTTTTCAAAAAATCTTGCAGAGGCCTATCAAGTCAGTCACTCTTAAACAATGCCAAGGTCACCTAACTACCACGACCCTGAAATCAATCTGGCAGACTGATGCAGTCTCCTCCTGCTCCATATTGCACCTCTATTGTACCTTCAGCTGCCTTGAGGGTCACTTTAGTGTGGACTGACTGGACAGGCCTTTCATAAGACCCGTGTCAGGAGTTGGATAGAGAGAGAGAGAGAGAGGGAGAGAGAGAGAGAGAGAGAGAGAGAGAGAGAAGTGAGAGAGAGTGATGGGGTGGAAACTGTGGCATCAAAGTGGTTCCTCCTTTATTCCTTGAGGTCGCTGCACTTGTGGACCCGAGGGAGGTAGCCATCACGCCACGGAGCCCTGACAGGCCCGCTTCCTGCTCAGTCATTCCAGCTCCTGAGTGATGGCTGGGGTGGAACATCGATTGCCATGTTCCACAACTTAGCCCAGATCCTCACGCTAGCAGACGTTGTCTTGGGGTCGCTCCTGGGAAGGATCTTGTAACTTTGTCAGAGACAGTATCTTTTCAGGTTTGAAGTAACAGGGTTACTCTGAATCTTGCAAGTACGCTAACACATCCAATATTAATGAGACTGTCTTTCTTGCACAGCACACGGAGGATATCTGAAGGCAGACGTCAACAACATGAACAGAGTAATAGCTCGAAGGAAAGTCATGGAAACTTTCAGGAAACCTAGGTTAAGATGCCTACCGTATATTTCCAAATAAAATTCTGTCCACAACCTACTGTGTACACGTATCACTTATGTCATCTCATAAACATTGTTTTCCTCTATTCATAAATGTTGGGAAGGCATTTGTTCCACTGAGATTACTATCTCATCCTCTCTCAGAGGACCCTAAACTCTTCTGGATGTCTGGTCCTCTCGGATGTATAGGAGCTTTGATGAAAACAAATCCCACCCAAAGGCCTCTTTGTTATTGTCATACTGTCCTGCCAAATAGCTGCTATTACTACGCTGGAAAACGCTCTGGCCAGTACTTTTCCCCCAATGTTGTCTACAGCATATCTAGGAGTGTTCTTTCGAGCCTTAGCAGTCACTCATTGTGTTTTAATGTTGTTTAAATGGAGCAAAGGCACCTACGTCTCACTGACCTGGCAAGAATTAACATACAGTAGTTGCCACTTCATTTCTGCAAATTTTCCAACTTGTAATTGTGAACATGCAATTAGACTCCAATCCCTTTGGCAAGCTGCATCTTCATCGGAACTCAATGACCTGCACTTAAATGATTAGAGATCCATTCAAAATATTCAGTGATAGATCTTCAAGGTGTTTGGAACCAGGAATGAAACAAAAACTTGGAAAAACCTGGAGGAGATGCATTGCATCATACCCAAAAGTACTTTCACAGCTTGCACTAGGGCTAAGCCTCCATGCAGACAGTGAGAGAAAAACACACACACAAAAAAGCAGACTGTTCGGGAGTATCCATATCCTTTCTGTGAACTACCGAGCTGCATGCTTGGTGAGACACAGGAGATGAGGAGTTTCAGCCTGCTTGGGTTTTTTTCTTGTGGTGAAGCAGTGGCACCTCTAGGAGGTCAATCTGTTAAAGAGCCCACTGGCTGGTTTAGGGGCAGGTGCTACACGACCAATGCCCCGGGGCTCTCTGGTTTATGTCTTTTGGCTGCACCTCAAGGAGGCATAGTGTTCCTCTGCTCTCGTATTCCCAGACTGTCTGAACTGCCTCCAGCTCACTTTTGTGACGTGCCGGCTAACATGCAAGGATTTCTGGCTGGCTGGACCCGAGGCAGGAGACAGTAGACCGGCTTACAGTCAAACCTATTGTAGCAGGTCTGCGTGACCGTGCTAGCCATTTGAGCCGAAGGCCAGGTCAATAAAGGAACTCGGCTCCTACGCTCAGCTTCCTCCTCTGTTTTATTGGCTACACCTGGCCAAAGGCACATCATAGGGGGAGGGGGCAGGGAGGGGAGGTGGAGAGAGGGGTGGGGGCAGGGAAGGAGCAGGGAGGGGAGGGGGCAAGGAGGGGAGGGGACAGGGAGGGTAGGTGGTGGGAGGGGGCAGGGAGGGGAGGGGACAGGGAGGGGAGGTGGTGGGAGGGGGCAGGGAAGGGAGGGGGCAGGGAGGGGAGGGGAGGGGACAGGGAGGGGAGGGGGCAGGGAAGGGAGGGGGAAGGGAGGGGGCAGGGAGGGGAGGTGTCATAGATGATAGAGTTTAGTGTCGGAAGTGCCGGGTGCTTCCATTCCTCCCACCTGTTCTGCCTGCTTCGACTGAACCGAGTCAATTAGAGCTGCATCAGACTGATAGAAAACAGAACACACACAGAAACACAGGGTCTCGTATAACTAACATTGTGGGGACACACAATTCAGTCCCACTCAAAATCCTATTTTCCCTAACCCCTAACCCTAAATCTAACCCTAACACTATTTCTAACCTTAATCCATAAACCCCTAGAAATAGCATTTGACCTTGTGGGGACTAACAAAATGTCCCTAGTTAAACACCCCCCCCCCCCCCCCCCACACACACACACACACACACACACACACACACACACACTGCTGTGAACAGTGAGAGATAGCAGCCAACAGACTGATTAACTGGAAGCAGAGATTCTCAGACTGCTCTGTTTATTGTCTCTTTTACTCTATAGTTCTTCAGCTCCTTTAAGCTGATATGTTTTTCACCTGGCCATTACCATGTGTTGACGGAGCGATGACCTGCTCGTAGACAAATATTTCATTGTCTTATGAGACTCATTCACAGACTAAATTAAACACTGAAGCACACAGCAGAAGAAAGCACAACAATATCAAACTTTCCATCAATTTGCACACTTGGCATTTAACATATGGCGTACCTACATGTCACTAAAGGGCCAATATGTGAGTAAGTAATTTGAACAGATAATGGCAACTTTCCTTTATTTTCCAGTCACCAACTGTGTAGTTACATTCTGGTTATCAAAGTTTATGGAGTAACTATAAGGCATAAGGGTACAATGTTAAGTGCAACCAAAAACTCTTACCAGTAAACATCAACTCTTACAGATGGCTTTCCTTTAGCAAGGCACATCTTGACCATCCACAGTGCTATTGGTTATGACTCACGATCCAAGCGGTCTAAACCAAGATCTAAATTAGTCAACTGGGGTCTGGGCACACAGTGCAGTCTGTCGCCAAAGGGCATGACCAAACAAAAGTAGGCCCAAATCATGAAACCAGGATCTGGTGCTGAAACAGCACTTCTCATCAGACTGCGGTTCTCAAAATAAACCTTGTCCAATGATCTCACTTAGTGTAATTGAATCATTCGGCTCTGTTCTTTAGATATGTCATCTAAGTTCTCATTAATGATGGTAATGATATATGATAAGTGGTAGGGTATGTTTTCATTTCATTTTCCCTCAGGGTTTGTTTCATAAATCTTGATTGGTTGGGTTAGATTAAAGCTTGGTTGGCCTCTTTGGGACTGACCGAAATAGCTATCTATAGGCAACTGGTCATACAGATTACAATGTACAATCCTACAGTAATAACACGAGGGAACATATAGACGTCCAACAGGAGATGAGGCTAGATGAAGTCTATACACCTATGTACAGTGCATTTGGAAAGTATTCAGACCCCTTCCCTTTTTCCACATTTTGTTAGGTTACAGGCTTATTCTAAAATGGATTAAATAAAAATAAATCCTCATAAATCTACACACAATACACCATAACGACAAAGTGAAAACAGAAATACCTTACTTACAAAAGTATTCAGACCCTTTGCTATGAGACTCGAAATTGAGCTCAGGTGCGTCTTGTTTCCATTGATCATCCTTGAGATTTTTCTACAACTTGACTGGAGTCCACCTGTGGTAAATTAAATTGATTAGAAATTATTTGTAAAGGCACACATCTGTCTATACCAGGTCCCACAGTTGACAGTGCATGTTTGAGCAAAAACCAAGCCATGAAGTCGAAGTAATTGTCCGAAGAGCTCAGAGACAGGATTATGTTGAGGCACAGATCTGGAGAAGGGTACCAAAACATTTCTGCAGCATTGAAGGTCCCCAACAACACAGTGGCCTCCATAATTCTTAAATTGAATAAGTTTGGAACCACCAAAGCTGGCCACCTGGCCAAACTGAACAATCGGGGGAGAAGGGCCTTGGTCAGGGAGGTGACCAAGAACCCAATGGTAACTCTGACAGAGCTCCAGAGTTCCTCTGTGGAGATGGGAGAACCTTCCAGAAGGACAACCATCTCTGCAGCACTCCACCAATCAGGCCTTTATGGTGGACAGACGGAAGCCATTCCAGTAAAAGGCACATGACAGCCCACTTGGAGTTTGTCAAAAGGCACTTGAAGGACTCTCAGACCATGAGAACCAAGATTCTATGGTCTGATGAAACCAAGATTGAACTATTTGGCCTGAATGCCAACGCCTGTAGGAAACCTGGCACCATCCCTCCTGTGAAGCATGGTGGTGGCAGCATCATGCTGTAGGGATGTTTTTCAGCGGCAGGGACTGGGATTCTAGTCAAGATCGAGGGAAAGATGAACCGAGCAAAGTAAATAGAGATCCTTGATGAAAACCTGTTCCAGAGCGCTCAGGACCTCAGACTGGGGTGAAGGTTCACCTTCCAACAGGACAATGACCCAAAGCACACAGCCAAGACAACGCAGGAGTGGTTTCGGGACAAGTCTCTGAATGTCCCTGAGTGGCCCAGTCAAAGCCCGGACTTGAACCCGATTGAACATCTCTGGAAAGACCTGAAAATAGCTGTGCACCGACGCTCCCCATCCAACCTGATAGAGCTTGAGAGGATCTTCAGAGAAGAATGGGGGAAACTCCCCAAATACAGGTGTGCCAAGCTTGTACAGTAGCATCATACCCAAGAACACTCAAGGCTGTAATCGAGTAAAGGGTCAGAACACTTTCAGTACCAGCCAAAAGTTTAAACACCTACTCATTCAAGGGTTTTTCTTTATTTTTATATTGAAGACATCAACATTTATGAAATAACACATATGGAATCATGTAGTAACCAAAAAAGTGTTAAACATATCAAAATATATTTAAGATTTTAAATTCTTCAAAGTAGCCACCCTTTGCCTTGATGACAGCTTTGCACACTCTCGGCATTCTCTCAACCAGCTTCACCTGGAATGCTTTTTCAACAGTGTTGAAGGAGTTCCCACATATTCTGAGCATTTGTTGGCTGCTTTTCCTTCACTCTGCGGTCCGACTCGTCCCAAATCATCTCAATTGGGTTGAGTTCGGGTGATTGTGGAGGCCAGGTCATCTGATGCAGCACTCCATCACTCTCCTTCTTGGTCAAATAGCCCTTACACAGCCTGGAGGTGTGTTTTGGTCATTGTCCTGTTGAAAAAAAATGATAGTCCCACTAAACGCAAATCAGATGGGATGGCGTAATGCTGTAGAATGCTTTAGTAGCCATGCTGGTTAAGTGTGCATTGAATTCTAAATAAATCACAGACAGTGTCACCAGCAAAGCTCTATGCTTCACGGTGGGAACCACATATGCGGAGATCATCCGTTCACCGACTCTGCGGCTCACAAAGACACCGCGGTTGGAACCAACAATTTGGACTCAACAGACCAAAGGACAGATTTCCACCGGTCTAATGTCCATTGCTCGTGTTTCTTGGCCCAAGCAAGTCTCTTCTTATTATTGGTGTCCTTTAGTAGTGGTTTCTTTGCAGCAATTTGACCATGAAGGCCTGATTCACGCAGTCTCCTCTGACCAGTTGATTTTGAGATGTGTCTGTTACTTGAACTCTGAAGCATTTACTTGGGCTGCAATTTCTGAGGCTGGTAACTCTAATAAACCTATCCTCTACAGCAGAGGTAACTCTGGGTCTTCCTTTCCTGTGGCGGTCCTCATGAGAACCAGTTTCATCATAGCGCTTGAAAGTGTTTGCGACTGCACTTGAAGAAACTTTCAAGTGTTTTGAAATTTTCCAGATTGACTGACCTTCATGTCTTAAAGTAATGATGGACTGTCATTTCTCTTTCCTTATTTGAGCTGTTCTTGCCATTATATGGACTTGGTCTTTTACCAAATAGGGATATCTTCTGTATACCACCCCTAACTTGTCACAACACAACTGATTGGCACAAATGCATTAAGAAGGAAAGTGAACTTTTAACAAGGCACACCTGTTAATTGAAATGCATTCCAGGTGACTACCTCATGAAGGAGGTTGAGAGAATGCCAAGAGTGTGCATAGCTGTCATCAAGACAAAGGGTGGCTACTTTGAAGAATCTCAAATATAAAATATATTTTGATTTGTTTAACACTTTTTTGGTTAATATATATGATTCCATATGTGTTATTTCATAGTTGTGATGTCTTCACTATTATTCTACAATGTAGAAAACAGTAAAAATAAAGTAAAAACCTGGAATGAGTAGATGTGTCCAAACTTTTGACTGGTATTGTATGTAAATGTGATATTTCAGTTATTTATTATTAATAAATTAGCAAAAATGTCTAAAAACCTGTTTTTGCTCTGTCATGATGGGGTATTGGGTGTAGATTGATGAAGGAAAAAACATTTGAATCAATTTTAGACTAAAGCTGTAACGTAACAAAATGTGGAAAAAGTCAAGGGGTCTGAATACTTTCCAAATACTCTTCAATTGTTTACCCTTAAAGTAACTGTCCAGTGAAAATAACTTTTAGAAGTTCATATTCTGTTAACTCATACCCAAATAATGTTATTGAATCATCCTATACTCGTATTTGTGGCCAAAGCATAAATTGAAGAAAAAAACACTTAAAAAAAAAAAACACCTCAAATGTGTATCTCCATTTAAAAAATGCTAACTATTTCCTCTTAGAGGATGATGTTATCCTCCTGAGGAGGATGAGCTGGCCAATCAGCAGTCTACTCGCATGAATATTTTTTATGACCAGTATATGCCCACACCATTCTGTTATTGGGGTACACTCCAACCCAGAAAAGCTGCTTTTTAACATACTTAATTAAAAAAGATTAGAAGGAAAACTGTCACTCATATTGACATAAATTATAGAAGAAGAAATCCTTAAAACCCAAAAAGAGAAACTATACCCTCAATAGAGTGAGAAGATTTCATTTGTAAAATATCTGTATTTTTTTTTAACATAAAATCACAGCATTTAAAAGTGCTTTTGTGGTGAACTAATTGGCAAATTAACTTTTAACGCTCAGCAATGGGACCCAGCTGAAGCTAAGGTGAGAGCCATGGGTCCAATTATGTCGTGGGACACAGAAACGTTTAGACAAGAAACCTAGCTGTGGACATCGGTAATATATCAAATGCAACTAAGCAAATAAGCTGTGCAATTCCATGACACACTTTGACAGAAAATAAATTATACACAGAGAGTTCAATTTCAGCACTCGGCACAAATGAAGCTCATAGATCAAGACAAAATGATTTTCCTCCACTGACTCTGATAGTTTTTCTTTCTTCATTAAAGTGACTGTCGCTCCACATCTGTGCTGAACGACTCCATGCCTTCGAAAACCTCAGCGTAGCTGTTTCTAATTTCTAGTTCCTTACACATTATTAAACTTCACCAATAGGCTCAAAGTGAATGGGGGATAAGGAGGGTGGATTGGGCGCGGGGTGGAGGATGACCCCAAAGACGGTAATAAGCACCCTGTGCATTTCTTCCAGCTTGTGGGACTCTTCAGTGAGAAGACTGTAGAGAGACATGTCCAGATGTTTATTGACTCATCCCTCTGCAATGCCTTTTCAGACACAAACAAGTGGTCTTATAGGATGTTAGAGTTTTAATTCATCAATATCAATCAAACAATGGGGCATGTGGCAATTGAATAACATAAGGAATAAATTATATGTAACATGTTTGTTGAATGTTGTAGTTGATGCTAATCACTTGCTGTTCACTAATATTTCAAGCCCTGAGCTTTAATGTCTTAACACATACGTGGGAAGACTACAAACGGTTATCTAAAACCCTGCAAGTCCCATTCCATTAGTAGTTCAATTCAAGCCCTTGGCCATTGGCAATGTAAATACAGTACATATAGGTGATGAAAATCCATACCAAGTCCTGGGGGTGAGCTGTGTCGATTCAGCGCAGACATGTGCCTGGGTTTCGAGTTTATGGTCTGGCTGAGATGCCCATGGCCTGGCAGGTGCCTTTCCTCATTCTTTAGCGGATGTCGAGCTGAAGGGGCAAGCGCTCACTCTCCCCAAAGCGAAATGACCTGACCATAAGTGCACAGAGGGCCTATAATTTATTTGACATGGATGTCAGCCATACTTTAATATCCAAAAATAAAATAACATTGAGGGTGGAGTGCTTGGCTAATTATAGAAGTGTGAGAAAACCACACACACTGCCAGAAGGCTTGAGGCGTGGGCTACTACCACAAAGGCCCAGACGCAGTAATCTACCTCACATCGTGTTGTTTAAAATGGAGCAGCTCTGTGTTTTGGCCTCCCATCACCGTAAAGGACAGAGATGAGAGAAAGAGAGACTGGGACACTGGCATGGGGAGATGGAGGCCAGCTCTAGCTCATTAGATTCCATGTAAGATTGAGCAGGTCTTTGAACGAGTGCAGCCCTGTGACTGTACCACCATAAAATAATGCATGGGAGAGCAGAAAGGTTGTAATGTTCATATTAAAAAAGCCACAGCTGTTTGATAATGTGGTAAACCAGAAAGAAAGAAAGCTCTCTGGAAGGTGTACTGTGTTCAGGCAAGCTTTGATTTAATTAGAAATTACTTTCCTCAGAATCCTTGCATTGTCACGGCTGTTCGAAGGATCGGACCAAAATGCAGCGTGTTCGTAGTTCCACATATTTATTAAACGTGAAACTGAATGAAATACACTTAAATACTTGAAAACACAAAAACAACAAACCGTGACGCAGAGAGGACAACACACTACTCAAAAGATAATAACCCACCAAAACAGGATGAAAAAACCCCTACTTAAATATGATCTCCAATCAGAGGTAACGAGGACCAGCTGCCTCCAATTGGAGATCAACCCAAACAACCCCAACATAGAAATAGAAAAACAAGAACTTAAACATAGAAATAGAAAACGTAGAAAAACACAAAACACCCCCTGTCACGCCCTGACCTACTCTACTATAGAAAATATCCTCTTACTATGGTCAGGATGTGACATGCATCAAGAGTATGCACACATTTTGTTCTGTTATTTGTATTTAGGCATGCATGGTGGTCCAATCGCAGACATGGGGAAGTGATGTGTTCTCTCTCTGGTTCTTAATGGAGTTGAATGCTGCTATGGACAGGTCCTCACTAGCTAACAGGACAAGGTCCTTCTCCGGACAAACCTGCAGGTGATTTGTAATAATTAGCCTTAGGGACTGTGAACATCCTCCTGAACCCAGAGAGTTCCCCTCAGCATCACACGAGAGGGTCACAGAGATGGTTCAAGATGGATCACAGCAATTGTCCCCACATCACAGGAAAGGCCTTACCCATCCATTTCGGGTGATTGCATCGTTTTTTAAAAACCCCAACTCTCAACAGCGTGAGAGTGATGTCCCCTCCTTCATCCTGGCCTGGTTCTATGTTGTTACACAGCCAAACTGTTCCGCTACGAATCTTTAAACGTGCTAGACTGCTATACAGGCCATTAGCTTGTTCAGGTCGTGGATCATGTACAGAGCCACGGTTTCTACTTATAGAGTAATACACACCATGGGACACATTTCATTAACAGTGACTTATAAAGTCCAGAGATTTTCCTCAATGTACTCACATGCCAAAAAGTGGGCCTGTAGTCAATCTAACCCAATTAGTCTTGTCAAAGGTTACGCAACATACATTTTCAACAACCAAACTAACACAAGCATTATGTAACTACACACTAACAATACCCCACTGATGTGGAAGGACAGGAAGTTGATAACTAAACAAAGCAATGCCTCAGTGCCTCCACAGCAGAGGACCCCATTCACAAAATAGTGTTTTTTTGTTTTACTAATGCCTACAGTTCGGCACAATATGACATACTGTAATCAACAAAAGTCTCAATTCCTGCTCATAAGTTTATACGTTTCTTTCTGATTTTATGTGGATGGTCTGTGGGTGCAGCAGCTTTTCAAAATGTTTACCCTACAAGAGAGAGGTCGACCTTACCTCTCTAAATATACATTACTGTCTTTCTGAAGAGGGCTGGTGCCTCCTCATGCCTCTAACGAATGACAGATAACATCCCTTCAGAAACGTGCTTTTGTGGCAAATACAAGCAAGTATTTATCTGATGGTGAACATGGCTAATTGCACTCCTCAATTGGTTATGAGTGACATGCAGCTTCAGTGGGCCTTCCGTTAATTGTAGAGAGCATGCGTGAACCCATATAGACTCCTCACTGCACAGGATTGGGCCTTTAGCCATTTATATAGCCAAGTTATCGTTACTCATTGTGTATTTATTCCTTGTGTTTTTATTCATTCCTCCTGTCATTATTTTTCTATATTTTCTATCTGCATTGTTGGGAAGGACCCGTTAGTAAGCATTTCACTGTTAGTCTACACCTTTTGCTTGCGACGCATGTGACAAATAAAATGTGATTGGATTTTTAGAATTTTTTTTACTAAGCAGTTGACCATAATATTTTTATTTTGCAACCGTGTTCAGAAGACGCACCAGATTAATGAGTTTTAGTTTTCCCTCAAGGAGATGTCAACACCTGTCAGGCATCCGGACATTCATAACAAAGTGACACAAGTTAAAACTATGAAATTCATATAATAATGCATCGTAATGATGCTTTTGGTATTGACCAGATGTGAAGACATGCTTACTGGCAGTTTATACGGTGCCCATATCGCAGGGTGCTCTCTTGAAGCGGTAACACCATTCTAATTTTACTGAATGTTTTTTTTCTGAACATGAGAGGCAGAGAGAAATAAATATCCAATTCACTGTTTTACTCTAACCTAAGGTTTCCCAGACTCGGTCCTCGGCACCCCAAGGGGTGTACGTTTTTTTGTTTTTTACCCTAGCACTACACAGATGATTCAAATAATCAACTAATCATCAAGCTCTGATCATTTGAATCAGCTGTGTAGTGTTAGGAAGAAAAGAAAAACCTGCTCCCCTTGGGGTCCCGAGGACCGAGTTTAGGAAGCACTGCTCCAGCCTAATATTTAATACAGTAGGAAGCATACATCACTCACTTTTATTTATTTTACAACCCAGTGTTTAAATTCACTCTGTCATCATTCTAAAACACTAATTGATACAATTTGTATCACAGCTGGGATGCTGGTAGGGTGTTCTGGTACCAATTTACTCATTTAATTGGATCTAATCTTACGATTGCAATAAATGTGTATTTTTTTACGAGGTTCATTTCTAAGTAGGTTTTTAGCTCGCTGAATCACAAAGCCAGCTGGCCATGTCAATGTTGTAATTACAAGGGTTTATAGCAGCATGGGTTCATTACATGCTCTGGATGGACCCAAGTCACTATAAGTCATAAACCCTGGTATAGAACCGAAGAACCGTAAGATGTGGTTGACAGAGTGGACATCTCTTGGACTGACTACAAATAAGTTGAAAACGCTTTCTGTGGTGGCATGGAAATGTGACCATAAGCGAAACCACCCGTGTGGTTTTGTAAACACAATTAGACAGCCGCCGGTTGAGGTCGGACATCTTGATCCTGGCGGCCGACGAGTCATCTGCACTCAAACCCACAGTGGTAGTTGCTACAGTCAGTTTCTACAGCTCAACAGCAAACAAATGCGCCCGTTATTAAAACTATCGTGCCCCGCAATTAGAAGGATTAATAAATATCCTGTGAAAAGGATATAATTAGAGACCGCAAAATTTAAGGGGCTATCTTTATAAATGTTTACCTGCCTCACAAAAGAGTGGATACTAATTTATAGATGTACTTCTGAGAGACTGATTGCTAATCTGGTAAATATTTTGACAACAAATTACATGAAACATGTTGCGTTTTTTAGAATGCCATAACTTAGTCAAAACACATTTTTCAAATATGGAACAAGGATGGGACCACCATTTCTAGAGTAATCCTAAGAACCTCACCTATCAGCCTATGCATGGTCCGAGTGGCATGGCTATGTACGACTGACTACGATGCCTGGCAGGCATCAGAAAGTGCTAACACACCCCACAAATGGCCTTACCACAGACACGCGCATACGCCCACATGCACTTCCATGCTCTCTCTCCCTCTCCCGTTAATTTCTGCTCCTAGGCTGTGCAAAATACTGTCCTCTGTGCCAGCTCTCACATGGACTCTGTGTCCAGGGGACAAGTGTCCTTTTGTCCTTAGGCTAGCAGGGAGCACTGCTACTCTCTGTGCCCTGTTAAAGATACTGAAAATATTGAAAATGGGTGCATAGGGTCAGGTCCCCATTTGATTTCCTCTTGTGGCTACAGTAGCTACTGTTGTATCATGTTGTATCAATGCATGTAACCTTAAATGTAGCACCATTGTGATAAACAGTTGTGAGTCAGGACTTCCCCAACACACACACACACACAACAATAGCACATGCCATACACTACCTGATCAAACAAAGTGGTACAAACAGAACCCAGCTCAGCAGCTTTATTGTTCCTCTGGCTGGATAGTGATTTTAATTGGGTGGGAGTGCTGTACTTCAAAGAGCCCGGAGACTGAACTAAACACTGTTATTTGACTGTGGGTGAAACAATGACTGCAAACCAATCGAAGAGGGAAGGATGTTTGTCTTTCCCTGACCGGGCTATACCCTCTCCTGACAGGGCAACCAGATACATGAGGTATTCATACCTACTATGTAAGAAAGAATCAATCTAAAAAGAAAAACTATCGCATGTGAGAAAATGATAACTCTCGGCCAGTGCTCATGATGCCGTCGGAGTCAAGTAAATTGGGGTTGATGCTGGCGAAAGACTGGACAACACAACTCAAAGTCCCTTTCCAGTGTGGCTGAGAATAATGTTCCTCTGACCCTTGACACAGAAAGTCCTAAGAGAGCTTGTTCCCTTATCTCCAATGAAAGGGATAGGCTGATTAAAGTGGGCTTCAACATTGCGTTACATAATTTGAAGTAATTTGAAGTGGGAGTGCCAACCTTTGATTTCTTTGACCAGAGCAGGCATGAAAGAAAAAGTGAAAGTCCTGGAAAGCAACTAGTGTAGTAGTGGGATATTAGGACCCAGCAGCTTCAAGATTAATACCAAAACAGATACACTACGTGACCAAAGGTTTGTGGACACCTGCTATTCCATGATCTCATTCCAAAATCATGGGCATTAACATAGAGTTGGTCCTCCCTTTGCTGCTATAACATCCTCCACTCTTCTGGGAAGGCTTTCCACTAGATGTTGGAACATTGCTGCAGGGACTTGCTTCCATTCAGCCACAAGAGCATTAGGGAGGTCGGGCACTGATGTTGAACGATTAGGCCTAGCTCGCATTCAGCGTTCCAATTCATTCCCAAAGGTGCTCAATGGGGTTGAGGTCAGGGCTCTGTGCAGGCCAGTCAAGTTCTTCCACACCGATCTTGACAAACCATTTCTGTATGGACCTTGCTTTGTGCATGGGGGCATTGACATGCTGAAACAGGAAAGGGCCTTCCCCAAACTGTTGCCATAAAGTTGGAAGCACCGAATTGTCTAGAATGTCATTGTATGCTGTAGCGTTAAGATTTCCCTTCACTGGAACTAAGGGGCCTAGCCCAAACCATGAAAAACAGCCCCAGACCATTATTCCTCCTCCACCAAACTGCACAGATGGCACTATGCATTGTGGCAGGTAGCATTCTCCTGGCATCTGCCAAACCCAGTGTCATCCATCGGACTGCTAGATGGTGAAGCGTAATTCATCACTCCAGAGAATGCGTTTCCACTGCTCCAGAGTTCAATGGCAGCGAGCTTTACACCACTCAAGCCGACGCTTGGCATTGTAGTTCGCGGCTCAGCCGTTGTTGCTCCTAGACGTTTCCACTTCACAATAACAGCACCTACAGTTGACCGGGGCAGCTCTAGCAGGACAGACATCTGACAAACTGACTTGTTAAAAAGGTGGCATCCTATGACGGTGCCATGCTGAAAGTCACTGAGCTCTTCAGTAAGGTCAATCTACTGCCAATGTTTGTCCATGGAGATTGCATGGCTGTGTGCTCGATTTTATACACCTATCAGCAAAGTAATTTAAAGGGGTGTCCACATAGCTTTGTATATATAGTGTATCAGGAAGTGGTTCAGGTAGGCACAGGTAAGGCCTTATTGTTACAATAGTTACTTTAATGTGCGAAGAAACATGACAGTTGGAACACACCTGAGAAGGAGAATACCTTTGAACAGTGACAGGGTTGCAGGTTGGTGTTGGAATTCCTCTTCATTTTAATCAAACATAGATCTCGGCATAGGCCAACAAAATCAGTAGGCAATTCTATTAACCATATAGGCCTATTTAAGTGAACTTGAGTGCTTGATTTCCTACTCTTCGACATTAGACAGAAACGGACTACTCATGAGGAAGAGTCTATAACGTGCACTTCGGCGAGCAAGGGGTTAGCGTGTTCCCTTCGCATCTAGACTGTGCAGACCTAAAAATATCCTCCGCTAGTGCTGGATCAACTGGGGCAGCAACACCGACGTGAATCCCGCCCCGACATTTAGCCTAAATCAACTAATAGGAGGAGCATGTAGGCAACTAACTCTACAGTGGCGCAAAAGGCCCACGATAACCACTTTAGAGCAGAGGCGAGTGAGTGGGTCAGGTTTCAGCTGTTCAGAGAGCGCTCTGGTGATCTTGCAGAGATAGAAGGCTACATAGACTGTCGTCTGGGACACTGCAGGACCGCTTTGAAGATCTCGTCAAATGGCAACGCTGAACCACAAGGCAAATGAATAAAGCTCCCTTTCAAATCGGACATGACTGATTGATTGATCCAAATCTACAGAATGCCTCCTAATACTTTGATATAGAGACTCATCTGAATATAGTAAGGTGGTTGGAGAAGAGGACAGCTGCAACTTGCCCAAGGCAACTCCCCTGTCAAAAGTTAGGTCGTAAAGATATATATCCCTTACAATTCGCTTTTCACCTTTCTCCCGATGAATGTTGGAATTTCGTTGTGGATAAAAATCTAATAAACACAACAAACATGGAAGAAGATCAAAAGTGGGGAGTTGCTGGTAGAAGTGTAGGCAGGACTTGCAGTGAGCACCCTTGCAAAAAACGCTTTTGGAGGAATTGGAAAGATTTGTCTGGTATAACTGTCGGCATCGTATTCTCTGTATTGTCTCTTGGATTTTGCGTTCTCGTTTACCTGAGAACCTCGGAGCTTCAGTCCAGGATCCTAAACTTGGAACAACAGAGAGATACGCAGCTCTCCGCGTGGATCTCACTCGAGCAGGTGGAACCAGTTATCTTTAGCCGAATAGATCAGATTCTGGAAGAGGTAAGGGTTATGGCCAAATGATTCCACATTAAACATGTATTTATCCACATTCTTACTTTTGTAGGCTTACTTACTGTAGCATTGTTCAAATGATTAGGCTATAGGTTATGAAAATGTTTTTACACACCTGTGGGGAAACATATTTTAAATGACTATTTAATCGTTCCGTTGGTCATGCTACTGAAAATATTGATTAGCCTACTTTCTAAAAATCATAGTGTATTTTGTTTACATATCTTATTTTAAAGGGCATGGATAGGATGTGTAGCCTACCCCGCATATCGATGTCTCTCACTCATTCCATAAGTGGTTGAAGCAGCGGCAGTTCCGCTTGGTATTAGACCAGCTGCTCATGTTAACATGCACGAGAATATAATGTCCAAAGTTCAAATAAGTTTGTTTATAATACTTTTTTTTAGCAAGAAAGATATTCATTTGCGGATACATATATTTAATATTGCATTTAATCACATGCACTCTCATTGGCTACCCCTAGATTCCGATGGAATAACACATGCATGGAAAAGCGCGTCACATCCATAGCACGCTGGCTTTAGTTCAAAGTCTAGTTTTATCCCTAAATTGAAACCGAATGGGAGGAGAATTTGCGTAAGTCTTTGGGACATCACCATGGTTTAGATAACAGGAACTGTGAATGACTCTAGGATCCTGTCTGTTGTTTTAAAATCTGCTTTTCAACGCGCCATTGCGCTGGCCTTTTAATTGATTACTTCCACAGCTATACCAATAACCTCTTATCTTGTGATTGAAGTCCCGCAGTGCCCCTGTTTTCACTTCCTTTGTTTACTTTAGCCTACCTTTGTTTGTTATGTTCCCCTCCACTTTTACTCGGGACATCGTTGTAAATGCACTTATTGTAGAGACAGCAGCGCACCTCAAAGGGGTGCATAAGAAGACTCTTTCATTCCACTGCAATCATGGTCATCTTCATCACACTCTATTTTTAGGATACAAATGTATGTGTTCCTATAGAAAATGAACAACACAGATTGTATCCTTGAAATCCAAGATGAATAAGAGAAAAACCTCCCACGGTGCATTATAAAAGATATTCACGTTCGCTGTAGGCTATCAGCTTTTGGAATTTGCAGACTTGACATTGTGCATGTCACAAATACCCAATGATCTTATAGGTTTGATACATTGCTTATCATTATTGTAGAGTTAGTGAATATATGCTATGTAGCAATGAGCTGGTGGGGCCCATAATCATAATCTTCCTCCAGTCTTGCTGTTTAGATCTGTTTATATAAATTCACATTATTAATGTGAAGGAACAGCAGATGTGACCCTTTTAGCCGACAGCTTTTGCCTGTTTCACACAACACATTCCAGAGCCTCCAACAGTTTTTTATTAATTTAGTACAAGTTGAAATCCTCTCTGGAAAATGTAGCTGCACAGGCCTAAATTATTACTCACTATTCACATTCAGATTTTTGAGGTAATATCGCATACATTATTGGATAATGTATGTGGTTCATGTTTTTGTACGCTAATTTTTGTTTCTCGAATATTATGCATATTTCCTGCTCTGTATCTCTGTATAGTTCTGAAAAAGCACAGCTGTATGGTAAAAATGACTTGTGAGCTTCTTTTCTATGCCGTTTAAGCCACTCCTGTAGAAATATAACATTTATTCCACTGATTGAAACACAAATCAAGAGTCTTGAGAGACACTCATTCCAAAACTTCTCTGACTCCCCCTGAACACATCATTATGTCACCCTAAAACTGGCCTGTTCAACATTAAAACTGACCACAAAGTGTTCTCCGTAGGCTTGACAGAGGCCTAAGCGCACATTTCTCCCTCTTCAAGCTCGTGTGAGTTTCAGTCCAGATTCCGAGGTGTAGAAAAGTGAGAAATACGTCTCCCCTTGCCCGGTTTCCTCGCTCTGGTCCCTGCTGGTCTGTCACCCCACAGTATGTAAACTAAATGTGGTGTTGAGGTGCTCTGGGCAGCCAGACCATTACTGAGCACTGAGCACACAGCCACCTGCCATCTCTCTACATGTAATCTACTGCTGCAGTTCGATAGAGCAGAATGCACCAGCGGAGTAGTGGGGATAAATGCTCCATGTACTAATAAGACAAGGTAATAAAAACAATACACTCTAGGGGACGCCTCTGTGCTTTCTCAGAGTAAAGTTGCATGATAGAGTCAAAGCCATATACTTTAGGGCTGAGGCCGAACCCAGAGCTCAACCTCTCACAGTGATTTAGCAGTAAGAGGGTTCAGGTCTAAGTGAAGGATCAGGGCTGAGACTTCTGAAGAAGTGGATAAGAATGAACTCTCTAACTTTCTGCATTATGGAATCACTTTACAATTCTCTTCTTGTATATCAATATTTTTGGATACCATGCCATTTCCAAACAACCACAGACTCTAAGGAAAATGTTGTGTATTGTAGATGTGCACTCTTAGAAAAAAGGTGCTAGAACCAAAAAGGGTTATTCAGCCTTTCCACAGAGGGTTCGACATGGAACCCAAAAGAGTTCTACCTGGAACCAAAAAGGCTTATCCTATGGGGACAGCTGCATAAACCTTTTGGAACCATTTTTTTCTAAGTGTGTATGGTAGATTTAAGGTCCTTCAGAAAGCAAAGAAGTTCCTTTACAGCTCATTTAACAATCTACACCTGTGGATCTTTGGCGTGTCCATTGTGTCCGTAGGGAGCAGAATTTATAGAGGGCAAACGAGTGCAGAGATTCATCTCTTTATGACACATGGAAACAACACAAAGATTGTTGATTAGAACAAAATGATCAATAATGTACTTTATGTCCTGGTGTTAATTGATTTAAGACCATGTGACTGATGATACCAATGTGTTAATAGGAAGTCTGTTAGAGAAATCAGTGAGAGTCGAGTGGGGTATAGGTTTCACAGCAGAGCTATGGAGAATACGCCCCAAAGTCCCTCAGTCCAGTAATAGAGATGTAGACACAGGACAGGACAGGACAGGGGGACAGCGCTCATTATAGTGCCTCCATAGCAGGGCCCCTGGGCAGCAAAGTCAGAGGGTCTTAATATTAATCTGACTTTGGGATTGTAAAATGTTTTGTCATCCTTTTTAAAATAGAATATTAAAACCAGATCAAAAACTCTGGCATCGGGTTACCATTAAAGTGGGGAGGCAGAGAGGCGGAGAATGTACCTTCTTTACCCTCCCTTTCTCTCTCCCCTTAACCCAAAAGGAGCGAGAGCCTCAGCTGCCATGTCTGCACCATAACACCTCACCATCCGTCTATCCACATCATGATGCCTGTTATCACTCTCAAGTCAGTCAGCTAGTAAAGAGACCACCCTATTCATTCTTAATCAAAATAAAGATATGCCTGTAAATTTGGTTAATATTGGTCGTTTGAAGTCCTGTAATTACATATTTTTCTTCTCCCAGCAGACTTCTCTATTCATTGAGAATTAAAGTGGCTGTGGTTGTCAACTGTGACCCTTGATGTGGTTTCGGAAGCTTTTAGTGTCACGTGACAGATGAGATTCAGGAGCATCAGCACTACGCATTGTCTTTTTTTCTTTCCATTATCCAGGTGGGAGAATTCTTTACAAATGTTGGTATTTCGTTTATTTAAAGTTTAACTTGGCATTTCAGCGATCAGTAGAGAAAATGCCTGGAGAACATGTACCTCTCATTGTGGCTGGTCTTTTTTAAAGAGATCTCCAGCTGAGTCTGAGAGAAAGGCTTGCCAGTATCAACTAAATACATTCCTGGACCCATTCATGATTAATATAAAGTCGGTTTAGAGAAATACGTCAAAAGCCAGTTTGAGATTGATTTCGCATGAGAGTTTTGAATGACGGGAGCGCTTTACTTCCAACCCTATGCTATCTGGAGCCAGCCAGCCACCTTTTAGAAGCATGTCTGGCTGGCTTGACATGGCCGTAACGGCGTATTCCCATGCTGACCTGAGCCAGTGATATGTACGGAAGAGCTATAACACATTCATACATTTTAAGTTGATACCAAGAATGGATTCCCTTTTCCATGACCAGTTTGCTCCATTCCCCAGTCTCTAGTGCAGTATCTTGGTTAGAGGCCGGATAGGAACATTGAGGTAACATACACAGTACATTTACTGTACCCGATGCTTAGAATTACAGAACACTCATAACTATAACATGTCAACTCCAGCACCTGTTTGAGGCCTCTAAACAGCACACGTGGCATGCCTCTGATAGTAAGTACTATGAATGGCCCTGACTGCTATGCAGTGGGACAGTACTGGAAGTTCTGTGTTAGTTTAGTGTTGAAAAGCAAACTGTGTTTGTTTATCTAATGAGGTCAATTGTCAAACTTTGATACCTTGATTAAAGATGAGGGGGGGTCTTTGTCATTTGATAATTAGGTTGATGTGCTTTTGAACTCTGATTCATCACCATCCACAGACTGACATTCTCTTCTGTTTTTTTCCCCCTCCTGCAGAAATTGGCGGCTCGACTTCCCAAAACACGAGAGGCCAGAGAAGCACCCCATAGCTGCGTTTGTCCACCAGGTAAGCCTAAGCCTCTGTCCCGCCAACTCTCATCTCTGATCCCTCACCCTTGACTGATTCTAGCACAGGCGTAATCAAGGGTTTTATCCACCGCGACTAATCTCTGCTGTTCAAGTCCTGCTTTCGTTTCACCCCTCTGGGCGAGCTCAGTTTGCCCTGCTTAAATGGGTCACTACCCTGAATATGTAAGCGTGGGAGGGGCGTTTACATTTGGCAAACCGCTGCTGTAGGGTGGAGGGTTGAGTAGGGATAGTGAGATCTGTGTGGCCTGGTGCCAGTCTGTTTCTGCTCTCTTGCCAACTTCTTATGGAATTGTAGACAATGACAATGGAGTAGGCAAAAGCACAAACAGATCTGGGTTCAGGCTACCATACAAGGATCTTTAAACATCTCTAAAAGCATACATTTGTTTTGAATAATGGTGTTGCTGTAGCAACATTTCATTCAATGTTTTCTTTATTAGTGTGATATAATTGATTGTGGTCATTCACTGCACTTAGGTTGTCAATGGGAACAGTGTGCAACACTCATGCCATAAGCGGAAGATGAGAGAAGGAGTTTAAATGAGGTTATCTCAGTTGCCTAATAGCACTCTGTGCATGTAAGGACACTTTTATGATTCACTGCTGATTGATGTTGGATACTGATACCTTGTGTGCATGTTTGTGCATGCTTCTGTTGTTGAACGTGTGTAACTGACAGCCATTAGAGGTACGAAGCAAACCATGCAAACACTAAAAACGTCACAGCAATGTTGGGAGAGCGAAAAGACAAACAAGATCAAAGCAAGTAAGGGAAGATTTTATTGATGCAGCAGCTATGGCACTACCGCACAATGCAGGATTCCTTGTCTGAGTTTTAGGAGGGGCAACAGATGTAAGGATTCAACAGGTTTTACTGGTATATACTATGTGTACACTTGATACTGTACATGCCAAATCTTGCCATCCTTTTGCAAGTGTCCTCAGGCTAGCTTCATTATGACGACAGGTGTAGATGTATTTTGGGCACAGTTGGCAGTGGTTGGCGGCGTAGGCATTGTGTGTCACATTGGGTCATGATGCAAGCTGGTGTGACGAGGGCATTCCTAGGCCGCACGACAGGGCACGGCAGGCCACTGATAACTAGCCACATCCGCTACATAACTAACCCTGTAGTTATAGTATGGGTGGATTGAACGGAACAGCAATGACTGCCAAGAAAAAGCATTTATTTCTTCCATTGGAAAACCTATGCCACAGAGAGTTGTGCACTTATGGCATATATTCCATTAGTACCAAACATTCTGGAACATCTTAATTGGGGCTGTTAGCAAACATGAAGCATTGTGTCTGACAAGGAAAACTTGTTACGCGGAGTGCAACAGGGGAGACTCAGACGAGAGCAGACTCAGACGAGGAAACTGGGATGAAGTAGCCAAGGTATTTATTGAAACACAGGGGGAAGATGGAGTGCAGGCCAGGGGAAGCTTGGGTGGGTTGCAGGGAACCAGGTGCTGAGGCTGGAGCAAGAGGGGTTGGGACAAGGTAAGCAGGTCCGGATGGGAATCCAAGGGAGTAGTAAAGTGGGGAATCCAGGACAGAGTAGCAGGATGACGAGACGTGGAACTGGAGACAGGGACCAGAGTCAGAGCGGGCGGAACTGTAGCGGAGAGGAAAACAGCGTGAGGCAAGGAAAACAGGCACAACAGGATAACAGGATCTAAATAGTAACAAACGGCTAGAACCGTAGACTGACTGAGCAGAGATTACGATCTGGCAGCGTGGAAGTGGCAGGGCTGAGTATTTGTAGAGGTCTTGATTATGGAACAGGTTGCAGCTGGTGGGGATCTGCTCTGACTCCAGCACACCTGTCTACGCCCACACACAGAGAGAGAGAGAGGGAGAGGGCGAGAGTACTGGGGGAGTGGTGGCAGGTTAAGGAGACACAGGATGAGCAGTAGAGGGTGTGGCAGGAGCAGATGTAACACTTGTATTGGTAAAGGTTCTTCTGTCACTAAGCCCACCTGCTGTTTCTCTGCTCAAGCCCCCAGGTGTCAGTCATTAAGTAGTAAAGAGTGTGTGTGTATGTGTGTGTTTGTGAATGAGTGGGCCTATGCCGGAACAGGCCTGTGAGAACCAGCGGCGGTGAGAGCGTACACACATTAGTGCTAATTGGTCTTGTCAATAGGATGTCAGGGTCTTAACTGACCGGTAAGTGTCTTCAGAGGTTCCGTGAAAACCAGTTTAGGTGGACGCGCTGTCAGAGCTTCTGAGAGTAACCCTTTCTTTTCAGGTGTGAGAGCCTTTTAACTGGAGCCATCCCAGATGGCTTGTTTTTTTATGGCCTGGGCAGACTGTTTGGCAGTTCCTGGTCACTCATTTCAAAAACTGCTGTTAAATGTACATCTGAGGCCTTGTTTCCATTTTTATTTTGGAAGTTTTTCAACATTTTCTCAAAATGTATGTTTTCTAAGTACATTAGGCTAACCATTCCTGAATATACTTCATGTGAAAATGTACTTTTGGTTTGCTGACCTAAGCTGTCAGTGTATGAAAATAACAGTTCCAAACAGTAGCATAGCCAGACGTTTGTTGGTGGGTGGGCCTGCAGAGATTTGGCTGTCCCTCACAAAAACTATAACAAAATAAAGCTAATTAAAGCTCAAATATAGGTGTGTTGACTTTGATAAAGGCACAGGATTATGAGCTGTCTTGTTTGTTAAATGAACAAATGAAGTAGGCAGTGGTATGTCTAGTGGTTAGGAGTCGGCGCTCTCATGGCCATGGCCCAGGTTCGATTCCCGGTCAGGGAACTAATCTTTGGGGCGGCAGGTAGCCTAGTGGTTAGAGCGTTGGGCCAGTAACCGAAAGGTTGCTAGATCAAATCTCCAAGCTGACAAGGTAAAAATCTGTCGTTCTACAGTTAACCCACTGTTCCTAGGCTGTCATTGGAAATAAGTATTTGTTATTAACTGACTTTCCTAGTTAAATAAAGGTTAAATATTTTTTTTTTTTGCATAATAGCCATATAAGCACTGTGACATATTCCTCAATACGGTCATATTGGGGGTTTGGCTTTCAGTTAGTTATTTCTGGCCACCCATCCCATGAGACTGAATGTCATTGCAGTTCATCTGAATTCTATTCCAGTGCACTGGTACAGTATCTGTATCGGCTATGAATGGCAATAAAATATAAAAGCCAGGTGGAATATTTGCACATTGTTATATTAGCAGAACACTGCTTCTACAGTACTATGTGAAGGATAGTTTATTCTACATGGATCTGTTAAACTTGAACGTTATCAAAACACTTTGTTTAGAATATCTACAGTGAGGGAAAAAAGTATTTGATCCCCTGCTGATTTTGTACGTTTGCCCACTGACAAAGAAATGATCAGTCTATAATTTTAATGGTAGGTTTATTTGAACAGTGAGAGACAGAATAACAACAACAAAAAATCCAGAAAAACAAATGTCAAAAATGTTATAAAGTGATTTGCATTTTAATGAGGGAAATAAGTATTTGACCCCTCTGCAAAATATGACTTAGTACTTGGTGGCAAAACCCTTGTTGGCAATCACAGAGGTCAGACGTTTCTTGTAGTTGGACACCAGGTTTGCACACATCTCAGGAGGGATTTTGTCCCACTCCTCTTTGCAGATCTTCTCCAAGTCATTAAGGTTTCGAGGCTGACGTTTGGCAACTCGAACCTTCAGCTCCCTCCACAGATTTTCTATGGGATTAAGGTCTGGAGACTGGCTAGGCCACTCCAGGACCTTAATGTGCTTCTTCTTGAGCCACTCCTTTGTTGCCTTGGCCGTGTGTTTTGGGTCATTGTCATACTGGAATACCCATCCACGACCCATTTTCAATGCCCTGGCTGAGGGAAGGAGGTTCTCACACAAGATTTGACGGTACATGGCCCCATCCATCGTCCCTTTGATGCGGTGAAGTTGTCCTGTCCCCTTAGTAGAAAAACACCCCCAAAGCATAATGTTTCCACCTCCATGTTTGACGGTGGGGATGGTGTTCTTGGGGTCATAGGCAGCATTCCTCCTCCTCCAAACACGGCGAGTTGAGTTGATGCCAAAGAGCTCCATTTTGGTCTCATCTGACCACAACACTTTCACCCAGTTGTCCTCTGAATCATTCAGATGTTCATTGGCAAACTTCAGACGAGCATGTATATGTGCTTTCTTGAGCAGGGGGACCTTGCGGGCGTTGCAGGATTTCAGTCCTTCACGGCGTAGTGTGTTACCAATTGTTTTCTTGGTGACTATGGTCCCAGCTGCCTTGAGATCATTGACAAGATCCTCCAGTGTAGTTCTGGGCTGATTCCTCACCGTTCTCATGATCATTGCAACTCCACAAGGTGAGATCTTGCATGGAGCCCCAGGCCGAGGGAGATTGACAGTTCTGGGAGCACTGTATGGCTATACAGTGCTCTCAGTGTCCATCCTGGCCCTGCCAATCAGGGCGGCACACAGTGTCCGCATGACTCCAATTCTTTTGTTTATTTAAGTAGTAGTTGCTGTGTTGACTGAAGAGGAACGCTTTCGTCCTGAAGAGCTCTCCAATTGTCCCTCAAACGTCAACAGATGTAGTATTTGATTGATTCTGACCTTGTTGTCAGCTTCACTTAACTGAAAGGAACTACTGTTGAACTACAGCTTCGCTTGACTGAAAGGACCTTATCATTGTAAAGTCTGCATAGTTGTCCCTTTGGTGCAAAGGTGATAAATGCAGTATGTACGGTGTGCTGTTGAGTGGAATCTTTTAAACTGTGGTCAGAGTGAGTACTTCACTCGAAGGACACTAGGCATTAATTACAGCTTGACATGTTTGTGAGACGTGTAAAAAAAGATCCTCTCGTGGGACATGCTAAACGGAGCTGGGTAGTTAGCATGCTTTAAACATTTCACTTTTCATTTACTCTAAGTATCATGATTATGATATATTTTTCCAACAATTTGTGACACAACTCCCCATTGCTGTTATAACACTGATGACTCTCTAATGTTGTCTAACACCAAGTTCCTGATTATAAAAAGTCAGACATGGCCGATGGCTGAATTGTGCCCATGAATCGTCTGGGTATGCGGAGATGTGTACTGTACATCCCTGAGTATCTAATAAGCATCACACGCTGCCATAGTGAAACATGGCGAGGGGGTCAGTAAGACCCTCCATGTGTCACCTTCCCATTACCTCATGTTAATGGTCACATGTTGACCAACGCCAAATAGAGCGATAGTCATATTCTTAGCAGCATGGATTCATGTATTTCACAAAGCCTTCGGCTCTGAGACTGTTGTTTTGGTTGGCTGGACATTCACAAATTGTTATATTTAATGGCTTGGATGTTTGTGGTGTTTATTCTGGATTTTGGAAATGTGTTAGCTGAACTATTTCACATAACTGTGGTGAATTGACTATCACATTAAAGTCCCCAGTTGCATACATATGATTTTATGAATATGAAAATGAAACATTCTCAAATGTATAGGTAATTCAAGGAGAAATGCTCATAACCATAATGATAATGTGAGATGATCTTGGTAACAGGGACAGCAGGAAGTTTCATGTCACAGTCAGATAAACAGAGAGACAAAGGGAGTGAAGCATTTGTGTTGTTTCATGCGTGGACGATACAGCGTGTGTATGTTAACCCTCTGATTTATGGATGTAAAAATGTGTGTGAGTATTTATCGGCTCTGACGTCAACGGTGTTTACATTGAGGTCTATGCCGTCAGAGGAGTCGCACATGGCGATATGGTGACTTTGTGCACGTTTGTAGCAAATGAATAACATGTATATCAATATTTCAATAATTATAACTATATTGTATATATTCATATTTTGTACCGAATGAATACAAGTAACTAATAATCTGTCAAAGTGTAGGAAAATGTCTGTGATAGGGAGCTTGATCCAGGCCCTTGTTCCAAGAGTTGACCCCAGAGCTGATTTGAATCAACACATTGTTGGCACTTTCTTGGATCTAACGTCCGTAAAAAGAGAAAAGAGAGAGAGCGAGCCCACCCCTCCCCCTCTTTTCATTTGCATTTCCGCTTCACCAAAGAAGCTAACTCCCTGGATTTAGCTGGTTTGTGGCTGGAAATCACAACAGTGGCCAACATTGAGCTAGGAGGGATGGGAGGGTGTATGTAAGGGTAAAGGGGGGATTCTATCTTTGGAAGAGCATGTCACTGCCACTGGTTGGACAACATCCTGGGACAGGCAGGCCAGAGTGGATCTATCATCTCCACATTGCTTTGGAAAAGAGCAGGGCGCGAGCTCTTGTCCCATCCATCTGGGAGGATTAATCCAGGGGAAAAAGGGGGAATGGGGGATAGCAGGAAGGCGGCAGAGGATAAAGGCCTTTAAAGCCTGCATCCCGAGAGGGAGGAAGCGGGCTTTGACAGTTTACCTGGCCGGGGTCTGAGGGGAATCCATATCCAGAGACAGAAGAGGGTGTAATCAGAACCCCTTGCCACAGGGCTGGCAGCCTGGCATGGTTGGCATAACTGACCCCTGCTCTACCCCCTCACCACCCACGCCACCCACAGAATCCAGGGCAATGAGGGAGCCAGCCAGGCAGGCAGGCGCTGCCACCCTCTGTCCCTCACACAGCCACTCTCTGGCCTGAGGCTGCGCATGAAGACAAACACACAGCACAGCACTGCACGACACACACAGAACTCTCTCCAACACTACCCCCATATGATACATGTATTATTTTGTTTACGATATTAAGAGAGTTTATTTGTATTTATTTTGTTGTTATTTTAGTCATTCTTTTTCAGATGTTTAAAGTACAGTTTTAAATGCAGATGTTAAATGCACATCTTGTGTATCAAAATGAGTCAGCGTTCTGAAAAAACCGTCCATTCCTATGGAGTCTACATTAGCATGCTTGTCCATGAATCTAAATTGGACTTGTTTAGAGGAGGTGAAGGACCACTTGGGGAGATCACGCTATGTACAAACATTGTGACTTTTTTATTGCCCAAGGTACAAACACTTGTCAGTGTTGCTCCAGTGCCAGTTTCTCTGCAGGGTAGTGGCGCTCATTGACTAACTGGCACGCCGGGCACTCAGCGCATGCCTATAGCCTGCTCGCTGACAGACCAATGCAGTGTGTGTGTGTGTGTGTGTGTGTGTGAGAGAGAGATCAGCATAACGGGAGAGGGAGAGCAGCAGAGAGTGTGTGAGTGAGTGTGAGTGAGTGAGTGAGTGAGTGAGTGAGTGAGTGAGTGAGTGAGTGAGTGAGTGAGTGAGAAGCAGAGAGATACAATATGTTTTTTATGTTTTTTTTTTTTTTACTTGCTTTTTGCCTGTGTAACCTCTGGTGGCAGTGCATTCCACAATAACATGGCTCTATACAGAACTGCGCGACTCATTAAATCTGTTTTTGGTTTGGGTACAGTGAAGAAACCCATAGTGGCGCGTCTGGTGGGGTATGTCTGTTTTAAGTGTATGCAAATAGATTATACAAATGGTTAGGCATTTTCAACACACAAATGTTTCTTAAAAAGACTAGAAGAGAAGTATTACATTTCTTCTCAACCCTCAACCATGAAAGACTATCAAGAGTAGCGGCCCAAGGCAACTGCCCTGAGGGATACCGCACTGTTCCATTTAAGAATACTTTGAGTTCTATTGGATACGTGACTTTCCAACCATGTGATGGCCATAACAAGTGAGTTTTAGAGCGAGAGAGCGAGAGAGGGAGTGAGCAAGTGAGAGAGAGAGCAGCAGAAAGAAAGAGAGAGGGGAAAAGAGCGAGACGCTGGGAGTGAGCACACACATGGCACCTAAATTAACCCAGTGCAGTAAAGCCAGTGAATCCAGAGCCTCTTTTTTTTTTTTACTCTCCCTGCAGATGATAATGTAGTTCAACAAGACCCCTGTTTCCCCTTGTAAGCAAGAGGTTCTCTCTCATCTTTGCGCTGGGGTGGGGGTGAAGAGGTCGTGGGGCTGGTTATTTAAGGAGTCCCCAAGTTCACCTTGATATCCCCGCTGACAGGAAGAGGGGTTGGCGGATCCACTTTCTTCGCCTGTGATTAGTTTTCAGCGCAGCTGCCAGTGTGTGGCCATACGAGGGAGAAAGGTGGACAGAGAGCAGTCAGAGCACAGTAGAGCTAGCTGACCATCTGGTTTCTACATAAGTCTGGTCCTGACCAAAGAGCTTGCTGCCACTCGATCCCCCTCCCACTACTCCATCTCCAACAGAGCACTCGCATCCTAAACTTGTTAGCATCTTGTTTGTAGAACTTTCACAGCCAACCTAATGCTCCAATCAGGTGGATATTTGCCTTCCTACCAGTTATTTCTGTTTTGAATTTGAGGAAAA